>NC_023754.2:12646673-13276992 GCF_000499845.2 Phaseolus vulgaris | reverse complement strand
ATGGCACATGGAGAATGTGTTCGGATTGTAGGGCTATAAATAACATCACAATTAAGTATAGGCATCCCATACCTAGGCTTGATGATTTGTTGGATGAATTGCATGGTTAAAAAATCTTTACAAAGATTGATCTTAAAATTGGCTACAATCAAATCCGTATCAAACCGGGTGATGAATGGAAGACGGCTTTTAAGACCAACTTTGGTTTATATGAGTGGTTAGTTATGTCCTTTGGCTTAACTAATGCTCCAAGTACTTTCATGCGCCTCATGCATCATGTTTTGAGACCTTTCATTGGTAAGTTTGTTGTTGTTTATTTTGATGATATACTCATTTATAGCTTATCTTGGAAAGACCATAGGTTGCATGTTAGGCAAGTTTTAGAAACCCTTAGGAAGGAACATTTGTATGCTAACCTTGCTAAATGTATGTTTGCACTTGATCATATAGAATTCCTAGGGTTTGTTGTGAGTAGCAAAGGGGTCCATGTGGATCAAGCTAAGGTGGTGGCCATTCAAAATTGGCCTACACCTAAATCCATGAATGAAGTCCGAAGTTTCCATGGACTTGCTTCTTTTTATAGAAGATTTGTACCTAACTTTGGTACAATAGCCGCACCACTCAATGATATAGTAAAAAAGGATGTGGTTTTTCAATGGGGAGAAGCACAACAAAAAGCTTTTGATATTTTGAAAGAAAAATTGACTAATGCTCCCATCTTAGCCCTTCCTAATTTTGCTAAAACCTTTGAGATTGAGTGTGATGCTTCAAGCATAGGCATTGGGGCTGTTCTCCTTCAAGAGGGCCACCCCATAGCTTATTTTAGTGAGAAATTAAAAGGTAGTCATCTCAACTATTCCACTTATGATAAAGAGTTATATGCACTTGTTAGGGCTTTGTTTACTTGGCAACATTATCTTTTTCCTAAAGAGTTTGTGATTCATAGTGATCATGAATCTCTTAAATATTTTAAAAGCCAAAACAAACTTAACAAGAGGCATGCTAAGTGGGTGGAATTCCTTGAGCAATTTCCTTATGTGATCAAACACAAGCAAGGCAAAATAAACATTGTGGCCGATGCACTTTCTAGAAGATATGCCTTGATTACCCTTTTGGGTTCTCAATATCTTGGCTTTGATCACATTAAGGATCTTTATCATGATGACCTTGATTTTTCTCCTATCTATCAAGAGTGTCTTAAAGGAGGACACAAAGATTTTTTTATACAAGATGGCTTTCTTTTCAAAGGAAAACGTCTTTGTGTTCCTCAATGCTCAATTAGATTATCTCTTGTTAGAGAAGCACATGAGGGAGGATTAATGGGTCACTTTGGGGTTGCTAAAACTTTGGATGTGTTGCATGAACATTTCTATTGGCCTCATATGCATAAACATGTTCATAGTTTGTGTGATAAATGCATAGCTTGCCGCAAGGCTAAATCTAGGATGCATCCCCATGGTCTATATACTTCTCTCCCTATCCCTTCAATGCCTTGGGTTGACATATCTATGGATTTCATCTTAGGATTACCCAAGACATCAAAGGGAAAGGATTCCATTTTTGTGGTAGTGGATCGTTTTTCAAAGATGGCTCACTTTATTCCTTGCCACAAAGTGGATGATGCATGTCATATTGCAAACCTCTTCTTTCAAGAAGTGGTTCGTTTGCATGGGATTCCTAGAACTATTGTGTCCGATAGAGATTCAAAGTTCTTGAGTCACTTTTGGAAGACCTTGTGGGGTAAGCTTGGTACTAAGCTTTTATTTTCTACCACTTGTCACCTACAAACCGATGGTCAAACCGAAGTGGTCAATCGAACTTTAGGACAACTATTGAGATGCTTCATTTCCGGGAATCCTAGAGTGTGGGAGAATTTACTACCTCATGTTGAGTTTGCATATAACCGTGTAGTAAATTCTACCACCTCACATTCTCCTTTGAGGTTGTCTATGGGTTTAACCCCTTAACACCTCTTGATCTTCTTCCTATTCCCGTTCTTGGAGATGTCTTGTGCAAAGATGGGGATGAAAAGGCTTCTTTTGTGAAAACTTTGCATAAAGACATCAAGATGAGAATTGAGAAGAAGGTTGGCAAGTATGTTGAACTTGCCAATAAAAGGAGAAAAACATTTTGAGGAAGGTGATTGGGTTTGGCTTCATTTGAGGAAGGATCGCTTTCCTACTCAAAGAAAGTCCAAACTAATGCCTCGTAGTGATGGACCTTTTCAAGTCCTCAAGAGGATTAATGACAATGCTTATGAGTTAGATATGCCTGATACATACCTTGGTAGTCATACATTTAATATCAGTGATCTAACTCCTTTTTCTGTAGGTCTCCAGAATTCGTGGTCGAATTCTCTCCAACTCGGGGAGTATGATGGAGATCAAGTTCAAGACCAAATGGAGGCAAATACTCAAGGACAAGAAGAGGAAGAGGCTCGAGTGCTAGATGCTCAAGGAGTTGGTAGCCCACCTCAAAGGCTTACAAGAAGTCAATTCAAAGCTTTAGGAAATAATGGGAGGTTGTTCTCTCTTTTTGTAATATCTTTGTTTGAAGGTACTTAGAGGGAAACATAAGAAACCTCTTTTGTAAAAGCATCTTTTGGTCTTTAGTTTAGGAAACTTAGGGGGGGGGTGTGTTTAGTAGAGAGGTGTAGACGTAGTAGGGAGGTGCCAAACTAAGAGAGGAAGTCACACCTTCCTTATGCTCTAGGATTGGCGCCACTTTTATGTCATTTGGGGGGAATTTTGAATTTAATTAGCTTTTCATTTCAGCACCTCTTAGGCTATAAATAAAGGTGCTTAGCTTGTACAATTCAGATTGGAAATTAGTATTAGAGAAACTCTACTCAATTTGAGAGAGAATTTGTGAGAGCTTGCTTCTCCTTCACCTTGTCTTATCTTGAGTGTGTTTGGTTCTCTCAAGTGGCGGCATTAGCTCACTCATCTTGGAGTCTTCATCCTCTAAGTGGCGTGAACAACAAACCAAAGCATCCATCTCCATAAGTTCTTCTTTCTTTCATCTCCATATTCATATGCAATTCCTAAAACATGCTTAGCTTCCTTTTTGGTTCGGCATTTCAGCCTATTTTCTAGTTTTGTTTCGGTTCTTATTTCTTTTGCTGTTCTTAGTTGTTTCTTCTTCAATTCTAGCTTAATTGTTCGGTGCCTTTCTGTTTTTGAGCATTTCAATGGGTGCAATTGCATTTTTACTTAGTTTGTTCGGTTCAATTGACAAAAGATGGCTCCTCCATATGAGTTTGGTGTTTGGTGCAAGTCTTGGTGAGTTCTTGAAACATAGAACCTTGATCCAATTCTATTATAAGTGCCTAAGCTATCTCCAACTCAAGTTGAGTCCATAGAATGTCAAAGAATCATCTCTTCTTTGCTATTGGATTCATATCAAACACCCCATTCAATATGTTTCTATTTGATCTCCACTTTACAATCTTATGAAAGAATTGTGTATTCAAATCCCCTTTTAGCCATTTAATTATTGATTTCTACCTATTAAACATTTCAATTTTTAGGCAAAGATTTTTCATATCAGCAAACAAAGATTTCCTTTTTTTCTTTCATCATCATTTAGATGACCTTGTTCGTCTTTTTGTGTCTAATATACTAATCAATTGTTCAAAATCAATTAATTTTATATGCAACAACCCAAACACCTCCTTATTCCAAGCGTTAATATTTTTTTTTAAAGATTTCAGTTTTTTTTTCTTCATTTTCCATATATCATTTCCTTCTAAAACTTGATTTTCCAACCATTCTTAACATAATCTTTAAAGCTTCTACCAGTTTGTCACACGTTTAGATATTTAAGTTGTTGTCATTATCTATTTTCTAATAGGGCATATGCTGACTTAACATAGTAAGTTCCATCATCTTCAAGTACCCATTGTCATATGTCTTGGATCCTGGATGTCTTTTGGTACTACAAGAAAAAATGGTTTTAACGGGAGTTTATTTTTACATTAGTAAGGGTTAAAACCTCCGTTAAGTCATTTACCCAGGGTTGTAGTTTCCTCCGCTAAACCATCCCTGGGTAATGTGTTCCTTGGGGTTTTTTAAACCTCAGGAAAAGCCTTTCAAAACCTCCATTAAATACCATGGATTTAAGAACCTTCGTAAAATACCATGAGTTTCAAAACCTCCGTAAAATTCCATAGGTTTCAAAACCTCCGTAAAAATCATGGGTTTCAAAACCTCCGTAAAATACCATAGGTTTTGAAACCTCCATAAAATATCATAGGTTTCAAAACCTCCGTAAAATGCCATAGGTTTCAAAACCTCCATAAAATACCATAGGTTATGAAACCTTCGTAAAATATCATAGGTTTTTGAAACCTCCGTAAAATATCATAGATTTTGAAACTAAAAACATTTGATTTTTTGCTATTTTATCATTTAAGCATTCAACCTCATTTTATCATTCATGTGCTTTTTCTTTTAGTTATAAACTTTTCATAAGAAATTAAACTTCTACTTGATCGAAGTAAAACTTATGATTAAGTTCATATATTCATTTTTATTTTTTCTTAAAAATATTTATACAAAATTTATAACAACAATATACGGTCACACCAATCCATGGATAATTTTATTGAATAATATAATAATAATATTGTCTTACATATGCATATAGTAATATACCATTACAAAGTAGTTTGATGGAACAAATTTTTGGAATCTGGGACCATGATATTTTTAAAAGCCAGCATATATGATATACATTGCAAACTGTGCCACAGTGAAGCTAGCCATATATTAATTATTAACACCATCACAGATCATGTACTCATATTCCAGAAGAGAATGGCACCCCTGTAGCTAGAATCCACCTTTCTCCTTGCAGAAACTGGCTCACTGCCATTGACATTGGATGCGTCATTGCCACCTGTAAAGTTTCAAAGTCACACTTCATGGTTAAACCTTGTCCAGTTTGACCATCACAAATCTCATTACAATATTTAGCGAACACTGAAAGTATTGATTTTCTATCAACTCCTCCAGATCATAAAAGGAAAACGAAAAAGAGCAGGGAGGTTTCAAACTTGAGTAGCATTTAAAAAATCCCATTATAAATTCTGCAGCAGCATAAAAATTACTTCAGTGAAACTTGAGAAATTATTACCTTGTCCAAGGTACGGACAACAGAAAATCTGAAGACTGACTTAGAATATAATAGTTATTTGACATTAACTATTATATTCTCAATAAAACCCATAATAACATATACCCTCCCTAATCTTCTTTTATTTTATTTTCTTAATATGGCAGCTGCTCAGTATATGACAACTTGACAAGTTACAACTACAACACAGGGTAAGTGTAATTGAAATTAAGATATGATATTTTATGATTCCATCAAGGCCTTACACTACGTCCTAGATAAGTACTAAATTTAATGCATACCAATAAATCTTCGTACCTGTAAGGAATATGTTGATGTGTTGAGCTATCTCTGTATTTCTTAGCCAAACCAAAATCAATCATAAACCTAAATGCACATCAATGCATTAAATACCTCAATAAATATGACAACAAACAAGATATCCAAAGTCCACATTTTAACAAGACTACTCACCTGGTTTGCATGCCTTCCTAATCCCATTAGAAAATTATCTGGTTTGATATCTTGATGCAGAAACAATTTAGAATGAATGAACTCAACACGGTTGATCTGAATCATTATTTTTTTTTTTTAAATTTATAAAAAAAAGGGCACACAAAAGTCTACAAAATTAGTCATAGCCTATCATTTGATCAGCAAGCATGAGAACTGTCTTTAGTGAAAGCTTTCTACTACAGAAGTTAAATAGATCTTCAAGACTAGGTCCAAGCAGATTCATCACTAAACATTATAATCCCCCTCGACTCCAAACCATCTCACATTTGGGATTCCAGCTACCAAAACCAAACTTGGATTACAGCTAGATATAAATTATATAGTGATGAGCATATATTTATTCACACTCACTAGCCTTATTCATAGATTATTAGACTATAATAATAAATAAATCCATTGTTTTAATTAATATTCTTATAATTGGGTTTATTTGGGCCTTAACTATTATTATTGTTTATTTTGTGTTTTAAGAGTAAATTATCCGGAGGAAGGATCTACCTTTGTGAATGGGCCAAATATGCAAAAGTCCAAGTTGCTTCTTGAACCAAAACAGAAAAAATATTCTGAGGAGAAGAAAGAGAAAATAAAAGCTACAAGATTCCAGAAACAGAATTGGAAGCAAATCTTCTGCAAAATAAAAAGAATTATGGAAAGTGGAAACTGTTTACAAAATCTAAATTGCAATATTTTCCCAAGATCCTTGGAGCAGAAAAGCCTATAAAAGGACACAAGCATCAAGGATAGAAGAGGGAGCTTCATAGGGTTTTCTTAGTTTATTTTCTTCTTAGTAATTCTTTTGTTTTGCCTCCGCATGGAAGGCTAAACCTTTTTGGTTGATTCCTTTGTAATTCCCCATTGAGTTTTGAGGTTTTGTTCAATAAAAGTTTCGATTTTTAATTCTCTATAGCAGTTGTTTTAATAGTCTAATCTCCTGGAAAACTAGTTTTTGTGAGAGGTTGTACTTGAACGCATGATTGAGAGTCTTCCTTATCTTAAACTTTGGTTTCTTAGTTAGTTCGCATTGTTCTAATTAATTTCCTGGGCGCATGATTCAAGAGAGAGGAGGTAAGCATTCCCATGGAGTATACGCATGGAACAAAGTGGGTATTGATTAAACTAGTATACGCATGTTTTACTGGTGAGTTTCAGTTGAATTAGATTGGCGCATGTTCAATCTGGTTTAACTCTGTTGAGGATTGAAAAAGAATTAATCTTTAGAGAACCTGTGAAGAATTCAATGGTGGAAGAACTTGGGATCAACTTCTTTTTATTTTCTATTTCAATCTCTTTTATATTTTCTGCACAACTATCTTAACCC
Organism: Phaseolus vulgaris; assembly: GCF_000499845.2. NCBI lineage: Eukaryota > Viridiplantae > Streptophyta > Magnoliopsida > Fabales > Fabaceae > Phaseolus > Phaseolus vulgaris. Next base: position 13,270,043 of record NC_023754.2, on the reverse strand, counting down.
CTTTTTATTATTATTGTTTTTGCTAACTTTTATTGCTTACAGATAGATTCTAAACCCTGATCAACTTATTTTACTATTGGATTCGTTGGGAGACGACTTGGGGACATTTGTCCACAATTATACTATCATCTCTCTAGTGTTAGACAAGTCTACGCTAGAATCATATTAATTTGACAGCAAAACGACAGCTATCAAATTTGGCGCCGTTGCCGGGGAATCCAATTTGATTTTGGTTATCAGGTTTTTCTTTCTTATCTGCATATTTTTTTTATGCATATTTAACCTTTGTTTTCTTCCTTTTAGTTTTTATTTATTTATTATAGCAATAAAAAAATGAAAAATAAAATAAAATAATAAAAAAATAAAAAAATAAAAAAATCTAATATTTAGGATATCTCTTACCTTTATTTTATTTTGATTTGTTTTTATTTTCTTTCTATATATCTTTTATCTTTATTTTGTTTTGATTTGTTTTATTTTCTTTCTTTATATCTTTTATCTTTATTTTTTGTTTTTATTTGTTTTTATTTTATTCCTTTATATCTTTTATCTTTATCTTATTTTGCCTTTATTTTATATCTTTTATGTTTTTAGTTATTTCTTTTATTTTGTTTTGTCATCTTTATTTATTTCTATTTTTGTTTTTGTTTACTGTAGCATTTGCATTAGTTTTTTTTTTAGGATCTTGCATTTAGGGTAGACACTTCAGTTGCTACTCTTTGATTTTTTAATATTGAAAGCAATTCAGGGAAGACTCTGGCTAGGAAAGACTTGGTTTCTAAGTTTGTCCACTTGTGACTCACCTCTCTTTCCTGGGAGTTTACTTGGTTTGCTTTTCAATTTAAACAAAAAAAAAGAGTTTGCTCTAAGGCGTCTAATAGGTGTTGGTGTCCATAATATACATCCCCTGTTTTCAATTCTAAAATGGAACGGAAATTAGCTGAAGAAATTTACAATTATGATATTTATTATGTGCCATATTTGCAGCAACCTTCACAATTTTATGAGCAACCTCTACAACAATGTGAATCATATTTTCAACAACCTCAGCATTTTAATCCATATTGTCAGCCGTCATATGAGCAACCTCAACAGCAACTATATTATCAACAATACTATTTTGATGAAAGGCAAACACCTTTTCAACCATTTTTGCAAACTGATAATATTCCTCATAATCTTGAAAAGCCATCTTTAGAGGAGCTGGTGAGACAATTAATGGTAAATACGATCAAATCTCAGCAAAGCATAGATGCTACTCTATCAAAATTAGAAGAGAAAGTTGGTCAATTGACTAGACAATTTGAAGATATTTCTAAGCAAAGTTTGAATTCACATCATGATCCTAATTTAGATATAGAAATTTTTTCCAACTTTGATACAGGCTATACTTGTGATCCTGATATATGTGTTGAGATTAATTCTGCCATGCCTCCAGTTTCCATTTCATTTGCAGGAATTAAACCTTATCCAGACACTCCCGAAGTGCATATGACTGCTGAAGACACAGAGGATTTTGATGATACATGTGCTACATGTTCTGTGATGATCAAATGCATATCCTCTAATGATATAATTTGCAGTGCAGACACTGTTGATTTGCAGGTTGTTAGGATCTATGAACCATTACCAACTAATCCAACCTCCACTGATGGAGGAAAATTTTTTGCTTAATCAAGAGGCATTAGACTCTATGACACATGCAGGTCTTGATAAAGAAGTTGTTGATGCTGCTATACTTGCCGAATCTACTGAAAAAGATTGCGCACTAGCAGATGGCTCTGACATAGTTTTGGAGGTAATACAAGAAGAGGAAGAGCAGGTGTTACCCATCGTTCAAGTAGACATTGCTAGTGGAGAAGAAGATGATATTATTCTTCCATCCTTAAAGCTTCAAAGAATACAACCTCCACTATTTAAGGTGAAGCCCATATCACTCATTCCATCATCTCCACTGGCTACACCTTCTATCATAATTGGAATGTTTGAAAGCAGCCTTTACCAGCCACCACCACCTCCTAACTTACATTTCATTCCATCTCCCACCCCCAACTAGACTGTCTACCATAGCTAGACAGTCTAGCCTTAGACCACCACCCTTAGACGATCCCCAAACAGTTAACCAAATTAGATCGTCTATGATGAATAAATTTTTGTCTTCCATATATACTCTAGAAAATACCATCATCCATCCATGGAAGAAACTGTACCATTTCACACGTCCTCCAGACCTACCCCAGTTCCATCCACTATTTCAAGGCTTCTTCAACATAATATTTTTGTTACATAGTTTACCAAGGTACTGCATGCTTTGGTTAGACGATCCAGTTGACAGTGTTTCTACACCACTATGGATGAAGAGTCTTGGCTTGTATTGTAGAGGGGATGGTTGAAACAGCTGCAACTGCCACTTCCCTCAAGCTGAATGAGGGAGTACTTCTTCTCTCACTTTTATTATACACATTTATTTATTGATTTTACATTGAGGACAATGTATGATTTAAGTGTGGGGGAGGAGAATGATAGTTTAGGATTTATCTTTTGTTGATTTGTTTTTGTGATTTTTGTTTTTCTTTTATTTATTTGAATTTCTTTTTGCTTCTGTTAAAATAAATGAGTTTTTTTAGGATTGTCTAATGGCTGACATGTTTTATAATTCTTGAAAATCTTGGTTTCTTGATCTTTGTTGTTTGGATTTTCTTAAAAATTGATAAATAAGTTGGTTATGAGAAATTTTGGGTTGAATCTTTTGATAGAACTGTCCCTAGTGAGTTTTTGAGCCTTAATTGATATATCATTTAATACTCTTTTTAGTGTGTTTTCACTCATGTTTGCTTATACTCTAGAACTTAGCTTGATTCTTTGTTTTACAATTGTGATTTATGTGCATGAATTGATATGATAGAGGCATTCATTGTTTAAATTAACCCACTAGCCATATTAGCCTACCTTTATGATAATCCATTTGTTAGCCCCTTGAGCCTATAGCCTTTTTCTTATTTTTAACCCTCATTACAAGCCTCAAAATAGAAAAACCATGTTTGTCCCTACCTTAGAAGATAAAGGAGCTTTGAAATTATTTGGGAATAGGTTTTTGAATAAGTGTGGGGGTGTATCTCATTTTCATAGTTTACCTCTTCAGTTTTAAAGAAAAAAAAAAAGAAAAGGGATAGAAAAAAAAAGGAATGCAACAAGAGAAAGAAAAGCAAAGCAAAATAAAGAAAATAAGAGTGGATCCTCTAATACATTGGATTGACTGTCTACTATATGAAAAAAAAAATATCTTGAAATAAAAAGAGGAGTTCAATTGTCATAATACTTACACTTGTTTTTAGACCTACCCACCATTGCTCCTTTGTTTTTCTATGGTTTTAAGCCTAATTTCCCCCTTTTACCTACCTTTACCTTAGCCTAATTACATCCCTTATGAAGTCCTCTTGATCTTTGATTGCATGTTTTTTTCGGTTGTTGTGAATATTAGAGTCTTGCTAAGCATATGGTAGTGTTTGTCTGCATGGGTGCTGAGTGTAAATAGAAACCCTAAACACTTGAGAGTAGGAGAGTGTCCAGTGAAGTTTTGTCAATTTTGATTCAACCTTTGATTTCAATTACCTACTTGTATATTAAAATATAGGAATTTCCATTCACATTTTTCTTGATTCCTTGATTTCTTGAAATTATATCATGTTTATCATATAGTATCTAACTTTACAGAGGGAGACAGTACTATGCTCCTTGCAGGAAATGCAAACAAAAAAATAGGATACAACAATTAATGTAAGAATGGTCCTTACTTCCTCCCTGCAGGATTTTGTACAGCTTAGACTCCTACAGTAACTGAGGATGCTTTGTCTTGACAACTCTGCATCATCTGATAACTCCTTCTTCTGCTGCTAATCTTAATCTCAGCATACCAAGCATGGCTTCATCCCTCCCTCCCTTTTTTAAAGCATCACATGGACAAACAGAAGATGCACTTGCATTTCAAGACAGAACATCACCAGATTCACATTTAAAGCACTAATTTTAAAAATTCAATACTGAAATGTTTCAGAATTAGCAGCTTAGGCATCTATTTAAGTGTTTAAATAATTCAACCTGAATGCTTCAGAATTTGCAGTTTAGGCATCCATATGAGTGAAAGTGCTGAAACATATCATGAATCCATAAAAGCTAGCCCAAGGATATATACACATTTAAGATTTTATACTATTATTATCATAAAATAACTCGTAACATTTAAGCAAGAATATTTCAAGCAAGAGGAAAACATCAACACAAACTGCACAAACCATTGCCACACCGAACGAACCACGACCTTGAGTATGAACCATGAATCACGAATCGATGAGAAGAAGGTATAAGACGAAGCACGAAGCATGAACCATAACCTCAACCTCAACCACGAACCTCCACCACAAACCATAGCCACAAAGAATGACGAGAACGAAGCACTAATGACGAAAAAAAAAAAAACTGATAAAAAAAATTAGGGTTCCAAGATCGTCAAATAAACAACAAACACCACATCACCAATTGCGGAACATACCTGCGCTTTGCAGACAAGCGGTTCCGTGGTGGAGCGAAGGTTGAAGCAAGTTCCATAGTGAAGTAGCATAACCATGTTCCGTGTTGGAATAGCAGAAGCATGTTCCGTGGGGGAGCATTAGAAGCAAATGTCCAGTGGTGTGCGATGGAAGAGGTGGGAGTTGGACGGAAATGAAAGTGAAGAGAAGAGAAGATGGAAATGAGAGGCGGGTTTAGGGTGTACCGGATAAGAGAAAGGAAAAAAATAAGAAAAAAAATCAAAAGTAAAAAGAATTTGAAATAAAACTAGAGTAGTTTACTGAGGTTTTACAACAAACCTCTACTGTTTAACAGAGGTTTTAAAAGAACCTCTGCCATTTAAGGGAGGTTTTTAAATAAACCTCAACTACGAACGTTTTTAAATAAATCTTTAATATTTAATGGAGTTTAAAAATACTTTCCTTAATCAAATTTATTCTGAAAATTATCTTAAGCATTAATAAATAAATTTATTTTAATATAATAAAAAGTTATTAAATGAAAACTATGATTTAATATTTCTATAAACATATTAAAATATAATTAATAATATTTAATTATCAAATACAATAAATTATAATTTAATTATTTATTTATAAAAAAATTTAATATAATTATTTATTGAGATTTGGAAAAAACTAAAATATTTTATTGAGGTTTTATGTAAACATTTGGAATTTAACAAAACTTAAAAAATTTCTATTATTTTCTTAAAGTTTTAGAATAAATCTTAGAACTTAATGAAGGTTAAAAACTTTCGTTATTCTGCTAAGGTTTTAAAATAAACCTTTAAAAATTAACGAAGCAAAGAAACCTCCGTTATTTTGTGGATGTTTTTAAATAAACCTTTGGAAATTAACGAATGTTAAAAAAAACCTCCACTATTTTGCAGAAGTTTTAAAATAAATCTTTGGAAATTAACGAAAGTTAAAGAACCTCCGTTATTTTGTTGAGGTTTTAGAAAAAAACTTCCATTAATTAAATCAATTCCTAGGGTTAGATTAACCTCCGCTAAATAATCTCTATTAAAACATTTTTTTCTTGTAGTACGTAGGTGTATTGTGCTCATTTCATTTAACAATTGTAGTTGTTATGTTTTTTTTGCCATTTAAACATATCTTCTCCATTCTACTTCGTGCATATATATATATATATATATATAAAATTTAGTTGGGAATTTAAAACTTTCTTACAATTGTTCTTAAAAAACCTTTTAAAAAATAAAAAATTAAAAAATATATATTTAAATTATCTTTAATCTCAACTTCTAAACCATGTAATACTATTACATCAATTAAGTATAACTTTGACAGAATTTTTCATGAAAAAAATGAAGAAAGTAGATGTTGTCTATTCTTTTATAAAGCTAAACTTATTGGGTGATGGAGGTTTCATAAAAGAATGAAGAAAAATAGGTGTTACCTATTCAACCATAAAAATAATTTATTATGAAGAAAATAGGTGTTGCCTATTATTTCATAAAACTATAACTTATTGCTTTACAGATTATCATAAAGAAGGAACAAATACGTGTTTCCTATTCTTAATTCTTTATAGGGTCGTAGATAGAGATTATGGGATTTCAAATGAAAATTAAGATAAGAATCAGATTAATATAAATTAATAATTCTTACTTAATTTTTCTATATTTTGAGCAGAAAAGTTATTTATTGGAGTTTTATTTCATTCTCAATAGATAATATAATAATATCACGCAATCTCTCTCGTAGTATAGTTCATTTTAAATATGATTTAATTAATTTCAAATTTCTAAAATAGTTATGGTAGCTATTTATTATTAGTTGACTTTATTTTATGCATGCGATCAAATCTACCTATACATAGTTGAGTTGAAAAAAATTTAGCCATGCATAAGAAATTCAACTTATAATAATACAATGAGATTGCCTTCAAAACTTGTATAACTTATTTTAATATTGAGAAAATAATAATATCTTGCATAGGTCATATTCTTATCTACTATAGTACTAACCTATCCTTGGCTTTAAAATTTGAGATTTGAGAGTGTGTTTTTATCTTGAGAAAAATTACACTAGTGAAACTTTTAGAAATAGGTGACAGTTATATTTTATCAAAAATAATTAATTTAGAATTTTAAAACTTGGTGGGTATAGTATAAAATTATCTTTTATATTGTTATTATAGTTTTAATGAAATAATATTTATATTTGTATATATTCACTAAAAAATCATTAAATAACAATTAATTTAGAGAAAAAAAATAACCAGTCATTATATTAATTAAGTTAAATATTATTTTATTAACTAAAATATTATTGTATTTAAAGTATTTTCTATTATTAACAAAAATTTATAAAGTAATTGTTAGAAAAGAAAGAAATTGAGAAAATATGTAACGCAACAAACAAAGTAAATGTTTCTATACTCAACGTCTGAGATAATTATAGTGAAAACATCTATGACAAAGATATGATTGCAATTTAAGTCACGAGCTTTAAAGGCTCAATGTTCACATCATAATAAAGGAAACAATTCAGTTTCATATGCGGAAAGACATAAGGAATATAATTCAAGCAAGACTATAAATTAGTTTTTAATTAAATTATTGATTAATTTATAATTTAAAATAGTTAGTACCTAAAACCTTGATAGTTAAAGTTAGATACCAAATTAAAATCGACTTTAGATATTGATAATTTTTAATTTATAAAATAGTATCTAATTTAGTCAATATAACTAATTTAGTCAATATAATGACTAACTATTTTTTAATTTCTAAATTATTTATTATATAATAATTTTATTTTAGTGATTGGAGCACAATTTATTATTGAATCTTAATTTACAAATTTTTAATGAATGAACATCACATTAAAGTTTTGAAGTACTTTAATTTTCTTTCATAGAATTTTTATCATGTTTCCTCTTGTGCAAATCTTTAAACTATTCTTTATTTAGATGTTGAAACGATTAGAATTTATTTGTTCCACGTACATTTTATATAGAAATATTTACATTTCTTCAATTTCACACAATTATTTTCGAAACTACAATCATTAAAAGCATTATTCTTTTTCAACAAAAAATATTATTATAATAATTACTAGAGACGTAACTATGTACCATTAGTTACATATTAAGTAATTTATATTATTCGCTACAAGAAAATGCTTGGTTAGAGACCAAATCTTAGTGTCGCAAGCAAAGTCAAAATACGAAGAATTTTGATAGCTCTAGAGCTAGGTCCACTCTACGTTGAAGTTTGGTGTATAGGAATAGGACGTCTCTAGGTTGGATTGGAGCATACTAGAACCAAGCGGACGTTAGTTCGGTTGGTGCATGTTAGGGCCTGACCGTCACTAGGTTGGAATGCATGCAAGGGCTAGGACGATGTAAACTTGTATGCATGTGCTAGGGTCAAGCCGATGCTAGCTGTTAGGTGGGAACTATGGACTGGTCAACGTTGTTTAAGTGATTTAGAGGAACCTCCCTTTCTCTCTTTCAAATCTCTAGCTTTCTCTATTTTAAATCCCTTTCTCTCTTCTTTGTGCTTCAAATGCTCAAATTTGTGGCTTTTTTTTCGGTCTTTGCTTCTTGGGTGAGTAAAGTTTTTCCATTTTGGTTTGTGGCTCCATTTGTGGTTGCGATGTGTGGAGGAGAAACTTGGGTTGTTCTCATTTTAGTTTCCCCCATTTGTTGTTGGGTGCGGAGGAGAAGCTTGACCATGCAAGTTTGAGTTGTTTGTTCCTATGCGAGGTAGTGAGGAGCGTTTGGAGTTGAAGATGAAGTTAATGTTTGTTGAAGCTGAAACTGTGAGTTATTGTTTATGAGTTCAATTTTTTTGGTTCTAAAGTTGGTTCTTTAGTTCGTGTTGTTGTTGTCGAGTTTAAATTTTTTTCTCGATTTTAATTTAGTTAGGACTTGACACTCGTTATTAAGTTCTACGATTCACTTAGTTAGGGTTTGACCATCGTTTTTAGTTTCTATGTTTAAGTTAGTTAGGACTTGTTTCTCGCTATTAACTTCTACGTTTAATTTTAACTAAGGTTTGAACCTCACTTTTACCTTTCGTGTTTAACTTAGTTAGGACTTAACCCTCGCTATTAACTTTCACTCAGTCACTTAGCGAGGACTCAACCCACTTTGTTCATAAAGATCTAACCTACATAATTAGTTTACAGATAGATATGCTAAAATTGATGCAAAACCTACATAAGGTGCTAAAATTGATACAAAACCGACAAAAAAGATATATAATTAGAGTTAATTGTTTGCTTTGTGAGAAAGTTTGTGACCCACTATATATACTTCATTTGTTTATAGTTATATCACTACAAGAAAAATTACTTTTAGAAACTAAATTTTTGGTTTCTAAAATGATAAAAAATAGTCACTAACTTAATTAGAGACAAACTTAGAAACTAATAGCAGTAAGTGGCTAAAATCATAGTCAGTAATTTTAGATACCAATTTAGATTCTAATTTAGAAACCAATTTAGTTACCATTAAATAAAAACCAACTTAGTGACCAAATATATAGAAACTAATTTAGTGACCAATTATATAGAAACCAAATTAACAACCAATTTCATTGAAACCAATTTAGTGACCAAAATATATAGAAACTCATTTAGTGACCAAATATATAAATACCAAAAAAATGGTCACAATATTGGTTTCTAAATTATGTAATTTATTATTGTTCCCGCCTGTGACCCAAACGTCTTCGTACACCTCTGATAACTTCGCGTCCAAGAACCCCTGTCTCCGCTTTCCCTCCCTAGATGAACAAACACCTGCAAGAAAGAGACAAAGGGTGCCCTTGCGGCCGTTTGCACTCTGACGCTCAAGTCAAACTCTCGGGCAATGAAACACCAAAAAACTCTTCTCTATCTCTTTCTGTTACTTGCACTAGAAATGCGTAATGCGTACTAACAAAAGCGTACCTTGTGTTATGCTAGTTGTTTCCTTTATATACCTTTCAGTGTCTCTGCCCTTTTGCTCACTATGACTTAAGCATACTGTAGGCGCGTCTTAGCGACACTATCACCCAGTCTTAGGGCCATTTAGTGTGTAAGACTACCTTGCCGAAGCGCAAGTGGCGCAGGATGACCGCTTGGATGCCAACTCATGCACCCAATCTCTGGATCATCCGCCTTGGGAGTTCTATGATTTACTCACGTACCATGCATGCAAATCACCCCTGGGACGTGACCCTTACGAGTCGTCTCTTTCCCAGTGGCTCTTTAACAGTGGTGCGTACTACCGCGTTTCCTACACCCCATGCACGGACCCCTAGTGAGCCAGGCTTTCCCCTACTGGTAACTGGAGTGTGGCTTGGAAACCACCCTTTTCGGTCCATCATTTTTTGTCGGGGTATCAAGGCCCGAGGCCTCCACGCCCTGCCTTGATGCTGCCCACTCCTCGGCTCCCCTTACCTGCGAGCCAAATGAGCCTCTACCCTGTCCTGCGGACCTCCCAGTGGACCCAACTTTCGAGGCCCCACCATGACTTTGGTCAATGCTCGAGATCGAGGACTAGTCGGTACACAAGCCTCCCGGTCTCGAGCTGTCAACTTGTTCAGCAAAGAGACTATGGCCTCGCCTTGCCGACCTACGTGGCTTCAAGTGATAGGACATGTAAAGTGCACCGAAGTGATGTTTTCCTGTTCATGCTCTAATCAGCGCACACGTGTCTTAAGCAAGCGATTGGGACTTAATGTCTCTTGCGCTTCTCCAGTTTACGTTGAGTATTTCAAAAGTGCGCGCTTCATGCACTGTTTCATCACTTACAACCTTCATTTGCATTCTTCATCTTCTTCTTTGAGCGTTCTTACCTCCTCTTCGCAAAAATCGCTACTTTCCCTCATTAACAACCAAAGCTATGATTTTTTCCCCATTTATTGTTCTTTACTTCTAATTTGCGCATTGATAACTGTCTGGGACTGTTTAAACTTCCACATTTTAAGTTTTCTTCGGCATCTTCGTTCCTCTATTTTCTGAGTTTTCCTACGATGGTAGGGTATTTTGGGTTTCTTTAGTTTCACACCATAGCCCCCCTTGTTGAACCTTCGATTTCTTCTTTTCCTTGTTTTTCCTAGCTTCCTTCATCATGGCACGAACGAAAGTCACCGCCAACCCTTCTCCTCCTAGTGTCGACTACAAGGCCTTATACCCTTGGGCCTCCAACGAGCTCTTTGCTGAAACCTCCTCCCTCACCTCTCTCGCTGACTGGAGGGCACACCTGGACAACGAGCCTGACTTCAAGGGTAGGGCGTTTGGGAGAGAGTGTGACACTTATATCTCGGTTCGCCCCTGCGTAGAGGGCGAACCTGTGTGTGTGCACAACCGCGCAAACGATGGTGAACCATTCTTCTTCTTCTATCAGACTGTCTTTAAGCACATTAGGCAGCGCCTCCCTTTCAACAGCTTCGAAAGGGAGTTGTTAACTGAGATAAACGTCGCCCCTCCCCAGCTGCATCCCAACATCTGGGCCTTCTCCATTCTTTGTAATTACTTTGGCCATGCCCCCTCCGTAGATGTCTTCCTCCATTTCTTTGAGGCCAAAAACCTTGGGAAAAACCTCTGGGTTAGCTTCAGCGGGGTGATAGGAAGAGTCATCCTTACCCTGTTCCAACAGTCCTACAAGGGGTTTAAGGGGAAATTCTTCAGGGTGTGTTGCTTCGAGCACGACCGCACCGCCCTAGACGGATTCCCATTGTACTGGGTGGGGAAGTTAAAACTTAAGAAAGCTAAAACCTTGGATGAGCTTTCTTCTGCCGATCGCAGGGTATGCCAAGTGTTGTCCAACCTAGGGATGATCTTCAACATTGCAGAGCTCATCAAGAACGAATACAGCCCGACTGGGCTTGTTGGTTATATTGGTATAGGAACCCTTTTCTGATCTTCCTCATGCACAACTCTGTCTTTTATCTGCTAGCTTATACTTGTGCTGGATTTCTGATTATTCCCTGTTTACTAAGTTCTTATCTCTCTTTCTTTTGGTGCAGGGATGGTGTTAAACGCAGAGAAACGGGCAAGACTAGCTGAGATTTTATCCCTTCACGACGACGCCGCTGCTGGTGCGGGCGCCTCAACACCCACTGCCCCACCTGCCACCCAAACCCTTCCTGTCCCTGCTTCCTCAGCCCCCATTATTGCAATTCCCTTGGCAACTGTCAAGGCTTCTCCACCTCCAGTCCCCCTTGAGAAGGGCGAATGGGTGGTAAACATTGCTTCTGACGACGAGGAGGCCTCTTTGGATGGCCCTGTCTTCAAAAGGCGCAGGGCGGCTGCGGCAGTTCCCTCACATTCTACCTCAGCCAGTCGTCCTACGTCATTCAGGGAGCACCCCCCGAGCGCCTCGTCCCCCCATAGCCTTTTCGCGCTCGAGGGTGGGGGTAAAAACGCCCCTAAGCCTCCCCCTGCTCCTGCCCCTGAGCTTCTCCTGGTCCTTCAACAAATCCTGAAAGGGGCCATGGGGAGTTCCACGAACGAGGTTGTGCAAGAGAACTTGGCTCTCAGCCTCGGTGAATTCTTTGCCCAGGCTAACACCTTCTCCCTTGAGGCAGAGTCGAAGGCTAAAGAGCAACTGGCCTTGGCAGAAGAATTGGACCTGGTGAAGGAACTGTTGAAGATGGTTGCTGCCCCTTCAAGATTGTGTTTGATGAAGACTTATATGTACATTTCATTTGTTTTTTGCTTTGCTTTAAGTATGTCTTAGGTAGTGCTTAGAGGTTGTCTAAGAGTGGGCTTTTTGCTGGGTAACTCACCTCATAACCACTGGCCATGTGTTAAGAACAAGCATAAGTTTTCTTAAACTGGTTTTCACATGTTTTACACAAAAACACGTTTACTGCATAAAAATAAATCTGTTCTTTTCTAAATAAACAGATTCATTTTTCTCACTGATGCCTTGGCTAAGTCTTGTAAAAATTAGATTTTGTGCATCAGGTTTTTTGACTAAGTCTTCTTCTTTTCAAAACGACTGAGTTTTAAATTGTTAAACTTTCTCTGTTTTCGTTTTGAAAAATGAATCTGTTCATCTGTAAATGAATAGATTCTTTTTGTCTCTGGTGCCATGTCAAGCTTAAACGTTTTTCAGTTTTATCTCAGCATCAGAATGGTTGACTAAGTCTCCTCACTTAACAAATTCTCTAACTGCTTTTGAAAATAAATCAGTTCATTTTATTTTCAATCTGTTCATTTTATAACAGCTTTAACTTTTTTTCAAAATTCTGTTATAAGCTGGCTTTCTATAAAATGCAAACTTGTTTCTGAGTTTAATAACAATTCATACATTTGCAAAAACAAGTTTTGAGAGCAGAGAGTTAAGTGTTTACAAAGGATTAGCATTTGTTCTTCAAAGATTTCAAAAATCACAAAGTGCTTGTTCTTGGTTTGGTTCCAAAAGCTTGGTGTGAGGTGCTGCTACTGTTCTAGCAATCTTGCCTACTGGTTTAAGGCAGATCTGTGTATCCTCAATCAGGTGTAGTCGTTTCACATCTCATTTCTTGTAATAGTTTGGTTGAACACTCTTCTTGATAGGTGTTCTTGAAGAGTGGGTGTGTGTGTGCTGAAATAGGTTTCTTCAGCAAGAGTACCTAAGTTCTTGTAGGTTTCAAGAACAGTGGGAATTGTACTTGGTTGTACTGTGTGTTAGTGATTTCCACCTGTTGTTGGTGAAGACTGGATGTAGCTCAGTTGAGTGAACCAGTATAATTGCTTGTGTTCATTCTCTCTCACTCTCTGCAATTTCGTTTCTGCATAATTGATAAAACAACAAAGAAATAAATCTGTTCAATTGAAAATAAATCTGTTCTTTCTGGGCACTGTGCATACTGTTCTTGATTTCTGAAAAAGTTGTCTTAATCTGATAAGAACATATAAAATCTGCTAAAAGCTACTGGAACAGATTGGCTGTGATAGGTTGCTCAAGAAACTGTCAAAGCTATTAATTGAACCTTAAACAATTGCTTAAAGTTGAAGCTTGTTGTTCTGTGATTCATTGTTCTTAATTTCTGGAAAATTGCTTGACATCAAGAAGAACACTCATAGTCTGTTAAAAGCCACTGGAACAGGTTGTTTGCAAAGGTCACTCAATTAATTAGCATGCTAGCAATTGAACCTTAATCACTTACTTGAAATTGAAACTTGTTGTTTTTTGTTTCACTGGTTTTTAAATCTAATATTTGTGTGTGTGCATCTGGAAAATCTATCTGCATAGTCTTGTGGTTAACCTTGTTGTATTAAAAGCATTTCAAACAAAAACAGTGCTGAAATAAATCTGTTCATTTTCACATAAATCGATTTATTTTCTGTAAAACTGGGTTAAACATTGTTTCTGCGAGAAAGTTTTAAAAGGTCAATTCACCCCCCCTCTTGAACTTTGGCACTATTAAACCCAACAGGAACAACTTGCAAATCAGGCTCAGGGTTTCTTCAACCGTGAGACTACACTAAACCAGGAGCTAAGTGCCCTCCGACAGGCTGAGCTAGAAGCTAACAAGAAGCTCCATGAAAAAGGCCAAGAGTATACCACCCTACTGGGTAAAGTTGTGCCACTGCGTGCTCAAGTGGTAGAACTCCAAGAAGAGGTTGCGACCAACAAATCTAAAATGGCCAACCTTGAAAAGCGATCTGTCGACCGGGAGGTGCAACTGGGCAAGGTGGAGGCTGAGCTCACCGCAAAGGCTGAAGCCCTTGAGTAGGCCAGGGAGAAGCTCACCTTACAAGCTGAAGATTTCGAGAAAGCCAAGGCGGAGCTCCTTGATACGTCGCAGGGTTCGAAGATGCTCTCGCTCAGGTTGCTTGCAAGCATCCTGAGATGGACATTTCCCCCTTCGCGATGTCGAACCACATCATCGATGGGCAAATTGTGCCAAGGCGTCCTCAGAAGGAACTTGCTTAGACTTTAGGCTTGAAAATTGTGTCCTTCATAACACTTATAATTTTAATACAACTCGTACCTTTATTGTACTTGCTTTTTTCATCTTTGTTTGTCGAGTACTATGTCTTTAACTTGCCGCTCTTACTAACAGCGTTCTGATGCTAACACCATACGACGTCCTTGTGAAACTTTAAAATTTCGAACTTTAGGTAGCATGCTTTCTCGCCCTCTACCTTAACTGCTTAACGCCCTGTGATGGAAGTGAGCATGCGTGAACCTTCAACTGTCCTCGCCTCAACTTCTTGTTTAGACAAGGAAAACTCCTTTGCTGATACTTACTCATTCTTTGCGGTCTCAAGGTGTCTAGCCTCAAGGTGCGTTACTGCCCTCGTCTTTGCTCAGAGGCAAAGGGGGACTTAACTGGTCGAACCCTGTTGTTCGTACTTGGTGCCCACACTCGAGGAGGGGGCGTCCCGAAGGAAGCTGCCACTTCCTCTCGAGGTGTCTAAACACCGAGACGACCGGTGCACTTGGTGCCCACGCTCGAGGAGGAGGTGTCCCGAAGGAAGCTGTCACTCCCTCTCGAGGTGTCTAAACACCAAGGCGACCAGTTCATCATTTGTTGAAACTTACCGCTCGCACTTGGTGCCCACTCTTCGAGGGGGAAGCGTCCCAAAGAAAACTGCCACTCCCTCTCAAGGTGTCTAAACACCAAGGCAACAAGTTCGTTTCTGCATTGTACAGAAAATTCGAGAATACGTGTACTTCAAACGTAATTTTATTGGGTGACCTCGTTAAAAAACCCTTAAAAAAGGGAAAAAGAGTGTCCCCTTAAACTGTGTACAATGCTGGAGTTTTAATTGAAATAAAAATTGAGATTAGCTGCATTCCAAGTACGAGGAATGGCGCCTCCCTCCAAGGTCTCAAGCCTGTACGCCCCGTTTCCCAAGACTTCCATCACCTTAAAGGGACCAGTCCACTTGGGGGACAACTTGTTCTCCAACTAGTATGGGTGAGCCTTTCGCATTACCAGGTCAGTGACCTGGAACTGTTTAGGCTTTAGCTTCGAACTGTACTTATGCTCCACCCTTCTTTTTATTACTTTGACTTTGATCATTGCCTTCTCTCTGACCTCGTCCAGCACATCCAGTTTCACCTTTCTTTCTTCGTTAGACTCCTCAGCCACGAAACTTTGGAAACATGGCGTGCTCTCCTGAATCTCCACCGGAATCATTGCGTCCGATCCGTACTGGTACTGGAATCTTAGGTTATTGGTTTCAAAAGTTTTTCCCTCCTGGAATCTATTTGGAAGCATATTGCAACCATTCGTTGTAGCAGCGATGATGCCATGCTATTTATAATCCTTCCCTCTTCAAATTAGTTGCTTGATTGCATTTATTCTGTTGCAGAAATGTTGGTGATGGAGTAGTGGGCAATGCTTAAGTGAAGTAATTCATCTTCTGATGCCTGTGGACAAAACCAATGGTCATTTGGCTACATGTTGATTACAGTTTCTGTCACTGCATGTAATAAATTGGTGTCGCTGTGATTAATTAAGGAAGTGTTAGATTTTAGAAAGTTCTCCAATTTATGGCTTTTCAATTTTGTTATATCAATTGGTACATGAGGTTTTTAAGTGAATGAAGTCCACTAAAAAATACTCTAGCCTTAAAGAACAGAGGAAGGTCCTAAAATTGGTTTAAAATCTACCATCAAATAGAGTCAAACAATTATGTTGTTTATCTCCAGAACTGGGTGCTCTCATATGCAGACTAGCTTTATTTATTTTTTCCTAAATTCCGAGGTAATTTTCTTCTAACTTGATAAAATGCAAAAGGTGAAAACATCCTAATCAGCTTTATAATGGTGAATTGGCCATGAAAACACACATATTCATGCATTCATACTGTGAAATTGTGTTTACATGCAACATTTTATAATTTTATAATGCAGCATTTTGATTCTGGCAAGGTCTGATCAATTTCAAAGTCAATGAGTTCAGCAACCTCATGCAAGGTAGTGAGTCTTTCCTTCGCTTTCAGCAGAGTTGGCTGTTTTCCAAAGAGAGTAATTTGCATGAAGGTTGTGACCAATGGAACCATGTTAGTCCCAAAAGCACCACACACATGCGCCTGGTCCAAAATTTCAGTTGCTCTGAAATTGCTACTTGCTATAGCTCCATGTTCAAAGGTGCAAAAGAGAAGCAACAACATGGTGAAAGTTCATCTTCTGGGTGGCTATACTCAGAACCAAATGCCCATAGTGATAGCCTGAATGAGTCAGCAGCACAAGATTTAGTCTTGAGAAAGTGATCTTTTATGGTATTAATCATTGCTTCCTTAATCACATTTTAGCTTCTTTTTATACATTTATTTAGCATTAGTCCATAAGAAGTACATGAAATTAATTAGAATGGAAGAATGATTTTGGTGTTTATAGAGAGAGACCATGCAAGCTACCAATGCCAAGAAGCCATGCACAACTACAAGTAAAGCAACAAAACCGAAGTCAAGCCCACCCAAGGATCCTCAAAATGTTGCTGCCAAGGTTCGCTTAATTACTTCAAACCTAAGTTAAATTATGTTTGTCGCATATATGTTCCATGTTTTGATTGCAAATTAAGAAAACTTAAATATGAGCTAAATGCTGATAGAATGTTTGTACGAGTGTATCACAGAACAGAAGAGAGAGAATAAGTGAGCGACTTAAGATACTCCAAGAACTGGTCCCTAACGGCTCCAAGGTAGATTTTTCAAACTAGTTTGAAATGCTGCATTCTTTTGCATTTCCTTTGCAACAATATCTAGGATTATGATTTAATTCCATTGATGGATTATTATTGTTATGATGAATGACAGTTAATGAACATAAGATTTCTCTATTACTATTATAATACTAACAATAATTAATATTTATTTTTTAATTTTAATTCCAATTCTTTGCTATATTTTAAAGTATTTTTGAAAGATTATTTTTTAAAGTGACTAATTTATCCTTTAAATTTTTTTATTTATTTGTTTCAATTTACTCCGTATAACAAATTTGTTTGCAGGTCCACTGGCCTTTGAAAACGAGGAATACAATGGGAGCTTACCTAATTTGAAATTGAAACCACAATCATGGACAAAGGTTGAGTATGCATACATGTCTAGACACTTACCTGTTACCTGAATTAGATATATTAATATATAACACTGATTTCATTTGCTATGTAGTTATTCCATCTACAACTTTCTTTGTTGCAAGCTTCATTTTTTTGTCCAAATAAACACAAGCTTAATTATACTGTTGAAGGTAAGTAGCATTATATTCTTGGATCTGCCAGCGGCTACAAACTTCTCTTATCCCAAAACAGAACGTGTTGCTACCTGTTATTCGGCTAGTGACAAGTTTTACATTGATCTAAGGAAACTGTTACCTCTTGCAAGATTTCTTCCACAACCCAAGTATGACCTCTTTGCATCTCTTTGCCAAAAGATTAACCTTTATAAGTATCATACAATTAGTTTTCCCATTGATGTGTTGTATATGGAGATGAATAAGGGTGAAGCAGCGCCCAATTATTTTTGTTCATCTTTGTTTGAGGTGAATCTAAATTTTTTTGGTTTATGGCTACATGTTTTTTTACTATCCATGCCAGATCATTGTTTTATGCACACTCCTTAATTCATGCACACTCCTTGGATATATAATATTCTTTTCATTTATTTTTTAAAATTTGAAAATTAACTCTAAACATATTTTAATTAATTTCAGGCACCGGATGATGATGGAAGTCGTACTTCATCACTGAACCACAATATTATTGGATCAAGTGGAGGCAACAAGACAAATTAGAGTTAGGACTATGACATTAGTTGTAATATATTCAAATAAAATTTACATTTTGACAATTTAATTTAATTTTTTTTTGGATTAGTTTGACATTATAAACTTTGTTATCTTAATGAATGAATAAAATCATTTCTTATTATTATATTTATCAATTTTAATTATATTATGAGGTATAATTTTATTATAAAATTAATTTATCTTATAATTTAATTATATTATGAAATTTAATTGCGTACTGAAATTTAATTATAATATAAAATTAAATAATATTATGAAATCAAATTATAAAACGAAATTAAATTAATTATTATAAATATTAAAATTTAAATTAAATTTATATTATATCGTATTAAGTGAAGGTTAAAACTGCCACTATTTATGTTAGGATTGGTGTACCCAGTTTTAAAATTACGACATTTATAACTGACGTCAATTACACGCTTAAAACCGCCACTTTATACAATACATAATATGGCGTCTGCTACAACGGTTCTTAATTGACCGCCACATTAAACTTTGTGGCGACAAGAATTCTGGCGGTACCGTATAATATGCGGCGGTTAAAAACGCCACTTTTTACGAAAATAACCGCCGCATTATACACGTTTTTTTGTAGTGGCTCAACCTCATAATACAAAGTGGAGTTAGAAGGAACCACAACAAGTCCTGTTGAGACTCTGATGAGCCAAAACCATACTCAGGCGCAATAGTTAACAATGTCACCACACCCTTCTTCATAATCAAAATAGCTTTGTCAAACCCATCAATTACTTGTTCTGCTCAATCCATAAAACACTCACATTAGCTAGCTTAATAAATAATCTAGTGGGAATCGGGAAAAACATTGAGACATTTCTTCAAGTTACCCTTATCAGTTTTGAATTCAAACGCTCCCCTTCATCATCATGACCCTTCTTCTAAAACAAAGTACCATCTTGCAGCTTACCAATTACTTTCACTACAAGAATGCAAAAACAGGTAAGGAAACATCAAAACCATGTTTTAAATCCATAAAATGACAAGGTTATCATGCACTTTAAGAATTACAAGCATTTACACTTAAATTCATCAGCAGACAACTTACATTGAGGCTTCACACTTAAAATCACTTTCTCTCCCTTCTTCATGGTTTTAACAGCCTTTGACAAAGCAGGACAAAAATAACCTGTAATAGAGTAAACATTAATCTCAAAATTTATAACATGAAGAGCATAACAAAATTAGTAGACACTGCCCATCTTCGACTGCGAACACCACTCTACAGTTCATCATCTTCTTAATCTCCCTCGCACCCATTGCTCTTCTCTCCTTTTTTTTTCCTTTAATTTAACTACACAGATAAATAAAAAACAATAGTTAAGACTTTATACATAGCCTCCACTTTTGAGTTATAGAATTTATCTGTACAGAGCTTTTCAAGTTATGTGTAACTACCAACTTGGTCTTTAGTCTTTTTCTGAACTATATTGCTTCCAATTTTCTGTTGCATAATTATGACAATAGTTTTAACTGGACAGTAAGAACTAAGTTGATCATGGATAACTTCACATTTGAAGTTTTTTACTACACCCTTAGTATCCCTTCATTCTTTTGCTACTTGTCTATGTTGTGGTGCATTAATGACACATCTTTCTTACCTTGTTTACTAGGTATTGATGGGGTTAAGGTTAGAGATGGCCACTTATTGATTGCTTATAATACTAAATTGAGGGTGTGCTTAAAGTGGCACTACTTGGATGCATCAAAATATGGTGGCTTGGTCAGGTGCTTATATTCTAACTAGCCTAAACCAATAAATAATGGTCAAGACAGAGGAAGAGAAAAACTTTGTCCAAGAAAACAATCACTATGCCACACTTACAAAGCCAACAGAAAAAAAATCCTAGGTTTAAACGTGTCTAGTGAGTGTAGTCCATAGGGTTAGGGTACTCAGGAACAACAGGAGAGGAGATTTTGGTGTTTCAAAGTCAAAAGTGATTATTATAACACAAAACAAAATTATGTTGTCTGCCTACTGGACATGGAGGGAAATTCAGCTAACAAAATCAACTTTTAATCAAACAAACAAATACAATATTAATTTCCACGTAATGGTGATTAAACAAGCACATCAGACTACTAAAAAAGAGTTTCTATTGAATTTGATGAATTCATTTCAGATGCATTAAGAGGTATTGGATTCTATCAGAAAGCACAACTGGAAATTAAAAGGGTTGATGGCAAAGAGGCTAACATTGCTGAAGAAGTTTTTGAGAAAACAAAGGAAAAATTCAGAATGTATTGAGTCTTTGTTTCCCAAGCACATCCATGAAGCTTGTTGCTCTCTAAATCCAAACAAATATCAACTACTAACCGTATGATATAAGAGGATCATATGCTAAAATAATTTTTCATTATAAAATGTCATCATAAAAGTTTTTAGAGTAACACCAACGAAATAGGAAGGAGATAAAATAAAATTGCAGTCAATGAACAGATTTTTCAGAGCCTAAGATACATACTGGAATCCAGATGCAGCCAATTGCTACTACAAGTGCAAATACTGATGTTATGAGGTTGGGCAAGAAGTATGGAAACCTACAAAATGATTTATGTTTGGAAAATAAAAATCAGCACATCATTAAGATTTTATTTGGATAAAGTTCTTCATAAGTTCTTACAGGAAGATAAAATAAGAAAGACAAACATAATAAGTAAGCAAAAATTAGATTATTCTTAATCTAATTTGTAAAAGTTTTCGTGTACTAGCTTCTATAAAAATGATTCAGGCATAAACTAATTTTGTGGAGAAGTTTATCTAAATAGGTCCAAATGATAAAGCAATTTAAACAGAAATTGAATATGAAAGTCCACTTACTTATCCCAAAAGGAATTCTTTGGAAAAATATTTGGGTACTTCTCTACTGGCTAGTGATGCTTACAGTTGACAGTCCTAGAGCTTGGTGTTAGTGATGCTTACAGTTGACAGTCCTAGAGCTTGGTGTTCTTCTCTAAAAAGTTCAGTGGCATAGGCCTGTTAATAAAGTAGTTAGACAAGAAAATATAGAAATGGAAGTTTGAAAGAGAATGAAGTTATAATCAACACATGCATTCAAAATTTGTATCCAAGTACTGGTGGAAAAAACAAGAAAGTGTGAAATAGTAGGAGTTAAAGATATGATACCCTCACTGGTCCTAGAAAACCATTGAAATCTCGTAAGGATAACCATCCAAAAAACTTTGCTAAGGCTAGTGTGTTGAAAATGACACTGAAATGAAGTAAGCATTGATAATTATGGGAATCTTCAAAGCTATTTTTTCTCTTCTTCATTTCAACTCCAGTCTTCACCGTCGCTGTTGAGCTCCACCTCTTGCTCCACGATTGGTCAACTTCAACTTCCTTCATTGTTGCTACCCTAATGTCGGAAGTAAAGTCTTCAAATTTCAGAATTTTTTTTATTAATTTTTTTGGAGTTACTGCTTCGTTGTTGTGTGAATGACACACATTTTAACTTAACTAAAACTTAAATTCCTAATGTGTTAGTCATCATATATCATATATGTGTATGAGATTAAAATTCCAAAATTTCCAAACAAGTTAATTCAATATGAACGTATTAAAAATATTTTAAAATCTAAGATAAACTTAATAATTAAGCAAATGTAAAAGATTTGATAACCTTGCCCTACCAAAATATCTCTTTCATTATTATGCATAGGTTACCTCAAATTTTTTAAATATGTATTTTTTTTATTTTTAATGATATACCAGATCTAATTTCTAAGTAAAATATCAAAATTTAGGTGCACTGTTGTTAATATTGTTTTGTAATAAAAATGAGAATTAAAGTTTGAGTTTAATAATTGATAGAATATGGTTGCAAATTTTAGAGAGGTAATTAATAAAACGATACGTAATTAATAGAAGAATAGGGAATTAATAAAAGAAGTCATAATTTATTTTGGAAAAAAATTATTCTCGTTTAAAAATAATTTAGTAAATTACGTTTTTAATATTTTTCATCGAATATCTTGTAATAATATAAATTTAGAAGTTTTTTTATTTATTTTTTTCCATTGATTATTTAAAAAAAAATTAAAAGGTGATGTGTATACAAAATAAATAGGTTCTGCATAATGGAAAAAATATGGGCAGCATTGGGCCAACTTTTTGAAGAATTTTTTTAGTGACGTGGGAGGCGTAGAAATTGAATAAAGGCTGCAAAGAGTAAATAATATGGGCTGCAATTAAGCCAGAAAATTACAAATAGTGATGTGGTGGTGTATAAATTAAATAAGGGCTGTATAAAGTAAAAAGTATAGGCAGAAGCTTGTCTATAATATAGGGTGTATAAAGCTCGTTGGAACGTGACCATGCTTCCACTAACATAACTCAATTCGATCAGAGTATGATTCAAGGTACAATGATCAACATGTTCCTTAAAATGCATTCTAGACTGTAAGTTTTATTATTTCACATTTTTATTAATATTTTAGTTATTTACATTTATTTATTCACATTGTTTGTATTTTTTTTTTTACAGATTTTCACATATCACATCACTACTTTTTCTATTTCATGAGATCCATTTTATATTATCATTTGCACTCTTTTTATGTAATTGGATTATCCAATATTTTAAGTTTTAGTACTTTTAGTTAATTTTTAAAGTACAATTTTAATTCTAACTTGTGTTTTACGTATTCATACACTTTGAATATTTGGATGGATGAAATTATCTAAATGATTTTGTTTAACTATTTGAATGATTTTTGTATTGTGAATGTGGTGTAAATGATACCATTTTGTTATGTTCAATTCTGAACTTGATTGGTTTGGTATTTGTTATGTTATAAGGTAAAAATGGCTGCAACAAAAAATAAATATATTTTTTCTGCTGCCATTTATGCGTCGGCCAAGCCCAGACAAACTTTTATTTTTTTTTAAGTATTAAGTTATGCGTCGACCTTTACGTTGGCCAGGTCGACGCATAATCTGATGTCAATTTTTTTTCTCTTCGTCAACCAAACCGATGCATATGCGTTTTTATACATTTGCGTCGGTTTGACCCACGCATAAGCCGATAATATTGTGTCGCTTTTACGTCGATGTAGTCGACGATATTTTTGTCGGATAGGCCCGTGCGTCGCATGCGCTGACCGACAAAAATGTTGCTTTCACGGATTTTTCGCCTGATGGATGGGAGATAGATATCCAACATTTAGGCATCGATTTTTTCTCATTCGCATATACTTTTGAGCCATTTTTTTTAGTGATATATATATATATATATATATATATATATATATTCTTTGGTCAGGTCCCATTCCTTATTCATCAAATTAGAAACTATAAAATATATATTGTGCTATAAGTTTCCCAAATATATATAAAATCAGGTCTTAGCCTAAACAGAATTTAATATCAAATTATGTAAGATGAAGCATGCACAGAAATTATCTAAGATCAACCATGTATTATGTAAGCCACCCATGCACACAGATTCCGATAAATCTATTGCTTCAACTTGGGAACCTTTGCACCTCCATAGAAGAGGGTGATGACTTAAAATCCGACTTCATATCAATATGACAGTTTTCGTAGTGAGAGCCATTACCTTCACCATTAAAATTTGCACCTTCGTTAACGATATTCACCACTGTGGCACGTTCCTCAGAACCTCCTGCAAATTCAACATTTCGGATCTCAATTTCCGCAAACTTTTTCTGAGTTTTTTCTTTGGACTTTTTGTTCATCTTGTGTAGAGTAAGTGCAGGCGCAAATTTGAGTTATTTTCACCAAATTCGAGCATTTAAAAGGATTTCTGCTCTGAATTTTTACATTTTAGGACTGCTTGGTGTCCCAAACCACTTTGTTTTTCAACGTTTAAATATCTCACTAGAGCTTAGGGCTTATAGACTTAGCTTCACTTTGATGCTGCAATAACGAGGGTGGTTGTTCATTTTCTAAAATAATTATGGTAGTTATTTATTCTTCGTTGACTTTATTTTATGCATGCGATCAAAAATAATCTACATAGTTGAGATGAAAAACAATCTAGCCCTGCATAAGAAATTCAATTTTATAACAATAGAATGAGATTGCCTTCAAAACTTGTATAACTTATTTTAATATTTAGAAAATAATAATATCTTGCATTGGTCATATTCTTATCCTCCTACTATAGTATAGTAACCCATCCTTGACTTTAAAATTTTATATATGAGGGTGTGTTTTTATCTTGAGAAAAATTACACTCGTGAAACTTTTAGAAATAGGTGACAGATTTATTTTATCAAAAATAAATTTTTAAACTTGGAGGGTGTACTATGAAATTATCTTTTATCTTTTTATTATTCATTTTTTATAAAATATTATTTATATTTGTCACACAAAAAATCATAAATGCCAATTAATTTAAAGACAAAAATAATTAGTCATTATATTAATTAATTTATACTTTTGCTTTCATGAATTTTTCGTCAGATATGGTTGAACGACATAAATCCAACGTTTAGACGTCGATTTTTTTTAAGGAATGTTTTTTACCAACAAAAGATAGTATTTTTGTTATAGTGATTATAAATTTAAGTCATTATTTAGTTATATATTGTATATTAAAAATCATTAAAGGCTATAAAATTTTGTTCAAATTTCTTTCTAGAATATATGCAGTTCAAAATAATCAAAATTAAGGTTTGCGCACATTGCAAGAATTTGGGTGCACACATTGCAAATGTGTGATATCTTTATAGTAGATTGAGTTAAAAATTAGACATGTTATTCCAGAAGAGGTCCGTTGGCTGGTATTATGCTTCATCCCAACAAAATTAGGTATGCATAAGTAGTCTAATTTACACTAAACTAACACAATAAAAAATATATCAAATAAATCATGTAAAATGAACCATCCAATTTTTTTTTATCAGCAATAAAGAATAAATTAATTTGAACCATTTCAGGGATGGTCTAACCCCTTATACAAATCTAAAAAAGAAAATCTTAGTCTCCTCCTAACAGTACCAAGACAACCTCCTACCAAAAATTAACAAAGCTCATGTAAACCCCCAAAAAAAATAAAGGGACAACCCAACACTCCAGAAATACATCAATTAACTAACCTATACATACCAAAAGATCAAGACACCAATCAGAATAAGAGAAAAAAGATGAGGATGCCTTGGAGGTGACCCACGACCAAACCTTTAAATGAATAAGAGTAAATATTTCTGAATCATCAAACACACCACCTTTAAAGATAACTTTGTTCCTATGCTTCCAAATCTCACTTACTACAGCAATCCAAATCGCTCCCCAAACATTATTAATAGATTATGATGCTCTACCCAACTTAAACTGTAAAAAATGATAACACGATTCATTGTGATCCACAAATGCCACTCCTAGCCAAGCAAAATACTGACTGTAAACGAGCCAAACTATTATGCACTCAAAGAACAAATGATGACACGTCTCCTCTTCCATCCCACACAGAGTACACAAAGACTTTCAACCACAACCCCACACCTTTCCAAAATTAGCCCGGGTAGCAATCTTATTCGACAACACCCTCCAAGCAGTGACTTGAGCTGAAGGCAAAGCTTTACACCTCCAAAAACCTATCAAACAAATACTTATTTTCCCCCTTTACACCCTTCCTTAAAACAGCTTAGGCAGATTTTACCGAGTACCTTAAGAACTCCCCATCCTTCGACACCCAGCTATCCTCAATTTCTACGTCAAGCCTCATCTCTTGAATTTCCTGTAAAAAATGACATTCCAGGCTTTTCCCACTCAAACAACCTCCTTCTTTAGGCTACATGTTGTTCAACATGAACTTTGATGTCTCCAAATCTATGTGGATTGCTTGAAGACTTTAATGATGGGTTTCTGGGTGTGTTTTGGGTGGTTTGAATTTGTAATCCACTCATAGAATTGATCCAAGGTTATTTGATTTTAATCCTTTTGAAAAAGATGTGTTTTCAAATAGAAGCAGAAAAACAACCTGTTGATTTCTTGTTTTAATCGGTTGTTTTTCTCTCAGCTTATTTGAAGGGTTTTGAAACTGTTTGACTTTGGTTGACTTTGCTGTCAAACCAATTCAGTCGGTTGTTTCGAAAAATCAACCGACTATTTTTTGAAAATCCTTAACAGAATTCAGTTTAATCGATTCAATCTGTTTTGTTTGTTTTAAAACTGATTTGGCTTTTGCATTAAATGTTTTTTACAATTGATTGGAGTATAAATAAGTGGATATACGCTCTTGGTTGCACAGAGTCAGAGGGTGTTCTGATCTGTGTTGTGTTGTAGCCAAAGGAAGTGAGTGTTCTTGAGGGGTTCAAGATCACTTCTTTGGTGTGTGTGTGTGTGTAATTTGTAATCTGTTGTTGGTTACATAGTGGAATACCTAGTGGTTTCTGGGGACTGAATGTAGCTCTTGGTGAAGAGTGAACCAGTATAAACATTTTGTGTGAATCTCTCTATCCTTACACTCTCTAAACTGCTTTAACTTTGTTTTTATAAAGTGCTTATAAAAATAACCGGCTATTTCGTAAAAACAACTAGTTGATTTTCTGCATCAAGCTTAAAAAAAAATTTATATTTGGCTGGATAGATTTTCCATTGATTAATTTTTCATAACTTTTCACTCTACCTTCAATACTTGTGAAAATATTTCAAAAACAATTCACCCCCTCTTGTTTTAGCCCTATAATTATAACACATGCCACATACAACTGCCATTAACCCAACCCCCAAACTCTTCCAACTTGGAATTACAAGAGGTGCTCAAGGAAAACAACCTCAGGAACACACTCTTCAAAGCACCATATCCCACCCAATTATCCTCCAAAAAGCATATATCCTTCCCATTACCAATCTTCCAAGAGAAAGTATGTCAAAATTCCATCCCCAAACCTCCTTCAAATATTTTCACTAAAGAGAGTTCTTGCTATTTTTCCTTCCCTCTCTCAAACTTCTCCAACCACCATGTTTAGATGCAATAATCTCTTTCCACAAATCGCCCTGATCCGTCCCTAGATTCCAAATCCATTTTTCTAATAAAGCCGCATTAAAGACCCTTAGATCAAGGATTCCAAGACCGCCAACTTCGCGAGGCTCGCAAACTTTTCCGTCCCAATATATTTATGGATTAGCAATACAAGAAAATTTGTTATTACCTACTGAGAATTACCTATGAATCTGGATTCGTAAATAAATTAAGTTTAACATATGGATTATTATTCGTATGTAAAATCGAGTTACCTATGAATTTTTCTATTTGTAATAATGAAGTAATTTGACAACAAGAATTTGTAGGTACAATTCTATGTAATTTTAACATATTTGGGTAAGAAACACTTACAAATATTACCTACGAATCCGATATTCGTAGATAATATTCGTAGGTAACAGTTTCGTCCAAAACCTTCAAAAATTACATATAATTTTTTACCAATGGATTTTATCTACGAATTTATTATTAGATAATTATCTATGAATTTATTTTTGTAGATCATGGATATTACCTATGGATATTAATGTTATTATTTTTATTTTTATTCATATTCTTATATTTAATCTTATTATTATTATTATTATTATTAGTCTTATTGTTAAAATTATTAATATTATTACTATTATTAATAAAAATATATATTATTAGTATTAATAGTATAAAATTTGTTATTAATATTTTATTAACAATATTAATATTATAAATATTATTATTACATATGGACATTATTTATATGTAGGTAATTACGAGTAGATTTTTATACTACCTACTAATAATTCATAGGTAATTATAAACAAAATTTTATTTGTAGGTAAATTATCTATAAATATGGATATTTTTAATATTACTATTATTAATAATAATTTTATTATTATTAATATTATTATTATTATTGATATTATTAGTATTATAATTAATATTGTTAGTAATATTATTAAATTTTTTTATTAATATTACAATTAACAATATTAATATTATTA
Organism: Phaseolus vulgaris; assembly: GCF_000499845.2. Taxonomy (NCBI): domain Eukaryota; kingdom Viridiplantae; phylum Streptophyta; class Magnoliopsida; order Fabales; family Fabaceae; genus Phaseolus; species Phaseolus vulgaris. Next base: position 13,241,797 of record NC_023754.2, on the reverse strand, counting down.
TTGTAATTATTATTTTTTAATATTGTAAATATTGTTATTAATCTTAAATTTTTTATTAACATTACTATTAAAAATGTTAATATCAATATTAATATTATTGTTAATTATTAATATATATATATATATTATTAATATTATTTGTTTGTATTATTAATAATAATCATATAATTGTTTTTTTATAAAATTAAATGTTATATGTGTATTCATGGATCTGAGTTTGATTCCCTTCTATAACAAAATGTTAATATCAATAATAAGATTCATAATATTAATATCCTTAGTTAATGTCTGCAGGTAACTTTATTTATGGATTTTTGTTCTTATGTAATCGTTAAGTAATATGATTTTATCTACAAATTTTCTCTATTACATACGGATGTCTAGTTTAAGTAATTGCATTTTTTTAGTGTAGCGTCTACTTCTTTCCTTCTTTATCATTGTTGAAAAAATGGATTTTGATGATTTCTAAAATTGGCATGAAGAATATGTTGTGTGTATAGTTAGGTAGATTTTGAGTTGTTAATTTGAACATAGTTATGATCCTAGTTTGTATTATTTGAAATCTCTTTTGACAGTTTTGTTTTTCCAATTTTTGTTAATTTTAGTTAGTTGATTCGGATTTCAAATCAGTTGAAATAACTTATGTTTAATTTTGATGACTACATCAAGTTTTTTTCAATAGATTGATTTATCGCGTCAACCAATTGAAAAACACTTAGGCTTTTTAAAGGATTTAAAAATATTTTCAACAGGTTGATTTGTATTTTTCAATGAACCACAAATATGTTAAGTAACTAGTTGAACAGATAAATCAATTGATTGATTTAATTGATCTTTTTAATCTAACACTAGTCTTTGCAAAAAGAATTCATTCCCCTCTTGTTTCAGCCATATATTCTAACATTATTTTCAAAACTACAGTAATTAAAAGCATTATGTTTTTCCTACAAAAGTTATTATTGTAATAATTACTAGAGACATAACTATGTACCATTATTTACATATTAAGTAATTTATATCATACACTACAAGAAAATGCTTGGTTAGAGACCAAATCTAGCGTTAGCTACATTTAATAAGACGCTATTTGAATGGGTTATAAATCGTCCACAATTAGACTCAACAAGCACATGCATCACAATGTCGACCATGGAAACACAACACAAACAAAAATAGAGACAAAAAACCCTGTGTGGGCTACATCAACGCAAGCAAAGCTAAAACACGAAGGATTTTGCTAAGGTTGGGCCGAATCTACGATGGAGTTGCGTGTAGTTAGGGTTGAGCCGTCTCTAAATTGGATTGGAGCGTGCTAGGGTTAGGTGAATATTAGCTCGGTTGGTGCATGCTAGGGCCTAATCGTTGTTAGGTTGAAATGCATGCAAGGGTCAGGACAATGCTATATGCATGTGCTACGCTAGTTGTTAGGTGGGAGTTAGGGCCTGCCCAATTCTAGTTAAGTGTTATAAAGGCACTTGACCTCATTTCTCCTTGCTAGCTCGCGAGTGCCCTTTTTTTCTTTCAAATCCCTTTCTCTCTTCTTCGTTCTCTTCAAATGCTCAAATTGGTAGCTTCTTTTTCCTCTCTTTGCTTCTTAGGTGAGTAAAGTTTTTCCATTTTGGTTTGGGGCTTCATTTGAGGTTGCTTCGTGTGAAGGAGAAGCTTGGGTTGTGGCCATGCAAGTTTGAGTTGTTTTTTCTCGTGTAAGGTAGTAAGGAATGTTTGAGCTAAAGCTGAGGTTAGTGTTTGTTGAAGCTGAGCTAAAGCTGAAATTGTGAGTTGTTGTTTCTGAGTTCAATTTTTTTTCCAATTTTGGTTCTTAAGTCGGTTCTTTAGTTCATGTTGTTGTTTTTTAGTTTAATTTTTTTTTTTCGATTTTGGTTCTAAAGTTGGTTCCCTAATCACAATGAAAGCAAGTTATATGTTTAAGTTAGATAGGGTTTGACTCTCGCTATTAGCTTCTATGATTCACTTAGCTAGAGTTTGACCCTCGCTATTAGCTTATATGCTTAAGTTAGTTATGGTTTGACCCTTACTATTAATTGTGTTTAAGTTAACTATAGGGTTTGGCCCTCGCTACGTTTAACTTAGTTAGGGTTTGACTCTTGCTTTTTAGTTAGGGGTGACAAAACGACTCAGTATAATTCGTTTTGACCCGATCCACCACTGACTCACCAAGAATCACTAGTACAAAAATAAGAAAAGAGCGCTCTTTAGTTAATGCGGCTCAGCGCTTAAACGCATTTGTAAAAAACGCGATGACATTTTTGAAATTATGTTTATTTACAAATGCGGCTATCAGGACAAACCGCATTTGTAAATCAATAAGCTTGATTTACAAATGCGGTTTTTCCTGATAGCCGCATTTGTAAATGTTTTTTTACCCTAAATATTTGGAACGCGCCACAGTTTAAACAGTTTCTCTTCACCGCCTTTCCTTTTCACTGTTGCTGCTTCGTTCCAGGTCGTGTTTCCATTGTTCCTGCTACATTCCCGTTCGCGTTCTTCTCATATTCACATTTGGTAAGTTCTTTCGTTTCTCATATTCACAGTTTTGTGCTGCACTGATTCGTTTTCGTTTTCGTTTTCGTTTTCGTTTCTTACATTGTTACATTGCACCGATTCATAAGTTCTTGTTTGTTTTTCTCTCCTTCGTAGCTTCATTGAGCGCCACCGGTTCCGCTGCCGCCGCCACCACTATCCGCTCCTTCTTTACTCTTCACCAACGAAGGCTTCTCACACAAGGTTGGTGGTTTTTTAAATTTTTTTATTTTTTTTAATGTTATGAATTTTTATAATTTGTAATTATATTATGTTAGTTTAGTTGTTAGTTTTGAATAGAATTATCGTTGTTGTTTTGAGTCCGAAGGTGTTCGACCTTCGGCAATAATACGTGCTGGTATTGAGTTCGGGGTGTTCGACCCTCGTCAAAAATGTTAGATAGAACCCTGATTCTGAATGACTATTGCAAAATATAATGGATCGAAATTGGATAAATTCTGTTTGTATAAGTGATGAGTACGAAAGAGGAGTAGAAGAATTTATACAATTTGCACAACGTAACGCGATTAATAGTGGTCATGATGGAGCAAAGATCAGGTGTCTGTGCGTTAATTGTTTGAATGGAAGGATATTGATGGGTGATATATGAGTAGAAGTAGAAGGCTTAGACTCTTTAGGTGTGAAAGAAGAATCCTTAGAAGGAAGGTTTGAAAAAGACTTTTTATTTTTCCAAGAGTTGTTGTAGTAACCATCATTGGGAGAATTTTTAAAAGCATTTCTCTTAGCAATTTGAGCTTCAACCTTCATTGCAAGGTGAACCAAAGATCCCAAAGATGAATACTCTTGAAGTTCAACAACATCTTGAATATCCCTTCTTAGGCCACTTACAAACCTAGCTATCATAGCTTTCTCACTTTCTTTCAAATTAACTTTAAGTAAAAGTGTTTCTAACTCCTTAAAATAGGCATCCACACTTAGCGTGCCTTGTTGAAACCGTTGGAGCTTCAACATGAGGTCTTTCCTAAAGTGTGGTGGCACAAATCTAAAGCGCATACACTCAACCAAATCGTTCCAAGAGACCACGGAAGGTCTCTTGTTATAACAAATGTCCGTTACATAGCTATGCCACCATTTCATGGCATAATCAACAAATTCTAGAACGGCTAGGGTCACCTTTTGGTCCTCCTCAACATCAAAGGTGTTAAAAAATTTTTCACATTTAGCCTCACAATCTAAATATACATTAGGATCACTATCCCCATTAAAACTAGGAATTTTAACAAAAGGAACTTGAGACTTGGACTCATGGTGATGTCTTTGTTCACGGTGGTGGTTTCCCCCATGAGAAGGGTGATGATGCCTCCTTCTTCTAGTATCCTCTCCATTGCCGTGAGCATTTGAAGAGCTCTTGGAAGAATGCGAGGAGAAATATGTCTATTATGCAAAGAATGGGTAACTCCTTCTTGCTTCAATTCAATTTTGGCCAAACGTGCTTCTAATTTTTGCAATTCTTCATCCTTTTGAGCAAGAGCCTTCCTTGCTTCTTTCAATTCATTAAGAACATAAGCTCTATGAGTAGAGCGTGGCTTTGAAGATTCCTCACTTGAATAGGTATCCATTAGAAAAGAAAACAGAAAACACAAGAACAAACAATGTTAAGAAAACAAAGTTAGCAACAATTTAGAACAAAATGCCGAAGTGAAGTGTCACTCAAAGCACTCCAAAGAAAGAATACTCCCATTTACCAATCTGATCTTGAGGCCTTTAGTAACCTCAAATGAAAGATGTCAAAGCAAGAGCACACAATCTCAAAGCTAATCATCACAAAACCAAAGAATCAATGAAAGACAAACAAGAAAAGGTATAAACAATAAAAGGCTATAACAAAAGGAATACAAGATGTATGACAAACTCAAAGATTAGTGAATAAAAGACAAGCAAGAAAATAAGGTACTCAATAAAAAAGAAGGCACACAAAAGAGACCTAAAGAAAAGCACTAGAGTAGATGAAGTAAACAAAAACAGAACTACTGGAAAATATTTTTGTGCAAACTGTGCGTGATGTTTACAGATTTATCTGGAATGATATAAAGCGAACTGGATTATGAAATTGTAACCACAGAAATTTCAAGATCTTATCTCAATAATGGCACTGGAATTACTCAAAAACAGTAAGCCAATTAATTGTGATAAATTTTATAAAATCACTGCCAGATTACCGTATTTTTTTCGGCAGAATTACACACTGTTTGTATTTCATTTATCATTTTTTTTGTACTTTGAATTTTGAAGTACTTCTTTTTTCTACTTTTTTATAACACTTTGACGAACACAAATCCAGAATTTCAGAAAATTCCAGTAAGTAAATCAATTGCAATAAGGCGAAACAGTTAGCACGTTTTCTGGAAAACAGAGGAATCCTAATAGGAATGAAAAATAGAATTAAGAACTAGCAAAGACATAATAGAAATGATGTATAAGAACTTGTATAGATCTAAAATACAAGTATGAACTAAAAACTAAAAGGAAAATGCATCAAAGGAACAAGAAACAAACTCAGAAAACTGCATTACACAAAAGCAAGAAACAAAAATTACAACAAAAGGAACACAAGGAATTGATAACATTCTTGGAAAAACATGACTATGACAAAACTTGTAAGGATTCAAAAATTAAAATGACACAAACACAAAGTAATAGCAAAAGGAAAACAGCAAGAAAACTCAAAAATTATCCTAAAACAGAAATGAAACAACAAGAATTGAAAGTTCTTGAATTAAAGAGCCTACAAACAACTCAAAACACAAACAAGAAGAAACCTAAACTCATGATACCACATGATATGATTCCAATAGCAAGATGTAGATGATTCTTTGACATTTTATGGAATCAACTTGAGCTGGAATATGATTAGGCACTTTTATAGAATTGGATCAATGTTCTATCATTCAAGAACTCACCAAAACTTAAGTAACCAAGTCAAAACTCATATGGAAGTCCATTTCTTGCCAATTGAACCGATTGGAATGCTTAAAAGCTCAAATGAACCGATTAAAAAGCTTTAGAAAAGAAATGAACTGAACAAAGTCTTAGAAAAGGAAGATGAACCGAACATATTCAGCAAAGAAGAAGATGAACCGAACAAAACCACAAAAGAAGCTAAAACACCGAATAGAATTGCAAGACAAGTCCTAAAACATGTTTACGGAATTCAAATGGACATGGAAATGGAAGAAATAGATGGAGAAGAGAGAAGACTTATATGGTTGTAGCTCTTGGTTGATGAACACGCCACTTGAAGTGTGAATGCTCCAAGATAAGTGTGAATTGTCGCCACTTGAGGAACCAAGGCACTCAAGATGAGACTAGGAAGAGGAGAAGGCAAGTTCTCACTACATTCAATCACCAATTTGGGAGAGTTTTGTTACTTCAAAAATCAATTGTATTATTTGAAGGACCTAAGCCCTCCTTTTATAGGAGCAAGGGCCGGCCATGAAGCTTACAAAGCTTGCACCACAAGCTAACCAAAGGTCCCCAAAGCTAACGCCTATAGTGAGTCATGAAGAGTCACCTTCTAGAAAATTCTAAACTAAAGCCTAAAGATGCTTTACAAAAGAGGTATCTAATGTTTTCCTCTAAGCACCTTCCTAAAAACTATATATTTAAACATTCTATATTATTTACAAATTTATACAAAAGAAACTATAAAGAGAGACATTAATTGAAGCCTATCTTTGAAAGCTTGTAGACTTCTTTGGCTTTAGGCTTGATCCTCTCTTTATTTTATGTCTTCTTTGAATTTTGAGAAGACTAGAAGGAAGAACTTCAAATGTGTAGGTGAATAACCTCTTCCTTCATTAATAAAAGCCTCTCCTATGTGATCTCCATCAAAAGATCAGGTGTCCGTGCGTTAATTGTTTGAATGGAAGGATATTGGATGTTAATTTAATGAGGGAGCACCTGTTATGTGATGGGTTTCTTCGATCGTATACAACTTGGACATGGCATGGTGAATTATTAAATTTACCATGTGTTTCCGTAACTGAAGAATATGTGGGGTCCACCATGGATGAAGCAGTACACGATGATGTAGAAGATGATCGATTGGAAGACATGATTCGTGATGTAGGAGTTGAGTCTTTTGAAAAAGTGCATGGATATGGAAATATGTCAAGCGATGCAGAGACTCCATTGTATCCTGGATCAACTAACTTCACACGGTTGTCGGCGGTGTTAAGATTGATGAATTTGAAGGCAATAAATGGATGGACTGATAAAAGCTTCACGGAATTGCTTCAGTTGTTGAAGGATATGCTTCCAGAGGGAAATACTCTACCTAATCGTAATTATGAGGCCAAAATGATTCTTTGTCCAATGGGTATGGAGTATAAAAAGATACATGCATGTCCTAATGATTGTATATTACACCGCAAAGAATTTGAATTGTTGAAAAGTTGTCCGAGGTGTGGGTTATCACGTTATAAGTTGAAACAAAAAGATGATGATACTATTGAAGATATAGAAAACCATGGACCCCCAATGAAGGTTATGTGGTATCTTCCCATCATTCCAAGGATGAAGTGTTTGTTTGCAAACCCAAACGATGCTAAGAATCTTAGATGGCATGTAGATGAGAGGAAATGTGATGGCATGTACCGACATCCAGCTGATTCTATTCAGTGGAAGAAATTTGATGATGAGTTTCCAGAGTTTGGTAAAGAATCAAGAAATATCCGACTTGGTTTAGCTACAGACAGAATGAATCCATTTGGTAATATGAGTACAAATCACAGTTCATGGCCTGTATTACAAGTTATTTACAACTTACCTCCTGGATTGTGCATGAAGCGAAAATACATGATGTTGTCTATGATGATATCCGGTCCGAAACAGCCAGGGAATGATATTGATGTTTATCTAAGTCCCCTAATTGAAGATTTGAAGTTAATGCGGGACCAGGGTGTTGAAGTATTTGACGGATTTGCTAATGAAACTTTCAAGCTTCATGCCATGTTATTTTGCACCATCAATGACTTTCCGGCATATGGTAACTTATCAGGTTATAGTGTTAAGGGTCATAAAGCGTGTCCAATATGCGAAGAAGACACTGCTTCTCAACAATTGAAACATGGAAGGAAAACAGTATATCTTCGGCATCGGAGGTTTCTTAGAAGTCATCATCCTTACCGAAGGTTGAAAAAAAGCCTTTAATGGACACCAAGAGGGTAGTGGTCCACCAACTCCATTAACCGGTGTTGAGGTTTACGAAAAGGTAAATAACATAGACCACACCTTCGGTAAGTAAAAAAAAAAGTCATCTGTGACAAATATTTGGAAGAAGAAATCAATCTTCTTTGATCTTTCATACTGGTCGAGGTTAGAAGTCAGACATTGTATAGATGTAATGCATGTTGAGAAGAATGTGTGTGATAGCTTAATTGGTACACTTTTTAACATTAACAGGAAGACGAAGGATGGTCTAAATGCTCATTTAGATTTGATTGAGATGAACATACGCGACGAGTTGGCACCCATAGAAATGGGTAAGCGTACATATTTGCCCCCAGCCTGTTACACAATGTCAAAAGATGAAAAAATTAGTTTTTGTCAATGTCTAAAGGGTGTGAAAGTGCCACAAGGATATTCCTCAAATGTGAAGAGCCTAGTGTCAATGCAAGATTTGAAGTTAATTGGGTTGAAGTCTCATGATTGTCACATCTTGATGCAACAGTTGTTGCCGGTAGCTATCCGTGGGATCTTACCAAAAAATGTTAGACATACCATAACTTGTTTGTGCTCATTCTTCTCTTCCATTTGTTGTAAAGTCATTGATCCCTCAAAACTAGATGAACTTCAAAATGAAATTGTTGTTATCTTGTGTGAATTGGAGATGTTTTTTCCTCCGTCTTTTTTTGACATCATGGTTCATCTAGTGGTGCATCTGGTAAGAAAGGTTAGATTGTGTGAACCAGTGTACTTAAGATGGATGTATCCTGTTGAGCGGTATATGAAAATTTTGAAAGGTTATGTGAAAAATCATTATCGTCCAAAGGCTTCAATGATTGAAAGGTACATAGCTGAAAAAAGTATTGAATTTTGTTCAGAGTACATGACAAAAGCAAATCCAATAGGTGTTCCAGCTAATTCATGGCACCACAGGCGTTCTACAAGTAAATGTTTACGTGGTGTGAATATTGTAAGCAAATCTCTATCAGAAGTCTTGCAAGCACATTTGTACATATTGAATAACACAGATGAAGTTGTACCTTACATAGAAGCTCATAAAGCCATTGTGAAGGCAAATAACCCAAGACAAGCAGAGAAATGGGTCTTGATGGAACATAATAGAACTTTCATGCCTTGGTTTAAAGACGAGGTGTTCAAGGATTCAACGGCATCAGAGACTTTGACCTGGTTGGCTGCTGGATTGAAGTTTGATGTCATCTCATGTACAGCGTACGAAGTGAATAATTGTATATTTTACACGAAGTCCATGGATGAAAAGAGTACAATTCAAAATTTTGGTGTTACTCTTGAAGCCGAGTCAATGCAGTTTTCGACTTCGAAAGATACAAATCCAGTACTTGGATCAATGGCATACTATGGGTTTATAGAAGAGATATGGGAGATTGACTACACTAAGTTTTTCGTTCCAGTTTTCAAGTGTAAATGGGTTGACAATAAAAGTGGGGTTAAAATTGATGATTCAGGATTCACACTAGTGGACTTTCGAAAGATAGGGTATCGAGATGAGCCATTTATAATGGTTCAACAAGCATCTCAAGTTTTCTACGTGAAAGATCCTACGTCAGAACATTGGTATGTCGTTTTACACGGCAAAAAACAAGGGGAGACCATAGATGATATTGAAAATGGTGACCCCTGTTCATTCACACCAATGATAATTAATAAAGATGACGATGTAGTTGATGATGTACATGCAACCCGTAAAGACCACAGTGAAGGAATTTACATATGAACTTTCAACCCCCATGCAACCTGTAAATAAGCATTTTAGATTTAGATTTTTATGTATTATTTTTATAAGATTTTAATTTGATGCAGATTAACTAATGTTTGTTACCTAATTTTTTTAACAGAGACATGGATGACGATCAGACCCCACTCAGACCTCGATCCGGACGAGGCAGCAGAGGACCTACTAGATTGAAGTGTCTCGCATTGAGACGTGCTGCTGGTGAGAAGACACGTGTTGACATTGACGTCAACACTGGAGTGGCTTTTGGTCCTAAAGCATATGAGTTTATGAGATATCTTGGAGTTGTTTCTCGTGAGAGGCTCTCCATTCTGATTAATTCATGGGATGAGGTGTCAGAGGTCGACCGGAACATGATCTGGGAGGATGTTCTGGTAAGCTTTACATTTTGATATAATGCTTTTTAATATTCATTGATTAATTTTAATTTGTTGATGTTATTTTGCAGGCAAACTTTGAAATTCCTGATGTGGAACCGCTTCGATCAAAGATTATATCCAATATGGGACTCAAATTTCGTACCTTTAAGTCAAGACTGACTTCGAGATACATTTTTGACGACCTTAAAGACGAAAATCCATGTTTAAAGTACAAACATATTGATGAAGAGACATGGCGTCTTTTTAAAGAAAGCCGTCAAAATGAGGTTTGGATGGTAAGTGAAGTAACTTAACTTTTTTTGTTTATATAACACTAATAAGTTTATCTTATTTACTTTAGTTTGTTTATTTCAATTATGACAGGATCGTCGGAAGAAAGCTCAAGAGATAGCTTTAATGTTACCCCGCACGTTATGTCTCGTTCGGTGTATCGAAAACTTGAGCAAGCACTGATGGTGGAAAAAGAGAAATCTAAACAGGGGACGTTGTCTGAGAATGTGGAAACAGGGGTCACTTCTCCTCCATCACCACCTTTTCGCCATGTAAAATGGAAGAGGGCCCGAATTAAAAAGTCGGGTGCACCAAGTTCTGAGCAATCCGGGGTTATCATCGAAAAAATTGTAAGTTGTTTTTGTTATTTTCCTTTATTTTAAAGCATTAATTATATTAATGCTTGAAAATATGATTTTTGTGTACTCTTCAAGATTCCTTGGAATCCAACGGTAAATTTGTTGTTGAAGGTCGTCACGATATCCTGGTTGAAGCAATTGGACGACCTGAGCACTCTGGTCGTGTTCGTGCAGCTGGACAAGGGGTTGGAATTAAACTATATTTTGGAGTTTCAGAACGACGGTCATCCTCCTCCTCCAAAGAGAACAAAACTCAAATGAAGACTAAGATACGTGAAGAATTAATGGAGGAGATGAAAAAGAAGACTGATTTGATGTGGCTACAGATGAAAAAGGAGAATGATCGAATGCGACAAGAGTTTCTATCGCAACAACTTTGTGTTGAACCCCTTGTTAGTCCCACTCCCAAGAGCACAAAGGGGAGTTGTGCGGCTCCTCCAACATCAGGGGATGATATCAATGGGCAGATGAAGGATTGTGAGCTACTGGTAGTGGGCGGCAAACTTCCTCGGGTGGTGGCCCTTGGAAAAGTCTATGAAGATGCCACCACCTTACATAACGTTTCTCTCTCCCCTGATGTGGCGAAGGTAACAGTTGAAAAAGTACGATTTCCTGATGCTCGTGTTCCACTACCTTCAGATGAGGTAACTACTGTGACCGATGCATTTCAAACATTCGTTGTCTGGCCCAGAGAGCTCATTCGATCTATGCCCGAACCTCATGTAATAATTTCATTTCATTATATTATTTTTTTATTTATATTTATATATTACATATAATTTAATACAAATGTTCTTTATCTTGTAGAAACTTTTTCTGTCACCAAGTTCGGAGAAGAAACGTGAGGTTCCAGTTGACGATCCTATAGCTTCATTAGGTCTCATTGCTAGTCAGATTGGCAATGAACCTTTTCCAGTTCCGTGGGATGATACATTTTTTCAAATAAACACTGAACTGCCACTGATGATTTACAACACAGATTTATCAGAATTTATATATGGGAAAAAGGAGCTCAATGTAAGTATAATTCAATTTTTTATGATGTAAGTATCTTTACCTATTATTCAATTTAATTTATGTTAAATTATTATTGATTATGCTTTAGCTAAAAACTTGTAGGTTTTTGCATAGAGTCTGTATCACTAAGGGGAAGGAAAATATGTATGGATTCTTAGATCCTGCATATACTAATCCTGTTGGACCAAACTCATCTGAGACTCAAGCATACATCACTAACACCATGGAAAAAGAGGGAAAACAAATTTATTTATGCCCTTATATTAATGAGTAAGTTTAATTATATGTCACCAATTATTATTATTTCATGTTTTAAATATTTACTAACTCTTTTCATTGATGATACAGACATCATTGACAGTTACTTGTCTTATCAATGGTTGATAAGACTGCTGTGTGGTTCAGTTCCCTACACAAGAAGATTCCCACAAAATTTAAGGATATCATTGATACGTAAGTACATTATAAACTTAACTTTGTATATGTTACTAATTAACCATCTACTAACGAGGTTTTTTGTATTAACCAGTTCATGGCGTGGATATAACATCCTAAAAGATCGATCCAGTTCAAATAATTTGAACTGGATAAGAATAAAGGTTTGTAATTTTTTTCTTTCTCTATTATCATTGTTTATCAATATACTAACATATTACTTTTTATTGAATTATATTGTAATAAACAACCAGGAAGCTATGAGTGTGGCTATTACATTATGCAATGGATGATTACCATTATAAGACTAGGTGTTAAAACTGGTTGGAAAGAGGTACTATATGTTAAATCATTTTTATAATTCTTGAACATATATATATCTAAAAACTAATTTATGTCAACTATATTTTGCAATGCAGTTATTCACAGAAGAAACACCAATGAATTCATAAGGCATTTCATATGTTAGAGATTATTGGTCCACATATTTCATAAATTTTTATAACTCTAGCATAGGTAATCAATAGTGGTTTTATTATATGTAATTTGATTACTTGTAAATGTACATTTTGATGCTCTCGATTTATATCTGTATTTGTCTGGCTGGGTTTGATCATTATGCAGGTTAATTTATATGGTTTAGGGACAATACAAATCGCACTTTTAAAAAACACTATTTACAAATGCGGTTATTTACCAAAGCCGCATTTGTAAATCAAAAAATAATATTTACAAATGCGGCTATTACCAAAGCCGCATTTGTAAATGTGACTTACGAATGCGGCTATTACCAGAGCCGCATTCGTAAATCTTAAACCCCTAAACCTTCACCTCTCATTCAGAAGAATATACAAATGCGTTTGTATCTCTCTGATAATGCGTGCTGATCAAATGCGGTTCTATAGCCGCATTTGTAAATATAAAATAGTCGTATTTATTTTACATTTCTGCGCTAGTGAATGAAACAGAACGGACTAATCCGTCAAGATAATACAAACTAAAATTAGTAACCCATATCGACAGAGAATGGGTTGTCCAGCTGGCGAGACTTTGATTAAAAAATTTCATATTTTATGGTCGAAAAATCTAACGAATGTGATATATCATATGTATTCATGATGATGTCCGACATTATTTATAATTATAGTTATCATTGCTATACTGATTTTATAAATGAATTCAAAGTTACATTGTTTTTTATTTTCAGAAACTATTTTTTTATTGGAAAATATATACATATAAATATAGTAAGACTTTAGGTGTCCTTACCCTTCTTCATTACATTAGAAACTATAGAGTAGATATTGTCTTAACTTTCACAAATATATATAAAATCAGGTTGACATACAGTGTTTCTTTTTTAATAGGATTGTGTATCCTTTAACCGTCCTAATTTTATTCATTCATTTTTTTCTGATAAATATATAAGATCAACCATGTACTTTATATGTAAGCCCATACAAACAGATTCTGATAAATCTATTGCTTCAACTTCAACTTGGGGACCTTTGCACCTTCATAGGAGAGGGTGATGACTTAAAATCCGACTTCATATCAATTTGACAATTTACGTAGTGAGAGCCATTACCATCACCAGTAAAAGTTGCACCTGTGTTAACAATATTCACCTCTCTGGCACGTTTCTCAGAACCTCTTGCAAAGTGATCATTGTATTCTGTTCCTTGCATATCAGATTCCACACACTTTTTCTGAGCTTTTTCTTTGGGGGTTTTGCTCATCTTGTGCAGAGGAAATGCAGGAGCAGATTTGAGTTCTTTTCACCAAGCATTTAAAAGGGTTTCTAAGCTCTGCCTTATGAAAATAGGTGTTCTTTATTCTTCAGTAAAGTTAACTTGCATGGAATGTTATATATATATTACCACAACATCTTTGCTGAAGAATTTTCTACTCTTCCTCACCTCTTATCAAGGACCACATTTTAATTATGCATTGAATTTTTTACATGCTTGGACCACTTTGTTTTTCAACGTTTAAATATCTCACTAAGCTTTAGGGCTCATGAACTTAGCTTCAATTTATGCTTCAATAACGAGGGTGGTCTTAATTTTCTAAAATAATTATTGTAGCTATTTATTATTAGTTTACTTTATTTTATGGATGCGATCAAACCTACCTATACATAGTTGAGTTGAAAAACAATTTAGCCATGCACAAGAAATTCAACTTTATAATAATAGAATGAGATTGCCTTCAAAACTTGTATAACCTATCCTTGACATTAAAATTTGAGATTTGAGAGTGTGTTTTTATCTTCAAGAAAACTCGTGAAACTTTTAGAAATAAGTGACAGTTTTATTTTATCAAAAATAATCAATTTAGAGTTTTAAAACTTGGAGGTTACACTATGAAATTATCTTTTAAATTTTTGTTATTATATTTTTAATAAAATAATATTTATATTTGTATATATTTGCTAAAATAAATAATTAAATAATAATTAAGAGACCAAAAATAATTAATCATTATATTAATTAAATTAGATATTATTTTATAAATTACAAAATTATTTGTATCTAAAATATTTTCTATTATTAATAAAGTAATTTTTAAATTAGTATTTAACATTAATTACTAACTATTTTAATTTTTAAATTAATCTTTAGTTGGATTAGTAATTAATTTATAATCTAAAATAGTTAATAATTAAAATTTTAATAGTTAAAGTTAGATATCAATAAGACTGAATCATAATTTACAAAAAAAATTTATGAATAAACGGATTATATACAGTCTCATATTATATATATATATATATATATATATATATATATATTCTCCAGTAGATTTAAATCATAATAACATCAATTAATCATAAACTCTAAATCCAAAATCTTAAATTATAAATCAATTAACAAATTTCCAAGTATTGTTTTATTTTAGAGTTGAGTTTTCTCACAATTTATTCTCTTAAAAGAAGTTTCAGAGAATTAAGAATTAAAGAAAAATATATATATTTTAACTTCTAACAATCTAATACTATTATACCTACGAAATATAACTTTTTTGACGGAAGTTTTCATGGAAAAATGAATTGTCTATTCTTTCATAAAGCTAAACTTATTGGGTGATGGAGGTTTCATAAAAGAATGAAGAAAAATAGGTGTTACCTATTCAACCATAAAAATAATTTATTATGAAGAAAATAGGTGTTGCCTATTATTTCATAAAACTATAACTTATTGCTTTACATATTATCATAAAGAAGGAACAAATACGTGTTTCCTATTCTTAATTCTTTATAGGATCTTAGATAGAGATTATGGGATTTCAAATAAAAATTAAGATTAGATAATTAATAATTCTTACTTAATTTTTCTAATTTTTTTAGCATAAACATGGCCAATTGCAGTAAAGAAGGCAATAAAAGAAAGAGCTAAAAGCAAGAACCGTGAACACAGAGAAAGGGTGAAGGGAAGCTTTGAGAGAGAGAAAGGAAATTTCATAGATTGATTAATGAATAAAAGGTCTACAGTGTTGTTCAGAAAATAAAAGCAATATAGGCACATGTAAGAGCCTAAAGGCCCACAAAGGCCCAAAAACAGAAAACAGATAAAAAAGGAATGGTTGCTGTAACAGAGAAAAACTCTAAAAATACAATAACAGAAATATATTTTAACATCCCCCCTCAAGCTGGGAATAGATATTCTTCATTCCCAGCTTGGAATATAAGGCCTTGAACATCTTGGGTGGTAGAGGTTTCGTGAAAAAATCTGCAGTTTGCATGGAGGAGGAGACAGGAAGCAACTTGATCAGTCCTTGATTGAGTTTTTCTCGAACTACATGGCAGTCAATCTCTATATGCTTTGTTCGTTCGTGGAAAACTTGGTTGTGAGCAATCTGTATTGCTGACTGACTATCACAGTATAAAAGGGCAGGTTGAATGAAGGGAATTCGAAGATCTTGTAAAAGGTAGGCCAGCCATTGAATTTCGCATGTGGTAGCAGCTAATGCTCTGTACTCTGCTTCAGAGGAGCTTCTTGAAATCGTTTGCTGTTTCTTTGATTTCCAGGAGATCAAAGTCTCACCCAAATACACACAGAAGCCCGTGATGGATTTTCTGGTCTCGGGGCAAGTGGCCCAATCTGAATCGCTGTACGCTTTGATCTGCACAGGAATATTGTTATGGAGAAAGATACCAGCACCAGGTGAGGCTTTTAAATATTTTAGAACATGGTAAGCTGCCTGAGAATGAATGTTGGTAGGTGCAGATACAAAATGACTGAGGTGGTTGACAGCATAGGCAATATCTGGGCGTGTATTGGTGAGGTAAATGAGGCGTCCTACCAGTCTTCTATAGGATGTAGCTTCTTCTTCATTGAGTCTTTTTCCTTTATCAGCAGTGAGGCGAAGGGTATGTGCCATGGGTGTGGGAGAAGGAGCACAAGCAAGCATACCAGTTTCTGTAAGGAGATCTAAGGTGTATTTTCGTTGACTAAGGTGGATACCAGTGCTGCTCCTTGCAATTTCGAGGCCTAGAAAGTATGTAAGATCCCCTAAGTTCTTGATGCAAAAGTGCTGATGAAGCAAGGTTGTGATTTGATTAATTTCAGCAAGGTTGTTCCCAGTTAAGACTATGTCATCCACATAGACAAGAAGTGCAGTTATTTTCTCTCCATCATGTTTCAAGAAAAGGGAGTGGTCAGCAGTGGAGATATTATAGTTATGAGATTTGAGAAAATTGGAGAGTTTGGCATACCATTGGCGTCCGGCTTGCTTGAGGCCATACAGAGACCTTTGGAGTCTGCACACTTTATTCCTATTTGCTATTGAAAAGCCAGGGGGAAGCTTCATGTAAACTTCTTCATTTAGGTCTCCATGAAGGAAAGCGTTGTTCACATCCAATTGCTTAAGGGCCCAATCTTTTGCTGCAGCAAGAGCCAGGAGAAGCCTTAAAGTGGTTAACTTTGCTACTGGTGCAAACGTATCTAAGAAGTCTAGACCCTCCATTTGATTGTAGCCTTTCGCTACTAGCCTGGCTTTATATCTTTCTATAGTACCATTTGAGTGATATTTGATCTTGTAAACCCATCTACAGCCAATGGCAGATTTTCCAGGGGGAAGATCTGTAATACTCCAGGTCTTATTAGCTGCAAGGGCTGCTAACTCATTCTGCATTGCTTGGACCCAAAGAGGATTCTGAATGGCTGCCTCATAGTTTTGAGGCTCATCATGAGAAGAGATAGACATTATGGTATATCTAAAATCAGAGGATAGGGAATTGAAATTAATGTAAGTTTGTATGGGATACTTGGTACTAACCTGATTACTGCTAGTCTGGAAATCTTGCAAATAGATTGGTATCCTTCTATTGCGGTCAGATCTTCTGAGTGTAACAGCAGGCACGTCATTGTTATCAACACAAATATCATCATTTTTATCAGGAAAGCTATGGTCATTATGCAGATTTATGTCATCATAAGTTTGAGCATAGTGTTGTGGTATGGGAAGCGAAAGACTGTTGGGATCTTTTTCATTTGTCAAAGAATATGGAAAACAATTTTCATAAAAAACAACATTTCTGGAGACTTCAATTTTGTGATTTTTTAAGTTTAGAAAGACAAAACCTTTGGTGTGTGGTTTAAAGCCAAGAAAGACACCAGGAACAGCGCGGTTGTCCAGCTTCTTTCTATGAGCAGCAAGAGTAGAGGAATAGCACAAACAACCAAAGATACGCAAGTCAGAAATGTCACACAACCTTCCATGCAATTTTTCATATGGTGTTCCATTTTTTAGCAAAGGAGTAGGCATACAATTAATTAAGAAAACAGCATGTTGGACAGCAAAATTCCAGAAATTAGCAGGGAGTTTTGAATGAAAAAGGAGAGATCTTGTAACATTTAAAATATGTTGATGCTTTCGTTCAACAACACCATTTTGCTCGGGTGTTTCAATGCATGAAGTTTGATGTAAAATGCCTTTTGAAGCAAAAAATCTTTCATCCCAAATTCAACACCATTATCTGTACGAATAGATTTGACTTTTGTTTGAAAATGATTTTCAACGTAAGAAACAAAACTCACAACATTAGCTCTAACTTCAGACTTATTTTGCATAGAGAAGATCCAAGTAAAACGGGAAAAATCATCAACAACAGTGAGAAAATATCGATGGCCGTGCATGGAGACAGCATAACAAGGGCCCCATACATCCATGTGAATTAAATCAAGAATATGTGCAGAATGAGTAGTGCTAAGAGAAAAGGGCAGTTTCTTTTGTTTAGCTTGATGACAAGCATCACAAAAATAAGATTTTTCAACAGATATATCAGGATAGTATGTTTGTAAAATCTTTAGTCTCTCATCAGAAGGATGACCTAATCTTTGATGCCAAAGGCCAACAGTTTTAGTTATACAATTCAAGAGAGGAGGAACATGCTGTGAAATAGATCTATCTAAACAATATAAGCCACCAATCAAATCAGCTGAACCAATCCTGTCTCTGGTTCTGCTGTCCTGTATGATACACTTGTTAGAGCAGAAAGTTAAATGACATTGAAGGCAAGAAGTAAGTTTTGATATAGAGATTAGATTGAAAGAAAAAGCTGGAACATATAGAACATTTGTGAGACTAATTTTGTAATTGAGATTAACAGTTCCTGAATAATTGGAAGTAACATAGTGGCCATTGGGTAATTTTATGAGAATCGGATTGATACGATGATAGGAGGCAAAATCAGATAGAGTAAAACAAACATGATCTGTTGCTCCAGAATCTAAAATCCAAGTATATTTATTTAATGAAGTAATCTTTAAGGCATGTGTGTTACCTGCAGAGCTAGAGTCCCGGTCTTGTTGACTTGTATCAGCAGCAAAAGACCCAACCTGATTCACTTGAACTTGTCCAGCAGATGTGTTTGCTTGTTTGAGAAGGTTGGTTAAGATTTGATATTGCTGATGAGTAAAATGAGTATCACCATTCTCATTGTTGTTGGAATCATACTCCTCTTGGGTGGCAATGTTGTTGACAGAATAATTCTTATCATTTTGGAATTTGTAACCGGGTGGGTAACCATGCTTCTTATAGCATGTATCAACAGTGTGGCCAGTTCTGTTGAAGTGTGTGCAGACCTTTCTATTACCATTGTGATTGACCTTTTTCTCACTCTGATTGGGAAAACCATGTTTCTTAAAACACACACTATCACTGTGACCATTCTTACCACAAAAGGAGCAAACAACATAAGACTGTACATTATTCTTGTTAACCATGGGTTGAACATTCTTCATATTAGCAATCAAAGTATGACTACTCAATTGTCGCTCTTGTTGAGCTACTAAAGAAAAAAATTTTGATATAGGTGGGACAGGGTCCATTAAAAGGACATGGGATTTAACGTTGCTATACTGATCATTTAGACCTCTCAAAAACTGCATGGCTTGGTCTTCTCTTTTTCGTTGAGAAACAATAGAGGAAATATTGCAAGTACAGTTCTTGCAGATGCAAACAGATTCGGGTCTGAAATTCTCCAACTCATCCCAAATCACCCTTAATTTTGTAAAATAGTCGGTTATTGAGAGCTCACCTTGGTTTAAGGAGGATGCCTCCATTTGGAGGTCAGAAATGCGTGAGAGGTCACCTTGAGAATATCTTGTCTTGAGATCGTTCCAAATTTCTACAGCTTTGTCCATCCAGACGATGCTTTGACGAATGGGGACGGAAACAGAGTGGACCAGCCATGAGACCACCATGTTGTTGCACCGATTCCATGCCGAAAAGGTGGAATCTGACCGTGTTGGTTGTGTAGCGGTTCCATCGACGAACTCGAGTTTATCCTTAGCGCTTAACGTCGTGAGCATCGACCGACTCCATGGATGGTAATTGCTAGGGTCCAACACCGGGGAGACAAGAGGAGTCGCTGGATTCTCGCTTGGATGAAGATACAGATAACTTGGGGCTGATTTCTCTTCTTCCTTCTT
Source organism: Phaseolus vulgaris (assembly GCF_000499845.2). Classification (NCBI taxonomy): domain Eukaryota; kingdom Viridiplantae; phylum Streptophyta; class Magnoliopsida; order Fabales; family Fabaceae; genus Phaseolus; species Phaseolus vulgaris. Next base: position 13,221,900 of record NC_023754.2, on the reverse strand, counting down.
CATCCCGAGAGGTAAATCTGTTCAAAGGAAACCAAACCAAGGATTAAGATTAGAAGAAAAGAAAGAAACAGAACAAGAAAAGAAACAAGAAATCAAAGGAAATAGAGGAAGGGCGGAAGAGTGAAAAGAGAAGGGAAAGAAAAAAGGAAGGGGGAGAACGGATCAATGGAGAATCAGAGATGAGACGCAGCAGAGCTCTGATACCAGCATAAACATGGCCAATTGCAGTAAAGAAGGCAATAAAAGAAAGAGCTAAAAGCAAGAACCGTGAACACAGAGAAAGGATGAAGGGAAGCTTTGAGAGAGAGAAAGGAAATTTCATAGATTGATTAATGAATAAAAGGTCTACAGTGTTGTTCAAAAAATAAAGCAATATAGGCACATGTAAGAGCCTAAAGGCCCACAAAGGCCCAAAAACAGAAAACAGATAAAAAAAGAATGGTTGTTGTAACAGAGAAAAACTCTAAAAATACAATAACAGAAATATATTTTAACAAGCAGCAAATTAGTTTTATTTCATTCTCAATAAATAATATAATAATCTCACTCAATCTCTCTCGCAGTATAGTTCATTTTAAATATGATTTAATTCATTTCAATTTTGAAAGACTTTTTCCCGGAGTCGTAACGATTATATATAATGTAGTATATATTTCGAAAAGAATTTAACTTTTGTATAGAATTCAATATTCTATATTTTTAATTATGTGTTAATTTTATTTGTTATTATTTCTTTAATTACCTTTAATTTTTGAAAACAAATCAAGACAATATTTTATCGCTCCCTTAAGTTTGAATATTAATACAATATTTTTCAACTTTCTTAAGTGTTAAATTTATTTGAATTAAATAAAAAATAAACATATTATCTTATTTTAAAAATTACTGGAATAGTCTTAATAAAAGAAATAGACAGATTTAATACATACAAAAATAATTAATGTGGAAAGAATCTTCTAGTAAATGAGTTATTTCATCACTTATTATCAAAATGTTTTATTCTTATGAATCTTAGACTTTGTTTTTGAACTTGAGCTCTATATTAATTTCAATAGTGATTTTTTTTTGGATTCTAATGCAGTTACAAAATTATTTTTCCTCTAACTTTTTAAATAAATTATAAGACCTCTTAAATTATTTATAACACCTTATAAGCATATATTTGAATTGCACAATCTTACCTACAAAATTAACAATAAAAAATATATCATATACGAATTCATTTATAAGAAAAACTCAAAATTCATCCTCACATAACTTGCTAGACATATGCCCCTAATAAAATATTATACATTATCTTAAGAAGTGAATATTTTATCTAATGATTTATATCAATAAGTTATTAAAATTAGTCTTTGTGTAAATCTTTAGGAACTTAGACATTATCTTATTTGCCTAATTGAACCTTCCACCCGGCTTCTATTGGTTGATGAAGGTTTTCATAAAAAAGAAATAAAAAAGGTTTTGTCTAATCTTTCATAAAGGTATATATATATATATATATATAATATATATATATATATATGAATATCGTGTGCGGAAGCATAATAATTTCAACCAAAGATTATGATAAATTAAAGTAACAAAGAAAATGAGAATGATACCAGAAATTTTTAGGTGGAAAACCCCTTTAAATAGAGGTAAAAAACCACCGGCGAGAGAGTTAAAACTTCCACTAAAAGAGAGAGGAAGCAAGTGTGTGTTGCTTATTTGTTGTGTGTTACATTGCTGGAAGGAAGCCACTATATATATATATATATATATATATATATATATATATATATATATAGTGGTTCTAGGAGACAACAATAATAAATACAATTAATGGTAATTAACCTCCCTTTGATTGCAATTGATTGTGGCAATTAACCTCCCATTGATTGCAATTGATTGTGGCAAGTAACCTCCCAATTATGACAAGAAAACGGTTAAAGGTGAGTCATAACCCACAAATCTCCACCTTGATTTGCCTTTGACTGGAACTCTCTCGCCATGAAGCCTTGATTAAGTATGGATAATACCAGCTAAGTTCAGGCAATGATCGAACTTAGCCGATGGAAGTGGCTTGGTCAACATGTCTGCAGGATTTTCGGCCATATGAATTTTTTCAACAATTATATCTCCTGTATCAACAATGTCTCGGATAAAATGGTGTTTAACTTCAATGTGCTTGATCCTTTAGTGATACTTACTGTTCTTGGTTAAGTGAACAACACTCTGACTATCACAAAATATAACAAGAACATCTTGTTGAAGACCAAGTTCACTTACCAAGCCTCGAAGCCATATAGCCTCTTTCATACCTTCTGTAGCAGCAATATATTCTGCTTCAGTGGTGGACAAAACCGCAATGGCTTGAAGTGAAGAATACAAACTGATAGCAGACCCACATAGGGTAAAAATGTAGGCTGAAAGTGACCTTCTCCGATCTAAATCACCACCATAGTCAGCATCAACATAGCAAACTGCTCCTCCAGGATCGGCTCTGTGTTGATCAAATACCAAACCAAGATTTGGAGACCCTTTCAGATAACGAAGTATCCATTTAACGGCTTCCCAGTGTGTCTTGCCTGGATTATGCATGAACCTGCTAACAATGCTAACAGCATAAGCTAAATCAGGTCTAGTACATACCATAGCATACATGAGACTTCCAATTGCATTTGAATACGGGACATGTGACATGCGCATTTTGTCCTCGTCTGATTTTGGACACTGATCTGATGATAACTTGAAGTGGGCGGCAATTGGAGTATTAACAGTTTTGCAATCTCGCATTCCAAATTTGTCAAGCATCTTAAGAACATACTTCTTTTGTGATAGAAAATTTTTTCCAACTTGACGATCTCTGTTGATCTCCATTCCTAAAATTTTCTTGGCAGGACCTAAGTCCTCCATATCAAATTCACTACTAAGCTGAGCCATTAACTTGTTAACTAAAAATTTATCTCTTGCAGCAATCAACATGTCATCAACATATAACAACAAGTATATAAATGACCCATCAGATGTCTTTTGAAAATAGACACAATTATCATAGCTACTTCTAGAGTAGCCATGTCCAACCATGAAAGAATCAAACCTCTTATACCATTTTCAAACGACATACATGGTCCTCCTTTCCAGGAACAACAAAGCCCTTAGGCTGCAGGATGTAAATCTCTTCCTCAAGATTACCATGAAGAAAAGCAGTTTTCACATCTAACTGTTCCAGCTCCAAATCATACAAGGCAACTAAAGCAAGTAATATACGTATTGAAGTATGACGAACAACAGGAGAAAATACTTCATTAAAGTCAATACCTTTCTCTTGATTAAAACCTCTTACAACAAATCTTTCTTTATTCCTTGTACTCTCAACACCAGGGATCCCTCTTAAAGATCCATTTGCAACTAATGACTTGTTTTCCTTCTGGTAACTTCACCAATTCCCATGTTTCGTTTTTTATAAGACTCTCAACTTCTTCTTGCATAGCAGCAATCCACTTTGTTGAGTCGTCACTAGAGATAGCTTCAGAGTAACTCTTGGGTTCAACTTCTTCACCCATCTCTTGTGCAATAGTTAAAGCATAAGCAATGTTGGCAGATTCTGCAATTAATCTTTGAGTTGGTTTTCTTGGTCTCTGTTGTGGAAGTTCTTGAGCCATAGACCACGGTTGTGGTAACCCTCGTCGTTTAGGTGGACATTGCTCATGTGGACTCAAATGTTCATTTGTACCATCAATAGCAGTGACTTGATCATCTTGAGTACTAGAGGAATTGGGAACATGCAACGAACTCTCTCCAGGATAGTTCTATTCATTCTTTCTGCAACCCCGTTCTGTTGTGGAGTACTTGGGATGGTGAAGTGTCTGAAAATGCCTTCCTTCTTGCAGAAATCATTGAATTCATTCGAACAGAACTCAAGGCCATTGCTTGTCCTTAACCTTTTTATCTTCTTGCCAGTCTGATTCTCAATCAATAATTTCCACTCTTTAAAAGTGGAAAATGCTTCATTCTTATGTTTGAGAAAATACACCCACAGTTTTCGTGAGAAATCATCAATAATTGTCATCATATAACGACATTTACCTTTGGAGGGAACTTTTGACGGACCCCAAAGATCTGAATGAATATAATCCAAAGTACCTTTGGTTCTGTGTATGACTTTAGTAAAACTAACCTTTTTCTGCTTACCAAAAATGCAATGTTCACAGAAATCAACCTTTCCAGTATAGTGGTTACCAAGGTGACCCTTCTTCTTGAGGATTAGAATTCCCTTCTCACTCATGTGGCTTAATCTCATATGCCACAACTTGGTGTTATCTTTGTTGGGTGAGGCAACAGCTACAGAACCTGTAACTATTGAACCCTGCAACACATACAAACTATCACATCGAATTGCCTTTAGTAACACAAGAGCTCCTTTAGACACCTTTAAAACTCCACCTTCAGCTGAGTATCTACACCCATGAGATTCAAGGGTGCCTAAGGAAATGAGATTTCATTTCAACTCAGGGACATATCTGACACCTATTAAAGTTCTAACAATAACATCATGTGTCTTGATTTTGATTGTTCCTTCTCCAACAACTTTGCATTGAGCATCGTTTCCCAACAAAACAAGACCATTATAAACTGGTTCATATGTGGTAAACCAACCTCTATTGTAAGACATGTGAAAAGTACAACCAGAATCAATAATCCATTCATTTTTAGACCTTTGTTCAGTGTTGGAAGCTACAAAACAATCCCCATCATATTCAGTTTCAACAATACTAGCTTCGGCAAATTTTTCTGGTTGTTTATCATTTCCCTTATCTTCTCTATCTTGCTTATTTTTCAATTTATAACATTCAGAGATCTTATGTTCCTTTTTCTTGCAATAATGACAATATTTGGAGTTCTTGCCTCTAGATTTTGACCTAGATTTATACTTATTGTTCCTACCTTTCTCTTGGTTTCTCCTTCTAACTACAAATCCTTCACCAGAACTTTCAAAATGAATTTGAGTATCAAATTTTTCTTTGGCTAGTAAATTAGTCTTGACATCATCAAAGCTTAAGGTAAGATAATTACCGTATAACATAATTTCTTTGAATTGTCGATGCGAGGGTGGTAGAGAAACAATAAGTAAAACGGCTTTATCCTCATCATCAATTTTAACATCCAAATTTTCCAAATCAATTATGATGGAATTAAATTCATCAAGGTGAGATTGGATGGGAGTACCTTCGGACATTCAGAGTGTAAAGAGTCGCTCCTTTAACAGAGTTTGTTTGCAAGACTTTTGGTCATGTATAGAGACTCCAATTTACTCCATATGTCTGTCGTACTTTTCTCGTTGATGACCTCACGCAACACCTCACGGGACAAGCATAACTGGATTGCAGACAATGCCTTTTCATCCCACTGCTCCTTCGTCATAGTGGTTGGTCTCATCATTTTACCTGTCAAAACTTTCTTTAAACCATTCTGGGTGAGAACAGCTAGCATCTGGACTCGCTAGATAGCAAAGCTGATTTTACCATCAAATTTCTCAATATCCAATTTTGACATTATGGAACAATAGATCTTGGTTGAATTATCGAAAAGCTCTGATGCCAATTTGTAGGGATATCGTGTGCGGAAGCGTAATAATTTCAACCAAAGATTATGATAAATTAAAGTAACAAAGAAAATGAGAATGATACCAGAAATTTTTAGGTGGAAAACCCCTTTAAATAGAGGTAAAAAACCACCGACGAGAGAGCCAAAACTTCCACTATAATGGTACTGGGAGTACAATGAATTCCTCTCAGACTAATAGATAAATAGCCCTAAAACAAATCCTCTCTATATGGGTTAAACACTTACACCCAAGAACAGAAATAGAGAGTATATGAAAAGAGAGAGGAAGCAAGTGTGTGTTGCTTGTTTGTTGTGTGTTACATTGCTTGAAGGAAGCCACTATATATATTGGTTCTAGGAGACAACAATAATAAATACAATTAATGGTAATTAACCTCCCTTTGATTGCAATTGATTGTGGCAATTAACCTCCCATTGATTGCAATTGATTGTGGCAATTAACCTCCCATTGATTGTGATTGATTGTGGCAAGTAACCTCCCAATTATGACAAGAAAACGGTTAAAGGTGAGTCATAACCCACAATATATATATATATATATAAAAGGTCCAATAATGACAAAGGGTCCACGATAATTATATAAATAAGTACAACTCCCAAAGGATTGGGTACGTAATCATCTAGTACTAAATATTGAGTGTCAAGTGTCGAAGTTTGACTTGAACGTTGGAGTGCCTTTTGCGCAGGAACCATCCAATTCTGGAGTTCAAGAGGAGGAGGAGGAGCGGAAGAGCAAGAAGTTGCAGGAGTTTGTTCAAGAGGAAGGAGTTAGGTGCAGACAGTCCGACTGAGGAGAGGCTCAATAGTTTCTCTTGGTTCCAACCCCATTCGAAAACAATTGGCGTCCACCATGGGGCTGAGAGAATTTGAAGAAGGAAGAAAACAGATGGTGTCAACGAAAAGCATGGGGAACGAGAGGTTGTCTGGTGCTAAGCAGATGACGTTGATGATGTCTCTATAGAGGAGATGGTTGAGATGAAGCGCAAGAATGAGGAGGAGATCCTTGCTCTCCAAAAGGAAAATGAAAAGATGAAGAAGTTAGTGAGGGGGGGTCCATCTAGCGGACCGAGCAACCTAGTTGGGAAGTCCCTCACCACCCCAACCGACCCTTAAACTATTGAAGAGCAGAAAGCAACCCACACCTAGAAGGTCGAGGGCGAGTCCTTTTTGAACAATTCGATCCCCACGACCAGGACCTTGGACCTTTCTAGTAGGCACCCGTTCACTAACTATGAAGAAAATAAATATTATATATACTTCCATAAAACTAACGTACATGGAATATCAATAATTAGTTTCGATAAAAAAAATATTTAATATTTAGTTTTATTTTTAAATATAAAATACTTTATTTTATTTTAAAGTTTTTTAATATTTACATAATATAAAATTATCAACTCAAGTAACTCTTAATTAAGAACTTATATCTTTAGTAAAAAGTCATGTGATATTTTTAACTAAATTCACAAATGTATATATAGTGTTAACATATCCTAAACAAAATACATATTTACAACACAATTTACCTTAAAATAAATTTTACAGGAAGATTAAAGGAATAATAAATATAAATATATTTTAAAGATAAAAATATCCAACTTTAAAAGAATTATTAAAAAATTTCTCGTCGGTTGACCTCGGTTGGACTTGGAAGTGAGCTCCTAGTTTAGACGACTCTACTTGGGTGTTGAACCGACTTGAAGACGCTTTGTGACGAAGGGGGTTCCACATGTTGATCAAACTCCGATGATCAAGTCAGTGAGAGCATTCAAACTATAAATTTGTATCAGTATAGGGTTCAAAAAAACTTATCTTTACTTGGGGTCTTAAACCCCTTTTATAGAATTTCCTTCAACGTTTTTCATCAATCAGAAACAATAAGAACAGAACATAATTTCAACAGTAAGAACATTCTGTTAAAGTGCACCTTTATTTTCATATGTCATCCCACCTCATTCCTAATAGCTTTTATTTGTATTTAAAAGATATATATACCCTTTTACTAATTCAACTACTCCTTATGTTATTTTCACTTTAATTATATTTTTCGTATAGAATACCTAACATATGGGCCGACCTTGTAATGTGTCATTGAGTCCATACCTGCCCCAAACCGAGCTGGGTATAACCTATCTAACCGAGCTTACTATACTTGAGTGCTTGGATCGAGGACTCGAGCTTGTTCGGTCAGTACAAAAATAAATAAAAAATTTACAAATTTTAAAATGAAATTCATTCGTTTCATAAAGACGGAATCAATATAATTTTAAATTTCACAAGAATAAAGTTTGAAAAAAAATATACAAAGTAGGAACTACAAACTTATTTAATCCTTAAAGTAACTTAAATGTGGCAAAAAAAAATCTCTATTGAAATAACTATATTTGACGATCAAATATGAAATGTGAATACATTTCTTAAAAACATTCAAACTTTGAGTCGTGAAAGACATGTGGAGTCTCTTGCTAATTTAAGTACTGAATTATAGAATGGTAAGTTATGGTTTATATATTAGTTGTGATTATTTTAATTTCAAATTGTATAATTGTTTTACACATATCAAAAAACTCTTTCACTAAATTAAATTATCACAGGTTTAAATTAGACTGAATTAAAAATAAATATGCAGGGAGGCCAATTGTTATAAAATAAAACACAATTTTGGAGCAAATGGAGATTTGACTATTTGCATTCTTATTTTTTAAATAAAAAATTTTCAATCTTTTTACTCAATAAATATTAAATTTTGGTCACATTCTCATTTCATTAGATAATAAATATATTCATATTTGCACTCATATATAGTTTTTTATTATTTTAAATATTAATTAAATAGTTTTTTTATAAAAATTAGAGTAAAAAAATAAAAATATCTCAATATTAAAAGGACACACGACTTTTTTTCTTTAATAAAAAAAATAATTATATAAATATCAAAACAGAATATCAAAAGATTTACCTGAATTATTGAAATCAAAAGTAAGATATATTATCATGTAAAAATAATAATAATAAATAAAAATATTAAAAAATAGTAGAAATAATTAAATGTGTATCTTAAAAATTATTTGATTCAATGAAATTAAGATAATGAAATTAAGATTTGTGTTTCCTCAAATACAATAGAAAATCACATAAAAGAAGAAAAAAAAATGTATAATTAAGATTGTAATAAGAGGAAATATAAAATCTAAATGAAGTCTGTGAATTTAAAATAAGTGAAATAATTGAGAAAGAAAACAAAAAAGTTTTGTAGCAAAAGAAAAAAAAATCCATATTAAACAAAACGAAATTAACTAATAAATTATGAGTGTTTTGATATTTTAAAATTGAGAGGTATAATGATAGGGACACCTGTGTATACCCATTAAGTCTAATGGATTAGAGTATCCCATTTTGACAACTGTGCTGCTTAACATAAAATTATATAATAAATTAAAAAATAAATAAAATTTATTGAGTGATAGAAAACAATCACTCAATATATCTATATCTTTAAGAAAATAAAATTAATAATAATTTTTACATAAGATTTCTAAGATATTATGCTTTTAAATGATAATTTGTTATATATTGTGTTATTAAAATGTATATATTTGGTAATAAAATGTATATATTTTTTCTGATATTTTGATTAGGAAGAAAAAGGATATTTTCGATTAGATTCAGGACGACCTAGAAACTTCACTTTTAAATCTTAGAAAGTTTTTCTTGGATTCTAGAATTTCATATGGTTGGGATAAGCTCATATGGTTTCAACAGATTACTCCTTCCTAAACTCTGGTATTTTTGAAAGTTTTTCATAGGTGGATTTCTACTGACCAACACATTCAGCACAAGGTTTGTATATATGAATTATATGTACTATTTTGAAAAGAATGACAAATCTATTCAACACTTTTTACTCAATGTCCTCATGCTTTGTATATTTGGAGTTGAATTCAATAAATTTTCACTCATTCCTGTAATATGGATGACCTCATTTGTTTTGTTAAAAGTGATGGTAGTCCTTTTGTTAATTTGATTAAACTTGTTGCGATTATCTTCTCTACTTGGATTTATTGCTGATAAAAAAAAAATCTTCTCTATTTGGATGATATGACATATGAGAAATTATGTTACATTTCAAGTTAAGATTGAACTTTCCAAGGTCATTTCCACTTTTAAAGACTTCATTTTCCTAGTGAGTAATTTGTCAAATAGTTCCATGAAGAATGATATGTTCAACTTCTTTGTGCTTAAGTTCTTTGACATCAATACTTATAGAAAAGTCCTTCATCCTCTTCCTATTAGATGGGAGTTTCCTTCCCTTAGTTGGGTTAAAATTAATATAGATGGTGTGGTTAGGAATTCTACTGATCTGACTGCTTGTGATGGTATTTTTTTGTGGAAATATGGGTGTTAATTGATGATTTCTCTGTTTTCTTTTATATACAGAATGTTTTGGTTGCTAAGTTCTATAGAGTTATCCATGTCATTGAAGAAGATAAAAAGATGAATTTTTCTAGTTTGTGGCTTGAATGTAATTTTTCTGCCTTGATTTGTGTTACTTTCACTACTAAGATTAATGTTCCTTAAATTCTTTGTAATAGGTGAAACAAATGTCTTGATTAATGTGAGAAAATAAAATTTAGAATTTCTCACATTTTTCGTGAAAGTATTATGTTGAAAAACTTGCTAACTTAGATCATATTCATAGAACATAGTTACACTGGTCTAATAGAATTTCATATAATTTATTTTTATAATTCTCTATTAATAGATATAAATTACCTAAGTTTTGATTTCTTAGGAGTTGTTTTCTATGAATTTTGGTTTAGTCTCCCATATTTTTTTATTTTTTTTAATAATATTTTTTTCATGTGGTGACAGATGATTGTTGAAATTCGAAATATTAGTCAGAAAGATCAGTCAGATTTCATAGTGATATCTAACATTAACAACTTTTTACACACAAAAAAATTAAAATATAAATATATAATTCAAATAGATAATAAAATTAATCTTTCCCTCGTTACTAGAATTTTAAAGTTGAAAATATACATATTTACATGTTAAGCTATTTTTTGTCATGATTAATTACAATAATTTAAATTTACAAGATAAAAAAATAATTATAAAAAAGTTTAAAAGTTAATTATTTTTCAAAAAAAAATTCTTTTCCACTCTGGTTCAACTTTTTTGGAGTTTAAAGTTTGTATCAATCGCCAAAACACAAACACAACCAAAGTTTAGTTAGATCATCCTCGTTCATTGAAATTATTTTCAATTTTTTTAAAGTTTATATACTGTTATTATAAAACTAAAATTTCAATCACAAATAATTATCCAGTATACTCTTTTGCAGTCATCCACAGTTGTCACAAAATTTAAGTTATTTTTTCATCATACAAAAGTAAATTTAAGTAATCAAAATTAAAAAGGTCATGAATAATAAAGAAAAAAAAGTTTTTCCATTAGTTTTACTTTATTAATATTCTATTACAGATTATGTGTATAAACCGATTATTGACATATAAATCATTTATAACGATTTGACCTGTAGTTTTTTCTCAGTCTCTCCATCCCTCTCTAACCATTGAGCTATAACCCTCCATCTGTTCCAAATTCAATATATTGAGACTGAGATTACAAAACTATATATGGCAATGGCAATGCAAATACAAGGAGTTTTTTTTCAGGTAGAAAAATAACAAGAAAATAAATACTAACACCATAGTCTATTTTGATTTAATGATTTTATTTATGGTGCCATAATTTTATACAAAAACAAACTATTATACTTTTTACGTGCCAGAAAAAAAAATATTTTCTCTGGAGCTGGATTTTATTGAATAATTGGCAGTTTCACTAGTAAATCCAAGTTATGCCCCAGATCCAGCAAGTCTCCTCTTTGAGGCATTTGATACTGCCAATTGACCAAGTTTATCAGTGTTACTTGATATAGTCCTTTGATTGATTGGTGTATAATTCCTTAACCACTCCCCAACATAAACCTGGAACATAACAGATAATTCAAAATCAGTCATAATAATAGTAGCTTAAAAAACCAAAACCTGTAAAATGGTGACATTTGCATCTACCAAAAAATCCACAGCAAAATACTGTGATATTTGTTTGACTGCCAAATGGAATGCCTGCCATGAGAAAATGTTGCAGAAAACTAACTACCATTTATCCAAAAGTAACCCTGCTTGAGTCAGTTCCACCACCACATCAAGCCTAATATAATACCATTATGCCAATGTGATGGTTTACTATATCCATCTGATGTATTTACAAATACTTTCCATTACTAAAGAAAGATATAATCCAGCCTCAATGTGATACAACTAGGTAACCCTTTTCAAGGATACTGAATGGTACATGACAACACATTCATACAAGCATATCAGCATTCACAAAATTGTATATGCCAGTAAGCAAAAACATAATATAACCAGATAAATGATTTAAAGAAAGGAAATAACCTGCTGAGGTCTCATGATCTTTGTATCAGGATCATCCAAGGACTCTCGCCAATGTGCCAAGTACCCAGCCATTCGAGGGATGGCAAATAAAATAGTGAAAAACTCAGGTTGAAACCCCATGGCCCTGATGGCACAAAAAAATCAGCTCAATCCTAGTGAAATGATCTGGGAGGAATAACATATGTTATCCTCTGTGGTTTACACAAAAAATAGATGTGATAATAGGTTACCTATAAATTAATCCAGAGTAGAAGTCAACATTTGGATATAACTTCCTCTTGATGAAATACTCATCAGACAGTGCAATCTTCTCCAAGGCCACTGCAATCTGCACAATCAAATCATTTTAGATGAAACTTTCAAATTCAAACTAAATTTATTGAAATAATTGACATTCATTAAGCATAAGAACTTTTCCAGTAATAATTTCAAAGAACTTGACTGAATTATCATAGAATTAAATTCAAATACTTGTACACATATATACACAAAACAGTTTGCAATATGTTTTTAGAAATGTCTCGAAATAATACAAAAAAAAATCACAATATAATATTTTGATGTTGTATTCACAGTCCAATCATAGGCCTTATGAACAGCATACACAGTTTAAGGAATATACAACAGATACACAACAACACAAACAGATAACAGAAAATGGATAAACACCTCTATAAGAGGATCCCGGCCAACAATGGAAAACACTTCCTCTGTCAGTTTTCTTAAGACCTTTGCTCTTGGATCATAATTTTTGTACACACGATGTCCAAAACCACTGAGCTTTCGTTTCCTGGAGAAAGAAAACAATATCAAATAAAACTATAATTTCCCCACTTGCATTGAAGAGACCCAAAAAATAGGAGTCTCAAAAGAGCAAGTCATTATTACACCATCACCATTCTTCACAAATAGGGTAAACACAAAGATACGAGAAAGAAAAAAGTAATAGCCACCTGGCTTTAACACCCTCAATGAACGCTGGAATGTTCTCAACAGTTCCAATTTCACTCAACATTTTGAGGACAGCCTGGATAACAAAAAAGTTACATTAGCATAGTCTAACGAGTATAATCAAAGGTTGCATTTCTACTTTACTTTCTTTCCGTATTTAAGTAAGCAACAGATAAATAATCACGAGAACATCCTAAGCCATGAATATGTCACCTGTGGTTTCAACTTAATACAAAGGTTAGATAGAATTCTACTCTATTTGCTTTCCATATTTACATTACCTCATTGGCTCCACCATGAAGAGGTCCATATAGAGCTCCAATAGCCCCAGCAACAGCAGTATATACATCAACGCCACTGCAAGGTGAAAATAAGGCAATATGAATTAGAATAGGTTACTTTATTTTACTTAGAAAATTGCTACTTGGACCAAATTATGTCAATAGTGACTATTTAGAAGCAGACTAAATTTGATTCGCAGAACTCTCATGCTTAAGTAGTAAGATTCTACCTTGATGAGAGGTGTCGCACAGCAGATGTAGAACAATTCATTTCATGTTCTGCATGCAGGATGAAGATAATATCTAGTGCTCGAGTTAGCTGAGGATTAGGTTTATATGATCGATTGCCACTGAAAACATTAATAATGGAGACATTATTTTATTTGTGCTGATATATAGTCTGACAAAAACAAAATTCACCTAATATGTGGTTACAATTCTACCATCAATGATTAAATCATACTAATTAGTATTTTTTGGTGAGTAAATATTGTTACTTTTGATTGATAAGATTTATATTTTTTACATATCTAAGGAAAAGAAAAAAGAAAATCATCATGAAACTCAGAGGAAAAAATAACTTCACACAAGAAACAACTTCAGGTTGATCCAAATATCAATCAGACTTTACACAGTAGGACATACAAAGAATCTAGCATGTATAGGAAATTCTCTGTGTAAGAAAGTTTGTTGGATGGAAGCACAGGTGGTCTTCCTGCCAATCTAAGATTAATCGCAGCAGCGATTGTCGTTATCTGCAGTCAAAGTGTAAAAATGATGAGGCAACAAAGCTCTTGGACAGCTTGCAAATAAGAATTGAATTGAATTAATATTTCACAAAAATTCAGAAAATAACCAATAAGCATGAAAAGCATTCAGAATAATTGAATCACTTATTACATATATCATGGAAAAATAATTAAGAAGAATAAAGACAACTCAATAAGTAAACCTTTCCAACAATCCGTGCTATTTGCTTGTCTCTCACTTCCTTTGAGTTGTAGATATCAAGACCCTACATTAAAATATATAAAGTGTTAAAAGAAATAATCAAAGCTGAATCAAATATAAGAAGGCGGTAACTTGAACCCTAATAAATAACAGAGTACTGCTCTGCAGACATGTATATTGAACTAAGGCATAGGAAAACATGATATCCCGTGAGAATCGCTATCAAAATAATGAAACATCATCCCCTCTAAAAGAGACGCATGCAGGAATGAAAAAACTAAAGAAACAGAGAGAGATATTGAATCTCTTTTCCATTATTTCAATTATGATTACGTTGTGATTACACAAGAGTATTATGAGTCACTAACAGATACCTACTGACGGCTGGTATAACTAAGTAATAGGCTATGCTAACTAACTAATAGTTACTGACAGCTGTTATAACAAAACTAACAACTGTCATAACTAAATAGGGAATCTGATATACTAATACACTTCAAAGGTAGAATCAACAAAACATAAGCCCTGGTGTGTCAATTTTTTCAATATGGCAACTGAACATTATCTGACGGTGACAGCAGTAATTGATTAAAAAATAAATAATTGTTTTCAATGGACCAACTAAGCATTATTTGACATACTGTAGAAATTGACTGGAAAAGAATCACTTATTTTACCTTTTCTTTAAGTATATCAAAGCTAAGGTAAATTATGATTCAAACTTGGAAAGTAAGATGCAGTTCTTTGGATTACTTGTCTCATTAAATAAGTGCAATCATCTTAGGCAATAGCTACCAACTAAGACCATCAGTGTTAGCAACATAAAGCAAAATAACATTAATTTATAAACCGCTATGAGAGTTCTGAGTTTTTGTTAGAAACTAAAATTTCAGTGATTCATTTTTGTAGACATCAAAAATCTTCAGGGGCTCCAATAATGTTTAGAATCAGTTAGAATATCTAGAGGGATATATCATAGTATCATCATTATATTATTTAGAATAGTTTTGAATATCTTGGATAATTTCTAGGGAATAGCTTCCATATTTCCTTACATTTTACAATTTGTTTCCTAATTTCATTATTAGGATTAGGAGTCATGTCATTTGTTTTTTACCATATCCAACGGATCATGTCATGTCATTACATACATACATGAGAATATTATCCAGAATCTCTATTCTCTCTCTTCCTCCTTACCTACCTAAATCCCTTTAATCTCGACAGAAGCAGAGTTCATTGCTGTACATAATACTCAAAAAGTCAAAATGAAACAGCTAAAATATTTGTAATGTACAGAAATTTTAAAAAATAGGACAAGTTCTACAAATAATTTCCATTACAAAAGTAGGTTTGCAAAGTTCCATATTATATATAATTTATGCATCAATGCTAAGCAGATCAAAAGTTCAGTAACTTGAACTTGGCCAAAGTTTGTGTTACTTACTTTGAGAGCAGGGTTTGCATCAGGATGATAAATAGACAAAGCGCTCATGGCATTAACAAGCATACCCATCGGATGTGCATCATGAGGCATTGCTTGTATTATATCCTACAAAAGAAATGTATACTGCTGCTGTTAGCTTGATACACTTGTAGTTCTAAAAATAAATTAACAACCTGATTCCTCTCCTTTGAATGATCATACGACAAAAGAACTATGTAGAGTGATTGAACAAGAAATTCCCAGGCTTAAACCTTAGAACACAAACCAGTCTGGTAAAAGAGGAATATTTGTAACATAAAAAGTGAACAATAATAATACTGATAAATGAACCAGCCCTAACATTTTTCCTCCCATTAAGTGGTATAACAAAAATGCTTAGTATGATTCTCAATTTTCTCCTTAAAAGCTTTGGTAGCTTGCATCTTCGAGAGTAAAGAAATAGAGATATACAATACTAAAGTGTGAGTTAATACTTCATGATGTATGAACTATATGAAGAGTATCTGTATGTGCATGAACTTACTGCTTAATGTACTCTGATTGATTAATATAGCTTTGAATCACTTGTTCATTCTAAATTCTAACCAATAGATAAAAATGAAAAGAGCTACCACAGTTTTTTGACAATGTAAAATACAATTGGCATATTAAATTTTAAGTAATAATACAAAAGATGTTATTTGCTTACAAATCTAAAAGTGGTTACTGACTGAAAAAAAGAAGGTTGCCAGATAAGAATCTGGGTCCTTAAACCAATAGTAAGTTATTTGATAGCAGAAAAGCTCACCAAAACTCCTTGTGGTACAGCTGAATGTTGAGATATGTTGAACTCCCATGCTGCTAACTGACTTTCAGAAGGCAAATTTCCATACACTAAAATGACAAAGATAGAGTTAACAAACACTAAAAACATATACGTAGTGCATAAATTGAAGCCTGGATTTATTAATAAGGACCCTACATCTATGCATCTTAGGTGATATAAAATTAAAATCTCAGCTAATCATCAGTGAAAAGAAAAACCCACTAACTTATCATAAACAATGGACACAAAAGTCCCATGCACGTGCAAGAAAGCTACTGAACAATACTCACATGTGAGATATGACACTTCCATAAAGGTGCTTTTCTCCGCCAATTCCTCAATCGGATATCCTCTATATCTAAGGATTCCCGCATCACCATCAATGTAAGAAATCCTTGAGATGACTGGAGCGGTGTTCAAGTAACCAGGATCATAAAGCTTGAGTCCCTTGTCATTTTTCCCAGTTGATATCTACAGATCAAAAAGTAAAAAAACCCTATAATCAAATACTGAGAAATAACATATATAAACATCATTACAACTAATTACAAACCACCATTTCTACGATTTCTTTCAGTGTCACTAAAATCTGAATAAAATACTTACAAACAAAAAATACCTTGCCTTCAGAGTTGTTTGGAAAGTGAAAACTTTTTCATTTTTAATTTTTACTTTTAATCATAAAATGTCACCTTGTTTCCATTTTATTTCCTATTTTCAAAAGCATGCATAAGAAACAGTGAAAAACTTCATTTCCTTTTCTGGTTTTACTGTTTTCTATACAAACTTTTAAAAATAGGAAATAATGTCAAATAACAAAAAGAAAACATTTGGAGTTTGGTCGCTTCGCATGTTCTCAATTACAAAAGAGAAAGACCCTAATGCCAAATGAGTGCATCCCAATTTGATCCTTGAAATTAAAGCAGTCAGGTAATTAATCCCTGAAATTATGAAAAAGGCAAAATAACCTCTGAAATTATCAATCAATTTAATCCATCCATTAGTTGGTGTCATGTAAAATTGTCATAAAAACTGAGTTGGCACATTAAATGTTTCCATGACATCCAAAAGTGCACGCCACGTAAGAGGGACCAAATTGACTGAAAATTTGATAAACCATTTTGATGGAATTGACCCCTTCTCTCTTCAGGACCAGCACAAGACTAGGGCCACTAACACTCAAACCATAGGCTCACCAATAAAAAAATATTTTTGCCAACAATTTCTCAAAGCAAAAGGGGTCAAACATGTTGACAAAGTGACCCAACATACAGCTCTCTCACTTAAAGTGCAAAAATCTCTTCCAAAGTTTGCATTAGGTCCCACTCCCTGTTGGCCGGCCTTGCCTCTCTTTGTCTTCTCTATTTAATAACTATTTTTTTCACCTTGTCTCCACTATTCATACCATTTTTGTCTTCCTTGAAAATGAGAGCTCGGGAAAAACATTTCTACAAAATTACCAATTCTGAGGGCATATATATAGGGAATAAAAAAACATTCACAGTGGTATGCAGTTGAGTGCTAGGATTAATCCACCTTACAAGCAAGAAGAATTAAAATAAGGAGCAAGCAGTTACTTCCTTGTCAACAAAACCTAAAGTTTTGATCAACAATGCCATGTTTACTCGAAAAAACATAAACCCCAATCCAAAATTTCACTCCGGAACCCCAAAGCAGGGAGCAGGTTGAAATTGGCCACAGCTTATGTTCTGGGGCTTTATGTTCTAGGCAGTGTTTAGGAACGGAAAGAATTAGGAAGAGATAATAGGAAAGGTAGTGAGAGATTTGGGAAAGCACATGAAGTTTATTGAAATGAAAAGATAGAACTTCAAGAGTTCCCCAGAGTTAACAAACAGGACAGAGAAAGAGACTTTCTACCAATTACAATTTACAATCAAGGAATCCAAAACTAACTCTTACAAACAACTCACTTAGGTATTTGTACAACACATCCTTATAATTCCACACATGACTACTAACTAACTGATGTAACTCATTCTTCTTTCTTCTAACATAAACCTACCATGTCTTAGGAATCTTAGCCACATCTAAGACGTGTCTTCTTCTATGGGCCTAACACAGTGAAGTCAAGCAATTCCATCAAAGATTCCAGTTCACCCAATGTATAACTGATTGCTTGCTCATGTTTTGCTGCTTCTTGTTTACAGATAAGGTAAGTGTTATAATTACAGAAATAAGAATCATATATTTATAACTACAGATATAGGATCGTATTTTTATAATCAGAAATATCAAGATCATATTTGCATTATTAGAGGATATTAAATCTCATATTTATTCCATTTATTTCTTTTTTTCAATAGAAATAAACTACCAGTGTTGTCATAAAAATACGTGGTATCAAAAATATAGCTTATTCTCATTTTCCACTAAGTACAGAAATGTCCTAGAAACACTTCTTCTGAGCTGAAATTGATAATGGTGTGAGCTGCGAAACGGAACTGAAAAAAAGTGGTACTTAAATTAAATGGATAAGACAAGAGGGATGCTCAATGTCGATAAAAAATTATTTATCCAATTTCAGTTAAATTTATCCCTACTAAGTGGCAGGTGTGCTTAGTTGAATGCCATATAGGAATTTGACATGCCAAATCCGACCGACCCCAAAACCAAATTGGTGATTCACTCATTCCAAACAATTCAAGAGACACAAAAATCAAGTAGTTCGTCCTTGAAATTGTTAGGTGTTGTTACCTCGGTCTCTGAAACTAAGGAAACTCAAAAAAATCCTTGGAAGTTTGAACTTTGATATGTCAATCAAGGTTGTCCAACTGTTACAAGCATAGTTTATAACTTAAAGTGTTAATATAAACTACAGTTCACAAACCAAAATGATAGTAATTAGTTAAATTTGGAGACTTGGATAGAACGGCTTGTATTTTTAGGATTAGTTTGGAATTTTCATAGTTTTAGAACCTATATGACAAGCTTAACACTTTCAAAAGACCAAAAAGTTCATTTACCCCCCAATCACAAAGGATTAAAATTGAGCATAACCCAATTCAACAAATTAAAACACCCATTTTCAAGGGTCAAGATAACAAACGAAAACATATCGACAGAACACAACTTTATCCTAAGAAGCACATCAACATCAAAACATACCACAAATCCAAAAAGAGGAACCAACCCCAACCCCAACTCCAAAACGATTCAAAGCAGACGAAAGGATCAAAATTGACAAAACCCCACTTCACAAAATCAGAAAAGAAGGATGAATCGGCATCAGCGGTACCTTCTTGAAGTCAGAGGCTCTAACGGTGCCTTCTGGGGAAACCTCGATCTGGTACTTTTTTCCGGTCCTCTCATCGACGACAGTGAGGGTACCCTTGAGGTTCGCCGAAGGAGAAGCTCCGGATGCCGCGGAGAGGTGGAGGGGGCGGATCGCGGCGGCGTCGGCGTCGGTGGAGGGAAGTAAGTGAGCAGCGAGGGTGGCTAAACGATTGCGTGCAGTGTGTTCGGAAGCTGTTGGCATGGTTGCGTGTTGATGGTTCTTTGTTGATTGGAGAATTTGAATGATTGAAGAAAGTGAAGAGATTGAATATGCGAATGGATTTGATGATCGGAGTTGAATAGGAGATTTGAAGGAAGAGAGAAATTGATGCACGTATGCGTTCCAGAGTTCAATATGCAAACAATCCACACATGTTTCTCATTTCTGTTTTATTTTTCATATTTTTTTCGATTATTTATTTATTCAATTAGTTTAATTTTTGTTTTTAATTAATATAAACTCTCACTTTTATGATACAACCATGATCTTTTAAAAATTCAATTAGTTCCTTTAAAATTTCTAAATTAATACTTTCAATATTCATTAACAATTTTATTGATAATTATATACATTTTTCAAATTGAGATATAAATCATTTATTAATAATATAACTAAATTAAATTAAATAAATAAACTAAAATTAAAGCAATTAAACT
This sequence comes from Phaseolus vulgaris, assembly GCF_000499845.2. Lineage (NCBI taxonomy): Eukaryota > Viridiplantae > Streptophyta > Magnoliopsida > Fabales > Fabaceae > Phaseolus > Phaseolus vulgaris. The sequence goes on along the minus strand of NC_023754.2, from coordinate 13,201,434 downwards.
TTTACTAAAATATAATTGATTAATTTTTGTAATATTCCTTTCAGAATTATATTTTTTTTAAATCCAAACTCGATGTCTTATTCTAAAATAGAAAAAAAAAAGTTAAAAGTAAACAAAATAATATAAATATTTTTTATCAAGAAAATACATATATACAATAATATGGGTGAAAAGATAATTTTTTTCTTTCTAAAAGCTACTTTCTCATTCATCTCTCCAAAAATAAAATTATTAAAAATAATTTTCTCATTTTTTTCACTCTTACCTTCAATTTTTATGATTAGGGGATTTTCTCTTTGAATCAGAGTCACTAAATTAGTCTTTTCCATCCTTCTAAACAAAATATTTAACTGTAAAAGGTTCATCTTTATCGTCTTGGTCTAATTTTTCGTCACTAATATCAGTCTTTAAAAGTATTTTCCCTATTTTTCACCCTCCCAGTTTTAATAATAAAATCAATCAACTAAAACTAAATAAAAAATTATTATAAAAACCAAAAATTAGAGCTCCTAGATTTTATAAGTACTGAAAATATATTTATTCTTTTCATTAATTACACTACTCTTTTCTATCAGAAAAATAAAATTTGAATTCAAATGTTTTTTAAGAAAAATAAAATAATATCATTTAATTAATTATAATTACCACTTCCATTTATGAGTGATGCTAAAATATTAATCATAATGAGTGATTCTTTTTTTCTTAAATGTTATTTTTAATTTTTTTTGTAAAAATATTATAATAAATTACATGTTTATTCATTCTTTTTATTGTAACAAGTAGAAAGAATGAAGTATGTGAAGTCAATAATAGAATTACAAATGTTTAGTTTCTACTATTTTTCTCTAGGATAATTGTTGATAAAACTTAGTTTAAATTACTTTAATTTAATTTAAATGTTGATTTTGTTATATTTTATAATACTCGTAAAGATATGTTGGTATTTCTTATGTGACACGTACACATAGTTAGTAAAACTTTTCTGATGATTGATGTAATAATGATTTTGCTCATGTATTGAATTGCATTATAAAATTTTAATGTTAAGAGAAATACTTAACCTTGATTCCTTTTGCATAATATTTCAACTATTTTGTCTAAATTTAAATTTATAAATCACATTATATATTAGTAGAAGAAATAGTTATTGTTGTGATTATGTATCCGTAATTTTTAAATATTTTTTATATAATATTATTATATTATAAAATTTATAAAAAAAATAATTAATATATTGTAAATTTATAAATATTATTATAAATTATAACATAACTTTTTATGTAAATATGTTTTAAAAAATAAAACACTAATTTTACAACAATAAAAACAATTGGTTAGAATAAAATTAATTATATTTTATAATTAGTTTTAATGAAAATATTTTTATAATATAATAAGATACTTTTTCCTATAACAATATATAAGGAGGTTTATTATACATTTCATTTTCCAATTTTATTTTTTATGATTTTAAAATATGACAAAAATATGAATTAGAAAAAAATATTTTTTAATTTTAAACGAAAAATTTGAATTTGCAAAAAAAAAACACTAAAAAACATAAGTTTTTAATATAAGGGATAAAAATGAGAATGAAAACACATTTATCATACCTTCTATTAATTTTTTTTTTAATCCTAAGAATTTAAAATAAACACTTGGTAAGAATCTTTCATTTTCTTTATGTTTCTTGTTTTTCTTTTTTTCTTTTGCATATATTAAATATCAAAACATAATTCTATTTTGTTTATATTTAACATTCTTTCATATAAAAATGAATTTGTAAAACAATAGAAGGATGACTAATCACTTGTAGTAGTTAAACCAATTGATATAATGATATTAAATAATGAAGATAACAAAGGTATATACTCCATTGGATGAGGCTCCACAATAACAATTTTCAATTTTCAAATTTGGTAAAAAGATTATTACTCTCTCAAAAGATAAATAGGTAATATATATATATATATATATATTATGCAATTTAAAAAAAAAATCTTTAAATTTACATATAATATCATCTTTATTCTAATTCATTGTTTATCTATTATCAAGATACAAGAAAATTTCATATAAACTCACTGTTGTTCTAATAACAATCTTGTCTTCAAACAAAATATTTGCATTTATGAGGTTCTTATACTTTATTCAATCTTTTATTATAGATTATATATTAATAATGTGTCATAAATGCATTACATTAGTTTCTTTTTATGTAGTCTTTTAAAATTCGATAAATTATGGATAACATGTTTGATAAGTAGGAAGACTTCTTCAAAAGTAAATTATGTTTTCTACTTAAATAATATAAATTTAGTTAATTGTTGTTATAATTTAATAAATATAAATATATTAATTAACAAAAAGTTATTTCTTATGAATGACAATAGGTTGGATCACATCATGAATACCTATCTCTCACATAAAAAAACTTATTGTTGCAAAATCATAACATTGCAAATTAGTGGTTTTTTCTTTAGAACATTTGTACCTAGAGATATATGTTACAATTTGTAATGACAATTGTAAATTTATCATATATTAATTGAAGGATTTGTTATAATTTATAGTGTAATAATATTATATCCTATACAATGTCGAATATGTATATTATTTTGTATGTATTTATAACTTGTAGTTAATATAGATGTAAAACTTGTTAACTTCGTATTTATGTTTATCATGCTTAATCGCATGGTTAAATCTGATCATTGGAACTTGAAGCGAGTATTTTAAAATAATATGGAAAACTTGTACACCTGTTGGAACGCAGTCAAGAAAGTCATAAGACTACAATATAATGAAATTAAGACATCATTTGAGAAAAATTTGCACGTTGTGGGACACACTTTCAATAACAGTTAAAAAATGTGAAAATTATTTTTAACCAAGTGGGTATCTTAATTTATCCACTTTGTGTTTTCTCTTAAAGAACTCTTATAGAATTCGTAATGGGACCTACAAGCCTTCGTGTGTATGTCTGAGCAAAAAACTGTAACAGGACATACAAACCTCTGTGTGCATGTCCCAACAAAAAGCCATAATGGAGCTTATAAGCCTCATGTGCATGTCTCGACAAAAAGTTGCAATGGAACCTATAAGCCTTTGTGTAATGGAGAATATAATTATTCTAAGTAAATTTATATAACAAATTAACATCACAGTCTAAACACGAAAACTAAAATTCAATTCCAAATAGCAAGATTTTTAACTACAATAAAATCGAAAACTATCAACATTCCATGTTCTCGGTATAGCTCATCCATTTAGAGTTTTCAATCGATATGCACCCTTACTCACGACTTCACTAATGTGATATGGACCAACCCAATTTGGAGGGTGAACTTTAGATATATGTTTAAACTCAAAACATCTTTTATAAACGGTCATCTGAACTCAAGCACGATTGCGCATTTCCTATATAATGTCCAAATGTGTCGAGATGCCTTTATTTGAACCCTCTTCTGAAAAAAAAAACATAATCATGTTAGTCCGCTCTTTTCTAGTTGAGTGAGGGGTCGTTTTGTAATGTTACAACACATGGTGTAGCTCCTCTAGCCATCGAGTTGAAGCTTTAGTCCCCAAAAGATGACTTTGTTAGTTGCCTTAGCCAGTATGTTACTTTGAAGATGCTCGATCGAGGTGAAGACCTATTTAATCCTTGAGATGCACAAAAGTCCTGAACTTTTTTGCTTGTAAACTGTGTTCTATTATCAGTAATAATGACACGAGAGATACCAAACCATGTTATGATCAATTTTCACATTAATTATTGTACTTTTTTTGAGGTTATGCTAACAACTAGCTCGACCTCTATCTATTTTTATAAATAATCAATCTTGACAATCAAAATGTTCAATGTCCATACTACCATGGGAAAAGGACCAAGAATATCTAACCCCCACTTATAGAAGGGCCAAGTAATTATTATAGATTGTAGTTGTTTGGGTGGGGCGTGATGTATGTCAACATGACATCGACACTGGTCACATCGATGAACACATTCAAAACAATATTTTCATAGAGATAACAGTAAAATTTTGCTTGAAGAACCTTCGAAGCAAGAGATCATCCACCAATATGACTACCATAAGAACCTTCATGGATATTCCTAATAACTCGCTTGGCTTCATCACAAGTGATACATCCTAGTGGAGGTGTCAAAAATCCTCTTTTGAATAAATATCCATCCACCGTAGCAAATCGAGATATGATCTTCCAAAATGTTGTGTTGTCTGTAACATCTATTGATACTATCTCGTTAGCTAGCAATTGAATGTATGAAGTCATCCACGACTACATAACTTCCACACATGAAACTTCTCCAGTCGGTAAGATCAAGGATTTAGGGATGATCAATCGATGATTTCCTATTCTCTTGGTGCTTGTGAGTTTTGATAATAATTTAGTCTTGGAATTTTGATCACAAAGAACATTTGTAAGAGTAAAAGTATTAAATTCTGAAGTTAGTATTGTCCAATCGCTATGTGAGGCTCTTCTAGGGAAGAGAACGTCTCAACGCTCCTTGTAGATCTTAATTTTGCTTATGTAGGTCCTCTTGGATTTGAAGAGCTTCCTCCATGCGTTGTGCTACTTCGGCCTACCTCATTAACTCGTCTACAACTTGCTTGATATGTTACAATGTTGCAGACTCTCTTTTCTCTGGTGCCTAGGTTCTAGGTCCTCTCGTAATGTATGTTGAGTGTTTTGACTTTTGACATAGTGAGAATGATCAATTTATTTATTTTTCATTTACACCAAAATATTTAATATATTTTTCAATATATATATATATATATATATATATATATATATATAATAGTGAAGAACTTCACAAATATTCTGCATGCCTCACACCCTTAAGGCCATAATGTATTTATGGAGGAAAAGACCCAACTTAACCTTCCTTCTCTTCTTAGAGTGCTTCTTCCTGCACCTCCATGCCTTCTCCAGCCACCCCCATAGTAAACTTGATTTTACTATTATGCCCTCTTTAGTAAATAATATTAAAAAATTAAAAGTAAACCTAATTTTACCTTTTCACTTTCATTGTTTTTACACTTTGCCATTCACCCCAACAACAGCACAAGCAGCGACACCCACCCCCTTCTCCTTCAAAGCACCAACAACGTTCACCCCCTATCCTTCAAAGCACCAGCAAACGTTCACCCTCTCCCAGCAGCCCTCACCCTCCCTTCAAAGCAGCACCACTCACTTCCATTCTAAACTCCAAATCACTCTTCATCCAACACAACCATTCAAAGAGGTTAGTTTCGGATTTTTGGTTATAGCTTTTGGTAGAGGAACTGTGTAATCCATAAGTCAAATAATACCTTCCGGATTAGATAATCCGTAATGCATTTGACAACTTTAAAGTGACTTTTGGATTGTGTAATTCGTAAGTCAAATTATAACAGTAAATTGCATTCCGAATTATATAATCCATAAGCCATATTTGAAGTTCTAAAATGACTTCCAGATTATGTAATCCATAGTTCATTTTGTACCGAGTTACACAATCCAGAAAAGTGAGTATGTTCGTTTCAGATTTGGTAGACCTTCGGATTAACTAATCCATACCACTTTAATATTGTCTTACGAATTGGAAAAACATTTTGGATTATAGTGATGCAAAACATGAAGTTCATTGATTTGCATAAATTGTTACAGATTATATAATTCATTGATCTAGCGAATTAACCAATCCAAAAAAAAGTGTTTAAAGCATTGATTGAAGACTTACCTGAGAATCCTGAGAATGACGAGCCGTGAAGACCACCACCACAAAAACACTGTTGGCACCACCACCACGATTACCACTGTCACTACCACCACAAGGACCACTATCACCACCATACACCAAGGACCAAGCACCTTCGTTTTCACTTTGTGACGAAAGATAAAACAAATTTTCTATTTTTTTATTTTTTTTTATCGAAGGACAATTTTAGAATTTTAAAAGTGTATGGAGGTGGGTGAAGAAGGGATGGAGGTGCAGGAAGAAGCACTCTTCTCCTTAATACTAGGAGTTTGCGGAATTATAGTTATCTTTTGACAATTCAGTAATTGACTTCAGTTGTTTAAGTTGGTTAAACTCTTTTCTTATATAAAACATTAGAATTTTTTTTCTGAAACATTTTAATTTTCTTGTTGGTCTCTTTTAATTGTTTGCTTACTAATTTTCAAAAATTAAGATGTAAAAGTGAAAACAGAATGCAACAGTTATTTTAAACCAGGTGAAAAATATAAATTAGTCTCTTAAAAGTACCACTAAATTTAAATTTACTCTCTAAAATGTTAATATATTTTTAGTCTGTACATTCTATTATACACAACTTATTATTAGTTCAAGAAAGGAAGAATATCACTTCACTTTACATTAAAAAACAGAACGAAAGACATTGAACTTTCTAAACCCAACTTTTTTATATTTTAATGAGTAAAACAGATTTCAGAAGACAACCTTTGTAACCCTTTCTTTCCTTCACTGATGACAACCTGAGTTCCCATTTACCTCTATTACCAGAGGAATCCGGGATTTTTTTGTATGATATACACTACTGATACTGCATAATCACACACTAATCTCATCTTATCTTCCCATGGCACTATGGTTAAGATTAAGATAAAGTACAAATTTACCATATCTACTGCTAGATGCATGGCCATATTTTCTACTATGGTATTGATGATGCCGTGGGAATTAAGTTACATTTCATGCACCTTAATTCACAAGCATAGAAGGAAGTGCAAGCTATGCATCAAAAAATGAATATAAATAATTATACAAGGCACGATATAACACCTTTAAATTGAGCCAGCCTAAAAAAATTTGATTCTCTACAATATGGTAAGGTATGTACCCTATACAGCAACACTACAATCACCATTCTGTGAAATATCCTCATGAGTTTCAATAGAAGAATGTTGAGACACTTCCATTGCTGCTTTGGCAGATGAAAGTTCACTTTCAGGGTTAATATGTGAAAGCTTAGAATGAACAAGATTTTCAGTTGGATTGCTATGTTGTTGATTGACCAAACTTGATTCATCAAGTTGTGAGTGATCGAACTCGGCAGCAGTATCCGGAAGCGGATCATCAATATCATCATGACTAACATCACAAAGCTGTGAATTATCAATCACCATATTATCAGAAGGTTGCACAATGTGAATTTCATTGGCTGCATTCAGCTCCTCAATGTTTTCCTCACCAGTCACATGATTAAGCTCTTGCTTTATTTCTTCACCAGCTCTGTGCTTTAGTTCTTCATGGCTAAATTCGGCAGCTACATCATCTGGCTCTTCATTATTTTCTTCACCTGCAGTATACCCTAGCTCTGATTCATCAACATCAATGTGTGTATCACAGAGCTGCATATTTTCGCCATCAGCATCTGCATGAATCAACTGGACAACGCTGACTGCATTGTCTACAGTACATAATTGTGCATGATCCAGCTCTCTTTCAATGTGACTTAGATGTAATTGGCTAACCTCAATAGCAGTGCTATAATACTGAGGTTGTTCATCCTCACTAACGGTGTTATAATGAACCACACCATCCTTTCGCATTCGTTTGCCTACTCCTCCTTTTCTTCTAACCCTCTCCTTCCCTCTGACCCTTTTACCTAGTTCAACTTGGGGGCTCCCTGACGCCATGACTGGACCACCAATTTGGTCTCTCAAACATTCATGTGCAATATATCTTATCCTTGATATAGATTCAATTTGTTGTGGGTCTAGCCCTTTTGTTGAAAAGGTATCCGCTATGTGTGCAATATCCCTCAGACCAGCATTCTGCGAACATTTGTTTATTTTCTTTAAAAAGCATTTCAAACTTAATCCATAATTGCTATAAGATATAAAATCAAATTCTTGAAACATATCCTTACCGTTCTCTGGAACTCGGTTGACAGAGAAATAGGCCTTCCAATGAACTTACGAGTAATTCTCAGATACCACTCCATGTACTCACTTTCATCTACACCCTCATCCCCATCAACAATATGCACCTGACGGTCCATCCACTCATTAAGCTCGGATTCCATTTTCCCTGATAAATCAACACCACCATCAACTCCTCTACTCTTCCTCTCCCACCGCTCCACATCATCTGGAATTGATTGAAGCATACCATATTGCCTTAAGCATCGATTTGGAAGATGTCTTTCTGCCTTGTCGAAGCATATCAGCATTGTCTTTGACCTCCCAAGAATTAAAGTGCTTTTGATATGTTCTGGAATGACCATGCTGTCCATGTTTCGATATGGGAGCCATTCCACCTGTACATATACATCATTTCAACTAGATTCTACTTTTTAACATAATCAGAAGATTTCCATATCAGTATTGAAGATACAATTGCAAATAAGACTTACGTCACATGGTTTTAGGGAATCCAGAGCCTTCCGATAGAAAACTACATCACGATTTGCAGTTGGGCCACTTTGTTTTCCTTTCCATCTAAGCACAAAGGGAAATCGATCATGCATCAGCTCAAGATTAAGCTTTGGTCGTCCAATATTTAGGTGAAAGTAACTCCAACACTGCAAATGCATAATAAACTATTAACACTTGAGAGAAAGTAAAACTGCAGTTTGAAGGAAAATGAAGGTAAGATTCAATTCAAAGAGAGGAGTTAAAAAGAAGCGACACAGACGTATATAAATTACCTGAAGTAGTGTTAAACAGCCACTAATGGTACTTTGAGTTTTTAGTGAGGCATTGCCCAGGGCTCTGTACAAAAAAGCCAATGCCGCAGAACCCCAGGCATATTGCCCACATCTAGCAAAATTCTCAAATAATGGCAAATACATTACAGGGACTTTGTTCCCTGTAGTTGTGGAGAATATGGTGCTACCAACAAGATAAAGAAGATATGCACGAGTATGTTGCTCAATCACTTCAATTGGAGCATCTTCAGGACAGCGAGAGAAGAACTCTTTCAACCAACTTAGCTTCACCATTCCTCCACTTGTGTAACCAGATTCTGGTGATCTACCAAGATACTTTTCACAAACAGAACTGCATGCTGTATAGGTAATACCAATTACAGGTTCTCCATCAATAGCCAGCCCAAGCAAGAGTGCAACATCTTTAAGGGTTACTGTCATTTCACCAACATTCAAATGAAATGTGTTTGTTTCTCTTCTCCACCTTTCAACTAGAGCAGAGATAAGTGGATTGTCTAGACTAATAGCTGGGATTGACCTAAGGTATCCAAATCCAGCCTTCTCTACCAATTCAACCTGTTTATGAGTAAGGGTCCACTGATCAAGCTTAGAGGTATGTTCATGACATCTGAGGGCACCACGCTCCTGTTAATACATTAATGAGAGAAAAATTATATAAATAATCAAGATATAGACAAGATTTTTTAGAAAAAAAGTGCAAAAAAAGATAAGGCAGAAAGGCTTCTCAACTAGCTAACAGCACCTGTCCATCCCAAACTGCTGTAGAGACATGCTTGTCTTGGTCATACAGAACCGAACCATCAATTGGACCTGGATTAGTTGTATAAGGGTCCACTGCTCCAACTTCCATTACAATGACTAACTACAAACATCCAGGAAAGAAGTGAAATAAGAAACATGGTCTTCAAAATTTTCTTAATTCATTTATTAAAAGAAATTTTACATCAGAGGAATGCAGTGGCTGGAAAAGTACAAACTCTTCAAAACGAAAAAGGACCAAAGAAAGTAAAAATGCATCAGTACATCAAAGAAATAAAACCTAAATCCTAAGGATTATTATTTAGAAACTCCAAAATTCTAAATTATAAACCCAAAACCTCAAAGCCCCACAAGCAAAAACATTTTCATAACTTTGTACATTGGAATAAGAAGAAGGAGGTCCTAGAATGAAACCTGACAAAAGTCAGCATCTACCAACTCAATTAAGGAATGACATCACAAATGATATATGAAGTTAAATTGCAGGATTTATATAGCATATATGAACTTTCTTTACCAGGAATTGAAGGATTTATTTTGCAGATTTTAGGGATTGATCATTCCTGTTATCTACTGCACGTAATGGATACACCTCAACTTTGTCTGCCATGTATTCTTGCTTCATTGAGTTACAAAGTTCTCTTTCCTTGTATGAAGAGCATTTTGAGTGAAAAGTGCCAAAGCAGAAATCTGACAAAACACAATATTCAAGCAGTTAGTGATATACGACAAAACACAATATTAACACAGCATGAGATATTCAACAGAACACCATATTGATGCTGTTAGTGACATGCGACAATATTAACATGTTAGTTATACACAACACGTTAAACATTACAACCAACATGAAGTCAAGGGATCGTCCAACAGATTCAAAACATAAGGGAAATGTTATATTCATCCAACAGATTCGAAACATTGTTCTTTTTACTTTAATGCGGACAATTGGTCATACCTAAAATAGCAAGATTTCAACACAATGATCACTAAAAGTAAAATAGCCGTCAAGTCCACACATAACATAAAAAATAAAATTCTACATAAAGTGTTACACAAGTTCAGATGATTTTACTTTCATTGGAACCACAGAAGGCAACATCCTTGTTCAAGAAGAAAACAATAAGCAGGTACTTAAAAATAACTTCAAACTCTCTGGGTCCCACTCAAAAAGTACAGACAGAAAGCTAATTTGTTTTCTCCTTACTTGAGCAAAACCCAGTATCCTCAATCCATATATTCTGATTCTTCCTTGAACTTCGTATCAGTTTTCAATCCAAAAATAAACCCCATTCCCCATATTACTTCCCAACTGCTAGTCCAGAATTTCAACAGTTTCATCTTTCGATCATCCCATTCCAACCTCCCGAACCAAATAAACACCACAAATTCCTCCTTGAACCTTAACTTCCACAAACACAAGGCACAAACTATTCCACTCAAAACAAACACAGCACATTCGCCCACAAGGTTCAACCTCAACGCAACTCAATAAACAACCCTTCCCATTCCACAACACTCAACATAACCACTCCATAAACACTTCAACAATCAGCTCCAGCAATCAATTGCATTACAGGCACCATCGTTTTCCTCAAAAACAAAAACCCCACAATCCCGAATCGCTACTCAACACCAGAAACACAGGGCAAACAGTTAATCACGCAAAACCATTCGCACCCCACCAAAAAAGATGAAAACTTAGGGCGAATTGAGCACAGGGGTCCAACTGGGACATCAGAAAAAACCACCCAGAGAGAAGAAGTGCTGGGGCCCCACACGAATTGGGGAGCCCAGAGAGAGAAAGACAAGAGGGGAGAGGCAGGGGAAGAAGGTGAGAAGAGATCTGCATGGCTTAAGTTTTCCTTGGAATTGCATTGAGTTTGGAATAATAATAAAAGGAAAAAATAAAAACAATGAAAAGTGAAGAGAGAGAGAGAGAGGCTTACAGTGAATGGAGGAGAACACGATACGACTTCCACCGTCGTCGTCGCTTGATTTAGCACTTAGCACAGGTTTGAGTAAATTGTTTGAGGGCAACAACACACAAAAAGGCGTGTTCAATTCACAAGGGGCTTCCTTTGGGTTTTCCTGTGGTCCAACTTAAACCTCTAACTTTTTTGTGGGCTAAAAATTATGATATTGCAATTGCTAAACCTACCACCAAATTGCTATATCTACCCTTTTCTTGTTCACAAAACAAATTATGCATTCATAATCTAGAACAGTGTTATGCTATCATCTAATAACTAACTATTTTGTATAATAAAATTTTTGAATTTTGTAATATTATTGATAATGATTTTTAATTCGTTGACAATATATAAAGGACTTGACAGTAGTAATGCATCAAGTTTTTTTTTCTTTTTTTTTTACTTTTTATTATCCAACAATGCCAAAATTTTCATTTCCTTAGTTAAAGTAAAATTATGTTTATCAAAGTATACAAACTAAACAGTTAATGATATATTGTGATCACTTAATGAACAAGAAACATAATTTGATGAGTTTAACTCCTACAATTCTCTATAGGAATTAAGCAAAGCAAAAAATACAATATTCACACACAAAAGAAAAACAAAACAAATAACAAACATAACAAAAAAAATATAGCAATAATAAGAAAAGAACGTTATAAAAACTCAACCAAAATTTTCAAAAGTTTAAATAAAAATAAGCTTACGTCAACTTATCTTTTTAGTGACAGATTTTATTTTTTAAAACATTATTAAAAAAGTAAATAAGACAGTCAAGTAATAGAAGAAACTAATTTAGAAACCATAAAATTTAAAAATTGATAATTATCCAGAGAAGACATAATTTGATATTATTCCTAATAAAGAAAGAGATAGTGAATTAATAATAGTTTAGTGAAAATCAATAGTAAATGTGATAACAATGAATTTTAGTGAGAATGTATACTTCTCTCAGTCGTGGAAGCATAAACAAGAAAAAGTGTTAATTAGAAGTTTTGTGTTTGATTTGTTAAAACATTATCTCACATTTCTCATTTCACTCAAACTTGGTGCTTTGAGTACTTTGAAAAAAAAAAATTTCCTTCTCGACTAACTTTAGAACAAAACTACTTAAGGATACTAGTTTTTAATTTATTCATTGGAACTATTTGATATTGCGAGGGCTACACATGGAAATAATATATTCACACATATGGCTTTGTCTCAATCTCTCTTTAGGTTTAAAAAGTCAAGGAACTAATTAACACACACTTCTCAAGATCTAAGTGCATGTTGTGTTTCTTATCCTCAATGAAGACTTCTTGGAAGTGTTATGAGTAGTTATCGACATTATCTAATTTTAGCACCTTGCCCTTGGCATATATTGCCATAATGTCTCAAATTATATTTTTGAAAACTTTATCCATAAAAATTCTAATAAGTTACTCCAAATTTTTTTAATTAAATGGTATGATCTTATAACAATAGTTGACTCCATTAATAGTAAGCACAATCTTGTCTATATCTTGGGAGTACACTTTAATTTGGTTGTGCCTAGAGTTTGCATCCAAAACACTAAGTATCTCAAAGTTAGATGCATTCTCTACAAAACGGTCTATATTTGACAAAGGATATGAGTCCTTCGGTCATGCTTTATTAAGGTCAGTATAGTTAATGTACATTCTCCATTTATCACTTGACTTCTTCACCAATACAAAATTGATGAACCATGTAGTGTATAAAACTTCTCATATAAAGTTGATTTTCAAAAGCTTATTAACTTTTTGCTTGATTGTTTTTGCTTCTTCTAGACGATAATTTTGGTTTTGTATGACAACCATCTTGTGACAAATGAAATTGACATAAATTCTCAGTATGTCACATGAACTCCATGCCAAAAAGTTGGTGTTTTGGGTGAGAATGTTTTATAATTGTCTTCATATGAAGTGACTATTAGTTCAACCAATGTGAGTACATTAACCTTGGATTAGTCCGAGCTAAAACTTATATGTGTGCTTGTTAAAAGAATGATGATTCTTGTTCAACTTATCTTGCAAATCCAAGTCGACTTTCTTTATGACTAATTCATGATCCTTAAGGACATTATTTCAACATTATTACTTTGTGGTAATGGTTGTGGTTCTTCTTCCAACGTGTTAATTGTCATTTTCATAGTTTCTTTTTTGGGTTTTAACACCTAGTGTTGACAATGGTTTTTTTTTTTTTTTACCTTTAGATTACTTAAAAGTGTATGTTAAGACTTTAAGCAATGAGCATACTTTTTTGCCTTTTTCAGATCAAATTTGACAATGATGGTGCTCCTTTCATCGACTAAGAACTTCATAGCCATGTGTCATGGAAACGATGGTCCCAAGTTTATTTAGTATGTATTAAACCACAAATCACCAATTTACATTATTAATATGTATTCTACTATAAGTCACTTACTTGCCATAAAAAATAGTGAGGAAATCCATATGTTCCCTAGTGTGCACATTTTTGTTGGTGAATCCATGTAAAAGAATCAAGTATGACTTAGTGAGATCGAGTGATAGGTCGAGTTTGAGAATATTTTTACTAATAGAGTACATAAATTAAGCTACCTTCATCTAAAAGGGTCTTTCCTACTTCCTAATTCACGATATTAATTATAATGACAATTGGATCTTTATTTGAGGGGTTATTTTTGCTAAAGTTATTATCAATAAAAAATATTAGGGGACATCAAACCCTTTTAGGAATGATTTGATCGAGTTAACATCATGGATAGCTTAGAGGTAACACTGAAAAAAATTGTCAGTTATGTTGTTGATAAAACCTTGTATTTCTTTCCATCTTGTTGTCATGCTTGTTGAGCTTGTTGGTTTGTGACATTATCATTTTGGTTTTAACCTTTTTGTTGTTGTTGGTTTCATGTCACTAGCCTTGCTAGCCTCCTAGATACCATGACCACGACCTCTATAACTACCTCGACCTCAACCTATTTTATCATTTAAAAAAAAAATAGTTATGGCTCCTAATAAAATAAGATCCCCAATTGTATCTCAAACTTTAGTACACTTTTCAGTTGTATGTCCAATGTTTCAATGGTAAAGACAAAGTTTAGTTAGGTTGGTTAGTGTTACCAAGAGAGGTTGTGATAGGTGGTAAGTTCAATAATTCAAGAACAAATGCTACTTGAATTCTTACTTCCATACTAGTATTAAGTGGCGTGTATGAGTTGTATTAGGAACTTCTCTATTTGAAGCTTTGACTTTCATTGAATCAAATCATCAAGGATCCAACTCTTTTTTTCTTTGCCTTCTTTCAGTACTCAATCTTCTCTTCGATCATAATGATGTTCGATGTTTACCCGTCCATGTATTTTATGTTATTAATGTACAATTTGTCTAAGAAAGGTTTAGTTCACAATATAACATTGTATGCAATTTCAACATCAGGTATTATAGTAAGGAATACCTTAAAAAATAACTTTCTCCATAAAATTATAAAGGGGTTTATGGTCTCCTACTTGAAGTTCTCCAATGTGATCCAATTTGCAACGTGAGATCTAGAAGTTACAAACATGGCTTGAGAGTTTTGTAGTTAAAGTCAATAGAAATTATAAGCAAGTTATAGAATTACAGTAATGCTCCTTAAGGGTTATGAGAGCCTACAAATAATTGCATTATTGTTGGAGTAAAAGTTGTCACTACAAAAAATCATGTATTAGTGGCGGTTTTAATATGACGGTTATTAATAACTGGCATAAGTGTCCGTATTATATGACATTTTAATAACTGTCACAATTATCCTTCAGAATGTGTCATTTTGAACTGTCACAATTTTCCTCTGATATATACAATCTCTCGCCTTTTCCTTTCCTCCATACCATTCCTCATTCCCATTTTTTTTTTTTCAAAAACCTCATCAATTTGACTCTTTGGAATCAGAATTTGACTTGGAAACCTCTTCACTCAAAACCTCTCACTCTCCCCTTACCTTCTTCACTCTCTAAAAACCTTCAAACCCACCACTCTTCACAACTGGAAACCCTCAAACCCTTCCCTTCAATCTTCACTCTGCTTGAAACTCTCACTCTCACTGCAAACACTCTCACACTCTCACTCAGTCTCCACAAACCCTCTAACTCAGTCTCTGCAAAACCTAACTCTTCCCTTCACTTTTCTCGTGACACCATCTCACTGTTTGTTCTGTCAACCATCGCTACCGGCTTGAAGGATGCCTCCTCGCAGTGATTTTAATCGTTTATCATCGCAACAACCGCCAACTTGCACGGTATTCCCTCAAGATAACTTTTTTTTTAAAATCTATTGTTGGATTAGCATTATAATTTTGAACATACTGATAACTTTTGTAAATTGTATTGTACCTCTAAAGAAATTGTTTCAATTCTTGTTTCTCTTCAAATTCGATCCCAAGTTCTCGCTTCTCTAACGATGCTTCTCCAAATTTGCTTTTAGGCCTCTGAGGTCGTTGTCGTCGAGCCCTCAACCTCTGATGGACTCACGGTCTAAAAAAATTTGGCCAATAATTGGAACATTCTGGATGAAAACGATGATGATTGGAAGAGTCATGCAACCGTTGTAGCTCAATCTATTAATTTGATTAAAAGTCACTTACAAGTAAATACCATATTTTCTCTTGAATTAAACGCGCTTTTTTCTATCATTGCTTACTAACTTATTAAGTAGTTAGTTACCAGGTACCGATTGTTCTTTGGTTTAGTGAGATTAGTGTAATTGTTCTAATTTCCAAATTTTTATCTTGGGTTTGTTAGAGCATGATCCTATGTGTTCTGGTGGCAATGGGAAAAATTGAAGGCGAGGTTGGATATGTATCATTCCATCTAGGTAAGGAAGACCTCTAGTTTAATGGGTGATAACAAAGAAGTTTGATGTTGATTCTCTGTCAAAAATAGATGCCCTTGGACCATTGCATGTCTTAAAATCCTACCCTATATATCATTATTTAATCTCTAACATGGTTGTTGTCCATTTGTTGTATGCTAGACAGGCATCACTGAAGTGGGAGACTCTCCATACAGATTTCTAACCCCTCCAGTGCTAAAGGAATCTATGCTAGTTTTGGAAAAATTAGCAAATGTGAAAGCAATTTCTTAAGGAGGTTACCCTCAGGTAAAATATCCAGATAAATTCTTTTCAGTCCTTCGATACTAAAATTATCTGAATTTGTATGTTGACATCAAACTTGTATTCTCTCTAGGCTGAACGTTGTCGAATTTTTGTTGAACATCTAGAAGAACTGACTAGTGATCCAGATATTATTTCACCATGGAGGTTAACTCTTTTAATTTCATTTCCAAACTCTTTAGATCCATTATTAATGTTTCTAGAAGTGTTTACTAATATTTACATAAAATTACTTTTTTAAGCATTAAAGGGAACTTCCAGTTCGAACCTTGCTCACATGGTGACTTCCTTGGCTCAATCCTTGGTAGAGGAATTGTTAGGGAGAAAGTTGGGGATATTATATTGCAGGTATTCCTTTAATTAGATTTATTTCAGGAAGCTTTTGTTTAAAATTTGCTCTATCCACAGATGAGTGCTAAGGTTTTTGTATAAACATTATTAGCTTCTGATGGACTTGTACATCATAATCTGCAATGTGTTACATGACATTTTCATCGTATGGGTTTTTTAATTTGCTAATTTTGCTCCAATTTCCTTGTCTTCTCTTGGCATGTACATACTAAAAGATTTTTGTTTAATGTTGCTTTGATCTCTAAAGTTAATAACTTCTCTTTGTTGTTTGATGAGTCAATATTTCTATTATCTTCCTAATTAAATCAATAGAGTGCATTTAATAGAAAGATTATTCTTACAATGAATCAAATCATGTGTCAAAAAGAAAAATAGTCAAATATGTAAAGAAAACAATATTAACAAGTGTGACCTCTGTAGTTCTGTTTAATTTGATTGGTTGTTAGATTGCAAGTTAAGTTTATAAACATGACCTGGATTACATTTTCTTATTTGTATTCATTCTAAGTTTTATTTTACGATTTTGTGTTGTTTGACTTTAGTGTGCATCTACAACAACCCACACATATTTTAGGAAACTTAGACTTTGTTTACCTTTGCTATCTAGGGAGAATAGGGTGCACAGATAATTGTTGTGCCAGAACTGGTTGAATTTCTCATGTCAACCTTGGTTAAGGTATTACACATAATGCTTTTTGCAATTTACTTTTCTAGATAAATATCTAATTATTAGAACAAGTAATAGTTGTGATTGTAATAGTAAATATTTGAGTGCCATTGATGTGGATATGAATGTTGTTTCCAAATTACTAGGGTACAAGAATTGTAAAAATCTGATATACACATTTTAGTTTTTTTATTTTCTTTTTTGGTTAATATGATCATTTGAGATTGACTATATTGTTGAAGATGAGCTTTGATGACTCCAAATCTCCATGGATTTCTTAATTGGGTGTGTTATAGGTAGTTTGAATTTGTTAATTCACTTTTAGTTTGAATCCAAAGCTGGTTTAATTCAAATCTTTTTAAAAAAGAGTGTTTTATGAAGAAACAGAAAAACAACCAGTTGTTTTATCATTTCAATCGATTGTTTCATACTTAAGGTTTTTGAAACTAGTTTTGGCATATTTGAATTTGGTTGACTTTGCTGTCAAACCAATTCAATCTGTTATTTTGACAAAACAACCGACTGTTTTTTAACTATCTTAATAAAATTCTGTTAAGTTGGTTAAATCTTCTTTAAATGATTTGAAATTGATTTGACTTTTATAATAAATGTTCTGTTTTACGCTCCTAGCATTAATTTTGAAGATCAGTTTGTGAAATCAAGTTTTCTCCAAGATTGCTTAAGGCTTTGGATATTTCTCTAAGAGTGGAGTAAGACTTGTTGTGTACTTTGACTTGATTTGTACCAGGTGTGATCAATCCTATTTCTTCTTGATTTGTAATTCTGTAAGTACTGGTGTTCACAAGGTCAGAGGGTGTTCTAATCTATGGTGTGATAGTAGTGTGCCAAAGGAAGTGTATGTTCTTAAGGGGATCAATATCACTTCTTTGGTGGTTGTGTGTTTGTAATTTGGTTTTTGATTACTTAGAGGATACCCAGAGGTTTCTGGGAACTGGATGTAGCTCTTGGTATAAGAGTGAACCAATATAAAATTGCTTGTGTGATTCTTTCTCTTCCTTAACTCTTTTATACCTATTTTTAGTTGTTTTTATACTCTGCTGATAAAAACAACCGGTTGAATCGCAGAAACAACCGGTTGAATTTATGAAATTCAACTAAAACTGTTTTCTATCTTGTGTTCTTTCATTCCTTTCGCTGTGATTCTTCTTTGACTTTCTTCATACTTTCAAACTTTGCGAAAAAACGTTTGAAAACAATTCACCCCCTCTTGTTTAAGGCCTTCAAAACTAACATATATGATCCTTGAACCTTTTCATTTTCTTCTTTTAGACCTCTCCCGACCCCTCTAATCTGAAGCATATGCGGAAAACTATTTTAGATGCACCACCCTTACACAAATAATGCAATTAAATACAAAGATATATTCCTGAAATGTAATTAACTAATATGCATTTGACAATGCATAAATCTAAAGAAATATATTTTTTCTATTATAATAATTGATAACTAATTGTTTTTTTTCAAGGTTATTATTTCATGTCTATATGTTTTCATGTTAAAAATAAGTATTTATGTGTACCAGGTCAAAGCAAGTTTATGCAAATGTTAATTTCCTCAGTATTGTGATTCTCAAGGATAAGGTTTCACTGAGGCAGCAATGAGAAGATTTATAGTGTAATGCAACAAGTATCGATGACACTTGAGGTGTGTTTTGGCATTTGTTTGGTGTTTCTTGATATTATAATACTCACACACATGCATCTTGTGGAATGAACTATGCTTCCTCTAATTTATATATTTAAATATTTATTGGTATTTTTTATTTTATAATTATAAATATTCAAATTCATTAACTTAAAATTATTTATTTCAGGCATCAGATACTGGAAGTGGTGCTCCATCACCTAATCATATAATAAGATCAAGTGTTGGAAGCAAAACTGATTAGGGATGTTGTTTTAATTTTAAATTATGTATGAACTTTTAAACAATTATGTGTTTTAATTTTCAATTATGTATCAACTTTTGAACAATATTATGTGTGCTTTAATTTTCAATGAAATGAATGGATGCTTATAACTTTATACATTATTTCATTTTATTAGTATTTTATCTTTTATTATGAAAATATATTATGTTTAGTTTAATTGTGCAAATCAGATTATAAAAAAGTGGTCGTTAAATTTCATTTCTTTAGAATTAAAATTACGTAAGTTGAAATAGACATATTATTTTTACAATTTTATTATAATACTGATAGTTAAAAACGCCACATTATACCCTATATAATGGCGCTGCAATCTTTTTCAATGAATTAAATTGCGACAGTTATAACTGACACTACTTACATATAAAAACCGCCACTTAAACACAGTGTTAAAGTGGCGGTGTTGCGGCGAGTAGCGTAAAACCGCCACATTAAACTTTGTGGCAGCTAGTTCTGTGGTGGTTTAGGAAACCGCCACACGCGTATATTGTGGCAGTTATAAACGCCAGTTTATACGAAAATAACCGCCACATTATATATTATATTTTGTAGTATGTCATGTCTCTTATAAGTCTTGATGCGTTGAACTATTGCATTTTTCAAAAGTTAAATATTTTCAAACCAAAGAGAAAGGTATTGATGCAATCCGTGTTGATGGATTTTGAAAGAGGAATGACGTAGTAGCGGAAGAGGATGAAGATGGACCAATATTGGAGGTGATTTGGTGAAGAATTGAGGTGAAATAGGTGTTGAAGTTAGAAAGAGGTTGAGCCAACTTTCTAAGATTTCATTAGACCTCTAGACTTTCTAGCAAAAGGAGATTTAGGAGAGAATGAAGTCTGAAAATCAATTTTCTCATTCAATATTTTTTCAAATCAAAATACAAAGAGGAAAAAAGGCACCTGTTTATAAACTTCAAGAAAATCATTAAATAGAAACTAATTTTAGAAACCAAAATAATTAGTTACTATTTGATTAAATTAGAAACCATTTTATAAACTAAAAAAACTATTGGTATCTAAAGTAGTTTCTATTATTAATAAAAATTTATAAAATGATTTCTAAATTGATATCTAACCATTAGCTACCAAGGTTTTAGCTACTTACTACTTTATATTCTAAATTGGTCTTTATTAGTCTTTTAGAGACTAATTTATAATATAAAATATTAGTTGTTAAAACTTAGCTAGCTAATTTAGTTAATAAATTTTCATTAATAATAGAACAATTTGTTAGTTTCTAAATTAATATCTAATTTAGTTAATATAGTGACTAATTAGTTTTTATCTTTAAATTTGGTTACTATTTAATGATTTTCTTGTAATGATGGTGTTAAGCTACCTTAACCTTGGTTAGTCTAGCTAACCTATGGTGAGCTTTTGGAGCTTCTAACTAATGTTGTGATGTGATCATTTACTCATTTGGGCTCTAAAAACCCTTACTTGCATGTCAAGTAATGGTTTATAGGGTATATATGATTTATTTTAAACTCTATTGTAAAAAATGATACAAAAATATAAAACCTAAAACAATTATTCTACTTGTTTTTATATTTTTATATAGACTAAGATAGATATATATGTTTTACATTCTTCTGTTCTTAGCCTTATATATCGTGATTTGGAACTTGTGGATGATCCTTCATTAAGTATTTTTTATGCCCTACATAAATGAATAGTCGTCGACTTTATTTTACAATAATCATATTGGATAATTATTTCATTGAAATGACAAGCTATTGAATTTTGAAATTCCTTGACAATTACTACTATTTGTTATTCCATTTATTGTCAAAATTATTCATTTAGTTATGAATTAGTTAATTCTACATAAAATTCAATTGTGTCAAAACCATAAACTTTTATAAGCTAAGAAGAATTTTAAAATTAAAATGTCTAACACCAAGTTCTAATCTTTAAGTTTTATAAACTAAAATGTGGATTTCAATTAGAAAAAAGGTATACATTGATGAAATGTAAATAAAGGTTAAATGGAAGTCTAGTATGAATAATGTCTAAATACTAAAAATAAGAACATAAGGTAAAATATACAAAAATAAAAACGAGTATAAATTAAGAGGACCTGTGATAGAGGTATTATTGTATAAACATCTAGAATTCTTACTTTTAAAATTAAAAATGTGAATACTAATTATAAAATATTTATTCTTTTACTTATGTATTCTGACTGATATTATATTATTAATTGCGTTATGTTGTTTCTTTTATATAATCACAAATTAACATATTAATAAAATTGATAAAATGTTTAAATTATATTTCAAATATCTCGCATGCAAGTAGACATACAGTGCATCCCATCCTTCTTCTTCCTGCAACCCATAAAAAACGTATTTAGACATTTTTGAATTTTGGAGTTCAAAATGCATTTAGCAATTGTTTCCACCACCCAATCAATTTTGATTGACACTCAACGAAAATTTTAAAATTCTATTATGCCATTTTCACATATTTGTTTACGGATGTCAATATCTGGAAGTAATTTTTATACATTTCGAATTTCGAAATCTAAAAGGTCATTTTCATATTTCATTTAAGCTTTCGGATGGTCATATCCAAAAGTGAGTTATGAGTTATGGATTTTGATATCCAGAATGGTTCTATAAATGGTGTTGAGGATTGAAATTCATAACTCATTTATGTTTGCTTATGAATCTTGACATCTTGAAGGTCATTTATGTTGTCCAGATAAACTTCCAAACGGTGAAATCCAAAAATAACATATTAGTTCCGGATTTGTATATCTGGAAGGTAAAAATTTTAAATCATTAAGAATAAAACGAAGATTTCGCTGTTGGGTGCAAATCTGAATCATCCAATGCATTTTCGAAGCTATGGTGTTGTGTATAAATTTCATACATATGCAGTGTTTGATCCCCAATTTTATTTGAAGAGATGGATTTTGTAACTTCATCAAACAATATTTAGGTATTAGAGGCATCAAAATATTTAAATTAGAATTAATAGTATTCGCATTTTTTAATAGTAATATTTACCAGTGCCAAAAAAAATGGAAGTCATGTAGATTTAATTTTTAATTTTATTAAGGGTAAATCTGACTTTTCAAGAAAATATAGAGGTGAAAAAAAGTTCTGAAGTTGCAGGAAGAAAATGTGAATTTGTGAACATATAAAGAAGCACCAAAATCGGGTTTTGGATATTGACACCTGCTTCTTACAATTGTGAAGCTCGGAAAATTTGTCCGGAGGCATCAATATTAAGATTGTAATGAATAAATCAAGTGTAGTAATTTTAATAATATAATATTTTATATGATTTAATTGTTAATAATATGATTTAAACATTAATTATTTTACAATCAATTATTTCTTATGATATTAAAATATTTTCTATTTTATTAGCATCATTTCTCGTGTTTCTTCTCTTTTTACAACTTATGTTCGTTACTGAATTAGATTTTTGTGTGAAAAATAATCACTACAAGAAAAAATGGTTTTAACATGGGTTTATTTTTACATTAGTAAGGGTTAAAACCTCCGTTAAGTCATTTATCCAGGAGTGTTGTTTCCCCTGCTAAACCATCCCTGGGTAACGTGTTCCCTGAGGTTTTTTAAACCTCAGGAAAAGCCTTTCAAAACCTCTGTTAAATAGCATGGACTTAAGAACCTCCGTAAAATACCATGGGTTTCAAAACCTTCGTAAAATACCATAGGTTTTAAAACCTCTGCAAAATGTCATAGGTTTCAAAACCTCCATAAAATACCATAGGTTTCGAAACCTCCGTAAAATACTATAGATTTTGAAACCTCTGTAAACTACCATACATTATCCCATAAAATATCATAGATTTTGAAACTAAAAACATTTGATTTTTTACTCATTTTATCATTTAAGGATTCAACCTCATTTTATTTTATCATTCATGTGCTTTTTCTTTTAATTATAAACTTTTCATAAGAAATTAAACTTCTATTTGATCGAAGTAAAACTTATGATTAAGTTCATATATTCATTTTTATTTTGTTTTTATTTTTTCTTAAAAATATTTATACAAAATTTATAACAACAATATACGGTCACACCAATCCATGGATAATTTTATTGCATAATATAATATAATAATAATAATAATATTGTCTTACATATGCATATAGTAATATACCATTACAAAGTAGTTTGATGCAACATACTTTTGGAATCTGGGACCATGATATTTTTAAAAGCCAGCATATATGATATACATTGCAAACTGTGTCACAGTGAAGCTAGCCATATATTAATTATTAACACCATCACAGATCATGTACTCATTTCAGAAGAGAATGGCACCCCTGTAGCCGGAATCCACCTTTCTCCTTGCAGAAACTGACTCACTGCCATTGCCATTGAATGCGTCATTGCCACCTGTAAAGTGAAACTTGAGAAATTATCACCTTGTTCAAGGTACAAAAAACAACAAATCTCAAGACTGGCTTAAAAGAACTTAAAAATAGATGAAGAGCAGTAATTGTTGGAGTTAATTCTCGATTTTTACACCATTGAGCTCTGTTCTTGCTCTAGCAGCTTCAAAAATCACCATCTCTGACAAAGGCAACTGTCAAGATAATCACGTTCCCTGCCTGTGTATTTAATGCCTGATTCATAATTAACCTACATAGATGATGGAAGAAAAAGATTATGAAAATAAATAGCATCCCAATAACAATGTACATATGGAAGGAAACACATAGTGTAACGGACCAAAAGGCACCATGATAAAGGTGAGCGAATAGTCCCCCTTGTCAAACTGGTAACCCAACTTGCTAACTTCCAACCGATCATTTTTTCATATATACAATGGTTCAATTCACCATGTACAACTAACTCTCATTAGATTTTATACATGTGTTTTATATGATAAGAAGAGTCAACTTCCATGAAGGCAAGATGAAAATGATGCTGAATAAAAAACTTACAGTAGTGCTAAAGGAACAAAATTTCCCATCATGATCCGGCCTAAACTAATTCTACAAGATAATTACTTTAGATGTGTAAAGAGTCAAATGGCACCAAAATTTACAGCACTATACAATCAATGCAAGCGACTTTCAACTTGTTTACCAACATGAAGTTCAAAGCATCTAAAACTTGGTTAAATTATACAATACAGAGACCTGAACAGAAACTCTACCTTGAAACCTTTTCATGTACTATAATAAGCAACCACTTCTAATTGATGCTGAAGTTGAAACTAGAAGTATAACTATGAATATGCTAAAATTTTCAGCTGTAGATGACAATGTGATAACATAACATGACCTTAGAATGATGACAAAGTTTTGAGGTCCTTCAATACACCAAAAAACCTGGGCATAACCAAACTTATCTGGAAAGCATACCTGATGTAGCAAAGCCAGAGCATGAAATTGTAACAGAGCTTGGACTCCTACAACAACTGAGGATGCTTTGTCTTGACATTTTCCTAATTTCAAAGCACGTTAGGGATATGAAATAAGGTGCAGGTAAATAAGTTTACTGGACTTGAAGATGTAAAGAATCCAGTGAATACTTAATAAAAACAAATACAAAATTTAGCATCGAAGTTCAAGCTAAAACACTAGCTTAACAGGTTACAAAAGTTATAATTTTAATTGGCAACTCTGCATCATCTGATAACTCCTTCTTCTGTTGCTAATCTTAATGTTAGCATACCAAGCATTGGCTTCATCCCTCCCTCCCTTTTTTAAAGCATCACATGGACAAACAAAAGATGCACTTGCATTTCAAGACAGAACATCACCAGATTCACATTTAAAGCACTAATTTTAAAAATTCAATACTGAAATGTTTCAGAATTAGCAGCTTAGGCATCTATTTAAGTGTTTAAATAATTCAACCTGAATGCTTCAGAATTTGCAGTTTAGGCATCCATATGAGCGAAAGTACTGAAACATAGCATGAATCCATAAAAGCTAGCCCAAGGATATATACACATTTAAGATTTTATACTATTATTATCATAAAATAACTCGCAACATTTAAGCAAGAATATTTCAAGAAAGAGGAAAACATCAACACAAACTGCACAAACCATTGCCACACCGAACGAACCACGACCTTGAGTATGAACCATGAATCACAAATCGATGTGAAAAAGGTATAAGACGAAGCACGAAGCATGAACCATGAACCACAACCTCAACCTCAACCATGAACCTCCACCACAAACCATAGCCACAAAGAATGACGAGAACAAAGCACTAACAACGAAAAAAAAAATGATCAAAAAAATTAGGGTTCCAAGATCGTCAAATAAACAACAAACACCACATCACCAATTGCGGAACATACCTGCGCTTTGCAGACAAGCGGTTTCGTGGTGGAGCGAAGGTTGAAGCAAGTTCCATGGTGAAGTAGCATAACCATGTTTCGTGTTGGAATAGCAAAAGCATGTTCCGTGGGGGAGGATTAGAAGCAAATGTCCAGTGGTGTGCGATGGAAGAGGTGGGAGTTGGACATAAATGAGAGTGAAGAGAAAAGAAGATGGAAATGAGAGGCGGGTTAAGGGTCTACCAGAAAAGAGAAAGGAAAAAAAGAAGAAGAAAATCAAAAGCAAAAAGAATTTGAAATAAAACTAGAGTAGCTTACTGAGGTTTTAAAACAAATCTCTACTATTTAACGGAGGTTTTTAAATGAACCTTTACTATTTAAGGGAGGTTTTTAAATAAACCTCAACTACGAAGGATTTTAAATAAATCTTTAATGTTAAATGAAGTTTTAAAATACTTTCCTTAATCAAATTTATTATGAAAATTATCATAAACATTGATAAATAAATTTATTTTAATATAATAAAAAGTTATTAAATGAAAACTATGATATAATATTTCTATAAACATATTAAAATATAATTAATAATATTTAATTATCAAATACAATAAAATTATAATTTAATTATTTATTTATAAAAAATTTAATATAATTATTTATTGAGATTTGGATAAAATCAAAATATTTTATTGAGGTTTTACGGTAAACATTTGGAACTTAACAAAGCTTAAAAAAAATTCTATTATTTTGTTGAGATTTAAGAATAAACCTTGGGACTTAATAAAGGTTAAAAAACCTCTGTTATTCTCAAATTTTTAAAAAAAAAACTTTGAAAATTAACGAAGGTTAAAAAAACCTCCGTTATTTTGTGAATGTTTTAAAATAAACCTTTGGAAATTAACGAATGTTAAAAAAACCTCCGCTTTTTTGCATATGTTTTAAAATAAACCTATGGAAATTAACGAAGATTAAAGAACCTCCGTTATTTTGTTGAGGTTATAGAAAATAACCTCTTTAATTAAATCAATTTTGAGGGTTAGATTAGCCTCTGTTAAATAACCTCCATTAAAACCTTTTTTTCTTGTAATGAATGTAGGATGTCTAAAGAGTGTAAAGATAGGTGAAAGAGAAGAGAAAGAAAAGAATCTCTCTATATATATATATATTTAATTATTTTATGGTCTTACATAATGATTTTTGAAAATGAAATGTGGAAAAAAATGTAAAGTATTATAATTTTGAAACAATGAAACACGGTGCAAAGATTAGATTAGATGAAAGTAAATGGATATAAAGAAATGAAATGGTTTGATGAGAAAGAATAGTGATAATAATAAAAGTGAATAACAGGAAGAATGAAGAGTGTTAGAGTAGTTAGAATGTTTTGGGTGGTAATAAGTCCAAC
Source organism: Phaseolus vulgaris (assembly GCF_000499845.2). Lineage (NCBI taxonomy): Eukaryota > Viridiplantae > Streptophyta > Magnoliopsida > Fabales > Fabaceae > Phaseolus > Phaseolus vulgaris. Next base: position 13,174,207 of record NC_023754.2, on the reverse strand, counting down.
AAATGTCAAATATGTGTACTGGGAAGGTTATTTCTAAATGTATTCTAGAATAGTTTTTTCTTTTTTGAAATGTCTATTTTGAAAAGTAACTTTGTATTTTGTATTAAGGAGTATTTTTTTTGGAATGGATTTTTTTGTTTTTGGAAATCTCATTAAAAAAAAACATTTTTAAGAAATCTCATTCTAGAAAATAACTTTTCATTTGGAACACCCATTTTGTGATGTGCTTATTTTCTTATATGAATTTTTAATTCCAAAATTCATTTTGCAATTTCAAAATACCAATTTTGAAACTCATTCCTGAAACCCGATTTTTGCAAACATCCACACCACCATACCCAACTAAAACAATACAACACATCTCATATTTTACCTCAAACTACCAATGAAGCCTTCTCAACACATCAACAATTATGCCAAGCTCAACCTTTGTTGTAACAACCTCCACGATCCCACCTGCAATCCACACACTGCCATAAAAGCTGCATTTTGAAATAAAATGTGAAGTGCAATTTTGAGATTTCAAAAAATTAATAGGGTGCAGGAAGAAACACCCACAGTATGTAAAGTTTTAGGGTATTTCTACCCTATCAAAAACATGAAATGAAAAAATAACCCTAGAATATTTTAAATAAACCCCAACACAACAACGCCTCCCTCCCTCTATTCTACGTTTTTTTGTGATACTATTTCAGTAAGCATTTCGTAGAATTTTGGTGCACTTTCAGTGGTTTGTTGTATACTGCATTGTGTAAGAGTGCATTCCAGTGGTTAGTGGCAGGGTTTGAAGCCGATGTTCGTGGAGAAGAGAGGTAAGTTTTGTTTATTTTTTAATTATAAAATCTCTAATTCAAAATTTTTATGGAATCTTAAATCATAACGCATTGGAGGAGTGTAAGGCAAGTTGAATTTTGTAACATGTTTCCAGAATACGCTTTCCATAATGGACTTTCCAGAATAGGTTTCTGGATTTGGAATTCCATAATCCTATTTTGGAAAGATCATTTCGAAAAGTAGTTATAAAAAGTTTATTCTAAAAACATGGTTTTGTTTGTTTTTTTAATCTTTTCTTGAATGAGTGTTTGATTTTATGTGTATTAAAATGTTTTGTATTAACTAGAATGATGGTAAATACTAGGGAATGAGTTATTTTAGAATGTGTGGCTTTAAACTAGAGGGAGGGGGGTGAATGATTTAAAGAGGGTTTTCGCAAACTTTTAAACCAAGAATGAAACTACTTCGAGAAACAAATGATAAGGAAATCAGTTTACCAAAACACAAAGCAAAAACAACAGCACCAGAAAAACAATCGGTTGTTTTGCAGAAACAATCGGTTGTTTATACCAGTTTACAAATATCAAAACTAAATTTAAAGAGATTAAGGATAGAGAGAATGCACACAGAGATTTATACTGGTTCACTCTAAACCCAGAGCTACATCCAGTCTTCTTAGAAACCACTGAGGAAATCCACTAAGCAATCAAACCTAGATCACTTACACCACAACCAAAGAAGTGACCTTGATCCCCTCAAGGCACACACTTCCTTTGGTCAAACACACCAAAACTAAGAATGTTGATCTTGATCCCCTCAAGAACACACAACACTTCTCAGCAAACACACAAAGTTTCTTTCAACAAATACAAGGATTACACTTGTTACAGAACAAATCTGAAATCAATACAAGCAGAAAATCCTAGCTCACACTCTTTGATAAATCTAAATCTCTAAGCAATCTCAACTTTTTCTCTTAAGCAAAAATCAGTGAAAAACTCAAATCTGTTTTTCTATATATATTTAAAGTTGTTTGTTATCAAATCTTAACAAACTATTAATTGCATAAAAAGATTGGTCAAAGCATTAAAAACTGGAGCGTAAACAGTTAGAATATCTTTTAATGCTCAGTCAAAGCACAAACCATTTTTCTGTTATGGTACCAAAACAAACAATCGGTTGTTTCTTTGAATCAATCGGTTGTTTTGGTTTTGACAGCTCAACCATTTGAAAAAAAGTTTTCAACCTTTTTTAAAAACACCTAAGTATAAAACAATCGGTTGTTTCGACAAAACAACAAGTTGTTTTTCACTTAGCTTAAAAAACACTTTTCTTTTAAAAGGATTGAGAGTGCTTATGCTTTGGATTCAATCAAGAGTGGATTACATATTAAATCTACCCCAGATCCTATCTAAAAGGACAGCTCAGCAACAAGCACAACTAGCCTTCATCATCCTTCTAAGGGTTTGGATTCTTCAAAACTTGAACACCACTTGGTTCAACAAGCTATACATGGCGATCGTGTACGACTGATGACATCGATTAGAATAAAATAACGCGATGATGAACATGAACAACACGTTCAACATGAATTTAAAGAAGCCCAACCCTATGTGGATGATGAAGCCCAACCCGATGTGGATGATGAAGAATATCTTAGAGGGCCAGTAGATAGGTCATTTTTGGGAAGTTATGAGGACCATGTGGTGAGGAAACTATTAAATGGTGTGGTAAGTAAATATGTTGAAATAAGATATGTGAACATAACTTATTTTGTAAACTAAAAATTTGATATTATTTTGGTTGGTTATTGTAGGATCGGGTGAGTTGAAATTGATTTCTAATAGGAGAAAAATGAATAAGATGGGTGCTCTCATGTCTGTCTTTGTAGATAGGTGACATGGAGTCACTTCGTGTTGATCATGGAGTAGCAGTTGTTGAGACAATGCATTGTCGGGGTGACAACTTTGCTAAAATATCAGGACTTGAAATATCTGAAAAGCTTAATCGTATCCATATGAAATGCACTGACTGTAATGGTATGCTACCTACATCAAAGGAAGTCAATTCACAAGCACAAGAAAGACCATGAGTACATCTAAGAGTGCATCCACAACAAGATTTATCTAAGCCAACATATTCAACTCAATCACCTCTTCTGCAATATGTTGTACAACATTTTTGGACACAAAGCCATACAACCCACCACATGCAAACTCTTTTCGAATGAAGTTTTAATTGCATTATGTTGCAAGATGATCATCTTTTTCATAGAATCCCAACAATAGAATAAGTCTCCCATTAACGTCTAAAGCATCCTATTTAGACTCCAATGTGCAAACTCAACCCTACATTAAATATTATGTCAGTAAATCGAATATGTATCTTAAATCTTTTAGAGGAAAATAAATATTATCACTAGTAAAACATATGAATACATGTTACTTGTGGTGTTACCTAAGTGCATAACCCTATTCGTTCATGCCTTAACAAACTTTTCTTTGTGTGGAAGTACTAATCACATATTCAATAAATATAGGTTATGGTGAACTAACAATTTAAAATGTATGTACACGATGTTCATAGGTTTGTACATTATCACAATCGATAATAGCTCCCAAAGATTCCATCACTTGATCTCATGTCTTTCTTGGATGAACAACCATTTTACATTTTGCTTTAACATTTTAATTAATGTGGAAACGACATTACATATTAGAAGCTTAAGAAAATACAACATTTTATAATATTTATTAGAGCAATATCTCTATCACTGATCACAACCTTAAGGTATAAATCAATTCTAGAACACAACCATTTAAGTCTCCCAAGGACCCATATAAAGTTATAACATTCAAATATGAGTAACATAAATGCAAGGTCACCCTCATTGATGTAATACCAACAACTTCAAGCAAGAGCATCATGTACTTATTAGTTTTGTAGGTATTATCCATCATCAACACAGTGTTAAAGACATTTAAAAGCTTCACTAAATCAGAGTGTGTCCAAAATAAATTTTGCATGACATTCGTCCCTTCATCAAACCTACACCAATGGACATACATGTTTCACTCAAGTAACGTCATCCATTGTTGCATATCAGCTTTGTCACCTTGTTCTAATCTTCTATACACATGCATGGCATTATAAACTTTTATGGTGGTGAAATTTTTATCATTATGATCTTCTATTGTTAGCAAATATATTTATAGGCTTCACTATACTATTTGTAGTGTTATCAGTTTTTGGTTATGGAAACACCATGGCGAAAGGTGGTGGTGGATTTTCTGACCATCACCACAAGGCGGTGGCGATGCAGTTTTCCATGGCGGCCTATGACCGCTTTGCATCTCAGAGTGCTAACAAAAAATGGAAATATCCAAAAAGGTAGAGAAAAGGATAGTGGCAGCGGTGGCATTGCACACTGTGACGACAACGAAGCATGAAGAAGAAGGAGTTGTGTGCGACACTGCGCATGAAAAAGAAAATGTTACGACGCATGAAGACCTAAATTAAACCTAATTTTTAAAAAACATAAGTTTGGGCCTTTAGCCTATTTCAACTTCAACCTAATAAAACCTTAATTAAAATTTAAATGTTGAATATGTTGTGTGGTGTGCAGTTGCATGCTGTTAAACCCTAATTAAAAGATCAAAACTTACTTAAAATTAGGTTTTTTGCCCTATTTTTGGTTCATTTAAAATATTATAATTATTTTCATTCATAACACATTTTTTATTTCACACTACACCTTCTCTGATTATTTCTCCCTACAACCACTGGCGGCGGCGGCCCGTTGCCACCGACCGCTATCGCCGCCACTTTTGAAGTGATTTTTTTCTCACTTGTTTTTTTTTTCTTTTTCTTTTTCATACCCATTATAATTACTTTTAGAAAAATATTCCTATTTTTTATCATAATGGCCAATGAATAAGATACTTCAAAAACATCCCACAAAATTGATCCAGGCTGGAAACATTGTCATCCATTGGATGAAACAAATTTAAATACAATTGTTTGTAACCACTATGGGAAAATTATGAATTAGGGAGTTAATAGGACTAAAGAACATTTGATGGCAAAGAAAGGCATTGTTGCTGCTAGCACCAAGACTCCCAAAATGTGAGAAAAGAGCTTTAGAAATTATTTAAAAAAAAACAATCACTTCTTTCGTTGATCCTCTATATAGTGCGACATATGATAATATTGAAAGTGAAGATGAAGGTGAAATTTCCACCGCTAGTAATGATAAGGGGAGAAATAGTGGTGGAAAAAAGGACCAAGATGTATTTTTTTAGATATCCAAATGTTGCAATAAAGAAAAGAAAGAGATAACAACTCTAGTAAACTAGTATTAAAAAAGCATGTGAGAAGAACTTAAAGGCATTATCTCAATATATCGCTCGATTTTAGTATCAAGTAGACTTGTCATTCAATCTTGTAAGATTAAATAGTTTTCAAGATATGATTAATGTTGTAGGTACTTATGGACCTAATTTTTCAACTCCTACCTATCATGAGATTAGAGTTCCACTCCTCAACAAGGAATTTGAGTACACCGAAAAGTTGTTGAAAGATCATAAATTGCAATGGAGAAGGCATGGTTGTTCTATCATGTTAGATGCATTGACTGATTGGAAGCAATGATGTTTGATTAACTTTTTGGTGAGCTCTCCTACAGGGACAATGTTTGTCAAGTTGATTGGTGGTTCTAAATTTGTGAAGACAGGAGAAAAGCTCTTTGATATGCTTGATGCCCTTGTGAAGGAGATTGGAGAAGGAAATATGGTTTCAAGTTATCACAAATAATGGTGATAATTATGTTTCTAGTAGTAAATTAGTGGAAGCAAAAAGGACATACCATTGTATAGATTTAATGCTTGAAGACATCAGAAAGATTCCTTTGATAAAGAAGACGATTCAAAGAGGAGTTAGTCTTGTTGGCTTTATATATAACCATTCTAGTTTCTTAAGTTTATTGAAACAATTTACAAATAAGAAGGAATTGGTAAGACATGCAATTATAAGGTTTGCTACCTCTTATTTATCATTACAAAGATTGTATCAAGAGAAAGAAAATTTGAGAAAAATGTTCACTCAGATGAATGGAGCAAGAACAAATTGTATAAGGAAGCTAAGGGGAAAGAAGCTATGAAATTTTTTCTTACGCCTTCAATTTGGAATCATGTTGTATTTACTCTCAAAGTCATGACTCCTCTTAATCATTACTTCGTTTGGTTGATGAAGAGAGCAAAACAACTATGAGTTATATATATGAAACAATGGAGAAAGCCAAAGAAACAATAATTAAGTCATTTAATAACCATGAAAGTAAGTACAAGGATGTATTTACAATCATTTGATAATAGATGGACATGTCAACTTCATCGCCCTTGCATGCAGCTGGTCACGTTTTGAATGCATAGTTCTATTATTCTAATCCAGAAATGGAATATGATTTGGAAGTTACAAATGGGTTGTATGCTTGCATAAAAAGGTTGGTGTCAAGTAAACATGTGCAACAAAAACTTTAACTGAGTTACCTCTTTATAGGAGTGGAAGTGAACTTTTGGTGATGACTTTGCCAAAGAATCAAGGAAAACCACAAGCGCATGTGAGACAGTTAAACGCTTTCTAAATTGCATTAACATATAAGTTATATCATACATTCTAAGTTACTTTTTTTTTTACTTTTATAGCTCAATGGTGGAAAAATTATGGGCACGCAACTTACAAAATCTAGCAATCAAGATTTTAATTTTGACATGTAGTTCATCGGGATGTGAGCACAATTAAAGTGTATTTGAGAAAGTAAATAATAATTAATTTTTATGATAGGACTCATTTCATTATTATCTCTTAGGATGTAAAAAAAGAAATTAATTCACATTATACTTGCAGATTCATTCAAAAAAAATGAATAGATTGGAGCACAAAAGGTTGCATGATTTGGTTTGCATAAGGTATAACCTACAACTTGCTCAAAGATATAATATTATAGATGAAGTAGACCTTATTGTACTCAATGACATTGATGAGTGCAATGAGTGGTTAGTGGGATAAGTAGATGATGATAATGATAATGATACTGAAGAGGGGGAAAATGAATTGGTTTTTGATGATGATCTCACTCTTAATTGGGCAACTGTTTATAAAGCTTTAGGTGTTGGAGAACCAATAATTTACACATGGAGACAAACAACCAGTAAAAGAAAGTTATCATCGAGTGGTGATGGTATTGTCATTGGCTCTTCCCATGCTTCTAAGAAAGGTCCAACTGCAACCTTTTCCCCCAACAAGAAAGGGCAAATATAAGATTCAAATTGGGGTTGAGAATGAATTGCATGATAACTCTGATTTTGAGTTTGAAAAATTACTTAACTTTGACAAAAGTTTATATGAAGGGGAGGAGAAGGTGGCATATACCTATTAGATAATATTGAAGACAATTATATTAGGATTGAAGAAGAGTCAGATAGTTAGAACATAAGACAATTTCTTTTGTATTTTATTGTTATTTATATTTTGAACTTTAAATTTCTGATGTTTTGATTTGAAGTTATTTTTATTGAATATTTAGACATAATATAATCTTTAATTATAATTGTCTCTTTTATTATTTTTGTATTTTTTTTAAAGTTTTTTATATGTATATATTATATTTCTTTTGATAACCCATTATGTTTTCTATTATAACTCTATAAAGGATTTCTCGGGGTCCTGATATGATTTGTTATTTGATATCGATAACACTGACTATTTTTCATGTTCATAAGCATGGACTGAAATGGATGACCAACCAACATATCCGTTAAGTCATGATTATGAGACCCACAAACTAATTTCAACATTCATCATTCACTACCTCCTCTTACAGGTTTCCCTCTCGTAATATAATAGGATAGTCACATTTTCTACTTTCACTCTCAATCACCTGTAAGTACTTCTTATATCGCATGTATTTATCTTTTCTCTCACAACTTAATAATACGTATATTTTCTTTCTTCGTTGACCATTTAAAGTATTTGACCTCAATATAATAATAACAAAATCAAAAATCATACACAACTTTTCTGGCCCACCCCAAAAGCTCATCCCGACTAGAAAATACTTATAAAAAATTATCACAACTTCATATTTAATTTATCAAATAATATACAATCTAAACATATTTTTCAACCTTCACATTTACCTCATATGTGGTAAACACATCACTACATTGACATGCATTCATTAACTAATGTTTTACAAGATATTGACTGCTCAAAATCAACACTATCTAGTCCCTCTCACACTCCAACCTCATTATATAATCTTAGATAAAACCCTATAATGCATACTTAGGCAAAACAACATGTAACCTAACAAGAAATAACAACAAAATATTAATTTTGTCTTCCAAATTCCAAAAGGTATTTTGGAATGATTTTTTCTCTTCCACGATGCTTATTCTAGAAAACAACTTTGCATTACAAATCATTCATTCCAGAAACCCCATTCCATTCCATAATACATATTTTTTTCACTTCTAAAAACCCCATTATGGAAAACAATCTTCCATTAAGTGGCACCCCATTCCATTCCAGAATGCATTTTATTCTTATGGATTTCCAATTCCAAAGTTCATTTTCCCTTTCTGAAACACATCTCCAGAACCCAATTTCCAAAAACACCCATGTCATCATACCTAACCCAAAAACCACCAACAAAACCTTCTCAACACACGTGCAACTCTACCATACCTTCGCCAAGCTCAACCTTTACTGCAGCAACTCTACGTACTACCATGGAAGTTACGTTTTGAAATAAAAAGCAAAGGACAAATTTCTTAACACCTTTTGAGATTCTTTAGAGGAAAACTATAATTGAATGTTGGCACACAATTGTTGACAACCATGACACATCGTCATGTTTATTAAAAAGCACAAAATCATGGATAAAGTTATGCTGGTTTGGGTAAAACCTTGGAACTTTATGGCACATAATCTTTATGAACCCCAACTCAATAAGAGATTATAGACAATGATTTCGTATTACTCTAGAAGCTTTATATGAAAAATCAATTAAAAACTCCACATAATAAAAGTGGGCAATAAGTCTTTGATGATATCCTCACGCAAAAAAAGTTTTTGCTCTCTCCAACCCCATCATTACTAACTGCACCCCACTACTAACAGAAAAAGATTAAAATACCTCCCTCACTGCACCACTACTGCATGAGAGGGAGAACCTGCTAAGGAAGAAGAGAAAAATAATGCATTGTGGAAAAAAGATCTGGAAAGTTCTTTCTAAAACTCATTTCATGTTCCAAAAAACAGAAAACGCATTACATTATAGTACCTTCCAGAAATGTTTTGAAATTTTTTATATGTTCATATCTTCTGAAAATTCAGAACTCATATCCTAAGAATATGTTCCAAACCTTGTTCTAGAAATTCTAGAATGTGTGCTCCAAAATAATTCCATTCTAAGATTTTCCAAATGGATAATCCAAAAGCCCCTTTAAAGAAAGATAAAATGAAAGTCCCTTTAAAGAAAGATAAAATGGTCATTTTGAAAATTATAGAGGTGCAGGAAAATAAAGCCGTAAAAAATTGGTGAGAAGAATATTATCTCCCGGACATAAACTGGTTCTAGCAAGAATGAAATTAATTTGATAAAAAAAAGTTGTAAAAAAAGAAACCTTGAATCCTGAAAGAAACCTACAATTTTGCAGAAGAATATCTCATTCAAACTTAGTAGCCAAGTTTAATCAACAGTTAGGACAAAAACAGAATAAATAGTCCTGCATATAAGCAGTGATTTTCGTGTGAGCATCACCAGAGTTTCATGAAGCTAAATAGAGATGCAAATTTCCTTACACTTGTTCACCGAATGAAAAATCACCAGAGTTTCATGAAGCTAAATAGAGATGCAAATTTCCTTACACTTGTTCACCGAATGAAAAAACAGCACAAAACTGAACGGGTAAGATTGTGGGGGAGAAAAAATGAGTTTTAATAAAATGTTGAGCCAAAAATATTATACAGAACAACAAAGATAAACATGTACCACAGTACCAAATCTTCTCTTGCCATCACCTGAATCTTGCCCTTGGGACATAACAGTCATTCAAAAAAGCATTAAACCATTGGCAGTTCTAGACTTCTAAGCAGTCTTGTAAATTATGAGAACATCCTGAGGAAGTTGTTTGCATAAGCCATTGGTTTGACATCAGGGTGTGGCTGCAAATTCAACAAAGTAAACCAGACAGAAGGAATGAATGTCAACCCCAATACAGATTGATAGAAACGCAATCATATTGCGCCAAACTATTTGCTACATAAAAAAAATGAATGAACATATTCATCTATTGTTATTATTTTAGAGGAAGACAACATGACATAGCTTAGCATAGCATGGTCTAAAGCACAAAAGATACTAACCACAGCTGAGAATGTGACAATGTTAGGTTTCAAAGCTGGTGCTTCAAATCGGATAAAGGCACCTTTGTTACCCATCTGCAGCATGAAATAAAGAAATAAAGATCAGCGTTTCATATGCCACTGCATAATGTCCATGCAAACAATAAATGTACAAATGCAAGGTGGGTAATATGGTTTTCATTTACCCATTTAATGTGATAGGAAAAGAATCCTGGTCAATCATGTAAATGGCTAAACTTACTTAGAAATGAATGTAGCAAAAGGGATTTGGTTACCTGGTCACAGTAATTTGGAGCAGAAAACACAGTTATGAGTTTACCATCATGTTCAACCTCGTAACCCTCATCCTTTACTTCATGAGATCTCACAATTAAATCTGCAAATTGGTAATTTATGTGAAGTAACTGATTAATAAATAAATAAACATTAAAAAAGTATCTGACTAATGGAAAACACACCTAAATTATTTTCCTGCAAAAACTCTCTTGTAACATCTGGACCAAAAGAAAGGCCCACACCACGCTTGCTTGGGCCCCTTCCAGGGAGAGGTTGTGGATCACTCCAAAGAATTTCACACATCAACCCTACACATACCAATCATAGGTGTATATAAAACTACGACACTGAGGGTGAAAAAGTCAGGAATTTTAGTTTGTGAAGTGCATGAACTGAAAGTTTAGAGAGATTAAGGTATTGCTCAGATCAATTAAAGACAAAAAAAGTAAACATCTAACCTTCTTCAGGAGGTTCACAAAATCGATTAATTGATCGGATGTTAGAGAGTTTGACCCCATCAACACTGAAAAGACCTCCATGAACTACGAAAACTTTCTCATTTATCACATGAGCCAAAGGTAAAAGGCAGAATACTTCCGCAAATAGTTCGACAAATGTATCATTCAACTTTGAGCGCACTTCACCCTCAAAACCATATATCTTGTTCATGCTCTTGCTCTCGTGATTTCCTCTGGCTAAATATATGGCTGAAAATTACATGGCAACAAATCAAGTTACCATATTGCTAGAACAAAATATTAATATTCCCTTAAACAAGTGAATTCTGTAAAGTGAGGAAAGAAGTAAATGAATGTCCAATCCACAAACAGCACTATACAATTCACTTGACACAATAGAAGTAAATATTGCAATCTAAGAGGGGCTAAATTTCCCAAGGAATTGTAATAAATTTCAATTTATGTCATCATGAACAAAAAAACTGTTTTTTATTCTAAAAAGTCATAAAAAGTATCTAATCAGATGCTTAAGGGATCATATTTTTGTGATGCCTCCAAAAAAGAAATAACAGAACTAACTTATAAAGATCTATGGTTTACCTGATGGAGACATGCACTTAAATGCAAACAAGGTCAGGATAACTTCCAATGAAAAAGATCCCCTATCCACAAAGTCACCGTTAAATAGATACGGATTCTCTTCTGAAGGAAGTCCATTAAGCTCAAAAATATTCAAAAGATCATAGAACTGCAGAAGTCAAGGTGGAAAGAATCAATCTGCAAAGCTAAGAATTACAGGGGGAAAATACAATAATACAAAAGCCAAGCAGCATGACGCAATTGGATAAAAAAGGCTTAACATCACGTTCAAGTAAGTTTGAAAGAATTAAACTGGAGAAGACATTTATAAATTAAATACCCTACAGTGAAAGGAGGACCTTTTTATGAAAATCATTTTTTTTTCTTGCATGACTGTTGCTAGTAAAGTTACCCAGGAAACACAAAGCCAAGCAATGTCGAGGCTGGTTTTTAAGAAATGGGCTACAGTTTTGTCCCTCAAATGTCACTTTTTCAAGGTTCCTTCCTTTTCAGGAGTCTATTTTTTTATTAAAAAAATTACCTACTTAGAATTACACAACCATTTTACTTCATTTTAGTGCCAACACTGCAATAGGAATAATTTGCCTATATATAGACTGTAAATCAAGATATCATAGTAAATGTGACTAGTTAAATTTCAAACTCTAGAGTGTTCTTTCTCCCTGTCTCCGTACACTATAAAGGGAAGATGCTTTATTTCACAACAGTTGGAGTGGTTAGTTACTATTTTCACAGTTTTTTTCAGTGGGAGTGGGAATTGTTTACAAATGCAAATGATTAAAAATTTAAGCTTCTAATGCCATTTCCAAGGTTTTAGTACGACATGGAAAAGGCCCTGTAATGGAGTGCATTAGAACCAGTAGGCTTCAAATCGGATACTATGGTTAGAAATAGGAACCAATGCTTGAATTTTAAAAGACGTGTTTATGGAAGTTGTTTATCATATGGGATAAAACCATTATTTCAAATGGGTTTCTGGATCAAACATTCAAAAGGAGGATTCCGTTTTTGTTGTTCTGTATTATTTACTTACCATTTCTCTCAAAGAAAGATTTCATATCCCATGTTTCTGTGATTCTTTCTTTTTTTCCCATCTAATAACATTCCCTCTTATCAGTGGTTTAAAAAAATATAATAAAAAGGTCTTATATACAACAAGGCAGATAAAGTCCCTCCTGAACAATGGTGCAAAATAAATAATTGGCATGCTCATCAGCACAAAAATAGCTACCCAATTCCTCCACATAAAGGTCGGAGAATCTCACTCCATGAAAATATGGGAGGAAATCAAACGAAGGCTATATCAACAATCCTATGTCTTAAATATCTAAAACTATCAGAAGATATCACAAAGATATAAGCAACAATTTGTTTTACCATATAATGAAGTCACCAATCAACTTCAGTAGTCCTAAAGTTCAAAATCAAGAATGTGACCCAAATAATTAAAGATTACCATAAATCAATTACCTGACCATGCACATCACCACAGACAGTAAAATGTTTGCCATTAGGAACATGTATGTCAACAAGAGAAGGCAAAGATTGCAAAATTTCTCTTGTTTGCAATACAATCTGGAATGCATACCTAAAAAATTGGAGGACAAGAGAGAAGACACTTCAATAACTCATCAAGAAACAAAATAGAGAAACAATGGTTTTCTTCCTTCAGTACCGTTTATGTAAGAACTTCTGGTTCTTGAAATCTTCCATCATTTTTTTCACAAAATCCAAAGTAACAACATCCCCTTCTATTCTTGCTCCTGAATATTGTGGCTCCACATCTAGCATTCAAACAAAACACCAAAATTTGTTCATTTCCATGAGTGAAATTATACGCAGCAGTAGAACTTGGAATTAGTTTAATAATCTAGTCAGAAAATAGGGGCCATTAATTTTAAAGACCACTGAAAATACAAAATTAAGTGTTCCTCTTTCATGCTAATGTGTGTTGTTAATGGTCCTTGTGATTAACAACTCCCAACAAAAAGTAGAGGGCATGCAGATCAGGAAATTACAATATCTCTACCAAACCCAAAGGCATCTATGAAACGCATACCCTTTCAAATACAAAAAGTTTGTAGATGTTGATCCAGGTTGCAATTGAACACCCAAAAAGGAAAAAAAACAATTCAACCAGGGTTGCAAGCAACTGAAAATAGTAAAAATAAGTATAACATGTACATTATTCTTCATTTGTCAGTTTAGGAGGATGACTTATCCTCCTTTCTAGCACCTCTTACATTTTCAGATAAAATGTATTATGCTTATTGGAAAAAACACCAAATTGAAATCGGCACAAAAGAATGGAACTAGGTTAGTATCAGAGCCTAACAAGGATAATAATCACATTTTAAGGAACTAGTATATTAGAGACACAAGAGAATTCTATGATTAATTAGTTTTAGGTATTAATCAATTTATGTGTGATTAACTTGTTCCAAAAAAATAAACAGTATGAGGAATTATGTTGCATTGTAAAGAACAAAACAATTTATTTTCCAATGCGTTATAAATAATGATTCCATCTGACTTAAATTGAAATTCAGATTTTTAAAGTTCATTGTATGCTTAATTAGTTTTACGTATTACATAATTTTAAGCTATGGCCTGGGTCATGCAAAGGACTCCTAAATGTACCAGTATTGTGGCCACTCCACCAATAAGCCCCGAGGAGCAACAGCAAACCAACCACAATTGCAATTACTATTGTGGTCTTTGATGTCCTGAACAACATCACCGCTGCTGCCATTACTGCTACTGTCACTGCTGCTATGGCCACTTCGGTTGGCACCGAAGAATTGCGGCCCTTTCCTATAATGATACAATATATACAAAGAGTGATGATTTATAGAAAGTTGGACAAACATTCATTAAAGACAGGAATAAAATATCCCTAGATTATGAAAGGGGATTTGTGAGGGAAAGAAGGATGATTAAGGTATGTGACGGAAGCTTGAAAGTATTAACTACTGATTTGGGTTGGGAAAGGAAAAAATAATGTGCATGAACCAAGAGGTGAAAAGGGTATGACCACCTAGATAGTATGATCATTTTCTGGATTTTTAATCACTTCTAAGACATATTCGTCAAACACGAGACTCAAGACTTCTGACAAATTCCTGTTTTTAGTCATCGAAATTACCAATGAAAAAGGAAGGAGGTTGAAGGAAACACAAGGTAGAAGTGTATAGTTGAAAATAGGAAGGGAAAATGACAATTTATTTGACTTGGCAAGAAGTGAAATGGAAACTTCTGTCTGGTAATTATATATGTTCCATGGATAAAAATGTCATTACTTGGTTAAAAGCGTTATAGAAATTCAATGTAAAACATATTAGCAGACAACCTTCAGGATCATCTTCCCAACTAGGAAATGGAAGAAACAAATACGTAAAACGAAAATACAAAAAGCAGATGAGATCATACACCACTAATACGTATTTGAAAGATAGTAACCATATCAATAAGATTTTCTTGACTCTTGAACCCTTGTGAATGAAATAGAAACAAACAGAATGCATAACCTTTCACATAGCATTGCACCAAGGATTTGACTTATGGTTCTGGTGGTTGGAGAAGAAAGTTTAAGCATGTCTTGATATTTAAATATGCATTTCTTTGCAATACTGAGATGAGATGATATTACACTATTCTGCCCTTCCTCTCTGTCAACATCACACTTCATGTTTTTCTCATTAAGTTTGAAAACAAATTCCATGAGGATGTACATAATCAATCGAAAATCCCAAAGTTCATAGCAAACAATTCATTAAACATCTCTCAGAGCTATCGAAGAACACCACCATCATCACTATTTATTCAAAGAAACAGTAGCCAATACAAATTTCACTACAAAGAGTGGCAATGAAATGAAAAAAGATACATCTTACTACATGAAAATAACAGTGTTCTGCAAAGGAGACCATTCAACAATACAATTAAATGAAGAGAAAACCAAGGACCATATTCAATCAAATAATTTAATGAAAAACTGAAAATATCATGCATAACTAATTATCAAAGAAATACTTGCTTCATTTTTTCACACTATTACATTAAGAATATTTTAGAAACCAATTGCAAGGTAATGGACTTGAATCCCACATTCAAATATGGGATTATAGTGGGGGGGTTATAAGACCTTGGGATCTCCAACTACAACATCTAGCTCTTGCGGTGGGGTTCTCCAAAGGTTCTTATCAAGAAACCATAATCGCACAAAACATGCATGTATATATGAAGGAATGTTAATTTAAGGTCAAAAGGTATTCATCACTTCAGACATTGTAATAGAGCTTTCAAATAATAAAACAAAACTAAAGTTAGTCTTATAGGGTAATGTTATATAGTATTTATTTGAAGCTCTACAAAAATTGAAGTTGCAATAATACCTTCAGAATACACACATCCAGAATAAATAATCGTTAAGAGATATAACAGAATGACTGCATGAAAGAATAAAAAATAGGTATAAAATTAAGATACTAGCTTAAGACATTATATTCAAAATAGTACCTATTGTATGGAAATCTATCGATTCAGCTATTGAACGCCTTTCAGACTCAGGTGCGGCAATTGCTTCTTCAAATTTAAGCTTCATAACTGCTTTTTCACATTCCTTCAATTTCTTTGTTGCATCAGCATCATTTGGACACATTTTCTTGACCTATTCAATAAAAGTCTATTAAATATGAAGACATTTGCATATTGAAACAAGTACGTGTTACAGAACAATAAGAGGGAGTTAGGTAGCCAGAGTTATTTGAAGGAAAGTAAAAGCTTAAAAGTAGAAGTTGCAACATTCATGATGATATTAAAGGTCAAGATCTGTCAGCGTCAGCCTACCAAGACGACTTTCATGTGAGAACATTTCAACGAGGTTGCATACCAAGAAAAATTTCATATTCTAAAAAATTCAATAAAATTGGCTTTCAATAAAAATTGGCAACTACTAAGTTTTGATTTTAAAAAAAAGGAGTTAGAAGCAAGACAACAGCTTCTATTGGCTCAAGGGCTTGCTAAGAAGAGAGAATTGTAATCATCAATTGTGTAAATTGCAGAGCCCATTAGATGATGCAGCTGCAAATGTGCAACATTTCTGTTGCAGTTGCCCCTGAAACAGTATCAGGCTGCAAGTACACACCACATTGGCTCACATTAGCCAGCACCTATCACAACTGCAATACAACCATAACCAAAATTCAAAACCTAAGTAGTAATCTATTTCAAGCATAAGAGTCTAAAATCACAAAAACATTACTTACAGAGAATCTCAACTCAACAAATCTATTATCAGTAAAGAGAACAGGAAGGTACTTCACAACCTTCAATTTGTCCCAAAGATTTTATCAAAGTTAAATTCTTTTGATAAAAAAATATAATTTTTTAAAGTCCAAATAATTTGAATCAAAAGAAACACCAATATCCCTAAATATCTATATTAATTTGTCTCTCATGTCTCCACATTATCTCCTTATTCCATCATTATACTAGCTACTTTTCTTCTAAACTGCCACCAATGTCTTTGTTTTCGTTTCTATCTCTTCACATGGCTGGGTGTGCCAAGCTCTCCAGCTTGGACAAAATTTGCAGTTTTTATTATAAGGATAACAACCACTTCAAAATATAAATAGTTGTACATGTTTTCAAATAGTGTGTGTAATTATTGTATGTGGTAGAAGAATTTAGAGGGTAATCTGCAGATTGATAAACAATTAAGAGTTAGAAATTTAAATTACTGTAGAAGCATCCTTAATTTTCTAGCATGTAGACATGTAGCACTACTTGTTATATGAATAAATGTTGTAAATTTCATAGTGGAGAATACAAGAGAGTTGGTTTTTCTTTTCTATAAACTATGGATGCTTGGTGGACACCTTCACATTCAACTTAATACTTATTTGCAGATTTACTTTTAAGGAATTTTTTTTAAATTTCGCATATAATTTGTGAATATCATTTTCTTTACGGATTTCAAGTGTGTGTACATTTGTCCTATATTCATTAGAAATTTAGAATTGTTGAGCTATCATGTGCAATCTCTTGTAGCATGATAAAAGGGAATACAGGGTTACCAAAGAATTCAGTGTGGATTCAAACTGGGAGGAAGCAAGAAGATCAAAGTTGAAAGCAATATTTAGCTTTTATCCTCTTTAATCCTCTCTTTTTTCCCTTCTTTTTACAGTGATGTAATCCATTTCTAGACTGATATCACTGATATTTGGACAAATAGAGTACATTCAGAATATAATAATACCTATTTCTGGTTCCAGTTATTTGCAACTGGTGCACTGGATTTGAAGAAGGAAGAAAAGACAGAAATGCCAGAGAAATATGGTAAGTTCAGAGAGAATCTTGCAAGATGAAGATTGAAGGAGTTAGAGTATTAAAAAAAAAGCAGGAAGCCAGACATAATTGCACCAAGGAGTTCAGAGGCTGATCTGAGCTGCAGCATCTCATCAAATTTTTGCAACTGTTATATTTTAGCTGATGCTAAGAACTCTCTTCACAAATTCTGTCCTCTGAGCTGTGCCGTGAGACCCCCACTCCTGTTGGACATATTCAGAACTGCTGGTTGCTTATGAGCTCCGTTCTGTAAGTGCTCTGCAGCCTCAGGCTACTGTGATATCCATCTACGCCTAGTCAATTGCCTGAGTACTGGCCTTTATTTATTAGTGTTTTGTTTTGGCATTGTTTGGGGAGTAGTGGTCTGAGGGACTAAGACTGATGATGCCTACTTTGCCAGTGGTAATTTTAATGTTACTTTGCTTATTTATGTTACTCCATATTTCATTTAAATATGTTGAAATATATTTTGTGCATATCATCATCTCTGAAGATTTGGTCTTTTAACCAAGTCAAATAGCATTGTGCTGTCCAATTAGTGGGATAAGGCTTTTGTTGTTGTAGTAGTATAATATTGCTCTTAGAAAGTGGGTTTTATCTAACTCAACTTCATAAAATGAACTTGTAAAGTGAGATTTGCACCTATTTATATAGTATAATTTGGTCATATTTTTAATCGATATAATCTCCAACAATTGCATATTAGGTGGGATCTAATAAACCACATTATGATTTCTTGTTTTACTTGTCTACCTCCCCACCATTCTTTCAATTCTAGTTCTAGGTAGAAGATATATCAATATCAACAATATTGCCTGAAAATTCTTTTTTTCTTTTTTTTCTTTCGCATCTTTTTGCAGCTGTTGTAACCCATATTCTAGACAAGTGCAATTGATATCAGGTAGGAACTAACAGAGAATATATTCAATGAAAAATACCTATTTCTGATTCCAGAAACTATTTTAACATTTTTTGGCACACATGTTCTTCTCTTAAAAACTAATGTTAGTACGGTTTCATAAAATCTACTAAATGTATTACCACAACTTTCTCTTTTTTCATCTCTGAATTCTCTTTGGTATTCTGATCTACATGACTAATTAATGGAACGTAAATATTAATCTATCAATGTTCTCTAATGTTTTGTAATGCAGCTGACATTCTAATATGAACATGTTATTTTCAACCCAACCCAAGCTCCTTCATTTGAATATTTTAAAGACATCGAACACAGTTACCTGCTGAAAATCTTTCAGTGCTTCCTTGAATTTTCCCAGCCCAATATGAGCAGCACCTCGCCTGTAATAACCCTATAACAATAAACTATAATCAGGGCATGTTTTTTTATTAATGATAACTAAATATAGGAAAGCCTTGAATGTTTTAGGAGTCAGAGCACCTTTGAATATTTAGGATCAACTTCAATAGCCTTTGTGGCATCTTGTATTGCACTACCATATTCCTCAAGCCGAAGATGGGCAAAGGCACGATTAGAATAGTATACTGCATTTCCACTGTTTAGCTCGATTGCTTGAGTATATAGATCAATGGCTTGGGAGTATTTTCGAGCTGAAAAGGGGATTAACAAGGTCAGCATGCATTAGCAAATAAATGTGTTAAAGCAGTGACAACTAATGACCTTATCAAAATTGATTTAGATTCAATAATTCAGCTATTACCACTAATTTCACTGTAATGGCGAAGAAAGTAAATTAATCACAGCACAGAGAAATTGTATTAATTACCATTGAAAGCTTCATTGGCAAGGACCTTAAATTCTTCAGCCTTTGAAATGTTAGATTTTTCAGTTTCCATTTCAGTTAAAACTTCAAACTTTAGTTTTAAATGGCTGAAATTCAGAACCTAACAGAATCAGTCTGCTCACTTCTTTTCTTCACAATGATTGACCTGCTACAATTAAACAAATAAAAAATATTAGTACTATTACAATATTAGTAACTGACACTGTAATACTCAGCTTCCAAAGAACTATATCAAAATGCCGAAGCCTCATATACTTTATTTTTGTAGGATTTGGTAGTGTTGCAAATATTGATAAAATTGAAGAAAGTACATGTATGAATAATACAAATTTTAAGGTTCTCCCTTTCGTAACATATTCTAGTCAATTGGAATCACCTTACTCATAATAAAAAATGTCAATTTTAAATACAAACAGGCTAAATATGAACTTCTACCGACATGATCTTTGTGTCTCCTACTAATGTAAACATCAAAAAAGGCAATCACTGTAATCACATTACTATCACTATCATCAACAAATTTCTGTCACCACTATCATCAACATCTTCAATCACCACTTCAAACACAATTCCCTCGTGAGTAAAATCATTCTTTCCATCCCCCAAAACAAAGCCCCCGAACAATTAACTCTCCAAAAGCAAATACATCCAAAGGGCTTCAAAACCCACACCCCCAACACAAAATAAACTCGGGAAACCATAAATTATAGGGAAAAGGTCAGTGCTTGATAAAAGGGCGTCCTCAAATTTTTATTTTTTTGTTACACACAATCACATGAGCATCACACACAATAAAAAAAAAAACACCCCTAAGGTGCAACGTTACATACAGTACATGTAGTGAAAAGGAAGCTCTTAAGGGTAAGGATTAATGAAAAGTAGTGACCCAAAGAAAAGTGATTGCTTGTAGAAATTGTTGTGAAATGTTGAAATAAGTGGGAAAAGCTAAGTTGAAAGGGTAGAGAGGTAGTTGGGAGAAACAATACAGGGTTAAGAAGACGAAGATGATTAGAATAGGGTAAAAAAGAAAAATTAAAAGGATCTGGGAATGGATTAATTGCAGAGAGCAAAGAGAAGAAAAAAGAGAAAGAAAATATAACACAGAGTGAGTTAGGGTCCGTACGATTAGGAGTTTCTTTGTTCCTCTCTCAGCGGTTGGAGGCTGGAAGAATAGTGAACAAGTGTGGCGATTGTGAGACACTACACTACACAACACAACACAAATGCCTCTCTCTCTCTCTCTCTACACACAAATCACTTTCTCTCTCTACCTACCCACCCTAATAATCATGCACTCTTCAACCCTTTGTTCTCTAACCTCAACCTACACACATTTGTAATTGCAAATCTCCTTCACACTTCAAAAATAAATATTTTTATTTAACAATTCAATAAATTAACATTCTAATTATATTTATTTTATTTTTTAACTTAAAATATTATTATATCATTATAAGCGTTCTCAAAGTTGAGGGTGTCAAACAACCTTTTTCATTTTTGTAACAAAACTCATGGTTAAATCTACCTAAGATCCTTTTATTTGTATTTTAAGGTTGTTGAAGAAGAATTAAGAATTAATATTGGGAAAAAAAAGACACTTCATGAGTATGTACTTTTTAATAAAATAAAAATTAATCATAAGAAATACATAGTAGTTGTGTTGTAGAAAGAATAATTTGTAGTGTGTATTGTTACTTTTATTTATAAGCAATTTAAATAATTTTTTCTAATTGAAAATGAATAAAAATATCTGTATTTTGATTAGAAATTTTTTATTATATATTATAGATAATATGTATTTTATTTTAATAAAATAATTGTATAGTGTTTTATTTTATTTATTTTCTCTTTGTGTAAAATACTTAGAAGTACATTAAGGTATACTTAATATAATTTTAACTAGATGAGTAAAAACAAAATTTCTCCTAAAATCTATAGCTTAAGAAGAAATGGAAGAAATGTCTATTTTATGTAGTAAAATTTATGATAAATCATATTTTATATTATATATATATATATATAATCTGATTATTGACATCATAGATCACCTTAAAAAGCAAATATTTTTTTGTTGTAAATAGAAATGTTAGCAGAAAGTCACGTGCACTTTTTTCACATCCTTATTCTCTTTATAATCTTGGAGGGTTATTTGCAGTGCCTGTCTTTCATCAACAAAGTAGAAAACTCTACACATTCTTAAAAGGAACTTCTCATGTACCCTTGCAAGTACATTTCTCAATCATTATAAATACTATTATACCATAATATATATATATATATATATATAAATGTATTGTAAGTCTGGTGCAGATTATATCTATTGATGAAATGATAGATTAATTAGTTGAGTCTCTGTACTGAAAAAAATTGGAAGGAAAAATATGTTTTTGATCTTGTATTTTTGTCTGGAGTTTTGATTTTTGTATTTTTAATAATAATTTAAAAAAGTTAATTTTTTTTTTAATTTTGTGATGGTGGTAAAATATCACTAAATATTTAAGTTTAAATATATAAAAATTCAGAATTACATATTTTTAAATGTTGAAAGATAAAATTGATTGATTTAAAAGTATAATGATAAAAAAAACAGGACTGAAAAAAATATGCAGAAAATATTTTTTTCAATTAAAAATATTAAAATTCAAAAATTTATAATTACAAATATTGGAAAAATAGATTAAGAAATTGAGTTAAAAAACAATCTAATTACAGAAAATATCCTAAAAATATAGTTGAACAACTAAAAATTGTTTTCCTTGAAGAATGGCTCCTAAAATTGTTCTTGTAGATTTAACTACTATAGTAATTTATGTAGAGGAAAGTCGATTTAATTTCTTAAAAAACATATATAATTATAACTATGTTAAAAATGAGTTTTTTTATGAGTTTCTCAGTGAACAAATTTAAGAGAGATAAATAAGAAGAAAAAATTAAATTAAATTTTCATAAAATTAAAATTGATCTTTTAATACATAAGTTAATTTATAAAATTTTCTTCAGTTCTTTTAAAATTTAAGTATAGAAGTGTGAATGTCTTCTTTTAATGTATATGGAAGTGAAGTTTTAGACCATAAAACTAAATAATAATTAATAATAATAATAATAATAATAATAATAATAATAATAATAAAAAGCAACATTAACACAAAACAATGATTAAAATGGACTAATGCATCTTATTATGACAGCTAAAGCCTAAGTTTTTAAGTGTTAAAAGTGACTAATAAATCATCAAGAGACGTTGAAAATAAGGTTGTCAAGAGAAAAGAGCTTAATCTAGCATAATTTTAGGTAATAAACTCAAAATTATAAAAGAAAAGAGTAATGGTAATTTTAATCTTATAACATTATTATTGTGATAAAGAAAATGTGACTTAATTTGGTGAAAAATACTTTTCTGGATCATTATGATATTTTATAAATTATGAAATTAAAATAAGTTAAATACGACAAAAAAAAAGGGAATGGGCACGATTTCACCAATAAAAGGAATAATTTTATGATTAAAAAACTCATTTTAACCATGAATAATTTTATTTAGACAAATTTGATAGGATTTTTAGATTTCAAGTTAATTTAATCAAGTTATTGAAGGCTATGATTCAAATTAGGGGGGCTCTTTTCACTGCATAGAAATGTATGCAAAAACTCATATTGTGTAATCATATTATTTTAAATCCTTATGAAATTCTCGAGAGAGAAAAAAAAATGTAAGAATAATCAAATATGAAATAAGGGAATTTGGAAATTTGAACAGTAATAAACTTCAAATCTAAAAAAAAAATTATGAATAAGAATTGAAAGAGGTTGTATGGTACCTTTTTTCAATTGAAAATGTTAATATGACAATGATAATAAAATAATAATAATAATAATAATAAACCCTTTAATTCAACAATTTTTTAATATAAAATTATTAGTAATTTTACCATGATAAACTGTAAAAAACAAGTTATTTTAAAAAAAATTATCAAACAAAATTACAAAAGTAAAATTAATTTATTAGTGTTATACACACTTTAAAAAATTCTTATTTTATAAATTTTGAATGTTGTTTACTCAAATGGCCCGAAATGTATTATATGTCTAAAACTAGTTTTTTGAACCCGTGCACGAATATATTAATAAATAAATAAATTACTCTAATTTGAGTCAGGTGAATAATTTAGACTTTTTTTTTCCTAGAAACATATATGAAGTCTTTTATAGCGCCACGTATAAAAGTTTCTGCTTTAAGTGAAATATTATTATTTTTCTTCCAAAATTGTGGAAGTGAGACGTATTAAAACCTTTTATTTTTGTTCCTGTATTAAGTATAGATTCGTTTTAGGGTTTTAGGGCTAGCTGAAGAATTTGGGTCATTTTTGTTAAAAAAAACACTTAGAAGGTATTATTAATCTATTAATAAATACATAAATTACACGGTAAATATTAATATATAAGAAATACAAATCAGTATATACGAATAAATAAAAAAAATTAAACATACTAGATTAAGATACATAATGCATAAACATAAATAATATGCGTAAAAAAATAAATTGTCCAAGTATTAACAAACTAATACAAATTTTGAGAAAAGTAAGTAACAATAAACAATTATGTAAAAAAAATATTCATCCTAAAAGGCTAATAACTCGAATTTCATTATTTGGTATGTTAACATCTTCTTAAAAAAATAATCTTATCGCCTTCTTTGAAGTCATATAACATTCAAAAATTATTTCATCTCGCTTCAAGTTTTGTTGATTTATTTGACGCGTTTTTTTCACTATTTTGTAAAAAAAATATAATTTACATAATTAAATATGTAACAACGTCAATATAAAGATAAATAAAGACCCTCCACCCCACACACAGTTTCTTTTTCTTTCTTCCTTATCTCTCCCTTTTCTTTTAATTTTCTCTCACAATTTTCATCTATTTTAGAATCTGATCGGACCATGTTGTAGCAGAGAAGTTAAGGAACATTTCTACCCAATCAGATTTTCAAACAGAGTAAGTTTATTTTTGCTTTAAAGATCCTTTGTTCTTTGTTTTTCCTTAAGATTTAGTCATCAATCTTGGTAGGGTCAGTTGAGAAGAGTAATCCTCTCAACTTATTCTACTATATACTTAATTTTTGTTTTGTTTGGATAACTTGCATTAGGCCCTTAAATCTTGAAGCTTATTCGGACTAAGGGGATAAAATTCTAGAAGTTGCTTGGAAAGCAAACAATTAAGGTAAGGAAAACTAAATTTAATTTTTAATGGCACCCTAGGCTTAAAGATTTGGATGTGGAGCGGACGTGATCCTCCTATTCAATTTATCTTGTAGGGATTTTTTTTGTTTATATATTGTGTTTGTTTATATATTGTTTAAAACTTGTAAAAATATTAGATTTTGATGGTTTAGTATTTAAGTATTATTTTTTCATGTTAAATAAGATTTTAAATATTGTGGATTGTGTTTTGAATGATATAGTATGATGAAAATTGTATGGAATTGAATTCAAACATTTGGGATAATGTATGGACTGATGTTAGTTTGTGTATTAAGTATTAATGCCTATGTGGTACTAGAGATCTCCGAGCTTCAATGATGATATAAGTCACATATGTTAAAGATGGATGAAGCTTCTTCTCATCAAGTCTTAATGTGTGTGTTTGATGCAGAAAATTGTATTGTTTGCTTTGAAGTTAGTGATGATGTTATTAGTGGTCATAGTAGGTTAAAGTGAGTTTAAGGTGGCCTTTTACTTCATGACCTACTTCATATCCCTAACCAAGGTGGTAAGATCAAGCACATAAAGTTTTTCAAAACTCTTCTATCAACTACCTTAAGTTTTTCAGGTTACTGCACAAAAATAAATTTGTTGATTTGTGAAACAATAGATTTATTTATGAACTGGTTAAAGTTTTTCAAAATTCTGTTAGGGCACCAAAAAGTTTGTTGCAGCCCTTTAATACAGTTAAGATGAGTTGGAAGTGGTTTAAAAATCATCTTTTGCTTTTCAGAAAAACAATTCGTTTATTTTAACTTCAACCTGTTCTTTAAATATCAGCTTTCAACTATTTTTTGAAAAACTGTTATAAACTGTTTTCTATATAAAGAGAGGTACATCTCACATGAAAAATAATTGAGTGATCAAGTTTTTGAACACATATCAAAGAGTTTTCATTTAGAGACAAAAGCTTTGAATGTTTTCTTGAAAGGTTCTCTTAAAGAAATTCAAGTGTGCTTGTTCATAGTGTGCCTTGGTCAAGGTTTGAGGTTTTGTCATTGTTGTGTTGCAGAAAAGTGCCACTGTTTTGGGTTCTTGTACACTTTTTTCAGGTGTTTTCTTTCCTCATTTATTTTTGTGTAAAAGTGGTTGTATAGACACTTCTTAATAGGGTTTCTTGTAGTGTTTTTGCTGCTGAAATAGAGTTTTTCAGCATTGTGTGTGTCTTCTTCTTAAAGGGTTTAAGAACCACAAGGTTTTTTGTAATTTGTTTTGAACTGTTTAGTGGATTTCACCTTGGTGTGAGGTGAGATTGGATGTAGCTCTTCATGAGTGAACCAGTATAAACTGTGTGTCCATCTTTCTTCTCAGTCCCTACACTTTTTTTCTGCAGAATTTGATAATCTGCCAGAAAATAAATCTGTTGAATCAAAATTGAATTTGTTCTTTCTAAGCTTCTTCATACTGTTCTTCAAAGATTCTGAATAAGTTATTTGTTGTTTGCAAATATATGAGTCTGTGTGTTGGCTGTTTAAAGAGAGTAATAAAACTCTAAAGTAACTTTGTTCAAGATTCATATTCTCTTCAAGATTGCTTGTTAAAGATTCAAAGTTTAATTTCAGGGTGTAAATCTTATTGTAGTAAAAGAGCCTACACTGTTCTGGAAAAGACTATCTTTTAATCTCAAGCTAATCTGATTAAGGTTTTGGTTTTGATAAAGTTAACAGAAAAATAAATCTATTCTTTTTAAAATCAATCTGTTCTTTTTCTCAGGATTACTGGAAAACAATTTATGTTTGCGAAAATTTTTAACAGCTCAATTCATCCCCCCTCTTGAACTTAAACACTAATAAACCCAATAACATAGACTAAGATATCAGGTGGTGAGAAGCTGATGGGGGAGTTCATGCACACCGTGACATATGAGATGCACGACTTGAGTTGTATTAAACTTACCTTGATCCTTTCAGTTGGATTCGCTAGTAATCTTTGGATCAGGTGTTAGTCTCTGGTAGGACTTACTTAATATGGCTCTTTCGAAAGGCATATGTTTGCTGAATATCCTGAATGTGTAGATCCATGTGAGATCTATGTGACTGTTTTATGTTGGGATTTGAAGAAGATTGAATAATTCTGAAATTGATTCATGTAATTTGGTTTTCTCTTTTGATTTAATTGTGCATATAATAAAATTATATTTTTACTAGCTTACCCTTGTTTTTCTTGTTGTGTTGTGAACTGCGATGATTGTACTATGTGCACGAGCAGATGATCATACAAGTGTAGGAGGTCCCGAAAAGCTTTAGGACGTTCTTTTGAACCTTATATTGTAAATGTTTGTATTTTATAAGTCATAATCTTGTAATGAGAATGTTTTGAAATACTCCAAGTTTGTATAGAAACCAATAGAACATGTATTATAATAGTTAGATGTTATTTTATGGGGTGTTTGTTTGTTTATATATCGTGTTTGTTTATATATTTTTTAAACTTGTAAAAATATTAGTTTTTGATGGTTTAGTATTTAAGTGTTATTTTTTTATGTTAAATAAGATTTTAAATATTGTGGATTGTGTTTTGAATGATATTGTATGATGAAAATTGTATGAGATTGAATTCATACATTTGGGATAATGTGTGGACTGATGTTTGTTTGTGTATTAAGTATTGATGCCTATGTGGTAATAGAGATCTCCGAGCTTCACTGATGATCAAGTCACATAGACTAAGATATCAGGTGGTGAGAAGCTGATGGGGGAGTTCATGCACATTGTGACATATGAGGTGTTAGTCTCTAGTAGGACTTACTTAATATGGATCTTCTGGTAGGCGTTAGTTGTTATTATGTTTGCTAAATATCCTGGATGTGTAGATCCATGTGAAATCTATGTGATTGTTTTATGTTGGGATTTGAAGAAGATTGAATAATTCTGAAATTGATTAATGCAATTTGGTTTTCTCTTTGGATTTAATTGTGCATATTATAAAATTATATTTTTACTAGCTTACCCTTGTTTTTTCTTGTTGTGTTGTGAACTGCGATGATTGTATTATGTACACGAGTAGATGACCATAGAGGCGTAGAAGGTCCCGGAAAGCTTTAGGATGTTTTAAACTTTATATTGTAAATGTTTGTATTTCTATAAGCCATAATCTTGTAATGGGAATGTTTTGAAATACTCCAAGTTTGTATAGAAACCAATAGAACTTGTATTGTAATAGTTAAATGTTATTTTCTAGGGTGTTACATTTAATGGTATCAGAGCGGTTCATCCTTAGGATAACCTGAGGGTAGTGGATTTATTGTGTTTCTCCTGTGTGTAGATTTTTGTTTAATTCTAGCTTCAACACTTAGTTAAAAGTTTCTAATAGAATGTTTAACAAAGTTGTTTTCTTGAAATGTTTGTGCTTGAGTCAAAGTAGTTGTTATGAATAAAGCTGAAAGTATTAAGAATGAAAGAATCTTGACAGAGTGGTGAGGGTGCAAACTCATAACTGGATCAAAATTATTTTCTATCTTAATTCAAAATAGTTAGAGTACATTTTAGAGATAAGTTTTGATTGGTTTTGTATCTATTTTGTGTGATTATTTCTTTTAAGTTAATTTGTCTTAAAGATGTAGTTGGAAATTTTTAGTAATTTCTAACCCAATCTTTATGTGCTAAGTAGATGGCACGTAAACCACCTACTCCTCCTCCACTAGTAGATATGCCCAACTTAGCTCGGGCAATAGAGATGATGGCAACAACAGAGTGTTACTATGGCACAATAGCATCAGGTCGCCCTTCATCAATTAGAAACAACTAATTAGCAATAAAAGCATCTCAGCTTCATCAACAACCCCACACCTTTAGTCTAAAGGATTTTCTGAGACACAATCCACCAAAATTTAATGGGAAGGTAAATCCAGATGAAGCAGACCAATGAGTGAAAGACATAGAAAGAATCTTTGAAGCTACTCAATGACCTGAAGAAAGAAACTTATCTTATGTCATCTATATGCTTATTGAAGAAGCGGAGTTTTGGTGAATAGGTATGAAGCAGATGATGGAAGACAGAGAAGAAATTGTCACTTGGGAGAGTTTCAAAGTATGATTCCTGGAGGAGTTTTTTCCTGATAGTTTCAGATATGCAAAAGAAATTGAATTGATGCAGCTGGAACAAGGAAATCATTCAGTCACTGAGTATGCTACTAGGTTCAAACACCTAGCTAGATTCTACACCCAGACCATGACTGAGGCTTGGAGATGTAGAAAATTTGAGTTTGGGTTGAAGCAAGAGCATAAAGAAGTGGTGATTGCTATGTCCAATAGAGATTTCCCTGCTGTGGTGGAGAAAGGAAAAGTAGTGGAGAGTTTGAAAAGCAGTAGCGGACTTGCTAAGCCTCAAGTGGGAGGACCTTCTAAAAGCATGTCTAAATATGAAGATAGAAAGAAACCTTATTTCAGACCTCAATCTTATAGCAGTGGAAAACCCAATTCTCAATCGCCACATAGTTTCAAATGTTTTAGATGCAGTGGGCCACATGTTATTAGATTTTGCCCTCATCTAGTGTCAAATGTGACATCTGATAGATGTCATAGGTATGGTCATGCAACAAAAGACTATCATGTCCAATTGAGAGCTCGAAATTCTGGAGGAGTGCAAAAAGTACAACAGAATAATAATAAAAAATCCGTAGCAGCTGACAAAGTTTTTGCCATTAGTGGACCTAAAGCTTCGCAGTCTGATAGCCTTGTTAGAGGTATTTGTTTTATCCTTGGAACACAGTTATCTGTATCGTTTGATTCTAGGACAACCCATTCTTTTATATCTTTTTATTGTGCTAAGAAACTTAAGTTGCCAGTCCGAGAATTAGAAATTGAGTTGTTGGTATCTACACCAACATAAGGGATTATAGTAACTTCTTCCATGTGTGTTGAGTGTTCATTAATTATAGATGGGCAGAGATACACGATCAACATGATTTGTATACCTCTAAAGGATTTGGAGGTTATATTGGGAATGGATTGGTTGTCTACTAATCATATCCTTATAGATTGTGGTCGGAAGAAGTTACTTTTCCCTAAATTAGAAGAAATGCAGGTTATTTCAGCTCAACAGTTTGAGAGAGAGATAAAAGAAGGTCCAAAATGTTTTGTGCTCTTGGTTTGTTCTATAGTTACAGATAAAGTACAAAAAGATATGTTTGTAGTTCAGGAGTTTATTGATGTATTTTCTGGTGAGATTCCTGGACTTCCACCTAAAAGAGAGATAAAGTTTACATTAGACTTGATTCCTGGAGCAGGCCTTATGTCAATTTCTCTGTGCCAAATGGCACCGACAGAGTTAGCTGAATTGAAGAAACAACTAGAAGACCTATTGGAGAAACAATTCATTTGACCTAGTGTTTCTCCATGGGGAGCTCCAGTGTTATTAGTGAAGAAGAAGGATGGTTCGTCACGTCTATGCATATATTATAGACAATTAAACAAGTTAACAATCATGAATAAATATCCTCTTCCTAGAATTGACGATATCATGGACTAGTTGCATGGGGCAGTTTTCTTTTCTAAGATAGATTTTCACTCAGGTTATCACCAAATTTTAGTGAAAGTGAAAGATGTTCAGAGGACTGCTTTTAGATCAAGGTATGGCCACTATGAATTTCTGGTTATGCCATTTGGTGGTGTGACCAATGCTCCAGCTATCTTAGTGTTCATAAATGATATCTTGAACTATTCTCGTACAAGGAAAGAACATGTAGAACATCTTAGATTTGTCCTGAACATTTTGAGAGAAAAACAGTTATATGCTAAATTTCAAAATGTGACTTCTGGATGGCAGGAATACAGTTTTTAGAAGGCTTTTCTAAAATAGTGGCTCCTTTGACCCAATTGACTATAAAGGATCGTCTTTTTGCATGGACTGAACAATGTGAGAGAAGCTTTGAAGAGTTGAAAATAAGGTTGACTAATACTCTTGTATTGACAATCCCTGATACCAATCAGTCTTTTGAAGTTTTTTGTGATGCTTCCTATTAGGGATTAGGTTGTGTTCTAATGCAGAATAAAAAAGTTGTTGCCTACGCTTATCGTCAGTTAAAGGTGCATGAAAGAAACTATCCAACTCATGATTTAAGCAATTGCCTTTGCTTTAAAAATATGGAGACATTTTCTTTATGGAGTTAGTTTTAATGTGTTCACTGATCTTAAAAGTTTGAAGTATTTGTTTGATCAGAAGGAGCTTAATATGAGGCAATGGAGGTGGATTGAATTTTTTAAAGACTATGATTTCCAACTAATATATCATCCTGGAAAGGCAAATGTTGTTGCAGATGTGTTGAGTCGTAAAAAGATACAAATGTCGTCGCTTTGATTAGAGAGTTAGGATTGATTGAAGATTTCAGAAGTATGAGTTCGGAGGTTTCCATGTCTTCAAATTGCATTAGTTGTAATACACTTGTTATAACTAATGAATTTCTGGAGAAGGTGAAAGAGAAGAAGTTGGAAGATTCAAAATTGAAGAACTTCACGGGCTTATTAAATACTAACAAAGCTAAAGACTTCTCTTTAGGAGTGGATGGTATTTTGAGATTCAAAAATAGAATATGCATACCATAGGTTAATGAACTAAAGCAAACAGTGTTATCTGAAGGTCATAAAAGCAAACTTAGTTTACATCCAGGAATGACCAAGATGTATCAAGATCTCAAGAAGTCTTATTGGTGGCATGACATGAAGAATGATGCAGCCAAGTTTGTAGTTGCTTGCTTGACTTGCAAAAATAAAAGATTGCACATCAACGACCTGGAGGCATGTTAACTCAGTTAGACACTCCAGTGTGGAAGTGCGACAGTTACTCAATGGATTTTGTTACCCACTTATCACATACTTTGAGGAAGCATGACTCTATTTGGGTCATAGTGGACAAGTTGACAAAGACGACACACTTTCTACCTATAAATTTAAAAATCTCTATGAAGAAGTTGGCCCAGATTTACTTAGATGAAATAGTCAAATTGCATGGTGTTCCTTCCAACATAATATCAAATAGAGATCCCAGATTCACCTCCAGATTTTGGCAAACACTTCAGGAATCTTTGGGAACCAGACTCAGACTTAGTTCAACATACAAACCTCAGACTGATGGACAATCAGAAAGAACTATCTAGTCCTTAGAGGATTTGCTTAGGACTTGTGTGTTAGATCATTTGGACAGTTGGGATGAAATTCTACCTTTGGTACAGTTCACTTACAATAATAGTTACCAAGCTAGCATAGGAATGACTCCTTTTCAGGCATTGTACGGAAGAAAGTGCAGGACACCTCTATGTTGGTTTCAGGATGATGATAGTGTGTAAATTGGACCAGAATTACTACAACAAACCAATGAGAAAGTAAAAATGATTCAGGAAAGATTGAAAACCACTCTCAACAACAGGCGAAATCTTATGCAGATCAAAGAAGAAGACCTTTAGAATTCTTTGCAGGTGAGCATGTCTTGTTGAGAGTTACATCGTTCACTGGTGTAGTGATGTGAGTTGATTTTAAGATTGTTCATTTAGGTGACACTTTAGATTTATGATTGAGATTGTTAAACATTTAATAGTGAAAACCTAAGGAAAATCCTCACTGAACATTAACTTAACCAAGTGGTTAAGTAGATGTGAAGGTTCATTTCACAAAGGCAAAAGGAAAAGGCAATTATAAGGTGAAGATGATGACAATTATGGTGCGAAATTTAAGCATGGAAAGCAAGAATGAAAGACAATAGCCGAATAGGAACAAGGAAGTAAAACAAGAACATATTTATGAATAAAATGAAATGATAATGGAAGGAAAAGGAAGCTTATGAGGAATGAAGCTTGAGATGATGAACACGCCACTTGGATGATGAAATAACTCCAAGATAAGTGTTGTAAGTCGTCAGTTGAGAGATCTCAAATTCTCACAAGATAAGACTAAAAGACTAAAAGGACAAGCCTCACTAGCATCTCACACAAAATGTGCAGAGTAACTTTTCTCTATTTTATTAAACTTGTAAATACAATGAGGGAGGCCTCATATTTATAGAATGAGGAGCCTCGAAGAACATGTTGTGAGAGTAGGAAGGGGTTTAGGGTTTAGGGTTTAGGGTTTAGGGTTTAGAGTAAGTCCATTAGGCAAATATGGTGCGGCCTAGGTCATTGACTAAGGTCAATGCCGCACCATCATACATATTCTAGAAGGTAGGGTTTCATTCATTACCTAATGGACTTCTCATAGGCCTAATTTTATAACTTCACCTCCTATTTATGCTATATGGACCTACTCTTGTTTATTCTACTATTTGGACCCCTCAAATGAGCTCAACTTATTTACAACATATTCTAAACATTAAGAAGACCACCAGGAAGAACTTTAGGAGCTCTGGTCCTTGTCCAATTCTCCCTCTGGTGAGGTCTCTACTTTGAGATGACTTCTCATTGTGTAAATTATCATCCTTGGTCATCCCCTTGTTGGCTTGGTTTGCATCATGTCCCCCAGGTTGGAAAGAATTCGACCATGAATTTAGAACTTATGCAGATAACATAGCTAGCTTGTTCACATATAAAATAGTGCAAGGAGGAAGATGTGAACTTGACTCATATTCTTTAAGCTCGGGGAGTTTAAAAGACGGGGTTCTAAATATAGAACATGTTTGGAAAGATTGTGTGGGAATGGCAAATCGTGTTGAAGAAAATCCTCTTAGAAGGTGGAAACCTTTAGGAGGTGTTCGAAAATCATTCCTAACATTCCTTAACAAAGATGGTGTGTAGTTTGGTAATGAAAAAGATAAGGAAGAATGACACCTTGGAGGTGCAAGTTGTAGCATGGCACAAGTCAACATGATTGATTTAGTTTATGAGACTTCGTGACTCGGTTTAACATTTCTTTCTCTTTTTCATTTTCTCTTTTTGTTTTCATTTTTATTTAGTCCTCATGAACCTTTTTGGGAGAGAGGGGTTTTAAGGTAACCTTGCGCCCTTGGAAGGTAAAAGTCATTTTGTTGTTAGGCCATCATGCAGAACTTGTCTATCATATTGCCATGGCCTTCCTAATAGAATATGGGTTGCTTCCATGGGCACAACATCACATAAAACCTCATCTTTATACTTTCCTATTGCAAAAGTTATGAGGACTTGTTTATTAACCATGATTTCGCCTTCGGCACTAAGCCATTGTAATTTATAGGGCTTTGTATGAGAGATAGTGGGTAAGTCTAGCTTCTCCACAACTCTTGTACTTGCCACATTAGCACAACTGCCCCCATCTATTATCATGGAACATAACTTGTTGGTGATAAGGCAACGGGTGTGGAAAATATTTTCTCTTCGGGTGTCATCCAAAGGTTTTGAAATGGTCCCAAGCATTCACCTTATTACCAATAAGTCAGCTTCATAAGGTATCTCATATTCATTATCACTAGGGTTTTTGAAGGGGAAGGGGAATTAGACCTAGAAGATTGGTCATTATGTTCACTTACTACTTGCCCCCCTTAACCATCATGGTTCGCTTTGTTGGATAATCGGCCACTATGTGCCCAAAGCGTAAATATTTAAAACACTTTTTACTTGAGGTTTTGGTAAGAGATGTAGGGGCTGAAGTGGAGGGTTTAGAATCCCTCGGTTTGTAAGTGGACTCTTTTAGAACATTGGAGGGAAAAGTTGAAGAAGATTTGTCTTTGTTTTTCCAAGATGAGTGGTAGAAGCCATCATTATGAAAATTGTTGAAAGAGTTTTTCTTTGAAATTTAGGATTCTACCTTGATGGCAAGGAGAACCAATTTTTCTAAAGAGGAGTATTCATAAAGTTCTACCACATCGTGTATGTCCCTTCTTAAGCCACTTACAAAGCGAGCCATTTTGGACTCCTCACTTTCATGCATGTTAATTTTAATTAATATTGTTTCAAGTTCTTTAAAATAAGCATCCACACTTTGTGTTCCTCGTTGAAGCCATTGGAGCTTCAACAAGAACTCTTTTCTATAGTGTGGAGGCACAAATCTAGCGTGCATGCATAACTTTAAATCCTCCCAAGAGACCACGACTGACCTCTTGTTTAGTCCAATGTCCATTATAGTTTTGTGCCACCATTGCATGGCATAATAAAAAAATTCTAAGGAGGCTAACTTAACTCTTTGGTCATCTTGAACCTCATGTACATTAAAGATTTTTTCTACTTTAGCCTCTCATCCTAAGTAAATATTGGGATCACCTTCCCCTGTAAAACTAGGTATTTTTACAAATGGTAAAGAAGGCTTTGCCACATTTTGGCGCCTATCATCAAAATGATGCATTCTCCATTCGTCCTCTTCTTCATGGCTACCATAGTTTTGATAACTTCTTGATTCATGCCTTTGATGATATCTTCTTCCTCTTTGGGGTCTATCATAGGCCGATTCTAGCCTTTGGTGTCTTTCTTCCATTTTCCTCATCTCTTCATCCTTTTGTGCTATAGTTCTTTTTGCCGCCGCCAATTCACCCATAAGGAAAGCCTTTTGGGGAGATTGGGGTTTAGAAGATTCTCCACTTGAAATATGAGTCATAAAAACAAAACACAAATGACAAACAATTAGAGAAAAAGAAGTTAGAATAAAAAAAATTCAAGGTGGCACCACTTATTAAGATCATTCCAAGCACTCAAAGAAAGAAATTTCTTCCCTTAGCCAAGGTCTCTCTTGTGGATGAGATACTCTCAGATGAAAAAGGTCAAAGCCTTCAACATTTGATCTCAAAGGAAAATCACCACAAAACTTTTAAGGAGAAGGAAAGAAAAGACAAACAAGAAAAGCTCAAACAAAAGAAAGGCTAAACCAAATTGGAAAAAGAGAATATGACAAAACTTGAAAAGGAAGACAAATAAGAAAAGGCACAAAAAAAGACTCTAAGATACTTACTAAACTTTTAACTATGAAACTTTTTTTCTTTAGAACTTGTTAAAGCAAAAGGATAAAAAATTCCACAAGGTTGAAAACAATTTGCCAATAAATTTGAATCCATATTTGGAAAATGATTTTCTTTGCAATTGAGACCTATAGAGGCGTTTTCTTTGAAATATATTTGCTGCTTTTTTGTTTTTTTATACTAATGGTGACCTATGGAAAGAAATGACCATAACTTGCATTATACATAATTTTCAAGAACTTTCAATTTTCACAATTTTTTTTTGTTGTATTCAATATAATTGAACACTTGAATTCATGTGTTTGGAACTTTAAATCTACTTCTACTAAAAACAAGTTTCTAATTACTTTGCAAACTTCACAATTAAAAGGAAGTAAGTAGAATCAAAACAAGGACTCTTAGAACCCTTTTCATTCAATTTGTTCGGTTCAATTTGACACTACATGGAACTTCCATATGAGTTTGGGTTTTGGTACTAGTCTTGGTGAGTTCTTGATCATAGAACCTTGATCCAATTCTATCATAAAGTGTCTATCTCATATACAACTCAAGATGATTCCTAAGAATGTCAAGAATCATTCATATTGTGCTATTGGAATCATATCATGTGGTATCTAGAGTTTAGGTGTGTTCTTGTTTAATTGTTGAGTTGTGTTGCACTTTATTTCAAGAGCTCTTTAATTCTTACCGTTTACATTTATGTTTTAGGCTTACTTTGGAGTTTTCTTGCTGTTTTCTTAATTGTGCCTATCATATGTTTGTGTATTTTCCTTTTTAAATCCATACAAGTTTTGTCATAGTCATGTTTTTCCATAATTGTCATCACTTCTTGTAGTACTTTTATTGAATTTTTTGTTTCTTGCTTTGGTGTCATATAATTTTTTTCTGAGTTTGATATTTGATCCTTTGTGCATTTTTCTGTTTAGATTGAGTTCATACTTGTATTTTAGACCTATACAAGTTCCTATACATCATTTTCCATTATGTCTTTGCTAGTTCTTAATTTTGTTTTTTCATTCCTGTTAGGATTCCTCTGTTTTCTGAAAACGTGCTTACTGTTTTTCCTTATTGCAATTGATTTACTCACTGGAAAATTCTGAAATTCTGGATTTGTGTTCTTCAAAGTGTTAGAAAAGATTAGAAAAAAGAAGTACTCAAAAATTCAAATTACACAAAAAATGATAAATAAAATACAAAAAGTGTACAATTCTGCCGAAAAAAATATGGTAATCTGGCAGCGATTTTGAAAAATTTATCTCAATTAATTGGCTTACTGTTTTTGCGTGATTCCAGTGCCATTTTTGAGCTAAGATCTTGAAGTTTCTGTGGTTAAAATTTCATAATCCAGTTCGTTTTATATCATTCCAGTTAAATCAGTGAACATCAAGGACAGTTTGCATAAAAATATTTTCCAGTAGTTTTGTTTTTGTTTTCTTCATCCACTCTAGTGCTTTTCTTTAAGTATTCTTTTGTGTGCCTATTTTTTCATTGAGTTCCTTATTTTCTTGCTTGTCTTTTATTCATTACTCTTTGAGTTTGTCATACATCTAGTATTCCTTTTGTTATAGCCTTTTATTGCTTATACCTTTTCTTGTTTGTCTTTATTGCTTCATTGGTTTTGTTGTGGTTGGCTTTGAGATTGGTGTGCTTTGCTTTGACATCTTTCATTTGAGGATTCCTAAGGCCTCAAGATCAGCTTGGTGCAGGGACATTATTTCTTTGAGAGTGATTTTCAGGCCAGTTTCACTTCGGCAATTTGGTTGCCAAATTAATTTTTGCTAACTTTGTTTCTTAACTTGTTTGCTGTTTTTTGTGTTTGCTGTTTTCATTTGCAAATGGATGGCTATTCAAGTGGTGAATCTTACAAGCAGCACTCTCCTTCCAAAGCTTCAGTCCTTGGTTTATTGCATGAAGCTCAACGCACCATTCGACGTTTGGAAGAAAAATTGCAAAAGATGGAGGTGCAACAAGCTAGGCCATCTATCAATGGTGGGCATCATTCACATAGACCTTCATCAAGAGGTTCTTCAAATGACTTTGGTCGTGAGGAGGACCATAGGAGAAGGCAAACTCCACCTCAATTCCATGGACATAGACATCACAACCAAGGGGAGAGACATCACCGTGGAGTTGGATACTACCAAGATACAAAGGCTAGGCTACCTTCGGTCAAGCTTCCTTGTTTTAATGGCTCTAGTGATCCTAAATAAATATAAAATAATCCCTAATTTATGAATTTATACCTTTTTACATATTTTATGATCTATATTTGAATAAGAGCCTTTTATTCTCAAATTTGGTGTTAATTTTAGGTTTTTAGGGAAGAATGGAGATGACTGGGCTAAAAAGGAATAATATAAGATATAAGGAAAAAGCTGGAAGGCCCAGGAACGCATAAGTGCACAAAAAGTCCAACTCAGCAGCAGAGCAACTCGCTCAAAATGCTCCTGTGGCAGTGTTAAAAATCGACATTGGGCCATTTTATGTTTTAATCAATAAGCCCATTAGTGCGACTCAAGAAGTCACCCAACCCTAGCAAATTAGGTTAAATAGGGGGCTTGAGGTTCGACCCTAGTCTGTCAGATTGAGAGGAAAACACTATTGAGTAACTTGTAACCAATTGGGAGAATAGAATATGCTAGAAGATGTGTGGCTAATTCTACCCTTTGGGAATGAGAATAATTTGTTTGAACTCTTATGTATTAAGGTGATATTTAAATATGATATAATATTCTATTCTTGATTGATTATTGGTATTGTTGTTTTTGTTTCTAACTCTTGATCTAGAATCTTAAATCTGACCAGAAAGTATTTTGAAGGTTTTGACTTAAACAACAATACTTAACATATTTAAGTGCTAGGAATATACTTGAAATGTTAATTGCTATTAACGTCTGAGTTTGATTCTAAGTTGTTCTTATAAATATGAGAGAAATCAATATTTAGGATTTTTTTAATAATTTTATACACGAGGAATTGATATAAATGAGTTTTATACGAGCATCAATTTCAATCAAAGAACATAATGTTAACATGTTAATCAAAATACATAAGAGTGAGAAAGATGAAACCTAATCCCTATTTTTCCAACTTGAAGCAACTAATTCTTTGTATGTTTTCTTATTAATCATCGCCAACACAACCAATTTCAACTCACTTTTTATTGTTCTGTTTTATATTTAGAAAATATTGTACTTGATAATTCAATTGTTCCTTGTGGGATTGATATCCGTCCTTAGGAACAAATTATTACTTCTAACAACACGGTGCACTTTCTGTAGAAAGTCATCAAGTTTTTGGCATCGTTTGCCAGGGAATAGTTTGATTTTTGAGTATAAATTCCTAAATATTGTTAATATTGTAAGTGTTTTTATTTTTTGTTAACAATTCTTAATTATTTTTTATATTTCTTTAGTTTGTTTATATTTGTTTACTATTTTTTTTAATTTTATTTTTGTTTATTTTATTTTGTCGATTTGTTTTAATTTGTTTTTATTTATCTTCAAATTTATTTTGAATTTATTTTCTTTTATTTGTATTTAATTTTTTAAATTAAAAAAAAATACTCTGTTACTCTAGTAAATCATTGTGCTAACCTTTGATTTAGTTGTGTTGTATGATATTGAAAGGTCAAATTTCCTTATACCAATTATTATTTGAAGCAAATATTGAAAAGGTAGCCAAAAGAAAAGCAAGACAAAGACAAAAGAAAGACAAGGAGATACTAGAGAGGGATCCTCAACCATTTCTTTTTTTTCCAATAATATTTTTTCAGGAGGAAAGCAACATGGCAGAAGAGCAAGCACCACCTCCTAAGAGGACACTTCGAGATTATGTCATGTATCAAGGGCAAAGAATTTTTCTAGTATTGCAATACTTGCTACAGCCAAAGCCTTGGAAATAAAACCCGTTTTTCTCACTCTCATCAGTGCTTATCAATTTACAACAATGGATCATGAGGATCCATATTCTCATTTGTTCACATTTTATGAATTGGTGGGGAACTATGGGCTTTCAATCAGGTGATATTGAAAATGTTTATATGCGCTTGTTTCCTTTTTCATTGGCAGGAAAGGCTAAAGAATGACTCAAATCACTTCCAAATCAGAGCTTTACTAGCTGGAATGATGTAGAGGAAAAAATTTTGCAAAGATTTTTTCCAATCTCTCGCTACATCAAAACAAAGTTCGAAATCTCTATTTTCAGACAATGAGTAAATGAAGTTTTATGTGAGACATGGGGAATATTCAAAATGATGCTTAGAAAATGCTCAAATCATAGGTTTGAAGATATTGCTCAACTGAGCATGTTCTTGAATGGTCTCAAATCTGACATAAATATGCTTCTAGATGTCGCAGTTGGTGGTACAAGGATGGCTCTTGATGTAGAACAAGGGAAAAGGATTATTAATGCATTGACATCAAATGATTATCAAGCCTAACATGATAGACAAGGTATTCAAAAGAGAAGGTTGTTAGAAGATGCACTCTTGGCTCAAAATAAAATTTTGACACAGCAGATTGAGCAACTAACTACACAAATAGCTAAATTGCCCCAACAATTACATGTTGTTCATTCATCTCAAAGCCAAAGTCAACCAATCAGGTATGATTTTTGTGGAGATGATAATCCTAATGGTCATTGTTTTTATCAGAATAATTCACTTGAAGATGAGGAAAATTACATGGGTAATCGGGGAAGGAAAGGTGGTTTCTTCAATAATTGATACAATCCAAGTAGCCAAGAAGATGACCAAGGACTCAAGAGACAATTCACACTGTGAGCAGTCATCTCAGCAATCAAGTCAAGGCCATATTCAGACGAACCTCAATAGAAGAAGAACTTGACATAGACCAGAACATCAATTGTTCCTTCTTCTAGTCTTCTTAAAAGACAAAAACATGTTTGTAAATAATTTGGGCTCACTTTTGGGGTCCAAATAGAAAAATAGGATAGACTAGGTTCACATAGCATAAAAAGGAGTGTACTTAGCGAAATGAGCTTGTACCAAGCCCACTTTTTCAAGACAATGCACCTAGAATTAGGGTTTTTAACCTATCTTCTAGAAGCTATACCTAAAGGTGCAATTTTGACCATGGTCAACATCCTAGATAGCCCTTTCCCTTGCCATTTCTACCCTTCCCTCATCTTTCTCACCAAGGCACCCCTTCCTATAAATAGAGTGTCTTGCCTCATGTATTTTCAGTTAGATTTTGAATATAGTAAAGAAACTCTACTTGAGTGATTAGTGAGCTTTATCTCCTAAATGATTTGGGTCTTATCTTGAGTGTGTGAGCATTTTAAGGGGCGACTCTTCCTTCACTTATCTTGGAGTTTCCAACCGTCCAAGTGGCGTGGTCATCTTCACCATTTTCACCATAAGCTTCTTTCATCTCTTATCTTTTTCCATCTTTCCTTGTGCCATTTATGTTACTTGATCATGTTCTTGTTTATGTCATTTTCTTTTGGTCATCTTCATTCATCCTTTACTTCCATTGTTCTTAAATTCCGCCCCCTGCATCATAATCACCTTATTCTTGTGTTTTTCTCTTTACTCTTCTAAAGTGAACCTTTACACTTACTTAATCACCTGGTTAACTTTGTGTTCAATAGGAATCTTCTTAGGGTTCTCACCTTAAATTGCTAATCTCAAAATCATAAACAAGAGAAACCAATTAAAATGAGCAAATCAACTGACATCAACAACCAAGGTCCTTTCCAACAACAAAAACAACTGTGTAATGCAAACTGGAATCTGAAAATTAAACCACTATAAATTCAAGATGTTATCTAAAAATTGGCACTGGAAGCACTCAAAAACAGTAAGCCAATTAATTGTGATAAATTTTCTAAAATCACTGCCGCTTTACCATATTTTCTGTGTCAGTATTGCACACTGTACGTATTTCATTTATCATTTTTTTTTGTATATTGAATTTTTCTATACTTCTTTTTTAACACCTAAAACTACTTAAATCCAGGTTTTAAGAATTTTCCAGTAACCACAAAAAAAGCCCTAAACCAAACAGTCAGCACGTTTTCAAGAAAAACAGAGGAAACCTATTCTGGAATGAAAAACAGAATGAAGAAACTACAAAGACACAATAGAAATGATGTATAAGAACTTGTATACATCTAATACACAAGCACGAACTCAATTCTAAAAAGAAAATGCACCAAAGGATCAAAAATAGAAACACAAAACTGTACTCAATGAAGAAAAACAAAATCAAGCAACTAAAATTAGAAGAAAAGTACTACAAAGAATTGTTGACATATGAGGAGAAACATGACTTGACAAAACATGTATGGATTCAAAAATTAAAATGGCTCAAGCACAATGAATTAACAACAATTAAAACAGCAAGAAAGACTCAAAATAACACAAAAACAAAATCAAAGTGTCCAACAACTCAAAAAAAATTTGCACACAACCATAGCTCTAGATTCCACATGATATGAGTTGGATTGACACTAAACAAGAAACAACACATTAAGGAGGCTTAAGGACAATGCAATGGAGGATAATGCCATCCAAATGAAGAGCCAAACTCATATGAATCATGAGTGTCATGTCCTTAACACAAACATATGGCGGAATTGAAAAGGAAAGCAAAAAACAACTCAAGAACACAAATAGAAACTCAATTGATATATGTAATGGATAGAACCGAACCTAATTTTAATCAAGAAGGATCTAAAGTGCAGAATTGAATACAAAATTAATTTCTACCGACTGAAATTAGCAAAGGAACAAACTGAACCAAATAAAAACTAAGAACAACACATAGGCACAAAATAAACGGTGAAAAGATGAAGAACAACTAAAGAACACTAGGCTACCGATTGAAAATGGAAATGAAGATGAAAGGAAGAAGAACTTAAGTGGATAAAGATCGGTTGGAATGGAATTGGAGAGGAACACGCCACTTGGTGATGGAGCTCCAAGATGAGTGTGGGAAGCTGCCACTTGTAACACTCCAAAAGCACACAAGATGAGACTATGGAAAGGAGATCAAATCTCACAATTTTCTCTCTCAAATTGAGTAGAGTTTCCCTTTATCAATTATCAAATTCTGAAATTACAAGATCATAGCCTCTCTATTTATAATAAAAGAGGGCTGAAATGAAAGGCTACACAAATTCAGATTTCCCTCCTAATTCTAATTCAAATTTGGAGCCAAAACAAGTCACATGAGAGGTGTACTTTGGCACATCCTAAAACTACACCTACACCTACTATTTTGTCACATAGAAGGTGTGACCTATCTTTATACATAGGCACCCCTTATTTTAATATCTACACCCTCCTTTAATGTGCTACTAAAAGCTATACAAAAGGAAATTACAAATAGAGACATCCAATGATGCTCATTTATTTAATGCTTGGCCTTGCCCCTCATGGGTTGGACTTGGGCTTCTTGGGCTTTGGCCTTCTTGGGTTTGGGCCTTGGGCTTGGGCCTCCATATTAAGAATACTAATAAGAAGAACTTCAAGTATTTTGGTCCTTGATCATTCCTCCTATTAATAGCAACTTTTTGATTCTCATCACCTATATCCTTCAATTAACAATTTGGAAGATACCTTGGAGAAATTCATGAAAGTTATTATGGCCAGTCAAAAGAATACTATGGCGACAATAAAAGAATATAGAAATTCATATGGGACAAATTGCCAAACAATTAGGTGAGAGACAAAGTGGTCAGTTTTCAGCCGACGCCCAAACCAACCGAAGAAAGCATCGCAATCAAATTATCGCCGAGCGTGGTAAAATAATAGGAGATAGGGATGGTAAGATTGTAGGGACTGAGAAAGAAAAAGATGAGACTGAGAGGGAAATAGATGAGAAAGAGAAAAAAAAAAGAGAAGTGAGGAAGAAAAAATTAAAAATAAGGAGAAATGTGTTCTTGAAAAAGATTTATCATATCCTCATGCTGCTTAAAAAATAGACAAGGAAATAATATTTTTTGACAATTTGCTCCATAAAAATTATTTTGCAGGAAATCTGAAGCAAGATTCAACATTTGAAATATTTCAAAAGAATATGAGCTATTTTGAAGAGAGAAATATGGAGTTGGAGGATAGATACAATGTCATTATTCAAAAAGGCTTGCCTAAAAAATCCAAGGACCCAAGAAGTTTTAATCTTCCCATGACTATATGTGCTTTATCTATGGACAAGGTCTTACTGGATTTGGGAGCAAGCATAAATCTAATACCTTTGGCAATGCTGAAGAAAATAGGAGATTTGGAGGTTCAACCCACAAAGATGTCGTTACGGTTGGCAGACAGATCCATCAAATATCCTTATGGTGTGGTTGAAGATGTCCTTGTGAAGGTGGATAAGTTCATATTCCCTGTGGATTTTGTTATAATGGACATGAAAGAAGATGAGGAGGTTCCCTTGATACTTGACATACCCTTTATGAAGAATGCTAGAAT
Organism: Phaseolus vulgaris; assembly: GCF_000499845.2. NCBI lineage: Eukaryota > Viridiplantae > Streptophyta > Magnoliopsida > Fabales > Fabaceae > Phaseolus > Phaseolus vulgaris. The sequence goes on along the minus strand of NC_023754.2, from coordinate 13,130,007 downwards.
CATAGTTGATGTTGGCATAGGAGAACTTCAACTTAGAGCTCAAGATGACGAGGTAACCTTTAATCTTTTTTATGGTCTAAAAAAATTTAATGCAGGGGAAGAATTTGTACAAAAGGATGTAACAAAGGGAGTTGTCCACCTTGAAATAAATAGGCGTCAAACTAGATGACGTTAAACGAGCGTTTACTGGGAGGCAACCCAGTCCACATTTTAGTTTTATGTTGTTTTATTATCTTTGTTTTGATTTTACCTTTCAAAATAATGTTTTCTTGTAGGGATTTTTGTCCAGGCAAGTCCAATCTCACTTAGGCAAGTTGAACAACAAAAAGTGGGGTGCTCTTTGGAGTCATCTCGCTCAAGTGAGACAATTCTCGCTCAAGCGAGTTTTTCAACGAAAAAAGTGATTTTCGGTTATTTTACTTTTTTCTTATTTGCTTAGTTTGTTTTATTTGCTTATTTTGAATAAATTATCTGTTTTTGCTATTTTGTTAGTTTTATGTCTTGAATTATTTTTCTTGAATAAATTTCAGTTTTAATTTGTTTGTTTTCTAGTTTTTTTTTGTTAAATAAAAAAGAACTGGAATAGTCAGGTTGAGTTGGCTATGCGAGGTGTATAAGGAGTGTATCATCCACTACAGATGGGAGTACGCATCTCACACTTATTTGTTGTATATAATTGGGTGCACAATATTTGCTTATAAAAGTGTGATATTTTTTAGCATGTCGTACTTGTCGCTATTTGACAATTTGAGGATGTGTGGTGGGTATGCATATGGAGATGTCACACTCACACACATGTATGACCAGTTGAGGCATGCTTGTTGTGCGTAGCCAAAGTAATTAGGAGGTTATGTCACGTTGTTATAGGTAAATTTAACAACTTATATTTATTTTCAATTAAATATATGAATAATATTTTGTTCATGAGGGACATCAATCCCACATATCGGGAGCTCTTCCCTTGGGCGTCCTGTTATGTTACTGGACGTCATATATGTACAGTTGGTGTTGTGCGTGTGCATATCAATGGTTTTACTCATGTTGGGGGTGCTCTGGAGTACTCATGGTGATCATTGTCCTAGTTTTTCATTTGAGGCGACAACCATGTTCTTAAAATATACCCGGCTTGGGACGTGCTCATAGCGCCATTTGTCAGAGTGTGCGGAAGTTTGGGTACAAGTAGGCGATTCTTCAACCTCTCCAACCATTTGAAGGAGGTGTAGTTATTGTTATTGATGACTAATGATTGCACTTTGTCAACCATCTTGTTATCGGGTATGACATTGTCTTCACACCCTTTATCATATGTAGTTGGATACATGCACTAGTTCAGGTCATTATCATAATTCTACATACTTTTTCAAGCAAACAAAGATCGATTGTATGTACTTTGTATTGTCATCTACATAGTCTGGATGATATTTAGATCTAACATCCCAATTACCTTCTAAATTATTATGTTATGACATTTAATATATAAATTAAGTTTACATGATAGATAATATTATATCATAAAATATTATCCATTCATGTAGGGATTTCCAAATATATATCATCAAACAAAACATCAAAAGATTCAAAATAAAAATTTCATCATCTTTATTTTGGAGTCTCATAACCCACAACATCCTTTGCTCACATGCAATATATGATCATCGTAAATTTTTATAAGAAACAACACCTAAAAATTAGGATTTGAATAATCCAAACACAATTATATAAATAATATGGGGTGCAGGAAAAAATTATGGGAATGCAGGAAGAAATCCCCACATGTTAATCTTGAAATTTGATCCACTGGGTTTCTTATATGAAATATACTTATCTCTAAAATGATTTGAAGTTATAAGCAATTACTTTTTGCAGCCATGGTTTCTTCGATGTTGGAAATTTTAAAGTGTTCATGCTTGACTATGAAATTTGAAAACATGAATTAAACAATAAAAAATATATTTCTGGATCTAAAAGTAAATTCCAAAATCTGTAATCAACAAAATCTATTAGATTATGTAATTTGAATTACAATTTTAAATTTTTACATTATGTAATTTGAAAATAATTTAAAATTACATAATTCAAAAATACATTTTTAGATTTATAAATTTCATAATTTGAAAGTATATTCTAAATTTCGTGATCTATAATATATTTTTATTTATTTTCAATTTTCATACCAATATCAAAAGTACAATTTTAAATTTCATCCAAAAATATATTTAAATGTATAATTTACAATGTATTTTTAGATTATGTATCTAGAAAATATGTTATAGATTGATAATTTTACAATCCAAAATATGTTTCATATCATATAATTTAGAATAACTTTTTAATATAAAAATATATTTTATATTATACAACTTGTAATATATTTTTAAATTATATAATACATAATATACTTTAAAATTCTGAATTACACAGTTTAAAATAAATTTGTAAATTATGAAATAATTTAAAACCTAAACTTTTCCACAACCAACAAAAATTAAGAAAAAAAAATGAAGGGCTAAACCGAACACCCTTTGAGCTGCTTCTTCCTGCACCTCCATATGTTCTTAACATACACAATAATAAATATGAAAATACGATTGTACCCTTGAAAAGAAAAATAAAATCCTAAAATCCCCAATACCTTTTCACCTTCTTTCTCCTTTTTATCTTTCTCATTGGCGCAGCCCCATGCATCCCAACATTCCACGTCACTCCAACATCCATTTAAGCTCATTGAAGATTTTTTAGGTGCTTCTTTATCTATTTTTAGAGGATTTAACCGTTTTTGTGATTCTATGATGAAGAATATGATTTTTTTAGTTGTATTTTACTGTTTTCATCTAGTGTTTTTCACTTTTTGTTTTTCATATTTTGTAATTATTCTGGATTATGTTTATCGAAAAACATTTTGTAATGAAAAATTGTTCACTAAATTTAGGCAATTTGGAAGTAATTTTTTTTTTAAAAAAAATTCGGATTAGATAAATCAGAAACCACTTTTGGATCGGCTATTAACTTTTGATTTATGCAATACAAAATATATTTTATTGAAAAATTACTTCCAGTTATTAACTTCTAATTTATATAATCCAAAATATATAATTCAAAACATACCTTTATTTTATGGATTGATTAATCCAAAACATTTTTCCAAATTTAGTTATGAGTTTTGGATTGTCAACCATAAGTCATCCCACCCTTTCAATTAATTTCAAATGGTGTAATATGAAATTCAAAACCTTATTTACGAAAGGGTATTTCTTGAATTATAAAAGTTATGGAGGTGCAGGAAAACAAAGGGAGATGCAGGAAGAAGCAGCCCACCCTTTGTAAGGAGACACAGGAACCCAAAAGAAATATGCCAATTACTTCCTGCACCATATACTGCACCCATTTTCAGTATAAAAGGACGAAAATACCCTTAAATAAATAGGGTTATACATTATGGATATTTTTTTTGGAATGTTTCCATTTTTTTTAATATATTTTTCACAATGTATTATTTTCAATTCTGGATTTTCATTTTTGGAATGAAAACCATTTTTGAAAAAAAGTAAAATTATGTTGGGTGCAGTTAAAAATCTTGGGTGTAGGAATAATTTGCCACAAGAAATATTAGTAGAAGCAACTCAAAGTGTGAGGTGATTGACGAATTTTGTGTTTGAAATATACAGAAAAAACATAAGAGTAGTCAAATCATACGGAAAAATGAATGATTAGTTCTCTGCTACAAATACCCTATTCACAAAAGTAAAGTATTATAAAACTCATCATTTTCAAATATACATGATTCCAATTAAATTCTACAGTACCATATTATATATGATTTAAAAGATGTACTTGGGAAAGTTTAAAGAGAAATCTTAAGATGTTAACCATGTTTATGAAAAAACTTGCTAAATGTGAATAAAAATATAATATTTAACCTTTGTGACCAATATAAGCATAAGCACAAAACAAGAAAGGAAAGAGAAACCTTTGGTTTCCATATATACACATACAAACAGTGACACTAAAAATTAACCAAACACAAAACAAAAGAATAGTAATTGTGTTGAGTTATAGTCAGAACTGCATCCATCAATATTTTGCATTTTGGATATGATGTATCATCAAAGATTTTCCTTTCCTGTTCATTCCTCCAAGATGGGTTTATAACATTCTTAAGTGAAGTATTTAATTCTATGAACAAATAGAAAAAAAATATTTTATTTTTTATTTTTTAGTTTCAATACTTCTTTTTTCTTCTTCTTTGAAAAAATAACGAGTGTTCATATGTTGAAAATTATGCACAGAAAAAATGAAATATTCTCTTGCTTAAATATGAATATCATATGAAGAAATAGAATAATATTAAAATTAGATTACGTTATATCATAACTATAAACGTATTTTTACTGTGTACTTATTAAAATAACATTTTCCGAAATGAATTTTTATAAAAATAATGATTTCCCATCATATAATTTGTTTTTATAACGTATGAACATAAAGTTTTCAACTAATTTTTTTAATATGTGTACCATTTACTTTTTCAAAAAATATATTAAATCACTACAAGAAAATCATGAAATATAAATTAATTTTAAAGACAAAAATATTAATTATTATAATAAATAAATTAAAAATCATTTTAAAAATTAAATAAATTTTTAATTTTTAAATTAATTTATATTATTGTTAAATAGTTTCTAAATTGGTATCTAATTAGCAACCAAGGTTTTTCTACCAAATTTAGAATCTAAATAATTTGTAGTTAAAACCTTGGTTGCTAATTAAATACCAATTTAGAAATAACAATAATAGAAATTAATTTTGAAACTAATTTTTTTTTTAATTTTTAAAATGATATCTAATTTAGTTACTATTGTAACTAATTATTTTGATTACTAAAAATTAATGTTTATTTAATAATTTTCTGGTAGTAATATGTTACTGTGTTTTTAAAAATTAATTTAAAAAAAAAGTGAATAAATAGTACTATAATAATTAATTTCAATGAAAAATGTAGTTAACTATCTTCTGAATCATGTGTCTTTGTTCATAAGATTGGCACAGAGAATTTTATTAGAAATAAATCCTTTGTCTTGATTATGCGGAAGAACTTCGTGAATGATGAAAAGAACCTGTGATGAGAATGATGCAGAGATGAAGGAAAGATAAACCCTAAAAGGGTTGGAAGGTTCTGTGATGAGAATGAGGGAAAAAACGTAAACGCTGTTATGAAATTGAATTGAGGAGAGAATTTACAATTACAAAAAGTTACCATCAGTAAAGTAAAAACTCACTAAATCTAAGATACATGGTGACAGAAAATAAAAGAAGGCCCAAGGCCCCAAGGCCCAAACAGCCCAAAATAATAATAAAATATACTAACTAACACCCCCCCTCAAGCTGGGAATAGATATTTTGCATTCCCAGCTCGGACTTGAGAGCAGTAAAGGTGGAAGCAGCCAGTGATTTAGTGAGGATGTCAGCAGTTTGCATGGAGGAAGTGATTGGAAGCAACTTGAGAAGACCAACATTAATTTTCTCGCGGACGATATGACAGTCAATCTCTATGTGCTTCGTCCGCTCATGAAAAACCTGATTTGAGGCAATATGAATTGCTGACTGATTGTCACAGAATAAAATTGCAGGTTCAATGTAGGAGATACCAAGATCCTTAAGAATGTAAGTCAGCCACTGAATTTCACAAGTGGTTGCTGCAAGAGCTCTATACTCGGCTTCTGAAGAACTTCTTGAGATAGTAGGTTGTTTCTTGGACTTCCATGATATAAGAGACTCACCCAAGAAAATGGCAAAGCCAGTAACAGATTTTCTGGTTTCAGAACATGTGGCCCAATCAGAATCACTGTAGCCGCGAAGCTGGTTGTTACTGTTCTTGTGAAGAAAAATGCCCGAGCCAGGATTACCCTTAAGGTACCTTAGGATGCGAAAAACAGCTTGTTGATGGTGCTTTGTAGGAGAAGAGACGAATTGACTTAAGTTGTTGACACCTGAAGGCTATGTCAGGCCGCGTGTTGGTGAGATAGATCATCCGTCCAATAAGTCGACGGTAGGTAGATGATTCTTCTTCATTGAGTTGAACGCTGTCCGTGGAAGAAAGGCGAGAGGAATGAGACATGGGTGTGGGCACGGGGGCACAATCCAGCATTCCCGTTTCATGAAGAAGATCTAGAGTGTACTTTCTTTGACTGATATGTAAACCAGATTTGTTGCGAGCCACTTCCAGTCCTAAGAAATATGTGAGATCCCCTAAATTTTTAATTCTGAATTGTTGATCCAGCAACTTAGTGATATGAGCGATTTCCTCAGCATCGTTTCCAGCAAGTACAATATCATCCACATACACAAGAAGAGCAGTGAGTTTAGTATGAATGCGTTTTAAAAATAATGAATGATCAGCAAATGACAATGTGTGTGAAAGCAAGAAATTAGATAATTTGGCATACCATTGTCGGCTAGCTTGACGAAGACCATAGAGAGATCTTTGGAGTTTGCAAACATGGTTTGATGAGGGTAGAGTGAGACCGGGTGGTGGCTGCATATACACTTCCTCAAGGAGATCTCCATGTAAAAATGCGTTATTGACATCGAGTTGCTTGAGAATCCAATCATTGGAAGCAGCAAGTAGTAGACGCAATGTTGTCAATTTTGCAACAGGGGCAAAAGTATCTATGAAGTCAAGGCCTTCTAACTGTGTGTACCCTTTGGCAACTAAGCGTGCCTTGTACCGGTCAATAGACCCGTCTGATTTGTGCTTTATCTTGTAAACCCAACGACAGCCAATAGCCGTCTTCCCAAGCGGAAGTGTGGTAATCTGCCAAGTGTGATTGGCATCAAGTGCAATCAACTCCTCTTGCATAGCTTGTTTCCAGCAGGCATGTTTTGAAGCTTCCTTGTAACTGTGAGGCTCCGAATGGGAAGAGATAGAAAGAACAGTGCATTTAAAAGCAGGAGATAAAGATTTATAAGAAACAAAATTATTAATGGGATATTTAGTACTTACACTGTTTGTGGTGGTCAAATCAGTTTGAAAGTCTGCAAGGTATGCTGGTGCCTTTCTTTGTCTATTTGATCTCCTCAATGCTATGTTCAGATCATCAATTTGTGTATCATCTAGGGTCTCTTCATTTTGGTTAGGATTCATGTCCACATCAATTTGTGCAGTACCCATAGTCTCATGAGGATGACAATCATTTTGAAAAATAATATCACAGCTTGAATCATAATTGTGAGGAATAGGCAAAGAAAGGTTGTTGGAATTCATACAGGAATCTTTGTTCAAATGATATGGAAAATGGTTTTCATAAAAGGTAATATTCCTTGATACCTCAATACTATGATTTTTAAGATTTAGAAAAATATATCCCTTTGTGTTGGAAGAAAAACCGAGAAAGATACCATGCACAGAACGATCATCAAGTTTCTTTCTATGTGTAGTGAGCGTGCTAGAGTAACACAAACATCCAAACACGCGTAAAGAAGAAAGATCATATGGTCTACCATTCAATGTTTCATAGGGTGCAATGTTGTGCAACAAAGGAGTAGGAGTGCAATTGATTAAAAAGACAACATGTTGTACAGCAAAATTCCAGAATAAATGAGGTAAATTTGCTTGAAAAAGCAAGGCACGGGTAACATTTAAAATGTGTTGATGTTTTCTTTCAACAATACCATTTTGTTCAGGTGTTTCTACACATGTGGTTTGATGAACAATGCCTTTAGAAGAAAAGAAATTTTTCATGGCAAATTCAGCACCATTGTCAGTGCGAATAGTTTTAACCGTAGTTTTAAACTGATTTTCAACGTAAGCAATGAAATTAACAATATGATTTCTAACTTCAGATTTTGTGTGTAAAGAAATAACCCAAGTAAAACGTGAAAAATCATGCACAATGGTTAAAAAATATCTAAAACCGTGCATTGAAATGACAGAACAAGGACCCCAAATGTCCATATGCAGTAATTCAAAGATGCTAGCAGTATGAGATTTACTTAAAGTAAAAGGGAGTTTCTTTTGTTTGGCACGATGACATACATCACATACATGCGATTTTTCAGCAGGAATATAAGAGTATTTAGTTCTCAAAACATTTAATCTTTCATCTGAAAGATGCCCCATTCTATAGTGCCACAGATTAATGTCTTTGACAGTACAATTGAAAGAATGAGCAATAGTGTGTGTAGCAGTATTACGAAAAAAAGAAGATTCAAAAGCATACAAGCCAACTTTGACACTAACTATACCAATCCTCTCTTTGGTTGTATTGTCCTGTATCATACAATTATTGGAGGAGAAAATTAAACTGTAGTTCATATTTAAAGAAAGTTTAGAAGTAGATACAAGATTAAAGGAAAGCTGAGGAACATATAAGACATCAATAAGGTAAAATTTGTGATTAAAAATCACAGTTCCAGAATATTTTGCAAACACATGATGGCCATTAGGTAGACTAATAGAAATAGGTTTAATGCTTTTGTATGAAGTAAACTCAGATAAAGAAGAACACACATGATCAGTTGCTCCTGAATCTAGAATCCAATAATTTCTACCATGCTGTAAATTATTTAAGGTAAGAATGTTACCAGTTGGAGACCTCTCTGCCATTTTGTGATTGGTGTCTGCAGTGAACGAGCCCACCTGATTTACTTGAATATTGGCTGCAGTGTTATTATTGGTGCTTTGTCTAAACAAATCTGACAAAACTTGATATTGCTGTGCTGTGAGGTGATATTCCCCTTTTTCCTGTTCTTTTTGGCAAGGCTCAGAAAGCACATCATCAGATATAACAATATTATTAACCTGATTGGTTTTACTACCATAAAACTTGTATCCAGGAGGATACCCGTGTTTCTTGTAACAAGTTTCTATGGTGTGACCATTTCTTCCACAGTGGGTACATATTTTCTTATTCCCATTATTTTTGAAGGACTTATTTTCTTGATTAGGAAACCCAACCTTCCGAAAACAAACGTTCTCTGTATGGCCATTTTTACCACAAAAGGTGCATATCACAGAAGAAGAGATGCGATTAGAATTAGCACTATTAATATTTGAGACAGAAAAGTTGCTGGCCAGTTGACGTTCTTGTTGCACCACAAGAGAAAATTTTTTTGTTATAGGAGGTATAGGCTCCATAAGAAGTACATGAGATTTTATGTTATGATATTGTTCATTTAACCCCCTTAGAAACTGCATGGCCTGGTCTTCACATTTTCTTTGGTTGATAAGAGAAGTAAAAGCAACAGAGCAAGAGCATTTTGTCTCACAAATGCATACATGATTAGGTCTAAAGTTTTCTAGTTCATCCCAAATTATTCTCAGCTTAGTGAAATAGTCAGTTACAGTCAATTCACCTTGATGTAAAGAAGCAACTCCCAGTTGTAAATCTGAAATTCTAGATAAATCCCCCTGAGAATATCTACTCTTCAAATCATTCCATATATCTAAAGCTATATCCATCCATACGATGCTTTGTCTAATGGGAATAGAGACAGAATGGACTAACCACGAGACGACCATATTGTTGCATCTGTGCCAAGTCGGGTAAGTGGGATGGTTCTTGAGCGGACATGGGCACGTGCCAAGAACAAACTCCACCTTATTTTTCGCGCTCAACGCCGTTATAATCGACTTACTCCAAGAGTGATAGTTTGTAGAGTCCAACGCCGGTGAGACCAAAGGGACAGCAGGGTTCTCACTGGGATGGAGATAAAGGCAATTGTTCATCAAGTTCAATTGTTCCACTGATTGATTCGTTGCATTCGGCTGAGACAATTGCACCGTGGTTCCTTCAGTTCCAGCGGTTTCAGCCATATCTGAAAGAGAAACAAAAAAATTCAAGATTTGGAACAAGAAACCGTGAAAAACGAAATTCATAGAAGAAGACGAAATTCAGAGTGCACAGCAGAGCTCTTCAAAGCTCTGATACCATATTAGAAATAAATCCTTTGTCTTGATTATGCGGAAGAACTTCGTGAATGATGAAAAGAACCTGTGATGAGAATGATGCAGAGATGAAGGAAAGATAAACCCTAAAAGGGTTGGAAGGTTCTGTGATGAGAATGAGGGAAAAAACGTAAACGCTGTTATGAAATTGAATTGAGGAGAAAATTTACAATTACAAAAAGTTACCATCAGTAAAGTAAAAACTCACTAAATCTAAGATACATGGTGACAGAAAATAAAAGAAGGTCCAAGGCCCCAAGGCCCAAACAGCCCAAAATAATAATAAAATATACTAACTAACAAATTTATTTGAAATATGGAGTGTAGTTATATATGATAATGTAGAGAGGAAAATGTATAAAGTTTGAATTTTGTTTGTGAAGTAAGTGCAGTTTGTCGTGATGCGAAAGAAGGATGTTAAGATGAAGTCAAGATTGCAATGATGTGTGAGATTGATGTGATTTGAAGCAGAAGGGTTAAAGTACTTTTTGATTTCATAGTTTCTGAATAATTTATTGTTAATAGTGTGTTGCATGTAGAGGTGCAGCATCTTGAAAGAAGGAAAAGGTGTATGAATATCTCTGAAGATTTGATGATGTACCACAGGAGCAAAAGTTGTGAGACAAACAACCACGACGACCACAAAAATCGAAGGGTTCAGAAATCGAAGCCACGATGTTTTTTTGTTTGTCTCGGATCACTTGGTTTTGGTAATGAAGTTGAGTTGATGTGTTTGTTTGGTTTTGTGTACATGTTTTGGATGTATAAATGTACGTATGTATAGATGTAGTAAGAGAAGAGAAGAGAAGAGAAGAGAAGAGAAGGGTATGCATGTGGTGGAGACAGAAAAAGAGAGAGAAGAGAATAGGTGAAAAGAGAGAATAAGAAAAGAGGAACAGTGGTGGTGTTGGTGTTTTCACTATTTTGGGACATGGCTAAGCATGCATCCTTTTCTTACACTTTTTCTTACTTGAAATTTGCAACCAAGTACATACCTGCTTTCTTTTTATCTTTTTTTATTTATTTCATTTCATGCCATGAACAATTTTACTCCATTCTCAATTTTCTTCATCATAGATTACTTTTATTTTGACTGATATGGGATTCGATCTTCCTAGAAACATCATAACTTCAAACTTTATGCATATGGTTGAGATAAGAATTTTTATGGTTGGAGATTATAATTGAATAAAAATTATATTAATTTATAATATATATAAGTAAGTACAAACTTTATTTTACAAATAATTATATAAAATTAAATTATATTAAAAGTTTATTTTTTAAAATAATATTAAAATTTAAAGTTTTCTCAATTTATCATGTCATCTATTTGAATTGTTATCAAATAATTTATAAATATATAATTTTGTGCATGGTTATGGATTTTGACTTAAAGGTTATAAATAAATGTCAGTTAAATTCTTAATATTTAACACGGATTTTTTATCTAATGAATATTTTTTTATCAGTGTGTAAAGCATAGGTTATTGATTATAATGGTAACTATTTTAGAATAGATAATAATGTGAATTAAATATGTTTTTAGATGGGTAAAATGAGTGAATTAATCACTATCTTTATTATTTAGTCATTTAAATTTGAAAACGACTATTATTTTAATATATAGTATTATATATGTTTACTTATTATATCTTCAACAAATTAAAAAAATTAATGATAGGAGTGAAAAAGAAGGAGTTCCTACTGTGTTGATGGACTTACAGGTACCATAATGATTTAAATTTTAATATTTTTGCATATTTAAATAATATAATACAAAAAATATAACCCTTTAATTATATATTTGTTATTTAAATAAATCCATTTTAATATTATATATAATATAATTTTTAAAAGACGCGTAGGTGTAATATTAAATGATAATGTCTTACTTCACAAAGTTTATTAAATTTTTAAGTTAAATATTATTAATCTATTTTGAAAAGAATATTAGGAACTAAAAATAATGATTTAAATATTTTTGAAGAATATAAAAAACTATTTTGCAAGAACTAAAAAAAAATTTACATTGATGAAAAGCAATTCTTTTATAGGAATCTAAATAAAAAAAATGCTAATTTGAGAGAAATAAAAATTTAAACCTAATAATTTTCTTTCATGTATTAATCTACCACATTATATTCTTGATTATTAGCTTTAATCATCCATGTGTTTTTGTGTGTGTATATATGTTTGACTTGATTGCAAGTACTCTAACTTTTTCTTTTCTGTGTTCATCAATCATCAATCAACTGTGCATAGCATATGTTCTAAAAAGTCACCTACAAAAAGGAAACAACGTGGTAAAGAAAGAATGGATAAGTACCCACTTTTATTTTATTTTTAAAAAGGATTTTTTTTTTCAACTTTTCTTCTTTTCCATTGATCAATTTGATAATGTTAGGCAAAAGAAAGAATAGATAGGGGAAACTAGGAGTTACTTCAACATTTTTAAACCCTAAATTAATGTTTGAATTAGGAGAGAAAGTGAGAGGGTGAAATAAAGAAAGAAAGAAGAAAGATAATGTTTTTTTAAAGTGTAATTATTTTTAAATTAAGAAAAAGGAATTAGAAAATGAAAAAAAGAATAAATTTTTTAAATGATTTTGTTGATGTAATAAAATATTTTTTTACATAGATATATTTAGAAAATGGAAAAAATGTATGCTATTTCTTTTATAAATCTGTAATCTTGTTTTTTCCTTGATTTCTAGTAACACATACTCAATTTATTAAATTAATTCCTCCAAATTCTTAAATTACACCTAAACCAAACTCACGACTTCTCACAAAAAGGCTAAAAACCTAGTTTGAATAAAATTATATATCTAGTTTTTTTATTCTAAAATCATTAGTAAAAACATGTTTAAAAGAAATGCTTTAATAATATTATTTTATGTCCACTTTAGCTTGCTTTTCCTTTAATTTCTTTCTCTATACTAGTATTATTCATAAAAAAATTTCTTCCTATTTTTCTTTTACTCATGAAACCTCTTTCACTTCATTTATTATATTAAACAAGTTTTCAATTCAATGTAGATAAATATATCTATTAGAAAGGTTAGTTCTCCAACGTGTCCAACTTCTTAGAAAATCTTTATTTATATTGTTTTACTCTAAGTTTACTCTTTATTTGCTCTATAGATTTATTCAATCTTTAAAAGAAAAAGTGACAGAAAAAACTTATGTGAAAGACTTAATTTGTCAAGTTTATTTACTTGAGTAAATATTGACATTTGCTTCATATTATTAACATTCCGCCAATGAGAATAAGATTGCTAAGAAATAATGATAGAGGGTAATGTTCTTTTGCCAATTTATCTTGGTTTATCTTTTGGAAAAAATATCATTTCTACATTGAATGAGATGATGAACAAGAAAGTTGTATATTTGTATATTGTTTAAGTTTTTCTTGGGTATAGTACCTTATTTGAAGGAAGTATATGGTGGATTTTAATTAAGTCAAATCATGTTTAATGGTTGATTTGTATGTTATTGGAATAAGATTTTTATTAATGAAGAAATGGGTTTTAAATATTTATAAGTGAAATTAATATACTTTGGTTGATCCAAGAAACTTTCTTAATAAAGTGCTGTCTAACTCAATCCCAAAAATATGATCAATGATGTGCTTTTAAGTAGTTTGACATGAGATCCTATTTAGCCTAAATATAGTATTAATAGATACAAGTTTTTCACAAAATCCTAAAAATATGATCAATGATGTGCTTTTAAGTAGTTTGACATGGGATCCTATTTGGCCTAACTATAGTATTAATGGATACAAGTTTTTCACAAAATTTTAAAATGAATGAGTACAACAAATTGTTGAACATGGGAGCTTTGATGTTTCAAATCCATGATGAAGGTTGAAGCTGTGTTGCTTTTGGTTTGGGTTTGGTTTAGGGTGTTTAGAATCTTTGTAAGGTCTTTCCTAGTCCCTTGCACAAAGCTTGCTCAATCTGTTTCTATAAGAAAAGTGTTTTTCTAAGCAAAGAGAAAAAAAACCGGTTGAATTATCGAAATAATCGATTATTTGTCACTTGGTTTGTTTAAAGGTTTTAAAACTATTTTTGACTTGGTTAAGTAGCTGCCTAATCAATTCAACCGGTTAAAACGACTTTTCACCCGGTTGATTGTGACATTTCATAATAGCTTTTTGAAAACTTGTTAATTTGTTGTGGATGTGAATCAAAATTGTTTTGGCCAATAAATATTGTCTAGAATGGCTAGTTTTGTGTGCTATAAATAAAGCCTTTCTTTTAAAACAAAATACAAAACACATTGAAATTGAGATTGATTTGAAAGAAGTTTTTCAAAAGTTTTGCAAGATTGTTGTTTAGTTGTGCACTGGTTAAAGGTCTGATCATAGGAGCTTTCTGATTCCTGTAAACTTAGGTGTAATTTGTTCCTTTCATGATTCTTGTATTTGATCTTTCATAAACTTGTAAGTGTGTGTGAAATCCTGTAAAGTCATATGTTGTTCTGGCTAGAGGTGTGTGTTTGCAAAGATGGTGAGTGGTTCTTGTGGTTTCAAGATCACCTCTTCGTGTTTGTGTCTGTTGTAATCTGTGAGTGATTACTAGTGGAACCCAATGGTTGTTTTGGGAACTGGATGTAGCTCAAGGTTGAGTGAACCAATATAAAATTGGTTGAGTAAAACTCTCTCGCTCTCTCTCACTCCTTTTAATTTTGCTTTTGTTGCTGCTATAAACAATCGGTTAAAACGAAGTTTCAACCGATTGAAATTATGCAAAGAGTTTCTTAATCATTGTTTGATTGCTTTCCTTTATTGCTTAATCTGTGAATTATGTTGAATCTATAACATGTTCATATCATATCCATATCATGTTATTAGAATCACATCATCATTTAAATGTGACCTAATAATATATCATTAGTCTAAAATATAAATAAATGAGAATAAATTTTAATAATGTCATACCTTTACAAATCATTAAATTATGTCCTATATAAGTTTCTCAATCACCAAAATACCAGTAACACAACCTAACAATGAGAGTTAATCAAATAATTAAAAATAAATCTTCTTATAAAAAAAAATCAAACAATTTAACAAAACCCACCAAAGTTCTAAATATATGTATATGCAAGTATTTCCATCTAGTCATAATCTCAAAGTTATCTTGATTTTCATTATGTTCTATGCAAGCTAGAATATTAAGAAAAACACTACAAGAGCTCATTGATCATCTCAAAACTCAAAAAAATTGTTATACCTAAAAATTCTAAGCATGCATGATTGCATGGAGGAATGAAGTGGAAATTGACAAGAGAAAGGAGTAGAAGGAAGTTACTTAAAACAACACTCACAATAATTGTTATACTTCATCTTAATTAACTTGTAGGGAACTAAAATACCAAGGAAAGAATAAAAGAAAATAATTTTGAAATTTTAGAGAAAAAGAGGAGGACAATTGGAAGATGAAAAAAAATATGAAGAAGAAGTGATAGTTGATTTTGTGAATGAAAAAGGAATATTAAATTTGTATTTACACCAAAAGAATTGCCCATACTTTCCCCTTCCTGTTTTGAGTTCATTTCACTATAAGAAAATTTGGTATTACATACAACACCGATCCATATGTTAGAGACCAAATTTGTATGTAAAACATAGTTACATACAGAAAAAAAATTGTATGTAAAACTGTCGTAGGTAACTGTTACACACGTATTCAAAATCCGTATGTAATACATTAATACCAAAAATCAAGGAAACATAGGGAGAGAAGACGAGTAAGAAGTATTCAAGATATAAAACTTGTACTCATATAAAACTATCGCTTAAATTTTTAGATGAAGACACCATAACAGACATAAAAAAGAAGCATAGATTGAATATAAATAAGTACATTTTCTACCTTGTCGGCTCTTGAAGCTTTAACAAGTAATAACAAGTGTTTATTTTGATCCAATTGATAGCCAAAACAATCATCTCTATGTACATATGCTCAAAGTATTCCCTTACTGTGCACTAGCTAAAGCTTCCAACATTGAGTTATGTGTATGAATCTGGGACTGTAGAGCTATTACCACCCCCTAGAGTGACATAAGATTTTGGTTTGGCTGTTTTAACTTCCTCAAACAAAACTCTGGCTTTAGAAAACATGTCATATGACCATAAAAGCATTGTATTTATGGCCCCTAGGTTAGGAGCACAGTGCTCTCTCATTTATTTAAATGTGTATGGAATCATCAATATGCCCACCATCCATGGAAGACTTAATCTTGCTAGTGAAAGTAACTCCAAAGGCTTGGCGCGAGAAAGATTTCTAATATTGTCAACCTGTAGCCATGTGCGAAGGTCAATGCATCTTAATAAGGATTTATAAGTAGTTACACGTTCATCTAACCACATATATGCAAAAAGAAAAGTATGAACAACCAAATTCAAAACCTAAAACCCCATCCTTAATTACTAATTTTATGAAGAAGGAAATGTTGAATTTTAAGTTCTCAGGACCTAATATGTCCACCACCAAATTTCTCAAGGTTAGATTTGAGTTTACTCCAAAAGATTGAAAACAATACCTCTAGAATAACATTTCTCCACCTCCCATAGTTGCAAAGGTAACAAGCTAGCTCGTAATATACACCACTTGTTCTGATTACTCCTTTTCTTTCCATGTCCTAATGGCTTTCACAACTTCTTCAACTTTACCTTCCTTCAAGAAGATTCTCACCAACTCTAGATAAGTGATATAAAATATATATTAGGCTATCAACTACCAAATATCAGTAGCAAATAATCCCAAGAAACTAAAATACTACCTTTATAAGTAAGGGTTTTCAGAACTTCCCCACTTCTCTTCATCTTTCCAAAAAACTCACAGACAAGATCATAATTCCCTGACTCCAACATTACCTTGTAACAAGCAGCACCTGTAAGACTTGAATACAAAATTGCTTTGAGGATGATAACATCTAAAGGTAACATTTTCCTCATCAAATAATTTTCTCATTCAACCATAAAAGACTCTGAAATAAAATATAACTTAAAGTAACATGTAAATAAATAAAATGGAAATCTAAGCCACCATACAAGGATATATAATGCTTCTATACAGGGAAGATAGCAATAGTCACTTGATAACAAAATAGTTACCTTATAAATAAGACAAATAGATTTAGTGAGACTACTTTTTCCAAGAACATCTTATCTTGTTTTTTTCCAAATAACATGAAAATGACTTAACTATACTGAGCTAAGTTGTTACTTATTAATGACAAAACAGGCTAAAGATGATAGCACAAGAAGTACAAATTTAGAAAAACAATTCTCAAATAGATCCCGCTCATCCAAAAAAGTAAAAACAGTGGAGTTAATTGTACCCCCTGTTTCAATACTACAATATACATGCTTGATAAATTACTTGGTCTTAGATGTTTTCATCCTGTAATTACCTCCATTGCAAGTCCATAAGTTGCTTTGTTAGGTTTTAGAACACTTTTTGCCAGCTGCTTAAAAACCCATGACACACCTTTCCACTGCTTGGATGGAACACAAGCATTAAGCACCTAACAACAATTGAAGAAATTTAATGATTCAATAAGTCTGCAAAATTGCATTCATTAGAAAGTTGTATAATAAATTTTAAAATGTAGTTGTTGTCTTACAACATTGTATATAACCAACTCAGGTTCAAGAGCTGGATTCCAAAATTTTTTGCGATGCATAAATGCTTTGGGTTTCTGCCTCATGCATTCCACAATATTCAACAACTCTTTCAAAAGACTAGCTTGACCAAGCGTAACTGCAATGCTATGAAATAGAGGGAATAAAAAAACCAATGAAGAAAACTTGATGTTCAATGATAATTTGAGAAAACAGAGAAAGAATTTGAAGATGTACAAACGCTAGCAGAAGCAACACATAAAACGGGCTTGGAACATTCCAATTTGAGCAATATCTGTGCATCCTCGGTTTGGTAGACAAAAACTTTCTCCTTCGCGGCCATGAAAAAGTGGTCGCCAAAGGATTGAACTTAACCAGAGTAGCCTCCTTGTCGAGGCACAAATAGCAGTTGCAGCGACCGTGGACGAAGTTGACAACAACGAGGCAATTGTCATGACGAGGTTGCGTGGGAAGGGGAGGTTGGGAGAAGCGTAGAAAGAGAGGGCGGTGACAAAGGCAAAGGGTTGGTGGAGGGAACCAAGAGAGGAGCTAGTGGAGAGGTCGTAGAGGTGAATGGTGCAGACTAGGATTCATCATACTCATGGTGTGTTTTGTGCTTGGAAACATACGAAACTTGTTTCACATATATGAAAAACACTTTATGTTTTTAATTTTGTATGTAATACCTTTATTTAAGGATACAATCCGTATGTAATTATTCTCGTTTTATGGCGCCAAAATTATACACTGATTAAATTAATCTGTATGCAATCACCTTTTGCTTACATACGAAAAAATCCGTATGTAATCACCTTTTGCTTACATACAAAAAAATCCGTATGTAATGTCTATTTACATGCTTAATTAAATTCGTATGTAATCAACCCTTATACGACTCATGTATACATTATCTTTAGATAAATTAAAACTTACAAATAAAATTTAAATTTACATTTCACTTTTCACTTTTCAATTTATTTCACACACTTACACCATCACATAAAAAAAAAACATAGTCCTTACATTGAATGCTAAGAATGTTTATTTTAATTTACAGGTTAACACACTTTAAATAGTTTTCTAAAAAATTTTACCACTTAACTTATTTATTTATTACTTCATATTTTATTTTGTGAAAAAAAAAATTCTCACAATTTATGAGGGAATCACACTTGTTACATATTGATCTTCTTTTTGTGAGGTAATTTATATGTAAATTGTGACAAATTTTTTTCTTACAATTAATGCCAAATAATGAATATAATTTTTTCTATTTATATTGTGACATAATCAAGAGAATTGTTATAATTAAGTGCAGATTCCATTCTATATTTATTAGGACAGATTTGTTAGTGATTTGATTTGTACAACTTTAAACACCCATTATTTCTGGCTTTCATTACCTATTATTTATTTCCTTAATTAGATTGTAAAACAGTTTATAAATAGAGACTATAATCACATTTGTAAAATATCTCAGAAATATATTTCATCTATTTCTTTCAATATGGTATCAGAGCCAGTTCGAACCTATCCTAGCGAGTGTTTGTTGGATTTATCAGGCCAACCGCTATCAGCCCGTTATCAGACCACCCATAATATGTTGTCCCACGCACGAGCTGTCACTCTCGGCGTGAGGGGTGTGTGTTGGAGATCCCACATCGACTAGAGATTATGACATTTCATTGTATATAAGTGGGTGCAAACCTCAACCTCATGAGCCGGTTTTATGGGGTTGAGTTAGGCTTAAAGTCCACTTTATAATATGGTATTAGAGCTCCTGATCTGGGAGACTTTGCTTCTGCAATTTTTTTTAGCAACCTTCATTGCTGTAATCATTGTCCTTGGCAGCCTTCATTACTGCAATTAATTTTTTTTTTGGACAACCTTCATTGCTACAACTTTCTATTTTCCTTATCTTTTCTCCATTGACCACCACCACCACTTGCACCATTGACCGTTACTACCACCACCATTGACCGCTGCCGACCACCACCACCGCCGTCGCTCGTCAGAAACTGCATCGCTCGTCAGAACTGCCATTGCTAGCCGGAAACTGCCGCTGGAAACCGCCACTGGAAAAATTTTCCGGCGGATTTTTTTGTGTGAACAGGATCAAATTTTGCCAATCTGAAAAACGAAGTTGGTTTTGAGCTCTCATGGACTCCCTTAGTAAGCCATCTAGCTATTGTTCCTTTACTACGAGTGGTAAGAGTTCTAGTTTTTTTTATCCTTTAATGCTTCTAGTACTGAAAATATCTGAATTATAGACTCTGGTGCTACTGATCATATGACACCTCATTCCTCTTCTTTTTCATCCTACACTGCTTTATCTAGTAACCCATATATTACTGTAGCTAATGGTTCCACTACCCCCATTAATGGTCGTGGTAACATTCACCTTCAACCTTCATTTCCTTTAAAAAATGTGCTTCATGTTCCCAAACTATCCAATAACCTCTTGTCTATTCAAAAGATTACCCAAGATTTAAATTGTGCAATGGTATTTTTCCCTTCCCATTATGTTTTTCAGGATCTTGCCACGGGGAAGACTATTGGAATTGCTAAAGAGTAGGGTGAGTTATATTATTTACAGCATGAAGAAAGTAAAAAGTGTGCTAGACTACAGGCACACACTTCTAATCTTCAACAAGGTCATGAATCTTGGTCATCCTCTCAGATATGGCTTCAACACAGACGTCTTGGTCATCCTCCATTTAGTACCCTAAAGTCCTTATTTCCTGTTTTATTTACAAAAGTGTCTGCTTAGTCATTTCATTGTGATGTTTGTCATTTTGCTAAACACCATCGGACAACTTTTCCTCACAATGGTAATAAAATTTCTAAACCTTTTGATCTTATTCATTCAGATGTATGGGGACCTTCACCTATTCCCAATATCTCGGGTGCAAAATGGTTTGTTTCATTTATTGATGATTGTACTCAAGTTACTTGGATATTCCTCATGAAAGATAAGTCTGAAGTTTTTCACTTGTTTGTAAAGTTTTACAGAATGATTCAAACACAATTTGAAAGTCCAATTAAGAGATTGCGTTCTAATAATGGAAGAGAATATGTGAACCAAAACCTTTCCAAGTTCCTTCAGGAAAATGGAGTTGTTTATGAATTAACCTGTGTGGACACTCCTCAACAAAATGGGGTTGCTGAAAGGAAAAATCGTCATCTCCTTGAGGTTACTCGAGCTTTACTTTTCCAAACATTTGTTCCTAGATCTTACTGGGGGGAAGCAGTCCTGACTGCCACTTATATCATTAATAGATTACCCTCTCGGCTTCTAGAGGGTGTTACTCCTATTCAGGTTATGACCACATTCTATCCTTTTATTCCCATGTTAAATAGTCTTCAGAATCGTGTCTTTGGTTGTCTTGCTTTTGTCCATGTTCAAAGTCCTTATCGGGGTAAGTTAGATCCTCGCGCCATCAAATGTGTCTTCATCGGTTATGCCCCCAACAAAAAAGGGGTACAAATGTTATCATTCTCAAAGTCGTAAAGTTTATATTTCCAAAGATGTCACCTTCCATGAAACAAAGTCATTCTTTCCCAGTTCTCAGCTTCAGGGGGAGAGTATTCAAGAAGTTGAGGACCTTGAGTTGCCACCTTTTCCTTTGTTGCAGGATTTTGTTCTTAGGGAGAATGACAAAGACCCTATGCCAACATCATTACCAGAGAAGAATAATAAGGACAAATACTTTGGGAAACAATATCAACGAAGGCAACAAGAACCCGTCCTGATCGAACAACAACTTCAATTGTTTGAACCGGAGATAAGAACTCATACCTATGAGACTTTTGAGAACACCTTAAATGAAACTAACCTAGATGATTTACCTATTGCCTTGAGAAAAGAAAAAAGATCTTGTGCCAAATATCCTATATCTCAATTTGTGTCTACAAAAAAACTTTCTATGCAGCACCAGAGTTTTCTTTCAGTTATTGATTCTATTAGAATCCCTACATCAGTACAAGAAGCCTTAAAGGATGAGAACCGGGTTCGAGCCATGAATGAAGAAATGAAGGCATTAGAAAAGAATGAGACTTGGGAGATTGTAGAGAGACCAAAGGATAAGAAGGCAGTGGGTTGTCGGTGGATATACATAGTGAAGTATTAGTCTAATGGCACATTGGATCGATATAAGGCAAAGTTGGTTGCAAAAGGGTACACTCAAACTTATGGGATCAATTATGAGGAAACTTTTGCTCCAATAGCAAAAATGAATACAGTCAGAATTATTCTCTCCTTGGTAGTGCACTTTGGTTCGAAGATGCATCAATTTGATGTTAAGAATGCCTTCTTGCATGGAAGCTTGGAGGAAGAAGTATACATGGAGATTCCACCTGGTTATGGTAATGTTAATGAAGAAAATAAGGTGTGCAGACTTAAGAAGGCCCTGTATGGTCTTAAACAATCACCTCGTGCTTGGTTTGGAAGGTTTACTCAAGCTATGGTATCTTTAGGGTACTGACAAAGCCAAGGTGACCATACTTTGTTTATAAAACATTCTCAGAATGGTAAACTCACTCTACTTTTGGTCTATGTAGATGATATGATTATTACAGGTGATGATGAGATTGAAAAACAAAATTTGAAGCAGAGACTAGCTGCTCAATTTGAGATGAAGGATCTTGGGAAGCTGAAGTACTTCCTTGGAATAGAGGTTGCTTACTCGAGACATGGCATCTTTATTTCTCAAAGGAAATACATCATTGATCTTCTCAAAGAGACTGGTAAGTTGCGTTGTAAGACCACTGGAGTGCCAATAGAGCAAAATCATAGGATTGGGAATAATGAGGAAAACCCAAAAGTGGAGAAGACACAATATCAGAGACTTGTGGGAAAACTCATTTATCTATCACACACTAGGCCAGACATAGCCTATGCAGTTAGTGTGGTTAGCCAATTTATTCATGATCCAAGGGAAAGACACTTGCAGGTGTTGAATCAAGTGTGTTCAAGCTTTGAAGAATCCAAACCCTTTGAAGATTGATGGAAGGCTGGATGTGCTTGTTGTTGCTGAGCTGTCTTTAGATAGAATCTGGGGTAGATTATATGTGTTAAATCCACTCTTGATTGAATCCAAAGCTTAAGCATTCTCAAACCTTTTAAATGAAAGTGTTTTTCAAACTAAGTGAAAAACAACCTGTTGTTTTGTCGAAACAACTGATTGTTTTATACTTAGGTGTTTTTAGAAAGGTTGAAAACTGTTTTTGATGGTTGACTTGCTCTCAAACCAAAACAACCAATTGATTCGAGCATTCAACCGATTGTTTGTTTTGGGACCATAACAGAAAACTATTTTATGCTTTGACTGAGCTTTAAATGATTTTATAACTGATTACGCTCCAGTTTTAAATGCTTTGACCAGTCTTTGAATTCAATAAATAGTCAAGGTCACTTCTTTGGTGGTGTTGTAAGTAATATAGGGTTGATTGCTTAGTGGATTCCCCAGGGGTTTCTGGGAAGACTGAATGTAGCTCTTGGTTAAGAGTGAACCAGTATAAACCTGTGTGTTCAATCTCTCTATCCTTGAACTCTTTAAATTTAGTTTTATATTTGTGAATTGGTATAAACAACCGATTGTTTATGTAAAACAACCGATTGTTTTTCTAGTGCTGTGCTAAATTGCTTTGTGTTTTTGGCAAACTGAATTCTTAATCAAGTTTTCTCGAAGTAATTTCATTCTATACTTAAAAGTTTGCGAAAACCCTCTTTAAACCATTCACCCCCCTCTAGTTTAAAGCCATACATTCTTATAGCAGGAAGTAGATAGAATTCTTCAGTACTTAAAAGCCTCTCCAGGAAAATGATTGTTATTCAAAAAGGGAGAAAACTTATCCATGAAAGTATATACTGATGCTGACTATGCAGGATCGATTGTTGATAAGAGATCCACCACAGGCTACTGCATGTTCTTGGGTGGAAATCTGGTGACATGGAAGAGCAAGAATCAAAATGTAGTTGCAAGATCAAGTGCAGAGGCAAAATTTAGAGCCATGGCTCAAGGGGTGTGTGAACTCTTATGGATGAAGATCATACTTGATAACCTAAAAATAAAATATGAAGCTCCTATGGGTTTGACGTGTGATAATAAGTCCGCTATCAGTATTGCACACAATCTGATTCAACATGATCGAACAAAGCACGTAGAGATAGACCGACACTTTATTAAAGAGAAGTTGGATGATGGTCTTATAGCCACTGAGTACATCCCTTCAAGACTCTAATTGGCATATATGTTTACTAAGGGACTTCCAACAAAACAATTCGAAGATCTTACTTGCAAGTTGGGAATGATAGATATACATTCACCAACTTGAGGGGGAGTGTTGCATAATCAAGAGAATTGCTATAATTAAGTGCATATTCCATTCTATATTTATGAGGACAAATTTGTTAGTGATTTGATTTGATTTGTACAACTTTAAACACCCATTATTTCTGGCTTTCATTGCCTATTATTTCTTTCCTTAATTAGGTTGTAAAACAGTCTATAAATAGAGATTGCAATCACATTTGTAAAATATCTCAGAAATATATTTCATCTATTTCTTTCAACTTATATTATACTTTTTTATGAAAAACATTCTTAGTTCTTTGTTTGCGACTAATCAAACATATACTTGTAAAATATGTACAATGTTTAATTTTATGATGAATTTATTTTTGTCTCAAAATCTCCCACTAATTAATTGTGACAAAATTTCTTTACCACTAAAATTGATTTTATAGTAATTAATTACTTCATAAGAAACTCATTTATCAAAGTCATTTATGGGTGAAAGTCATGAATTTCACACTAAACTAATATTGTTGCCATAAAAACATATTTTTACAAACCATATATGTGTCATCCTATAGAAAAATAATCTTACATCATCAATATAATACAGATTTACAAGAAACCATTGTATAAATACATGTGAAAATTTTGTAAATACTAAAACAATAGTTTACATAATATCTTTGTAATTGATGTAAAAAGTAGATACAACATTAGTTGTACAAGGAACTTATGTAGTATCTACTATTTACATTCAATTACATAGACGATTGATATAAAATGCCTTGTGCAAACTTTATTGGTAGTCTTTGTAACTAATGTAGAAAATAGATACTACATTACTTTTTTTTAATAATTGATGTAGTGTATACTTTATGCACCAGTTGCAAAGACAATTGATGTAGAGTCTCTTTTATTTGGACATTAAACTATTTCTTCTCGCTCATTTCTTTCTTGAAACCACGTTTTAATGTGAATTATTTTCATTTTTTTCTCCTCAACTCGTGTTTTTCTTGTTTTCCTCCTCTTGACACCACCACTGACTACCACCATCTTCTTTGCAAGCATAGCCAAATGTTAAGTATTCCATTCCCCTAAAGCTCCTTTATTTCATTCTCTCATGTAAAAGGCACTCTCTCCTCCTGCATTGCGCCACTAGTCCTCTTCCTTCATTGTACACCACTGCATAACTAGGTGACTTGTGCACCACTGATGCCTTCCTCTTCTCATCATCACCACTTCCTTTGTCACTTCCAGGTTAGTTGATGGAAACTCATTCAGCCACAACATCCATATAATAAGGAAGATGAACACCTAGAGCTTTGTTTAGGGATTTACTAGCACATTGATGACTTTTATTTTGACAAGTGTACCAACTCAAAAGTGATAGATTGTCTCTAAGAACGAATATCGAAAACATCATTGACCACAATATTGCTTGAAATACACGGGACAACGATTATAGTTATATGAGTATAACACATGATAAACCCTTAAAGGTTACTCCCTCGACACAGTTCTTTGTTTGGAGGGCTTTTTCAAATAAGATAGTAACCAAACATAATCTGTTAAAAAAGGGAGTTATCTTGAGGGACACAGTGTCTGCCCTATGTGGGAGGCAGGAGGAGACAAATTCACACAGTCTTATTACATGTACTGTGTCAAATGAAGTTTGGAATTTATGTAACAGTTGGCTTGGTATTAGTTCAGTGAACCACAATGTCCTGATTAATCATTTTGAACAGTTCTCTTGTTCCTATTTCAATAATGAGAGTAATAGTTTATGGAAAAGTCTTTGGATCTCGGTGATGTGGAGTATTTGGAAGCATAGAAATAGGTCTATTTTTAATCATGCAAAGGTTGATGCAAAGGAAATGATGGATTGTGCCTTCATGACTGAATTGATTTCTTGAATTTTTGGAGGATTTGCATAAGCTTCAATGGAGGAAACGTGAAAGGATGGCTCTCATGGAGCTATGGATTCCTTGAAGGTGCATGATAGGTAGGGAGAGGGATTGGTTGGGCCATATCACTTGAGCTAGGTGAAGAAGATGATTAAAGTGTCTATCTTAGAGAGGCAAGACAAGAGAGTGAGATGGCTAGCAATTTTGGCAGCAATTCACTCATTCATTAATCTTGTAAAAACATGAGCCAAACACCTCAATTTATAGGAGAGAGGGCTGAACATTTTGGAGCCAAAATTTGAAAATTCAAAATAAAACTCTCCAACGAGAAGGTGCCATGTGGAGTCATGCTTTCCATGTTTATCTCACACCTTCCAAGCTAAATCATCTCCACTCCTAGGTTGCCATGTGGACGTTCATGTGCTCCATGCTAAGGTGATTTTCTTCCTCCAATATACCTTAGACGTTTTAAGGTTACATTGGGCTCAAAGAAGCTCAATTGTTACCCTAACTAGTCACTTTTAACCCTAACTAGACCTATTTTACTATTGGCCCAAATACAAGCCCAAAAACCTATGCTACTCTCAAATACATGGCCCATAAAATCCTAAAAAATTTTATACAATTTATTTAAGCTAAAGCTTGACCAAAAAATAATGTTGACTAATTAGTAGAAACTCAGTCTTCTTGTGTTCTTCTGACCAAAGCTCTAGTTTATGTTTTAATGAGTTGGAGGTCTTCTTGGATATGTTTGTACATTCCTTCACCCTAGAGTTGTCCTCTTGATTGGGCCTACAAAAGAAACAAAAGCCCAATTAGACCCATATTTGCAAATAAATCAATAAACAACATTTAGGTCTTCATCCTCCTTATTATGTGGTTGTGTGTGGCTGGGGGCTCTATCATCAGGAAATATTTTCCATGGCTCAAGTCTAGTCTTGGGCTTGGATGAAACATAAAGTAAGGAAGGTCATTTTATCTTTTTCTGACTGGTTGTTGTCTCCCTTAATTTGCATTAACATGGAAACTAAATAAATTTGCTCGCATAAAATTTACTCGTTTATACTTGTGCATGTATGAATGGCTATAATGTATGCTCGTTGTCTCTATGTTTTAACTCATGCGTAAATACGTTACTAGGTTTTTATGCATTCCAAGGGTTTATTTTCCATTTTCTTGTGCTGACTGAGAAGCATGGAAGGTTTTTGTTCTATCTGCAGGTTGTGGTGTAACATCATTGGGTGTGTTAGAGCTCCTTGTGATGGCAGCACGGTTGTGGAAAACAAATATCATTTGGTTGAAAAAGGATGCAGAGAAAAGAGACCAAAGACGGTGCATGAGACAACAGAAGGACTATGGGATCTGCAGCCTAGATTGGAAGCAACAAGGCAAAATCAGAGTAAAGCTTTTCTTGACAAGTGTAGAATGAGATACCTTTTGCAGCAAAATAGTTGATGCTAGTGCAAGTGAAAGCAATGCAGATTGTCTTAGTAGCTTTGAAGGGATATTTGACCATCACCGGAGGTCTTTGTGGGAATGGTTTTGGGAGTATATGTGAGGAAAGCGGTTTAAAGTATATTGTGGTGGAAATATGGAGATTTGCTACATAATATGTTTTATTTTGTTTTTTCTATAGTGTTGAAAAGTGCAGAGTTGCTGCTCTGAAAAACATTGGTTTTTATAAGTTTTTCAGTTTGTTGAGATGTTTTTAGATGTTTTCTTGTGATTTGTTTTAACACTTGTATAAGGGTTGTGACACCCTTAAAATGTTCTCTTTAATTAATTTAATCTTTCTTGAAAAAAAAATCAAATTACGATAAAACAATGATATAAAAAATATAATTAAAAAAATAAAAAAACCCTTGAAAAAATATGAGAGATCATGATATATTTGTTTTAGAAAAGGCGAAACAAGAAGTAAAAATTAAAACGAAATAGAACATACATTTTAGTAAATTTGGTTGTGGTTTCTCCATAGTTTATCCTTACTTGAGGTTCCATAAAAACTCCTATTGTTTAACCAAAGTCAGTTTATAAAACCTCCATTATGATTATT
The DNA here is from genome assembly GCF_000499845.2 of Phaseolus vulgaris. Taxonomy (NCBI): domain Eukaryota; kingdom Viridiplantae; phylum Streptophyta; class Magnoliopsida; order Fabales; family Fabaceae; genus Phaseolus; species Phaseolus vulgaris. The sequence continues at coordinate 13,102,163 of NC_023754.2, read as the reverse complement.
TATTATTGTAACTTAAAAAACTCTCAGTTAAAAATCGTGTTAAAAATTAAAACTTCTCCTTGTGAATGGTAGATTCTCCACCATGAATCCATTGTAAAGGCTATCATGCATCCAATAGCTTATGTTTCTAATGAATTGCCTAAATTTTCACTTTCATTTGGATAAACTAAACTTAAATTTTAAAGACTCCTAACTCTAACCAAACTATTTCTTGTGCTAAACTTATTAATGTGTTAGACAAAATTAATAAAAGGAACCAATTTATTGGACGTGTGTAAGTTACAAAACTAAAAGCTTTAAAAAAAACTTAAAGAATAAAATATTTATTTCATAGTTTTTATTATTTCCAATATAATTATTTTTAATTTAATTATAGTTATAATCTAATAATGAAACCGATAATGTTACATATCATAAAGTGAGGGTAATGATTGATATTTTATGAATTTCTCACATTTCATTGAACACAATTGCAAGTTAATTTTTGTCTGTAAGTTTCATCCAAATTAAAATGTTTTAAACAGTTAAAATCGTACATTTTTTCCATTTATCTCTGCTGTTTCCTTAAACAGGTGTTAATAATTTAAAACTAATTCGATTAAATTAAATAAAGTAGCTCCTCATTAGTGCTTACTAGATTCAAAAAAGCTGGTTTAACTTGATATATTAATTTGATCTGATAGGTAGAAGCTGAATTAGGGCAACCCAGAAAGCTGTATGTGAGTAACTTCAATCAATCACAATCAGAATCAAACCTGATTTTATGACATCAAAAATAATAATCCATCAGTCAAATGTAAAAGTAATGTAATTATAGCACTTCTTTCCCTGCACGCAGCTTTATTACATTTCAAATCAAATAACACCACCAACACTGTTAAAAGTACTGTTGTTTGTGATGAATTAGGGTTTGTAATCTGAGTATATTAACCAGTCAAAAGTTACGAAAAAGAAGAAGAAAATGTTAACGTTGAATAGTTTGATTTTGAACTGGTGAGATTCTCCATGAGTGGGTGAGAAAGTGAGAAGAGGTGAGAATAATCTGAGAGAAGCAAAAGAAAGAAAGAAGCGAGCCAGCAATAAAGACTGAGAGTGATGATACACACAGCAACAGCCTTATGGCAGTTCAAAACACATCTGCATTTGCATTTGCTTTGCATGTGACATTTTACTATATCTGGTCTTGTCTGTCTATAAATAAATCACTCATAACTTACTGTTCATAACCATTTAAGAAAATAATAGTAATGATAACAACAAGTATAAATCAAATTTAATTTAATTAAAAAATATGAAATAATTTATTATTATATATTATAAAAAAATATATTAAATACTAATTAATATAAAGATAAATAATAATTAATTATTATATTAATTAAGTTAAATATTATTTTATAAATTAAAAAATTATTAATATTTAAAATAGTTTCTATTATTAATAAAAATTTATAAGATAATTTAAAATAATTATAAGATTTTAACTACTAAATATTTTAAATTAATTTTTAATTAAATTAATGACTAATTTATAAAGTAATTTGTAATAAAAAAATATTAGTAGTTAATGTTATATAAATTTAAAAATTATTTTATAATTTTTTAATAATACAAACTAGTTTAGATATTAATAATTTTTAGTTTATAAAATAATATTTAACTTAATTAATATAATTATTAATTATTTTATCTTAAATTATTTGATATTTAATTATTTTTTTAAAATATCTAACTGATATATATAACTCCTGATTGTTAAAAGCTATTTCAAACCTTTTTATTCGTCTTTTTCTCACATTTTCACCATGCATGAATATAAGAACTTGTGGATGGAAAGCCATCCGTTACAATATCCATATAAGAAAGTGGTTAATGATCTATAATTTTGTTTAATAGTTTATTAGCATAAATGTTGGTTATTAATTCTGATTTTATTATTATTAATTTTGATTTTATTATCTTTAAACTATTTTATCGTTATTATTGCATTAATGGTCGGTAGTATTCCTATTTTATATATGATTGAGTAAATCAAATTGAATAAGATCACCTCAACAATTTTTGCAATCTTGTGGTGTTATTACCTTTTGCCTTCTCTTATTTCCTTCAATTAGTTCTTACAACTGGTATCAAGAGTCAGCCTGTTATCATGAACTCTACCCAATTATCAGTCTTTATCCTTGATGGAAAAAATTACAATCGGTGGTATGTGCAGATGAGAGTTTTGTTTGATTATCATGAGTTATGGGATGTCGTTGAGAGTGGAGTGTCTACATTAGCTGCTAATGCAACTGAGGCACAACGAGTAGCGCATCGTAATCAAAAGAAGAAGGACAATAAAGCTTTGTATCTCATCCATCAAGGGATGAATGACGAGACGTTTGAGCAGATAGAAGGAGCAATAACTACCAGTGAGGCTTGGACAATTTTGTCAACCAATTATAAAGGTGATGACAAGATCAAGAGGGTGCGTCTTCAAACCCTAAGACGCCAATATGAACTGCTGCAGATGGAAATCACAGAGAATGTTAATGTCTATATAAATAAAGTTTTTGCCTTAACAAATCAGATGAAGACCAATGGTGAAATACATTCGGAGCAGACAAAGGTGGAAAAGATTATGAGATCTTTAACTCCCAGATTTGACCATGTTGTTGCCGCAATAGAAGATGCCAATGAAATTTCAAAAATGACAGTAAGATTATTGTCTGGTTCCCTACGAGCGCATGAGCAGAGAATGAATGACAATAAGATTGAAAAACCAATTGAACAGGCTTTACAAGCACAAGCCTCAATTGGTAGCTCCTATCATAAACATGGTACTTATTGTAGTAAAGGTCGTGGTGGCCAGAATCATGGAGACGTTGAGCAAAACAACACTGGTTCCAATCATAATCCAAGTTCAAATAACTCTTGGCGCGGGGAACGTGGTCGCGGAAGACTAGGAGGTATTTATAATAAATCAAATATTGAGTGTTATAATTGCCATAAACGCGGCCATTATGCAAATGAGTGCAGATCAAAAGGTGATAATCATGTTGCCAATTATGCTCAAGAAGATAGTAATCACGAACAAGATGAAGAAGATCATGCAGTACTAATGGCAGCCACATCAAATGAAACTCCAAACAATCATACTTGGTATTTGGATACAGGTTGCACAAATCATATGTGTGGTAAGAAGGAGTTGTTTGCAAATTTGGATGACTCATTTCGCACAAAAGTGAAATTCGGTGATGGCATGTTCGTTTCGGTGACGAGAAAAGGGCGAATTCTTATCACTTTGAAGAATGGTGATCACAGGTACATCTATGATGTTTTCTATGTACTTGATATGAAAAGTAATTTGTTGAGTATGGGACAGCTGGCTGAAAAGGGTTACGTGATGCACATAGTTGAAAATAAATTATCAATTTTTGATAAAAAAAAGGTAGTTTGATTCTTAAAACCTTTTTATCAAAAAACTGCATGTTTCCAGTAGATTTGCATATGAGTTATTTCAAGTGCTTGAATGCAATAGTGAATAATGAATCGTGGTTGTGGCATTTACGCTTTGGGCACTTAAACTTTCAGAGTTTGGAAAATCTCTCCAAACGAAATTTAGTGAATGGTTTACCCCATATTCATCACCCTGATCAATTGTGTGAGACTTTCATTTTTGGAAAGAATCACAGGATACCATTTGTTAAGGAGCCTTGGCGTGCAAAATTTCCTTTGGAGCTTGTTCATACAGATGTTTGTGGCCCGATGAACATATCATCAGTTGGAGGTAATAAGTATTTTTTAACCTTTATTGATGTTTATTCAAGGAAAACCTGGATTTATCTATTGAAAAGCAAGGATGAGGTATTCCACTGCTTTAAAATATTTAAAGCATTTGTTGAAAGACAGAGTGGCAGACAAATTAAGATGGTGCGTAGTGATGAAGGGGGTGAGTACAAGTCTAATGAGTTCAAGAGGCACTGTGAAGAACTTGGGTTGCAGCATAACATAACATGTCCCTACACACCTCAACACAACGGAGTTGCTGAGAGAAAGAATAGAACAATCATGGACACGGCGAGAAGCATGCTTAAAGCGAAAGGTATGCCAAATTATTTTTGGGCTGAGGCCGTAACATGTGCGGTATATTTGATAAACATATCACCCACTCGGAGTGTTCCTAACACAACTCCGATTGAGGCATAGAGTGGATTTAAACTCAATGTGCAACACTTGAAGGTATTTGGGTCAATTACTTATGCTCATGTCCCCAAGGCAGCAAGATCGAAGTTGGATGATAAGGCAGTGAAGACCATTTTCATTGGATATAAGCATGGGGGATACAAACTGTACAATCCAATGACAAAGAAGGTGATTGTTAGTCGTGATGTTACATTTGCCAAAGATGAGGAATGACAATGGAATGCAACAACTGAAATGGATTCCAAAACACGATATATTTACGTTTTGAATAATGATGTGGAAGATGAAGTCACTCTTGAAGCACCTACAGTTCAACCTGAAGTTGTAATTCAACCTGAAGCTATAATTCAACCTGAAGTTGCAACTATGATGGAGCGACCAAGAAAGCAGCAACGACAACCTGTACACCTTCAAGATTGCGAAGTAAATCTTGATGATGAAGTTGATGACAATGGAGATTTAGTTCACTTTGCTTTTTTTGCAGATTCCGAACCCGTGAGACTTGCAAATGTCATTCAACACCCCAAATGGCAAAAGGCTATGAATGAAGAATTGATTGCGATTGAGAAAAATAATATCATGACTCAAATTGGTTTTAATCTAGATGTTCCAATTAAGATTTATGTTGACAATGTCTCTACAATTAATCTTGCAAAGAATCCGGTTTTTCATCAAAGAAGTAAACACATTGATATTCGATATCACTTCCTGCGAGACCAAGTTGGGAAAAACATGATCAAATTGGAATATTGCATATCAGAAAATCAGTTTGCAGATATTTTCACTAAGCCATTTGAAGATCAATGCTTTCATCAAGTTAAGAGATCTGTGGGGCATGAAGGTTGTTCCAAATCAGAATTAAGGGAGGATGTTGGTTATTAATTCTGATTTTATTACCCTTAAACTATTTTACCGTTACTATTGCATTAATGCTCAGTTTACAGGCCTGTTAGTATTTCTATTTTATAGCTTCCAATAATTATAATTTTATTACATATATGATTGAGTAAATCAAATTGAATAAGATCAGCTCAACAATTTTGCAATCTTGTGCAATTACCTTCAATCAGTTTCTACAATCTTTTGCCTTCTCTTATTTCCTTTAATTAGTTCGTACAATAAAGACCTAATTGAGTTTTTATGTATCCTTTGTAGGTCAAATAAAGTGGAGAACTATAGGATGAAGAAATTTACAGCGTACCCCATAGAAGACTTTCACACCATACAACAACTAGAGTTTTGTTCAAAAGATTACAAGAAGACTTAGACTCAACTTACCTCACCAGGTCCAAGTCCTTATCATTTTAGGCCACACTTTAATCTGAACATTTGTACATAATATATTAGAATTTTTTGGATCATGTATAAGGTCAAGTAGTATAGAATAATTGGGTTTTGTATTTGGACCAAGTAAAGTATGGTTTTGGGCTTGTATTTGGGCCTATAATAGATTTAGGTTAGATTATGATTTTTTAAACCTAGCTAAGGTTTCAATCGGGCTTTCAAGGACCCAAGGTGAACCCTAGACTCGTGTTAAGGAGGAGAAGACGCTCTAGGGTAAAGAATGCATGTCTCACATGCCTTGTTCGTGTGGAAAGTATGACTAGTTGGTTTCATGTTTGAAACTCTTTCAAACTTGATTTTTTTTCACCTTTTTTTCCTCTTCAAATGGATTCAAGTCTCCTATAAATAGAAATACTCCTCTCGTATTTTTCAACTTGGAATTAGTAATGAAATGTTACCCAATTTTGGTCATTCTACTTGATCCTAAGTTTTCCTTAGGTTAGTCTTCTTATAGATTAGCCTCGACTCTTTTCTAATGAGTTGACTTCACCTCTCTCTTGCACATTATTATCTCTTTCACTTAATCATAGAAATTTATCTTGCATTTATCAGTGCTTTCGCACTTCAATTCTCATCCATTATCCATCGAAAGAAGAAACTAGAAAGAAGACTAGAAGAAGAAGAAGGATTCATTTGGTATCTATGATTATTTTTAATATTTCCATGTTGTTCTTTAATTCTTTATAGTTGTCTTGAATGTTTGTATCGTTTAGATTCAAGTTATTTTCTCTTTCTTCGGTTCAAAATCTTTAGTTCTTCTTAAACCTTCATGTTTTAACTTTTAGGTGCTCCATTTGGTATTTCCTAATGAGATTTTAGGACTTTCAAATAAAAGAAAGATAAATTTTGTTATATAGAATTAACTTCTGGAACAGGTCCTATATCAATTCCTCCATATCGAATGACATCAGCGCAGTTAACTGAGTTCAAGATGCAACTAGAAAATTTATTAAAAATTCTCCATAATATATCAAATAATCTAATTGGTTAAAACTAGATTTTTTTTGTTCATTTCTTTTTCCTATAACTTGAAATGTTTTGTTCCAAATTAACAACTTGGATGAATATGGCTCAATTTAATTATTCAAACTTTTAACTACTAAAAAATACAACTTAACTAATTTAAAATTCATTCTTTTGAACTATACAATTTTGATCTTTAACACTTTTAACTCTTTAATATCTCAAACATACCATACATAACTAACCAATGTCTACAAAAAATATTTAATCATATTACACCATGAACATCTTTCCCATATCACCAAACATTCATATCAAGATTTAACAAATTTGAATATATTTAAACAACACATAATTCTTACATAAAATAAAATATTGTGACCATGTTACCAAAAATCATTAAATAAAAAATAGTTTTAGAGATAAAAAATAATTAGTCACTACTATATTGGTATCTAAATTAATTTTTATTATTAATAAAATTTATAAATTAATATCTAATTAGTTACCAAGGTCTTAACAACCAACTTTAAAATCTAAAATAATTAGTAAAAATATAAATTTATTCATTTAATTAAATAATAAAAATATAAATTTACAATTTTTTTTAATGTATTATACGAAGAAGTGGAAATCTCATTATTCAAAGTGGGGTAATGAAAATTTCATATTAAAGTTATGTTTTAAGAAATTCACCAAACATGTGTTGGTGGAAAGAGGATGATATTAAAATGAATTTTATATATATAAAAAAGGTGGATTAGTTCAGGTTATTATGGCTTTCACCAGAACCTTTTGGTAGCATATATGTTCCTAGAATCATATGGTGTAGGACCCCCCTTGTTCCCTTTCCGAGTGAAAACCTTGTCATTTTCAATGACCACATGCATTTATGTTAATTTAAAGTTCGAGGACTACCACTCAAATTATTGTTCTCCTATGCATAAACCATATCTTCATATCATGATGGTTTCATTAATCAAACTTAATGTCTAACTATATTTTAATTAATCATTTTATTGTTTTTTCTATTAAAAGATAAATATAAGTTAGATTGTAATTTAATTGAATTATCAAAGAATTTTAAAAAAATCATTAAGTTAGGTTACGCTAAATTTATGTATTTTTTTTAATTAGATTCAATCCAACCTATTCTATTCTTAATCAACCTAATCGACCAATAAATTTGTTCAAATAACAAAGAAAAATTAATTTAATTTATCTGAATTATTTGGGTCTGAACGAGTCCTCTAATTATCCAATTTAGTGAATATCCCTAATTAAAATTGTGTAAAGTTAAAAGATGGGCTAAAATTGATGCTACTGTAAGCAAGGGAACATGAGTTGGAAATCTAAGAGTTTTATTATCAGTGAAATAAATGTATTCATATGGAAGAAGGTGAAGAGGTTAGGTTGATGGGTGATGATATACTTATTCGGTTATTTAAGTGTATTTATTTAAACATGTTTAGAGAAAAAAATTCCCTATAAACATTTTTAGGAAGAAAAAAATGCACGAACAATTTTATATATAATTTGTTTATATTTTTCTTTAATTTATGTACAAATTAATTTTAATTTTTATCACTTTCTTTTCTTAAAAATATTTGTAGAAAAAATTACGAATAAATATTTTCTAATATATATATAATATCTCGACTAGGAAATTTACAATTTTAATATATTTTTGTGATGACACGTGTTACTTTAGGGTTATTTTATACTTTTTGAATCATTAGGCATACATCTATTATTTTGTAGGTCTTCATATTTGATGTTGTCTCTATCTTTATCATTTTGCAAGAGGTGGAAAAAACAACAATATATCTTTCCGTTTAATCTGTTTTTCATTTTGACTTTATTTTTTCATCTCTTGCACATTTTTCTTTATTTATAGTTGTGAATAAGCGGTAGGAGTACGAGTCTTTTTTTTTTTTTGAAAGATATAGGTCTATTTCATCATTGTTTTTAAGAAATAATAATGTTTTTTCATATTTTTTAGTCGATATTTTTATGATATATGTTTTTTTTTATCTCTTACACATTCTCTTTATAGTTGTAGACAAGCATTAAGAGTAAAGGTCCTCATCCTAGAAACATATGTAACTTGCGTCTCATCATTAATTTTTGAAAAAATAAAATATATTTTTTTTAATTTTTTAGATAATGATATATTGATAATCTATATTTTTTATACAACACACTGTAACTCTAAATATTATTACTTTAATATTTTTCCATATTATTTAATTATAAATTTATTTTTTATTATATAAATAGTTGTATATAATTTTCATGTTGTCAAAATATCATTTTTCCATATTTTAAAGACAATGTTTCAGGTTATATATATCTTCTTCTCATTCTTTATCTCTTACGCACTTTTTCTCATTGTAGACAAACAATTATTTCCTAGGAGAATGGATATGACTATTAGTTTTTAGAAGTACTAACACTATCTTTTGTAGTTATAGACAAGTGATATTAGTGGGAATCATCTTCCTATAAGCATATGCCAGTCATTTTTTACTATTTTAGCATATGCCAATTGTGTTTAACGAGTATTTGTTCGAAGTACTACACTATGTTTTTTCACATTTTTTAGTGAATGTTTGAAGTAGTGTGTCTTCTTCTATTTCTTTATGAAATCAATATGTATATTTTTTTAAAATAATTGTACTGTTTGGTCGTTTTTGAGTCTTGATCCGAGCATTTAAACCTATCTTTTTGGTCCGCTTAGCTTAGGTCTAATAGATAAAACTTGGCCTAATAAAAATAGGCCCAATGGCCCCAAAAGAGATTGACCTTAACAGTACGAAAATACGTTAAACACTCTAAAAACAACAAGAAACATAAAAATAACTGAATATATAGTTGAATTAGATAATTATATTTATTTATCATGAGTTTAGCAAATATAAATCGTTAGAGACAATAGTCTGTATATCAGCGCTGTTAAAATAAAGGGGATATACTAAATAATTTATTATGTGGTTACTAACTCCTAAAGAAGAATCTATGAGTGTTATAAAAGGGCCTTAAGATCCCAAACAAAGGTAAGTGTCATTCTAGATACTACACACTACACTCATATTTTTATGCTCTCACTCACTTGATCGCTAGAGTCTTGTCAACAGATGGAGCTCCCCCTCATTGTGATCTTCTAGCATTTAGCATTTCAAAGCAGTAGTGTTGAAAGATTGACCCAAAATCCACCTCCAACACCTGATCCAAATTTGTTGGCGAGAACAATAATGATAAATGTAAAGTATTATGAAAAATAACTTAAATATACAAAAAGAAAATGTTGAATTGAGTATTAAAATTATTTGTAGTATATGACAAGAGCAACATGTGACATGGCCTAGATGAAGTAAATATTCCTTCAACATATTCATTTTCACTTTAGGATATAATTAGTATGAAATTTCATGCTACACATATTTTTGATGAAATCAATATGTGGAAAGCATAATAGGTGGAAAATGATAAATGTAAAATATTGTGGAAAGCAGTTCAAATACACAAGATAGTTGAATTGTGTTTAAAATATTTTGTAATAGATGAAAATATCAACATCTAACATAGATCAGATGAAAGTTCTTCATCCTCTTGTTAGATGAGAGTTTCCTTCATCAGACTGGGTTAAAATTAACACTGATGGGGCTGAAATTAACACTGATGGGGCTGCTAGGGGATATACTGGTCTTGCTACTTGTGGAGGTATTTTTCGTGGGAGTATGAGGGAGTTTATTGGTGCTTTCTTTGTGTTTCTTGAAGTTCAATCTGCTATGATTGCTGAGTTTTATGGAGTTATACATGCTATAAAGGAAGCTCAAAAAATGGGGCTTAATAATGTATGACTTGAATGTGATTCGGCCTTGGTTTGTGCTACGTTTACTGTTAGGACTAATGTTTTGTGGATGTGAGGAATACTTGTCTTAATTACTATGAGAAAATAAGGTCTAGGGTTACTCATATTTTTCGTGAAGGGAATGTGTGTGTTGGTAAGTTGACTAATTTAGGATTTATTCACAGAGAATCATTTCATTGGTATAATAGGTTTTCATATAGTCTGTTCTTAGAATTATTTATGAATAGGTATAGTCTACCTATGTATCGTTTTTGTTAATATATGGACTTTAGTCTAGTCTCCCATATTTTTTTTTGTATTTTTTTTCTTTTTTCTTTTTTTAATAATACTTTTTTTTATGTGATAGTAGATAAATGTTGTTACTTGAAGTATCAAACTAGCTGAGATGTTAAGTTGCATAGTGATCCCTAACCTACCAACTTTAAAAATAAAATAAAATATACCAGATGAAGTTTTCTTTGGTAAACTCAATCTAATGTTGTAAACTACGTATCTTATAGTAAATCTAAACATTGACTTATCATATGCCGATTTATATATACTTTGCCTTTTGTGTTTGAAATTAGAGACCAAACAACTACAGTCACGAGAGTGCTTATAATAATTTTTTGGAAAAATAAAAAAAGAGTATGATATAATATAAAACCTAAAATTATAAGGATTAAGAATAATATATTTTTTTCTCAATATATTTACTTTTAAATTTTTCATTGGGTCTCCCAAAATTATTTTTAATCTAAAGTAATTAATATTTTTTTCAAGATAATTCACTTTAGTATATAATTTATTTTGAAAATCATTGATGTACATATTTTATGAAATTAATATTTATATTTTACTAAATAAAGATAAATGTAAAATATTTAAATGTTTTGATATTTTATATAAAAAAAAGAAAAAAATAATAAAATTAAAGAAATTAAACGTTTCATCTATAATTAGCATATGCCATAACAAACTCTACTTTTCCTTCTACTAAATTATTATAATATCGTTTATTTGAACCATTGAAAAATATATTCTTAGTCATCAGATTATATACTTCAAATAGTATGTTGTTAGGGGAGATTTATAATATATGAAACTCAGACACACCTCTTAAATGGTGTGTTTGTGTCAGACATACGCATCGGACACCAACACTTGTATGACACTCATAGGACATGTATTAGTGAAGTATACAATTCAAAAAAATATTTGTTGAATTTCTGACAATTCTAGCACGGTTCTAACATAATTAAAAAAAAAAATACATTAATTTTTTAAAAACTCAAATTTATTGTATAAATTATTATTATTATTATTATAAAAATAAGGAATAAACCCTTTTGAATCAACCATGAGAAACATCTTTCTACTAAAAAAAGCTAAAACATATTTGTCCACATAAATCTTTATTGTCAATGTATATAATTCATAATTATATAATATATAGATTTAAGTCCCTGTGTCCTACATTTTAAAGATTATACGTATCTCCGTGTCCATGTCGTATTAGTGTCTGTATTAGTGTATGTGGACAAAGTCGAAGCATTCTATTATACTAGTAAAATACTACTATGGATTATGATCAAATATATCATATTTGAGTACATACATTATCTGGACATAAAGTCTTCAAAACAAAAATACATTATCAACTCATAACACATTAAACTAAGAAAACATCGATCGAAGCCCATTCGTTTCCTCCCTCATTTATAACAAAATTTGTTTTTCTACCATATATGATAATCATAATCAGTACACATAACACTTACAAAGATAAATTAATAAAATTAAACATAATATCATATATATATATATAAATCATGGTTATCAAATCTTAATTTTACTTACAGTAGCACAAAATGTATAAACAATGACTATTTATTTAATGCGGTTTTAGGATTAGTCGCTGTCATTCAAAACGTAATGACATTTTTTAAATTAACTTCATTTACGAATGCTGCTATTTGTAATAGCCGCATTCTTAAATAAAGCGCATGATTTACGAATGCAGCTATTTAAATAGTCGCATTCTTAAATCAAAGCGCATGATTTAAGAATGTGGCTATTATAAATAGTCGCATTTGTAAATCAAAGCGCATGATTTAAGAATGCAGCTATTACTAATAGATGCATTCGTAAATCATTTTTTACCCTAATTTTGCACTTTCATACTTTCTTTCTTTTTGGCGCTTTGCGTTTTCTCTCTGTTTCTACTCTAGTGTTCCTCTCTTCTTCTGCGAGTTTTTAATGTGTTCTCGTACCATTGTAAGTTCGTTTCGATCCGCTCTCTTTCTTCTTCACCAATGGTTTATAAATTTTTTCGTTTCACTTATTTGTTTGTTTTCTTGCATTGGCGGAGGGTTCTCTGGCGCTTCATTTTCTCTTTTATTTCTGATCTCGTGCTTCCTCTCGTTTTCTGTGAGCCTTCATTGTCTTCTTTGTGCCATTGTAAGTTCATTTTGAGTTCTCTTTCTTCTTCACCATTGGTTTATATATTTTTTTCATTTCTCTTATCTATTTGTTTTCTTGTATTGGCGAAGGTCACCACTGCTTCATTGGCTGCTGTTTGGGTTTTTGCTATGTTGTATTTGCTCCGTCGTTGCTGCCTTAGGGTTTAGGGTTTTAATTTTTTTTTTTAAATTTAAATAAGAATGCGGCTATTTACCATAGCCACATTTATAAATCGCATTTACGAATGCGGCTAAATAGTCGCACTTGTATATCATCATCATTCATATGGATGCAATAAACTCACATTTATAACCACAAATCATGTTATAATGAAATGTAAGACATTATTTGAAATATTCTAAATCATGATAAACAAGTCTTACAATAAGCTAACACTTGACATATCATGAATCCACTAGACCTTAGTTGGTCTATGTTCTCGATGATAGAGTGACACAAAAACATTTGATTTTTTTTTTTGATAAGCACAAAAACATTTGATACCAAGTCATTCGTAGGTCTCTCTCAATTTCTTATAACATATGTCTTGTCTATGTGACTAGATAATAGTGAAGTTAAGATACATATGTTAACGTGAATTTTGTGTTTATCACCACCACCCAAGGCATGATAAATCTTGGGCATCCCTACATCACTCATCAAAGGCCATGCAATTCACCAAATATGAATAACCTATCCAGGGTCAAACCTTATGTACATATACACTAACACGTATACATATACATAAGCAATCTATTTATGATCTACTAAGCACGAAGGACTACCCAAAAATGACACATATCATGCATTTCCACCTTTTTCATATATCTTTCGAGAGTATATATAATTAATATCACCATTTTGTACATCATACTATCAAAACATGTATAAAAAACATATTTAAAATATAACAACATCACCATAACTTAGCACATTTTCATTTAAGAAAGCTCATTTCACTTAAGTGACATCTTCAAGATGCACTAGGTAATTCATTTCACTTAAGCCATATTTTTGTCGCTTGAGCAAAATACAACTTGAAAACATCACCTCTCTGGGATTTCCTCTCTCTAGCAATCGTCTCATCGCTTGAGTGTCGCTTAAGTGGTATAACTAATTCTTAAGTGATACCACTTTGTTGAAAGAAATCCAAAAGGTTTCAAAAGAATCCTCTATTGTTATAGGATGCTTGAGCGTTCAACCATCACTTGAGCATCCAAGACATGCGTCATACAATGACACATATCAAGCCATATGTATACAACCTTACACAATGCTTAAGCGTTAAGCATAAAACTTGAGTATTCAACACACGCATCATGCATTGATGCATGTTAAGACACATGTACACCACCTTACATTTAAATGTAAAGAAAAATGCATATCCAGTGCTTGAGTGACATGCTTCAAAAGGTTGAACCACACCATCTTTCGCTTAAGAAATCAACACTTCAGCAACATAAGGTGATTAATGCAATTAATACAAATCACTTAGACCTTACATGAGCGACAACATGTCACTCAAGCAATATCTAGCCTGAAAATAATTCTAAACACAAATTTTCACATGGATTCTTTAATGTTTCCAAATGCAAAAACCACTTCATCACGCACATATTTACCAAAATACTTTTTAAAGTAATAATACCATTTCATATCTCACATTATTTCTTTATTTCACAATAAATACTATAAATATATACTTGAATCCATCTCATATTGTATATTATACCATCTACTTACACAACCATTATATTGTTAGTATGTAGAATTAACTTTCCTCACATAAATTGAAACTTGTTCTATCCAATAATACTTTGATAATTTCTTTCAACAATCCAAAAATCTTGATAAGCTTCCAAAAAATCAATCCTCCAACAACACTTCCTCTTAACATATACCCAAGAAGAAAAATGTCTAAAACTTAGATAAAAGTGGTTCTACTTACTAAAGCTAAAATTTGATTAATTCAAGAGACTCTTCTTTATATTCAATCCGTTTCTCATGATCTTGATCTATCAAGAATTTGACAATAAAATAATTATTAGAATGAATTAAGAAATAAAAATTTAACTTCTATCTATAAACTTCAATTTCTATTAACTCACAATTTATTATTAAATATCTAAAATTTCACAAAAGTCAAATGGTTAAAACAAATAAGGAATTCAACTAATATGTACACAATAACACAATTGTGACACTATAAATTCAATAAAAGATGTATTAAATGAGAGTAAAATACTGTTATAGATAAGAAATGACCATCAAACTATTTTTATACATATTTTTTTTTATATATTTTGTCTTCTGGCTCCCCAAAATGTTTAGTTTGGTTTTAGATTCGAATTCACATTTTTCATGTAAAAAAAAGTAAAAAAAGTAGTACCATTTATATCATGCTATATAATAAGCAACATATATGCTTATTTTGTAGTATATAGCAAAATCTTCACTTTTATCCTACTGCTACCGTCATGTATCTTTTTTAACGAGGCAGATAGAATATGAAAATTTATTAACCACACCATTTCTTCCCAAGAATATTTAAATTTCCAACACCATTGATTACTCACCCATTGTTGAAATTCATCTATAAAGTTGTCTTGTTTTCACACAATAATATGCACAATATGTCCACATATACGTCACACTCAACAAGTTTTGGAATGATTCTTTCTATTAAGAACAAATTAACGTTAGAAGAATTAAAAAATATTTTAATTTGGAAGTGTAGAATAATATTGAAATTAAAATTTGAAAATAATTTTTACAAATTTTACTAAAAAAAATTATTAAATAGAAACTAATAAAGATAAAAAATAATTAATTACTATATTGACTAAATTAGATATTATTTTATAAATTAAAAATTATTAGGATTTAAAATAGTTTTTATTATTAATAAATATTTACAAACTAGACTCCAAAGATTTAACTAGCAATTTTAGAATCTAAAGTATTTTTATTTTTAAATTACTCTATTTTATTGATGATTTAATATAATTTGTTTGTATATAATTTTTGTTTATTGAATATTATTTTAGTTTTTTTTTATTAAATAATTTATTTGAGATATGTTGAATTTTCAGGTAAGGTGTTATGAATCTAAAAGTAATGATCATTTCATATTAGGTTTCTTGTCTATTTTAAATAAAATGTAGAATCTTCACTTTTGAACTATTTTACAACTCATTATTCTATTCTTGAATGATTAAGTGAAAAGGAAAGATCAAGAGACCAATCTTATTTTTAACCTATGAATTTGTATATAAAATAAAGTTAACATTTTGGAAGATTTCTTCAAATTCAAAATGTATGTGATTTATGAATATTTGCTACTATATATTGTTTTTTTAAAATAGAGTTATTGAATCCCCTTGTCATCTAATCTGAAAATATATTTTTGTGTGAAATGTTCATTAATGTGGATATATGCTTACATATGGTGAAAGTGATATAAGTGGTGGAGGATTCTTTCAACTAACACTTCCTTGTCTCTTAAGATAAAATTGTTGTCTTAGACACTTAACAAAAGAAAAAAAAAATAGAAATATATATATATATATATATATATATATTATTTGTCAGGCATTGAAAAGTGTAGAAAAGGACTTGAAGTTATCTTTAACAAAAAAATGTGAGAGTGGCCATTTCATTGGGTGAAAGAACAAAACCTCTTGGTCAAAATCAAGTCCCACCATTGATGTATTTTTTCTGTTTTCTTCTTCTTATTTGACTAAATCTTATTTTTAATGGCTTTCGTAACGAATCTATGTATTCATGCTAGGTGACAGTGTATAAACATCAATGTCTCAAAAGAAATAATGAGTAAGAAATCTAAAAAGAAAGAAAATAATACATATGAAATTTCTTAATTATAAATATATATCTTTTAGATTAAAAAGGGGCAAAACTTAAATGACAAATAAATTTATGCGCATTTTTATTAATTAGAATGAATAAGATTAAGAAAAAGATGTTTTATTATTTTTTCTTATTTTGCTTTCTCAAAAATATTTATAGAAATATTTATCCACACTTATTGATCCTCTTCTAAGAGATATATCCAATCACAAATCATTACTTATATGTTTCTTAATATTTATAAAACTATCTTCAAATTCATATTAAGAATAATACTTTATTCATTGACATTGTAAAATAATCTAAACCTAAACTTTATTCATTATTAGAGAATTATCAAACTACATTATGGACACTGTTACTTCAAAACAGAAGGAACTTCTGATTCTTCCAACCAAACATTTGTTGAAAACAAAAACATCTCATATGTCTAGAAAAGTAGGAAAGATTTGTTACAAAAATAACTTCTCATGCACCCCAGATGAGAGAAACAGCACAGATCTGTTCAAAACTAAAATAACTTTTCATTCACTCCAGAAGAGAACCAGAAGAGAAACAGCATGGAGAACAAAAAGTAGAAAAGTAGATAAAAAAAAAAGTATTACTTATACAGAATTGTAATGTGTTTCACTTTCTTTGATCCAAATATGGTTGAAAAGAAAAAGAAGTTGTGTTGAATTTGCCAGCATTTAACCTAGCAAGTTAGCATTATTCCTCTGGCCACCCTTCTGAGTTAATTTGGCAGTTGAACATGGTTGTTGGGCACTGGCACAGATCACAGTGACCTGTGTCTCTCTGCTGAATGTGGTCCATGGTTGGATATGATTACTCATCAATCAATTAGCTAGGGTATGACATACTGTTCATTGTACTAGAGAGCTGGAATATTTGAAATATGAGTATTGCAATGCTTCAAAATCAACCCTCTCTCTTCATTCTTATGTACAGGTTTGGAAAGCTGGTAAGGTACTACGGTATTTGTACATACATATATGGACCAGACCAAATTAATACTTTCAACAGTTTTGTGTCAAACTACACTTATAATTTTTCCTCATCAATTTACTCACTTCTCATTTTCACCCTTATCTAAACTCCTCATATTTTACATAGTTTCTCCAACCAATGTCAAGGACAACACATCACGTTAGTAGTTTATGCAAATGTAACTTCAATCAATTTAACTCTCTGTCAATCTTTACAAAAAATACCAACATAACATCATATATATATATATATATATATTGAATATCACTGTCACTTGTTTATATTTGTATACTGTTTTTTTACTCTCTTTTTTCATATGACCTTTTATTAAAGTAAATTGTATATTAGAGTCTTGTACTATTCTATAAAATAATATCAGTTGAGCAAATTATAGTTGAGAAAAATTTATGATTTTATTATTTTAAAATTTTCTATTCAGTTAAATATGGTGTTATGCTGTTTTATGTGATAAGTAATTTTTTAGTAATTTTTTCTCACTATTTATTTATGTGATATTAAATACTAGATGTGATAATATAGGGATAGAGTTGAAGTAAAAATCTATAATTTTTTTATTTATTTTTACATCTAATAGGTATGGAATTTATGTTTTATTATGTCTTTATCAAATAAAAAGTACATAGGTATATTTGTTTATAAATTTATTAAGTATTTAAAAAAAGTAAAAATAAAACCAAAGAAAATATGGTATAATTATATAAAATTTAAAATAGAATAAAAATAATTAGATATGTTTTAATAATTTAGAATAAAATCTACTACAAGAATACACTAAATTAGAGATCAAAATATAGTGTCAGGCAAATAACAAACACTATTAGAGTGAGTTAAAGCGTTTGCAATTCAACACAACCATCATCATGAAGTTTAGCGTTAGTCATGCATATTCTAAACAAACACAAATGGATCAAAACATGTGTACATCGGCTAAATCGATGCAAAGAAAAGCAAAATATAGAGGATTTTGTTAAGGTTGAGCCAACTCTACAAGAGAGGTGAGTATAACTAGGGTTAAGGCCAGCGCTAGCTATTGGGTGGGTATTAGGTCTTGGTCGAGAAAATGGTTAATTAGGTGGTTGTTAAGGCTTGGCAAACACAAGTTAAGTGATTTAGTGTTAACTGCACCTCATTTCTTCGCGTCAGATATTTGTTCGAGCTCCCATTTCTTCTTCAAATCCCTAATGTCTTTTTCCTTCCTCTACCTTATGGCTCCAAATTCTTCTTTCCTAGTTGGTTGGTGTCTCCATTTCTTGTTCCCTTAAGTGATTGGTGCTTCCATTTTTGCTTGCCCCCATATTTGGTTCCCCTATTTGTTGTTGTGTGTGGTGTAGTAAGGAAAACTTGGAAGTAGCTCAATTTGCATTGGTGAGGAAGGTCATGAAATCTTGCAATGACTTGGCCATGGGGTGAGTTAGTGAAGAGGTTGTGGGGTGGTTTAAGCTGAAGCTCAGGTGAGTGAGTTCTTGGTTCTTTAGTTCCTTTTTGTTTCCGTTCTTGGTTTTGCTTAAGTTGGTTCTTGATTGGGCTTAGTTGGTTCTTGGTTCTACTAACTTGGTTTTTTAGCATGTTCCATTTCATGGTTATCTGTATTTGGATTGAGTTGCTTCAGGGGTTGTAGGAGGATTCTTGCGTGGAGTTCAAAGCCTCTTTTAGTACTGCCTGAAATGTTAACTTTGGCTAGTTTTTAGAGTTCATAATACATTATAGTAATTTTAAAAATTGCATAAGATGTCCAATTTGAAAAATAAAAAATGCATGAGATGTCCAACAATTTTTGAATTCGCCTGAGCTGAAACCTCCATACGTTCGCTTGAGCGGAAGTTTCTATTGGCATGAAGATGGAAAAAAGTTTGGACTAAGATTAAATTGAACACATACAATTTAACTTTTGGACTGCATGAAAGTGTTCTTTTGTTTTTAACAAGTTGAACCAAAATTTCCAGAATGCGTATTGTTTACTAGTCAGAACAAGTTTACTAGTCAGAACAAACTATTCATCAGTGGAGTTCATGAATTTGTTTCAAATTCAATTGAGCAAGATGTTTATAGAGAAGATGAAGGGATAAGATGTTATTGCATCATATGTTCTTGTGAGAAAATCATTTAACCTTCTTATGTGAGGGGTCCTATGCTACATTATGACTTTAAACCAAACTACAAAGTGTAGGTTGATCATGGAGAAGAGGGGTCAAATCAGGATAACTTATGTTATGCATCCAACAACTATGGTGATATGAATTGTTTTAATCAGTTTGAGTCAATAAATGGCATGGTATATGATGCATATATGCAAGTAGCAAATATAAGAACTTGTTATAACAACTGGGATGATGATAGTATATATGAAAAGCAATTCCTTAAAGCATATGCACATAAGTTTTATGATATATTAGTAGCTGCAACTGAATACATTTATGATGGAGCAACCGAGTCAAAATTATCAACTTCTGTCTACTATAACCAACTGACATGATACGGAAAAGTTTTTAGATTACTTCAGCCAAATGTTAAATGATATAACTCCAAAACATAATTGCATACTCAAGAATTAATATGAGGACAAAAAAATTGTTTCAACTATTGGCTTGAAGACTCAAAAGATTGATTGTTGTGAAGCAAGATGCATGTTGTATTACAAGGATGACATTGAATTAACTAGATGCAAATTTGGTGGTATTCCAAGGTATTTTCCTTCGAAGGGTCAGAAGGGAAGATACAAAAATATTTCAATCAAAAGAATGTTTTATTTTCCCATCATAATAAGATTACAAAGACTATATGCGTCAATAGAATCAACAAGGCAAATGAGATGGCATTTTGAAAACAAAAAGAGATGATGATTTATTGCGACATCGATGTGATGGGAAAACTTGGAAATACTTTGATAATGTATATCCAAAATTTGTTTCTGACCCACGTCATGTAAGACTAGGCTTAGGTTCTAATAGGTTGACTCCTTACATCCAAGCTTCAACATCTCCTTCTTGTTGGCCTGTATTTGTTACTCCTTATAACCTACCCCATGAAATATGTATGACTAAATCATACATGTTTCTAACTTGTATTATACCTGGTCCAGGTAACTAAAAAAAAATAGATGGGTACTTGCAACCTTTTATTGATGACCTCCAACCATTATGGAATGATGACGTCTTAACTTTGATATCTCGACTAAAGAGAACTTTGTCATGCAAGCTTGCTTGATGAGAATAATAAATGATTTTCCAATATATGACATGTTTTCTAGATGGGGTATTAGAGGAAAGTTAGCATGTCCTCATTTTATGGAGGACACAAAATCTTTCACACTGAAACATGAGGGTAAAAGTTCTTGGTTTGACTGCCATCGATGATTTGTACCACCAAACTACCCTTTCGAGAGAAGTCATAGGAAATTTATGAAAAACAAAGTTGAATTGGATGTCCCACCTTATTTTTTTTAACCTTTTCTAGGTATAGACAATATCATAATTGGACAACAAGATTAATACTTTGGGATCTCCTATATTGAAAACATAATTTGTTAAGACATAACCTTAATGTGATGCACATAGAAATTTTTTTTTTTGACAATGTGTTCAACACTATCATGGATGTTAAAGGTAAAACCAAGGATAATCAAAAGGTAAGAACAAATGTCATTGAATTGTGTGTACATGAAGACTTGAAGTTGGTTTAGTTACAAAACAGAAAGTTAGCAAAGCCAAAGGCTAACTACATATTCACAACCAAAGATGAAAAATCAGTTTATAAATGGATAACTGAGCTAAAGATGTCGAGTCGTTGTGCCTCTAAGATTTCAAGATTTACAAATCATAACAAAGCAAGAATGCATGGCATGAAAATTCATAAGTGTCACGTTTTCATGTAGTGTTTACTCCCAATTGGTTTTCAATGATTGTCTGAATTTGTATGGACTGCCCTTACTAAAATATGCATTTTTTTCTTTAGATTTATGTTCAAATAAATTGATAATTGATGATTTAGTTCTAATGCAAGAAAATATACCAATCATCTAATGTAAATTTGAAAGAATTTTCACCATCTTTTTTTTATTCAATGGAACACCTTGTTATTCACCTTCCTATTGAAGCAATCTTTGGTAATCTAGTTCAGTACGGATAGATATAAATTAAAAGAAATAAATCAATAATATTGAACACAATTTTCATATCATATATTATGTCATCTTACTTTATTACATTGTATAAAGCATAAGTCATTATGTGATAACTATTAAAGATAACAACTCATACAGAATTCCACTAATTGAATGATACTCAAATATACTCATAAGAAAGCTATGAAGATAAGCTATAAATATTTTGAAGACTTAAAGTTCTAAAAACGCATTTATTTCCCTTGAAATTTCAAAATCTACAACAACTTAAACTAAAACTTACAGTTTGACATTTGCTCACTAAAATAGTCATAACTAGATTTTTAAATGATTCCAAAGTCATAATAAAACTCAGTTCCTATTTGCTTCAAATACTGAGGATCCACTAAAAGGAATGTGCAAAAAAAAGCTTTAAGTTATGTAAACTTTCAAACTACTCAAACACCTCAAATTGGCACTGTAAACTATACAATAATTATAAAATATCTATGCACCTAATTTAACTATCCAATATCACACCATTTCACTCCAAAACATCCTATACAATTAATTTCATTAAATTTTCCAAATCAAAACCAAATTCAATATAATTACATGGTCATAAATTTGTAAACTCAATCCAGATTGTAAAACAAACTAAATACATCTTTCATCCTACAATATTATAACCACCATCTTCAATCCTTACAAACCATTCTCACAATATCAAATGTCAATTAAGACAACGATTCAACATAATTTCATCCAATATTTTCTAATTCAATTCAAAATATATTTTAGTGATAATAATAGTCAATCTACAACATAACATCAAATAATCTTCGACCATGAGATGCTTAAAATGCAATTAACTTGACCAAGTTATAACCAAACATTTAGGTCTTCTACGGGTTCTATGAAACATTTAACTAAGTTACCTTACCTAATAACAAGTTATTCCAACTAAATTCCAATAAGTTTTTTTCAATACAGGAAGCTCAAACCTACCTAAAAAAACCCTAAACATCAAATCAAAGAAATAACTACAATTCTAAACTGCCATAGATTTATCATTTTCCATCAAAACCCACATGCAACATATCTCCCAAGGCATGCAAACAACCAAAAAACAAGAAACAAATAAAAACTTACTCTAAAAACTTTGATGAAATATATATTTTTTATTATCTGCTCCCTTCATTATGGTATGTTCAAATTTTGAAAAAAAAATAAACGATTAACTCAATCTAAGAAAAATAGTAAAATAAATTTTAGAGAGATGATGACTTTTATAAAATAAAATTAGAATAGTTAATTTCTTTCATTTTTATTTATTTTTAACTTAACTAATAAAATATTCCCATTTCATCCTATTAAAAATATTTATACTTTTAAACATAATTTAATCAATCCTTACATTTTCATCACACATTTAAACAAAAAAGTAATCACTATATTATATTATCTTATATTATCTGTGAATTTTCATGGTGGATTATTTTGTAATGGTACATTTTTTTTGACATAAAATATAACAACAAGAAACATATCACCATAATCAAGTTAAAACATGATAATTAATAAAAAAAATTTATAAAAATATAAAAAAAAATATTTATATGACTCAAAATATAACTAATTTAAGGATGCAAAATTTTATTTGTCTATTAGTATGTTTACTAGTCTTATGTACGATAATTATGGGTTTTAAAAAGGGGGTGTGAATAACATAAGTTTACACTACAAGAAAATACAAACTAAATTTAGATTAAAAAAATAATTAGTCACTATATTAACTAAATTAGATACTAATTTAGAGACTAAAATATTATTTGTATCTAAAGTGGCTTCTATTATTAATAAAAATTTATAAAGTGGTTTCTAAATTGGTATCTAAATTAGCTACCCAGGTTTTAGCTACTGATATTTTAGATTCTAAATTAGTCTCTAAAAGACTGATAAAGACTAATTTAGAATATAAAGTAGTAAGTAGTTAAAATCTTGGTAGCTGATGGTTAAATACCAATTTAGAAACTATTTTATAAATTTTTATTAATAATAGAAACTAGTTTAGATACCAATGCTTCTTTTGGTTTATAAAATAGTCTCTAATTTAGTTAAATAGTAGCTAATTATTTTAATCTCTAAAATTAGTTTATATTTGATGATTTTCTTTTAGTGTTATATGATTAGGATTAAGTTTATTTTTGAGCTTTAAGGTTACATTAAACGAAAACCATCATGGCAAACTTGAAAACAAACAAGAATGAATGTGAACTCGTCAAACTTTGTGGGTTATAGAAGAAAATTTTCTTATTTCTTTTCTTTGCAAATTTAGGACATTTCGCCCTCAAGTTGTCTTCTCGCTTTACTTTTCTCTTCCAACTATCCAAGAACAAAACCTAGGTTTCCTTTCACATTTTTAAGTGATTTTTAAGGATCCAACATAGCTAATATGTAGGGAAACAATGGTAAGTTATCTTCTATTCTCTCCATTTCAACTTTCATTTTACTTATCATGGAAGTGGTCATAAAAGAGTTTGGCAAATGCTATTCACATGGTTCCTTCTTTTTTATTGTTTAACAAAGATTTTGATTTTGAAGGTGTTTTCTTTATTAGATTCAAAATTCTTGAACTGATCAAGTAGTCGGTGGTGTATTACTTCAACATTTATATTGGGTTGTGAGAAGTAGAAGGGTGTATATGTATTTATGTAATTAATACTATGGGTGGAAATTGATGAAACTACAAAAAATTATGACTTAATTAAAATTTGAAGGGTGAGATGAATGTGGGAATGCTTGAAATTATGAGAATTGGAATTGGTTCAATAAATTGTCTTGAAATGTAAAATTTCTTGATGAATTATTGTGCAAATGATTAGGTCATATGTTTATTAATGATGTTTGTAACTGATTAAAAAAAAATTGGAAATTTTTTAATTGTTGTGAATGTTTTTTGGTGTCATATTGTTTTTTTTATATCTAACTCAATCAAAATCATTTTACTCTAGTAAGATTGAAATTTAAGAGCCGATTTTGGTGCAAAGTCTTCTCATTTAAGTTATCAAGTTGTCTTATAGTTATCGATATACTCAAGTGACAATTGAGAGTTGGAGTGAGGATATTGTCGCAATGATTCTCCTTCTATCGGGAGTATGGTTGCCCAAGTGACCCAGTAGTCACTTAAGCTACATTTGAGAAATGAAGGAGACATAAACTGACTTTAGTTTTTAAGAAATATCACTCAATTAATCATAAATTGTTGAAGTGGTGTATTTTTGTTTACTTATGAATTGATCTATTTAGATGTCTCTTGCAGTATAAAATTGAAGTAATAAAGAACCCAATTTTGTTTAACAAACTGTTGAACAACATTGCAAACACATGTCTGAATAATTTTCCAGCAAGAATGATAGAAAACACCACCAAAACCATCATGACCAGGAACACCATTACCATTAAGATTAAAAACAACATTCTTGATTTCCAAAAAATTAGGACATTTAATTAACATCATATTCTTCTCAGAGGAAACTAACTCAAGAATATAAGTACTAATAAAATCTTCCATATGACTTGTATCTGGAACATTAGAAATAAACTCAGTATAAATATTTTTATAAAAGTCCACATATGATCCTCAATAACCTCATTATCAATTCGTAGATGATGAATCCTACTATAATTATTTCTCCTCTTGACCACAACATGGAAAAAAGTAGTATTTTGATCCCTATCTTTAAACCATAACATCTTAGCTTTTTCTTTCCAAAACAAATATTGACAGTGAAGAGCATGATCAAGCTCCTCCTTAGAAATCTTTTCTTGATAGAGAAGTCCATTAATATTAGACAAAGTAGCAATCTTGAAGTTTTTTTGAATACCAAGGAGGATACCCTACTTAAGAAGAACTGCATTGTGAACATTACCA
Source organism: Phaseolus vulgaris (assembly GCF_000499845.2). Classification (NCBI taxonomy): domain Eukaryota; kingdom Viridiplantae; phylum Streptophyta; class Magnoliopsida; order Fabales; family Fabaceae; genus Phaseolus; species Phaseolus vulgaris. Next base: position 13,076,447 of record NC_023754.2, on the reverse strand, counting down.
AAAGAAATTTTATTCCAGTCTTGAAGCTCAATTTTCAACCTTTTTAACTTATGTAGTAAAATAAATATAGGACAACCAACAACCTTATTAGTCCAAGAATCATGAATAAGCTTCATACATGAAGTGTCTTGAAGCCACATAGAAAAGAAAAAAAAATAATTATTAACCTTCCTTAAAGAATTACTAGCAAGACTAGCAAGAATAGGGGAATGATCAGAACAATTTTTAACAATAACCTCATAAGTACAAGAATCCCATTCATCCAGAAACACTCCATTACATAAAGCCCTATTCATTCTTCTATGACTTCTGTGCAAACCTCTTATTCCATTATACCAAGTATAACATGATCCAGTAAAAGGCATACAAGAAAGATCATTACCTTAGTATTAATCCAATCAAGGAATTCATTACAAGAAACCTGATTAGGAGTCACCCCCATTTTGCATTCATTCGTCGAGAGCACAACATTAAAATCTCCTAGAACCAAGGCCTTGTGAAGAAACTAAGATCCCTCCACAAAAATCGTCTAACCAAGTATTTGTTACCATAAACACCTACAAAGCTAAAGCATTTATCATGCAGAAGGCAAGTTACAAAAATAAACTAATCATTGACCAAGAAATTTTGGACAAGATTAGGAACCGACAAACACCAAAGTTTAACAACTTTATTAACAATAGGAGACGTAACCACCAAATGCATATTAACCAATTTGAAAAGGACATCGAAAGCATCAATGTACAACATCATAGGTTCAGCAAGAAAAACCAGGAGGGGTTTATGGAGTTTAAGTAAACTAATCAAGATCTCCACAATTTTGTGGTTTCTCAGTCCTTTAACATTCCAGAAAAATGAAGAGACCTTCATTGTGACGTTGTAGAGAGAACTACCTTAGCATTTTTTTTGGATTTACCAATCCCCTTAGGTGGTCTCCCTGGTTTTATTTTAGTGGGAACTATTTCCTCCCCGGTATCACTGGCATGCTCCTCCATCTCATTAGAATCAACCCAAAATTTGGAGACGACCCAATTTTCAATAGTGATATGGTCATAATTAAATTCAACAATGGAAGTCGAAATAATTGCCGCACCAATATGAGGATCACCTCCCACATCTGTAGTTTCCAAAACCATCAAGAGAGAAAAATTGATTTTGCAAGACCAACGTATCATTATCGGGGAGTAGTGTTTTAACATCCCCAAGAGATTTAACCTTCCGAGGGGAGGTATGTCGCGACAGAGATGGTACAATCACAATAGCAGAGACCTCCACATGATGACCATCAATAGGAGTCTTAATTGGTGTTTTAGTATCCCCAGGTGATTTAGCCCTCCGAGGAGAGGTAGAACACGACAAAGATGGTACAACCACAGGAACAGAGACTTTCACATGATGATCATCCATAGGAGTCGTAACTGAATGTACTACAAGTTGTGACTCTGAGCCCTTGGCATGCATAACAATGGGTGAATTCCTTACCATCCCAGTTCTAAAATATATGAACTGGGAGTGAACAACCCCTGCCTGGGTGAGGGCCTATCATGATCCTAGGTATCCTCGAGAGGAGACATATCTGTAAAATCATGTGATCAAGGATGCTACAGGACAAAATCTGTTTAAGGTACAAATGAGAGGCAAAAGTTTCTCATTAAATCTATTTCAGGAGGAGCAGACAATATTTTCAACAAAGAAAATTACTGAAATGGAAGATGATCCACCAATTAAAGGAAATCGATTACTCTCTGACATATATCATAGATGTAACGTTGAAATATGTGAACCTACTGATCACAAAGAACCTGCTGATAACAAAGAAGTTATCAATGACCCAAAGTCGAAAAAGACAATGGAGGAAGAGGTGTATATGATTGAGAATAACAAAACTCGGGAGCTTGTTGACATACCTCGAGATAGAAAGGTACATCAAATGGATGTCAAATCAACATTCCTAAATGGTTTTCTTGAAGAGGAAATTTCTGTTGAGCAACCTAAAGGTTTCATTGTGGAAGGAAAAGAAGACAAAGTTTATAAGTTGTCTAAAGCTATTTATGAGTTAAAAGAGGTTCTCAGAACATGGTATAACTGAATTGATGATTATCTTATCAATTTAGGCTTTGACAAAAGTCTTTTAGAATCTGCACTTTATGTCAAATCCAAAGGTGTTAAATGGAGGTTAAGCAAAGCAAGGATGAAAAAAAAATTACAGATTTGTTTACCAAGTCACTTCTAGACAACAAGTTTGAGTTTTTAAGACAGAAGATTGGAATTTACAGTTCAAAAAATCAAGGAGGAGTGTTGGATATTGTGTTTTTTGTAACTACATATAAATGCACATAAGTGCACGTGTTTTATTCTTCTATTTTAATTGTTGAATTAATATTTCTAAGTAACTGCTCATAAAATCATTTAAGAGTCAGTCACACGCATTAGTGAACACCTCAATGACCATTACAGAACATACATATGGATCAAGATTGGATTAACTCAACTCGCATACTTGTAGGTATTTGTCTGGAGTTTTTATTAATGATAGGAATCAAGATGTCTGTGGATTCTTGAATCCCTATTTCATTAACCCAACTATAGCGTAGAAAATTGAAATCCAAACATACATCACCAACACTTTCATTGGAGAGGCAAAACAAATATATTTTTCCCCTTATATTAATTAGTAAGTTAAATTATAAGTTGTCAACTATTACTATTTCATCTTTTAAATATTTATGAACTTTTTTCATGGATGATGCTTGGGTCATTGGAAGTTACTTGTGTTATCCGCAATTGATAACATTATTGTGTGGATCTGTTCACTGCATAAGAAGTCAACCATACATCTCAAGCAAATAGTTGAAGTGTAATTAGATGAACTTACCTGCATATAATACTTAAACATCTACTGACAAGGTTTTTTCTATTAATCAAGGCATGATGTGGGTATAACATATTCAGAGGTTGACCCAATGCAAATATCAAAAGCTGACATGGTTGAACCTAAAGGTTTGTAATTTTCTGTCTTCCTCTCTTTATTGTTTGTCAAAATATCAATATTCAATTTTAATTTAGATTGAATTATAGTTTAATAAACAACTAGGAGGTTATAAATGTGGCTACTACGTGCAATGGATGACTACCATTATAAAGGTAGGCATTCAACGAGATTGGGAGCATGTAATAATATTTAAATTATTCTTGATAATAAAAGTATATGTACATTAACACTAATTTTACAAATGCTTAACCACTACATTCGGAAGCAATGGACTATGTGAGAAATATTTGGGCCACATACTTCATTAAATTCTATAACTCTAAAATGGTTAATGAATAGTTTATAGGTTTAAGTAATATACCATGTTTTCTAATGTATAAGAATTAGATAGATAGAAATATATATTGGTGCTTGTAATTGATTTATCATATATAATTTCATTGTTTGACAAAATGTGTATTTGTCTGAATCTTTATCTGGTTGGATTTTTAAATGAATAGGTTACTTTAAGAGGAGAAAACATAAAAAATAATTTGAACTAAAAAAAATATCACTATAAATGACGGTTCTGTCTACAACTGTCGTTTATACCTTTCTCTAGGTATACTTTGACCTTATTTGCTGTAAGTTATATTCAACAGTTGGTCAAAAAATTATCGTTTAGGAGTCCCTTATAGACTACAATTTTGAATCGTCGTTTATAAGTCAAAAGTATAGACTACATGCTGATAAACTACGATTGTAAAACCACTGTCTAAGAACTTTAAAAACTATTGTCTAAGAACTTTTTTGCACTAGTGATTATATTGACTAAATTTAAATAATAAATATGAAAATAAAAAAATCAAATTTGTAGTATAAAAAATTAAAAAAAATTTAATAAGCAAAAATTAAAAAAAAAAGATAGTAAGTTTTATTTAATTAAAACAATATCAAGAAGTGAATGTTATTTATTAAATAGTGTTATTTAATAAAATCTTATAGGAGGTAAATGCATTTTTTTTTCTTATTTAATAAATATTTTTTATTTGTACACATCATGATGTATATAAGAATTGTGACTACCTTATCATTATTATAAAAAATACATAAAATATTTATTTTGAGAGATTTTTCTAACAGTATTATTATTTAAAAATTATTCATCTGATGTGTAAGAATTGAATTTTTAAAAATATAACTATTAATGAATAAAGAAGACAAAAAGTCTATCAATAGGTTATAACACATTCTTTATTTCAATAGAAAATTTATCTTTCTAGAAGTATTTTTTCCTATATTTTCTATAAAAATTTGAGTTGTTAAGTTATATATCTCTAATAACAAATTATATTGTTGAAGAGTTCGATGATAATTCATTAAGATAGGCATAAGTCTTCATTCTCCAACTATTATGTTTAATTTCTTTTTTTTTTAGTGAGATTGAAAATTTGAAAATGTTGGTTTGATTAAGTGTTGATTGTAAAGATGATAATTGAACTTTTATCTATCTATAAAAGAACCATTGTTCAGTTTGGTTAAAAAGACATAATAAATGGACAAATTTTATTGTTGGTTGAATTGCATGTAGATTATATACACTTTGTTTAGAATTGTTGGAGATTTAGAATATTACTATGGAGTTTTAAAAGGAGAATCATTCTTGAATATATAAGTGTTAGAGAGAGTTAAAGTGTAGTATAAATTGATAATATTGATATTCAAAGCATAATAAACATATAATGTTTATTGAGATTAGATGTATATGACTTGAGTGATGAATTATCGCTCAAATAAGACTTAAGTTATGAGTTATCATTGCATGTACCATTTAAATTTACTCTTGTCAATATGATTTTTCAAACAACAAAATACAATATTGTAAATTGAATGTGAATATTTGTATTGTACTTCTATTGGATACCTTGGATGGTATTGTGACCTATTGTAGATGTACGAGATTTGTTTAGGATGGTAGTGTGACCTAAGGGTTTAAGTATTAAGCACGGACACTAGTTGTAAAATAGAAGACGTTTTACCTTCATCGAGATATGAATCACGTATATTAAAACATTAAATAATGAGAAATAAAAAGATATTTGTGCATTTAGGTGCAAGAAACCACCCTAACATAAGATAGATGAAAATTACTTTTTCAATATATTTCTAATAAGTCAAATATTTGTTTCTAATAAAGAATATTTAATAGGAATCCTCTAAAAAAAATCAAGTATGACAAATTATCCTAGAATTGTTGAGATATAATTCATAATTTTTATAATCTTATTTATGTATTTTTTATGTTGTTATCTAATAATAAGTGTTTTTTATATATAGTAGCTTATTTTACTAGTTTATAAGTAAATGTGATGTATATGTTTAATAAATAACTTTTATTTTATGAACATTTTAGCTTATAAACTATAAGGTATTTCAACTATTTTTTTTTTCTTTGGAAAAGACAATCCTGTCATTTTTAAAGTTAAGTATATTTTAAAAATAATTATTTCAAAAAAAAATTATTTTAAATTTTAAAAAAGTAATAATATATTAAAATAAAGACATGGTATTGCGTTTAATTTTTTAAATGAATGAAAGGTTTGGTTTAGACTATTTTGGAAAAAATCTGACCTGGTGGAGGTGACTGAATTTGGATTCTCTCCTGTATTATTATTGCAGTAACTCTCCATTTGTGTTTTATGCGGTTGGACCGATCTTATGGTTGAAATTTAAACAGAAGTTGATTGTAAAAACAGTAACAACTGTAATTTAACTTAAGCTTATATAAGTTAAGTTGACTTATTAAGATAAACATAGGAGTTATAAAGTTAAAAGATGATGAGAGATTAAAAAAAGTTGAAGAAGTGAAGTGAAGTAAAGACGATGACTTTACCTTTTGATAGAGTGTATAAAGCAATAAAGAGATGCATTTTAATATGGGAAAATGATGATAAAAAGAAAAGAATAAAATGTATGGAAGTTGTTTGGTTGGTTGATGATAGATGTGTGGAGGGTGAGTGGGTTTTTGAGAGTTGGGGTCACACTTCCCTCTCTCTCACGTCCTTTTCAGCCATTAATTAAAATACATAAAGCTAACACAAAATCATCCTCTTCTCTTCTCTTCTCTTGGGCGGGAAAAAAAATCACATAATACTATCACTTTCCTCTCTCTCTCTCTCTTTCTCTCTATATTCTTTCCATTTACCATCTTGGTGACAGAGAATCATGGCGCTTGCATTCCATGGCTTCTCCATAAGGCACACATTTATATATATATATATATATATATAATATATATATATATATATATGGATATTTATTAATACATTTTTATGATTTTAATTTGTTGAGTTTTGTTTGTTTAGTGTGTTTTCACTGTTATGACTGTGACTGTAACTAACTGTGTCTCTTTCTTCTGCGGTTGTTATGATTTGGTGTGGCAGGGACTACACTTCAAAGATGAGGACTGTGGACGTTTTCAAATGCTGGCCATTTGCCGCCGATGGAGTCAGCCGCTGGGAGGCGGAGTCCTCGCTGCCGCCAATGACGGTTCCGAAGATGAGTGGATGGGAAAATGAGTTCGGGGGACTGAGATCTAACATCGCTGGAGATGGTGGAGACCGAGGAAGGGAGAATCGTCTAAGCCAGGCAGATTCGGACGAGAGTGAATCGGAGAAAGTGGATAAGTTTGTTACCTGTGGATGTGCTGTGGAGGAGGAACAGGAGAAGATCGAGATGATTTGTCCGGTGTGCGGAGATTTTAACGCTGCGACGCTGACGGCGGTGAACGCGCACATCGACGGTTGCCTTGTGCGGAGGGTGAGGGAGGAGCGGCAGCGGATGCGGCGGTTGAAGTTGAAGGCGCCGAAGAAGCGATCCATCGCGGAGATTTTCGAGCTGAAGGAGGGCGTGGAAGAGGAGAAGACGCAGTCGGAGATCGAGACGGTGTTGAAAATCTTGCCGTTGGACTCCGGCGAGGTTTCGAGTGCTGTTACGAAGCTCCGGTGGCTCTCGGAGCGGCTGGAGGCGCTGAGATCCAACGGAATTTCCTTTGAATCGGTGAAATCCGTCGGAGCAAACGCGAATTCCCCGGAGGAGGAGAAATTGGAGATGCTGCGTCCTGTTTGTAGGGTTTTCAACGCCGCAACTGTGACTGCGGCTAACGCGCACATCAGCGGTTGTCTCGCGACGTCGATGAGGGAGGAACGGGGCCGGAGATCGAGTTTGGATAATCCGAAGCCGAAAGCGCCAAAGAAACGCTCTATCGCTGATATTCTGACTGTGGCGCTGCCAATCGACGCTTACGGGGACGGCGAACTCGCTGCCGAGGGAGAGAAAGACGATGAAGGCGAAAAGTTCGGAGAAGAATTTGTGAAATACGGTTTCTCCGGCGTAAGAATGAAGAGTAAGAAGTGTACGAACAACAACGTAAGAAAAAAGAAAAAGGTGAAGAAGGTTATTATGAAGAAGAAAAACAAGGTGGAAAAACATAGCGTTTTGTCTCTGAACGGCGAGGGTAAGAAGATAAACAAACGGAAGAAGAAAAAGAAGAAACTGAACAACTTCTTCACTGCAGAGAAGGTATGTTTCCATGTATGTCGTTATTATACATATGTCAATCAATGTCATGTTATGTTATGTGTGATTTTCATGGCATAAAATATAAGTTAATCTTCCATGTATGGATGCATGCTAGTTGCATAATTTGGTGGGTTTTCAGGCATAAAATATTAACAATAGTGTAGTTTCCGTGTATGGGTAGTTGATCGTGCCATGCGATAATAGGTTGGCGAACTCTACCCGTGGCTTTTTCTGCATCAAACTCATGCCAAAAAAGTGTGGGTTTTGAGTTGATAGATAGCCTTACAATTTTGATTTAGATGAAGAGAGTAGTTAGGCACTTGTGAGAAAGTTGAGGTAGGAATATTGAAGATAAGGGGGGTTTTATAGATGGGTTACTAGCTACTACTAGGTGGAAGAATTGAGTCTAATGATGAGGGTTTTTATTTTCCTTTCTAGTAACTACTATTGGATAATAATTTGGGGTAAAATTAAGTAATGGGCCATGGGGGAACTAGATAAGTGTATTCTCCTCTATGATGATGGCTAGTTTTTCTGACATAGGTTGGATACAGATGACCGCTGGATAAGGTTTGGGTTGTGGGATCTGTGAGTGAAGGTTCAGAATTTGAAGGATCGTTTGTTGGGTCTCTTATAGGGATGTTTTCTTATGCCATGTCAGAGGACACTGCGTCTCAAAATTTAGGCTGGTTTCTAGTAATATGGAGTTATTATCCTTTGAACTACTATGTTGTTTATCAAAGATGTTTTCTTACATTAAGTGAGATAAAAGGAGAGAAAAATATAAAAGAAATTATGATATAAAAAATATTGTAGGAAGTTCATATAACAGTTACATTATTCTTGTCAAGCCTATAAAAAGAAATTTGATCTACACTATTTTTTTTCAAATTGAAAAAGTATGAAAAGTGGGGTATGTAATTTAATGAGTGGCTAACAGATCCAAACCTAGGAGGAGAGTATGTAGCCACTGAATACATGGTAATTCTATCTGATATATCAGTACATTGCACGGTGCCGATATAATGTGTGTGATCTTTTGGTCGGTGCTAACTTTTTCCCTAGACTGGATAATCAAAAACCAGATGAACATATTAATGCAGTTCAAATTCAAAGTTGGAGGATTGGGTTGGCCTCTCAGAAACTTTAAATCTACAAATTTCAAGTCTAATTTTAGCTACACCTTTTCTTTCCAACTTCTTATCCTCATTCTAATTATACTTTTTTTTATACCTATCAAATGAGTTTTATAGATGAGAATACAGTAAACTATACATGGTATCAAGACTTCACAAGTCAGAGAATTCTGGACAGTATAAAAACTTGTAAGTATAGAGGTGCATATATATATATATATATATATATATATATATATATATATATATATATAAGTATTCATTCTATGAATGTTTAGAACTCTTTAGAATTTAAAGTACGTTCTTTATTATTAATAAGGGCATGCATTTATTTGCCCTTACTAATAAACTTTTTTACCTTCAAATAGATGCTCAGTTATATATATTTTTTTTCTCATTAATAAATCTAGTTTTACAATCAGGAAGGTACTTCTTTTCTTATTTTAAAGGATTCGTTCATTATTGATTTCTATATATATATATATATATATATATATATATATAAATTAGGGTTATGATAATAATTATTTATCCTGTGTGGCTGAACTTTTGCTACACGTAAATTTGTTATTTTTTGGCATAATTACAGTAAAATGTAAATATAGTATAGTTGAATATCCAAATTATTTATTGAATGAAAACTAAATCTGGATACTGAAACCTACAAAAGTTATAAACACTAGTAGAAACAGTGTGGTCATGAATGTGTTCAATTTTTTATAATAATAAAAAAATGATAAAAAATATCTTATTTTAGTTTTTAAATTTTAAATATTTTTATTTTAATAAATACATATTTTTATTAATTTTTTATGTACAATTAATTTCTCCTTTTTGTTCCTTGTTTTATCTGTTTATTTATTTATTATTTTAAAAACGTAGTAAACAAAGTAACTGTTCTTTACTGGTAATTTAGTAATATAAAGATAAAAAAAATTAAGAATAAAATTATAAGACGAGTTGTAAAAAATAGAAAATAATCGTTTTTATTAATTTTAGCCTTTAAATTAAAGGATAAATATGTTCAACGTATAAAACTTTAAAAGATTATTTGATAACCTTTTCTTCTAAATCATTTCATAAGACTGATTTTGTACTAAAATTTAAGAAATTGAAAAGACTTTCTTATTTGTACTAAAATTATAGGTGCCATTTTTTGCTAGTATACTAAAGAACTTCATAAACTATCTGTCAAGCAATTTTTCCTTTTTTGATTTCTCAAAGCGAATATTTTACCACAGAAAAATACTATTATTCAGTGACGGCAATTTGGTTATTTTACCATAAAAAAATCAAAGTAGAAAAATATGTTGTTAGAACTCAGAAGGCATTCAACTGAATCCAATTGTAATCTATATAATATGTATAACTAGTAACTAGTCGTACTACTATTTATATATATATGGATACTTATAAACATAATTTAAAGAACATTTAAGATTAATTAAATATTAAGGTTTTTTGTTGGTAATTAAAAATATATTTTTTTTTTAAATTTGCATACATTTTATTTTTTAAAACTTTTGAACAGAATTAGTAGAATATTATTTTTGCAATTTATATATATATATATGTATGTATGTATGTATAAAAGTATACTTGTTAACTGAGCAAGTTTGAGTATTGGTTAAAAAATTAAGGAAACTTGAGCTTTCTTTTAATTTGTTATAAAAAAAATTGTGTATTAATTTACTTTGGCATAAACAATTACCATATATACATACAACAAGACACTATGTGCATAGATCATCTTATTTTTGAAGTGAGGATTCAATTTACTACATAGTTATTATGGATTACTTAAGCTTAATTTTAATGTTTTCTAATAATAATTATTATTGTTATTATCATAAATTGAATAAGCTCTTAAAAATTTCCTTTATTAATAAGCAGTTTTAAGGATATTCGTAGTTAATATTATTAGTTAAAATGATAATATTAATATGCAGTTTAAAATTATAATATCTAATTTCCTTTGCGCTGATTACATATGCAGTTTATTTTAAACACAATTTTTTACTTATACACAATTTCTGTATTTATGGGTTTAATTTTTACACAATCAATGAAAAATTGCCTACACGATGATTTGTGTAGTCATATATATTGTTCAAAAAATATCATTACATCACACACTCACGACCACTACTTAGGAAATTGGACTACTTAGGAAATTGAACTCTTTAACTGTGTGTGAACTCATTGAATGTTAGACAAACTTTTCCTTGGACTTTATACTTGTTTAAAGTTTTAACTAAAATCACTATCAAGGATATGTAGACAGATATCATTTCCATTACAGGTATGTTTAGAGAGTTATATTTTGGAAGAGTAATTTTCAATCGACATTCTCTAACTTAATTATTCTTAAAAATAAACCAACAAATTAGCATAAATTTATTTACTTTAAAAATTAAAATGTATGCAAATTTATCATTTTTAATCTTTTCATTAAAAATTATATAATTTATTAATAAAATTGACGTATTTTCCGTCTCTAATATCGTACCCCCAATATATCTTAGGTTAATGCATATAATGTAGATGTTCCACACGATGCATATATAATTTATTGAATCCAAAAAGAAGATTATCTAAGATTTCATAAGGAGATGAATTTTGATATGCTCAGTATAAAGTGATCTGATATTTTATATAGTTGTTATTAACATCTTCAAGTTAATTAAATAATTTGATACTACATGATAGGTTTGGAAGACAAAAAAATTACATCTAATTAAAGTCATCAATTAATCAAGTTCTGCTATACTACATGTAGTATATTTGCTTCATAATTATTAGTATGGCATGTTTGAGGTTATTAATTACTGCTCATTTGTTTATAATATTTATGCAAACTGGAAACATAGCAAAAGGTAATTATTGAGTTATTTAGTGCATGTCAACGTTGCATCTTTCTCACCCCCTATTTATGACTGAGAGTAGGAGAAATTTAACAGTTAGTAATACTACTTTAAAGTTGTTTAAATATTTTTTCCTAGTCAATTAACACAATTTTTAAAGAAAAACAATATTAGTTTATTCATGAAAATAATAACTTTTATTATGTTTAATAATTAAGTTTAAATTTAATATATAAAATTATGAATTATTTAAAATTCTATATTTTTTAATTAAAACAAAGTAAAATATAAATAATTTTGAAAAACATATAACATAAAAAAATAAAAAATACATTTGTTTCTAATATATAACATAACTCATGGTAAACATAACTAATATATTGAAAAAAATTATTATATTGCCTGTTACTTCTAAAAGGGTCCACAGTGGAGTTCGACCCAAACTTTGCAAATTGCATTAGATTTTCAAACAGATTAATTTTAAAAGTTTATTTTGGTATCAATAAATTTAAAATTTAAAATGGTTCGAGTGTTTAAGCTTAAAGAATTTTATTTACAATTATTTCTTTCAGGTTTCTTTGAGTGATTATCATTTTTAATTTTACGAAATAATATTAAAAATATTTTGTATGTTTTTTAAATCACAAAATATTATAAATTCTTGATGTAACATCCCAAAATGTTACTATAAATAACATAATCAATTAAATATATTTATAAACAACTTAAACATAAACATGTAAATATAAGTATAAGTATATAAACATACGTAAAAGAAATATAATAACTTAAATACATGAATTTACAAAACAACTCATTACAGAGGTCTTTTTGAAATTAACTTTTTAAAAACCTAAAAAGCACACGTATTTTGGGAATTTTAAGAACACTGTGCACTACACCTTCCAAAAACACAAGTCTTACTTTGAAACATTTTTAATTGAAAGGGTAACTTTTCTTTAAACCACTAATAAATGCCTTAAGAAGCTTCCCATAAATTTTCTCGTAAGGCACACCATTTTATTTTATTTACTCTTAAGTTATTAATATGAGAGGAATCAGACTTCTTCAAACTAGGAAGTATCCCTGACACATGCATTGTATGGATATTTATAATTAATATATGCATTTATCACTGTCTGTGTATGCATGAAATATAAACATTTAAACTTGGAAATATGAGAGGAAATAACCCTCTTCATTGCAATGGATGTTGGAGTTGGAATCTTAACTTGCTTTCACGTTACTTTTGTGTGTTAGTATTGTTATTATTTATCATTATTAGACTTAATCAAGTTGTTAAATTTTGAATGTCTCAGGGAGATGCTTGTAAGCGCAAAATGCAAAATCCAGTCTATAGTTTAAGGAAGCTAGGTACTGTCGGGAATAAAAAGGTTAAAATTGATGACATCGATGCTTCTTCTGCACATGAAAAGAAATTGGGTGTAAATATTTTATCAGTAGAAAGGAAGGAAAAGGTTAAAAACTGGGACTTGGTTGTAAAGCAACCAAAGGCAGCGTCTCCCATTAGTTCCATTCCTAAGAATCACAAACATATTTCTGGAAGTACTTCAAGTGGTAGTAGTAATATTCAAAATGGTACTGAGGAAAGCCACTATGATGTTCAAGCACCATCAGTTTATAAGCATTTGGGATTTTCTGCTGAGGATTCGGCGATACTTAGTCCGAAAAAGAGAAACTCGTTTGATGAAACCGTGTTCAGTTTATCTTCAGATACGCTGGCCTCTTCATTTGGAAAGGAGCAGTCCTCTGGAACTGTTGAAGGAACTGCGAATTTGGAAGAAAGAAGAAAGGATAACATTGCCATTAACACAGATAAGAGAAAGGAGGTTAGTCCTAGAGTTGAAAGTAAACAGTTTTCCAATACCCTGGAACAGGTTTGCGTGCAAAATTTTTTAAAGCCGTGTACCAATCAAGAGAAATCAAAAAACGTATTTGAGAATTCTGAATCATTATCCCACATGACAATTTGTGATAATAATTTACACCGGTTTGATGGCAACACAACCACTATGCATGTTTCTCCACATGGTAACGTTTCTAGATCTCTCTCAGCATTTCAAGGGGGGCAGGCTTCTGGCATAAATACGCAAGCGTGTGAATCTGAAGCTTTTAGTTACGCTGGAAAATTCATTGATCATTTGGGAGGTCCAACTTTTCAGCCTACACATGCAAATACAAGGACATATTTGGAGCCTTCACCCTCTTATTCTGCTTCCTTCAATGAAGTAAATGAGAGAACTGAATTTTCATTCCACACATATGGGAACAAGGATAATAATGGCCAAGCTATGGGTGGCCGATCGTTGTCAGGCACCTTTTCTGCAGATATGATTGATAATTCGTTTCTCTTGCCCGGCTGGGGTAAAGGAAGCGTAAGGAATTACTGCATGGAGCAGAACTCTTATGGTTTGCCTCTCAATTCTCATGGTGAGCTAATCAACTTCGGTTCAAGTGGAAAAGTTGGGACGATCCAGCCAGAGACATCATGTACTTTTAGAGGTTCTTTAAGAACACCTGTGAATAATGTTTTCCATCAAAATAGCCAGGACTATTTAAGGATTGGTAAGAGGCATGTTGTCCAGAAGATTCCTCAGGATCGGGGAAATTCATTTCCGCATTATTCAGGTAGTTGGTTAGGTGTTAGAGAGTTACATGGCAGGAGGAAAGCAGATATCTACCCGCATAATTCTGATTGGTGTTCCAATGTCCATGACCAGCCACTTGATTCAGAATTGAACCTTATGAGAAACCCTTTCATTGAACAAAATCAACTTGGCAAGGTGCCAAATCATAAGGAATATGGAATGATTTCTCCGAGAGGAAGCCCGGTTCTTGTTTCACCTATTTCCAGCCAACCAACAATGAGGTTGATGGGAAAAGATGTTCCGATCGGTAGAAGCAGCAAAGAAAAGCAACAAATTTTCGGAGGAGTTCTTTGGGCTGAAGAGGAATCCAGAAGAAGGCATTATTCTGTAGATACCTCTATGGATAATTCTTTATTAGGAAGATGCTATATGCCTGATTGGGCTACTGGTTCCGAATTACAGAGACAAACGGAGAATGTGTTACAATCTGTGAAAATTCAAAGCAATCGAGCATTACAAAGTACCCTGTTGATTAAAGGTGACTCTGAATTTCTTAACCTGCAAAGTGATCATATATCTCAGAATGCAAGCCATGGAACCAGCATAAATTCTAGTACTAATTTGCATCCTATTTCCCAAGCACCTACTTCCTGTGCAATATTTAGTAGGCAACCAGAACACTTGCCCGAGCAGTTTGTTTCTGGAGCTAAAACACCAGGACTCTGCTTTCATTCTCAGGTACCATCTCCTCCTTACAATTTCCATCTGTCTACTTTAAGCAATGGTGAGCAGAATGACTGGAAGAAGCACCATCGTGTAACGAATTCAGCTTTTGGATTTCCTTTCTTGCACCCAATTGTTGAAGAACAGGCCAAATCATCTTCGCTCAAGAGGTCCTATAGCAGTTTTCCAGCATGGTCATCAGGCTCAACATATCAAAAGATGTCTGGGAGCTCTACTACTACAAGTTTTCATCAAAATGCATGGAGAAATGATTCAACTATCCCATTCGTGAATCATTCAGATGGTTTGTATCCTAATTCTGTGATTTCTCACTGTCCCAGGAACGCCCCTCTTTCCCCAACATCCAATTCTTATCCTTATTCTCCATATGCTTCAGTTTCCCTCGTTGCCAAACCACCTGCTGCCATAGATGATTGTAGAAACATACTTAGGGTCACTGACAGAGTCATATTAGATGATATGATTGCCAAAGACCAGCATCCATGCACCAATGCCAGGAAGAGACCCGCAGCTAATACTTTTGATCCTGCAAAACCTAACAAGTTACTTCACATATAAGTGCAGAAAAACTAAGCCCCATCACTGGGCTGGCTCGAGAGACTTCAAGTACAAATTTGCAGCAAAACAGCAGAGAAGTTGAACTTAAACTCTAAGTGGGTGCAAGAAGTGAATGTGTTTTGATTGAAGCTCAGAATCTAAATCCTAGAAGCCATCTTGGCTTTGATTCTTCTCACCGGGATGGTAATATCAGGTCCTGTGAAACTTGGTCCTGGTGCTAAGCATATTCTGAAACCGTCACAGAATGAGGAAAACTCAACACCGATCCATTCTGCCGTTCCTATTGCTGCGACTTCTGACTGTGGTAGGGATCTAGAACATCAAGGAAAGACAAAAAAGATGTACATATTTGAAGTGTAAATCATCATTTTATGATGTGACCTTTTTGCCTTGATAGTTTATGGACACCTGTGAACATAACAGAATTGTCCTCGTATAATATTGCCAGATTGCTGAAACAGGTGGAAAATAGATCTCTTATCATCTTATCAATCCTGGGAAATAGTCAATAGCTTTTGACTAAACACTCTTTACCGTTTGCAGAGCTTTAAAATTAGTAAAACAGGTAGTTGCAGATTTTTTTAGCTGAAGAGTGTAATTACATACAAATATTGCTATACTTTTTGTTTTTTTGAATCTCAAGGATGGGATTGTTATAATTTCATCAGAAAACTTCCTACTGAATTACTATTCAAAATACAATCTTTTTGTTTGAATAATGAAGCAGAATATGAAGTCTTGCTTACATGTTTAGAATAATTAGTAGCATTAGGTGCGAAAGATCTAATGATAATGATAACAGGAAATTTAAAATTAGCAATCAAACAATTAAAGAGTACAAGTCTATAATAGTAATTTGCTTAAATATTTTGATAATTATGAGATAGAACATATGGAAAGATTTATGAATATGGAGGCAATTAAATTAGCCCAAATTGCTTTAGGATGCAAACTTTTTTTTTCTAAATTTGATAAAGGGAAATTACCAGAACAATTCGAAATCGTATCATGATGAATGATAGAAAGATAATGTAGTGATCATTTGTACAAGACAAGTGTTGATGGAACTTTGTTAAAATGTTTGGGAGAATCTGAAGCTTGTGTTACATACGTTGAAATTCGTGAAGGTATCTGTGGTGCTCATCAAGCAGGGAGAAGAGAAGAGTGAAATGCTTATTACTTATTAGAATTTCTAATTCTATAATCCAAAAATAGTCATCCAAAAATAGCAAGAATTTCTAATTTTATAATTAAAAAATAGTCATCCAAAAATAATCTAAAAATAGTCATGATCTTTTATGTCAATTATTAAGAATATGAATTAAAATACCTAAATTCATAGCGATGATCGTCGATTGTTGCAGAATCTTTACGGTAATCACAAACATATCATGGCTCCCCAACCTCCATCAACAGATCTGAACAAGGCCTTAGCCAACATCCAAATAAATCTCACCAACATCCAAAGCCAACTGGCCGAACACACTAGCAGACAATCTACCTTAGAGGCTCAAAATGACCACCTTCACTCTACCTTCACGTCCATCCTGGATCAGGTTGCTCTCTTGACTCCAACGGAGACTAAAATTCCACACATGAACCAGCAAAGTAGCCCTCATTCCAATCACTCAAACCAGCAACCATCCACCACCCCTTCCATACGACCACCCACACTCAACCTATCCTTCTTTGACGGTACAAATCCACTGGATTGGCTTTTTCAAGCGGACCAATATTTCTCCTTCTATCAAATACCGTTGGACCAACGCATTCCTATGGTGGGATTTCATATGCAAGGAGACGCTCTCTCATGGTTTAAATGGCTGCACAATAACCACCTACTCACAGATTGGCACTCCTTCACAAGGGCTTTGGAGCTTCGTTTTGGCCCCTCCACCTATATCAATCATCAAGTGGAGTTGTTCAAACTCCAGCAAACTATGTCGGTCACTGAATACCAAGGCAGGTTTGAACGCTTATGCAATTGTGTGGTGGGTCTCACTCCTGAAACTATACTTAATTGTTTCATTTCTGGTCTGAATGTTGAAATCCGCAGAGAACTTACTATATTGAACCCATATTCTATTGCCCAAGCCATAGGTCTAGCTAAGCTTATTGAGGACAAACTCAGAGATTCTAAACTTAAACAAATTCGATTTCCAGCACCTACCTATCCCCACCCTAACCCCACTCCCTTATTCACTAACAGAAACAACACACCCACACCACCCCCAGCCCATATGCCCATCAAACGTTTATCCTCCTCACAAATGCAAGAGAGACGAGCCCTAGGGTTATGCTACAACTGTGACGAAAAATTCTTCCCTGGCCATAAATGCACTTCCTCTCGATTTTTGCTCCTTTTAGATGACCCAGAACTCCTAGCTGAACCCAACGAGGAGATTTCCCCCACATAGGACCACACCAACACTATTCACTTCCACCTTTCACCTCAAGCCCTATCTGGTACTATTTCCCCAAAAACCCTCAAATTCACAGGTCTAATTCATCACCTCCCTGTTACCGTCCTCATTGACTCGGGAAGCTCCCACAACATTCTTCAACCACGTATTGCCCACCACTTAAACCTAGCCATATCCCCTAGCCCACCCCTCTCGGTAATGGTTGGAAATGGGGCGTTCATTAAGTGCCAGGGTATTTGACCATTGGTGGACATATCTCTCCAAAACTCTACCTTCACTATTCCCTTTTACCTTCTTCCGATTGAAGGTGCGGATGTTGTTTTGGGCGTGGAATGGTTGAGCATGTTAGGGTCCATCTAAGCAGATTTCTCAATCCCCAGCATACAATTTACCTACAACAACCAACATATTACGTTGCAAGTCGCCCACTCATCCAACCCATTAGCTACCACTTATCACCAATTTTGCCACTATCTATCCAATAACTCTATTGCCTCTTTACACCTTCTATCGGTGGACACCCAACACCACTCCCATACAACCTTAGCCACTACCATTGATAATCCCGCATCCCCGTTATCTCACCTACCCTCACCCATCAAATCCCTTCTTCAGGAGTACCAAGGTATTTTTCAAAAACCAAGAGGGTTACCTCCACAGAGACCACATGACCACCATATTCCCCTATTACCTCATACCCCACCAATCAAAGTGAAATCGTACCGCTACCCACATCACCACAAGGAAGTTATTACAACACTGATCTCAGAAATGCTGCAAGAGGGCATTATTCAACCTAGTACAAGCCCATTCTCTTCACCAGTGCTCTTAATAAAAAAAAAAGATGGAACATGGCGTTTCTGTGTGGATTACGGAGCCTTAAATGCAGCCACCATTCGTGAACACTTCCCCATTCCCACCATTGATGAACTGCTCGATGAGTTAGGCTCAGCTACTGTTTTTACTAAAATAGACCTACACTTAGGGTACCGCCAAATACTGGTTCTCCCAGAAGACACTCACAAAACAGCGTTCCGCACTATAGATGGCCACTATGAATTCTTAGTGATGCCATTTGGTTTAACTAACGCTCCTTCTACTTTTCAGGCAGCCATGAATGATCTTCTCAGACCATACCTCCACCGGTTTGTCTTAGTTTTTTTTTATGATATTTTGATTTATAGTCCAAGTTTGCAGGATCATATTGCTCACCTACAAACTATATTGGAAGTGCTACACACTCAGCAATTTTTTGCCAAGCTTTCAAAGTGCAGTTTCGCAACCGCGGAAGTTAGTTACTTGGGTCACATTATTTCTGCACAGGGAGTCCAACCAGACCCAGAGAAAGTCAAAGCCATACACGACTGGCCTCAGCCACGATCACTCATGGAATTACGGGGTTTCCTCGACCTCACCGGATTTTACAGGAAATTCATAAAGCACTACGCCACTCTCGCCGCTCCTCTCACTGACTTATTACAATACCACAAATTTACATGGACTGAGCTCGCGCAGCAAGCATTCGAAAAATTAAAATTACACATGAAGACAATGCCTACACTGCACCTTCCAGATTTTAAGCTGCCCTTTGTGGTCGAAACAAATGCCTCCGCAGTGGCCATAGGAGTCGTCCTCAGCCAATCCGGGCAACCACTAGCCTTTTTCAACAAAAAGATGAATCCCAAGCTCCAAGCTTCCTCCGTATATGTTCGAGAGATGTATGCCATAACCGAGTCAGTAAAAAAATGGCGTCAATACCTCATAGGACAACATTTCAGAATCATAACAGATCAAAAGAGCCTAAACACCCTCCTCTCCCAAACCATTCAGACCCCAGAACAACAGAAATGGACTGCTAAATTGCAGGGATATGATTTTCAAATTATTTATTGACCTGGGAAGGAAAATGCCGTGGTTGATGCTATTTCAAGGCAAGGTCATGATTCCTCTACCATACTGCTTGCAGTGTCATCCCCAATCCCGCAGCTTATTCAAGAACTCCAAATTTTTTTGCCACCACAGAAGGCCAGGGAGTGCTCCATGCGTGCACAAGCAGTCAACAACAGCCAAGCTTGTTCTCCACTAGCCACGGTTTACTTTTTTTTCATCAGATATTCGTGCCAGCATCATCTAATTTCCGCCAGCGCATTATGACAGAGTTCCATGCTTCCCGGTATGGTGGCCATTCCAGCATCAAACCAACTCTCAAGCGCATAGCCGCTTCATTCTATTGGCCGAAATGGACCAGAGACGTCCATCGTTTTGTCCAACAATGCTCCACATGCAAAAAAAAATAAGTATATGCCAACCAAAACTCAGGGTTTACTGCAACCATTACCAATTCCAAAACAAGAATGGGAGGACATATCAATGGATTTTATTACTCACCTTCCAGTCTCATCCGGACACTCGGTCATTTGGGTATTATGCGACAGACTCACAAAATATGTGCACTTCATCGCTCTGCCCACACACTTCACGGCCCAGCAACTAGCCAAGCGTTTCTCAGTAGAAATTTGTCGCCTCTACGGACTACCAAAAACCATCGTCTCGGATCGCGACCCCTTGTTTGTTAGCACTTTCTAGCAGCACCTGTTCAAAGGACAAGGAACAACGTTAAAATTTAGCTCGTCATACCATCCCAAACGGACGGTCAAACAGAGGTACTGAACCGCGGCTTAGAGGCCTACCTGAGATGTTTTGTGGGAAACCAACCAAACAAGTGGTACAAATATCTTCACTTGGCAGAACTTTGGCATAATACAACGTACCATTCGACTATTGGAACCTCCCCGTTCCATGCGTTGTACGGTCGACAACCACCCACAGTAGTTGACTTCTTAAGCGTCCCAAACGCTAGAACCTCCATCCACGAGACATTGTCGGCACACACCGTCATCCTCCACGACCTCAGGGAGCACTTGCGTCGCACACGCCAGCGCATGTGTGACCAACCTAATTGCCACCGCACAGACCGTAGTTTCGAACCAGGAGAATGGGTGTGGGTACGACTCCAACCCTACCGGCAACACTCATTAGAACGGCGAACACACCAAAAGCTTGGCCCGCGTTTTTCAGGCCCATACCAGGTCCTACAAAGCATCGATGTCGTCGCATATGAGTTTGGCACACACCGTCGGCGCGAGTCCACCCAGTTTTTCACGTTTCGCTGCTCAGACCTTTCAAAGGACCTGCGGGAGAACACCAGGGTCTGTCTACCAAATCCAAGAACTTGGCACTTCCAACACCACTTAACTCATCTCCCAACCCAAATCAGAACGCTCTGAACTCACCGTACCAGGAAACCAATGACAACACGCCATGTGTTATACTCACAAATCACACCGACTTAGCTGGCATCGAGCCTCACGCTCACGCGCCCCACCAGCAAGCCATCTCCACACCTCATAATCACCTCAACACGCGTTCTGATAGAATCAACAACAGAGCGCCACGTGTCCCACTCACTAATGACGCGGTTTCCCCACGCCTCGAGCCCCACGCGCACCAACAAACCCTTCCCACGCCCATTAATGGCCTGAACGCGCTTCTTGAGGGAGCCAACAAGAGTGTGTCGCGTGTCCAACTCACTGATGGTGTAGCTTCCCCAAGCCTCGAGTCGCGCGTCCCACTCACTGCTGGTGCAGCTTCCCCACGCCTTGAGCCCAACGCTAGCACTCCACGCAATACAAACCCTAATTCTGAAGCACCTCAAACGACGCCACCCCCTCCAAACCCTAAAACCCCAGCACCACTCCCTACAAACCCTAATGACCCAACAACCAATACCCAACCCAACTCACCCTTAATGGCCCATCCAATTCCTGCACCCCCGTGCCAGATTGCATACACCCCACCCCATATCCAAACTCACGAGAATCCACAACAGCCCAATAACCGTCCAACGACCCAACTAATTCCAAGATCCAACTTTGAGGACAAAGTGTCTAGTGGGGCGGATAGTAATGTTAGACTGGGCCCATACACAAGCACAAGACCAAAAAGACAGCCCAATTGGATGAAGGACTTTATAATAGGATAGACTCATGTGTTCTTAGTAAATGTCTGCCATTTTATTATTATTATGTTTTTATTATTGAAAGGTTTTTGTAAGGCCCATGGGGCTTTTTTACCCTTATAGGGGACTAAGCAATACGAAAAGAAGGCAGAGAAGTTTTTGGTAACCCTAGTTTTAGAATAGCAGTAGCAAAAGCCTAACAAAATCGTATCATGATGAATGATAGAAAGATAATGTAGTGATCATTTGTACAAGACAAGTGTTGATGGAACTTTGTTAAAATGTTTGGGAGAATCTGAAGCTTGTGTTACATACGTTGAAATTCGTGAAGGTATCTGTGGTGCTCATCAAGCAGGGAGAAGAGAAGAGTGAAATGGTTATTACTTATTAGAATTTCTAATTCTATAATCCAAAAATAGCTAGAATTTCTAATTTTATAATCCAAAAATAGTCATCCAAAAATAATCCAAAAATAGTCATGATCTTTCATGCCAGTTTACAAAAATATGAATTAAAATACCTGAATTCATAGCGATGATCGTCGATTGTTGCAGAATCTCTACGGTAATAAAAAACAGGAGGTTTGTGGTCTTCCTCAACCAAATAACCTAATTCCTCTATGGGACCTTAGTCTCTCTTCTTAATGGGGAGAAGAAGGTGTGTTTTTGTTTTGTGTGTTGGGGACCATAACCAATAGCCTATATTTATATTGCTAATTAAGATTCCCATAATCCCCTTAATTAGGCAATATTGGTATCTACTCATTTAATCCATATCCACATTATTAAGGTAAATAGGAAATATAATTGTATATTATAACCCATTAATAGGAAATCAATCCGTTATTTCCTTACAATCTCTCACTTGGGTTATATATTACCTTGAACACAATTATATCACAATTCTTTAGGCGCTCATCTGTATCCTATTTATTTTAATTTTCCTTATGAACAATCTGGTCCATCAAATACAAAGATAAGGGAATTACCGCGATATTTATCACAATTAATTTGTGACAAGACCACGACAATCACCACATATCAATATACCAAACGACATAAATCTAATGTGGATGAGTAGAATGGAAATTTCGTAAAGTGTTATCTCAAAGTAATGGCAATTTCCAACTGATGCTACTTTATTCTTTAGTGAGATCATTCCAAAATCTTTATACACAATTAAAATTATTTAATAAAGAACATAGTGAATTCAATCATAGACATATAAACCATCAACTTTATTCTACAGAAACATAATAAGCAATAGAATATCCAAAACAAAACATAGAACAAGAACACTCCCACTAAACCAAGGTATCATCTTGAATAACACCCATAAGTGCAGTGTGCTCATGAAAGACCTTAGGTATCAATCCCTTGGTTAATGGATCAGCTAGCATAGATTTTGTTCCTATATGTTCTATACAAATTTGTCTATTTTGAACTCTTTCTTTCACAACTAGAAACTTAATGTCAATAAACTTTGACTTCGTTGAGCTTCTATTGTTGTTGGAATAAAGGACTGCAAAGTTGTTGTCACAATAAATCTTTAGCGGTCTTTCGATTCCGTCTACAACTCGTAATCTCGTAACAAAATTCTGAAGCCACAGACCGTGGTTGGATGCCTCATGACAAGCTACAAACTCCGCTGCCATAGTTGAAGAAGCTATAAGAGTCTGTTTTACAGACTTCCACGATATGGCTCCTCCAGCTAATATGTAGACATAACCAGATGTGGAGTGCTTGCTATCTTGACATCCCGCAAAATCAGAGTTAGAGTACCCAATGATCTCCAAATTCTCTGACCTCCGATAAGTGAGCACGTAGTCTTCTGTTTTCTTCAAATAACGCAACACGCATTTGGCTGTTGTCCAATGTTGTAATCCCGGATTACTTAAGTATCTACCCAATACTCCCACAATGAATGCTATATCGGGACGAATACAAACTTGTGCATACATTAGACTCCCTATAACAGATGCATAAGGAATCTTCTGCATTTCTTTTCTTTCAAGATCATTTTTAGGGCATTGTTTGAGACTAAATTTGTCTCCTTTGGCTACAAGTATATCTCTTGGCTTACTATCTTTCATGTCGAATCTACTCAGAATTTTATCGATATAGGTCTTTTGTGACAATCCAAGAATACCTCGAGGGCGATCTCTAAGTATTTGAATCCCTAATACAAAAGATGCATTACCAAGATCTTTCATTTCGAAATTCTTCGTCAGAAATTTCTTGGTTTCATGCAATAATCCTACATCACTACTAGCAAGTAGAATATCATCGACATATAACACCAGAAAGATATTTTTACTCCCACTAAACTTGTGGTACACACAATCATCAACAACATTTGTGGTAATGACTTGATGAAACCCTCTTGGTTTTAAATATCCATTTGCAGCTAATGGGTTTCGAGCCTTTAGGCAATTCAACGAGATCCCAAACGTCGTTGTCATTCATAGACTTCATCTCTTCATTCATGGCATCGATCCATTTAGAAGCGTCTAAACTACGCATGGCTTGATAGAAGTTGATAGGATTTTCCTCTGTTAAACCAATTGCATCCTCATGTTCTTGCAGAAATACGATGTAATCATCCGAAATCGCATTGTTCTTTCTCTAATGGATCTTCTTAATGGAAATTCTTGAGGTTGTTGAGTTTGATCATTAGGTGGTGCGTGAGGAAGAACTTCATTGTCATTTTGTTGTACAACAATGTCAGGGATAGGAGCCTGAACATCGTTGTTGAGTTCTGGTGTTGTGTCATGAATAACAAATGGTACAATGACCTTGTCATTTTCAACAACAAACTCTTCCTCAAAACCGACATTCCTTAAATCTTCTTCCCTCCCAAACTCAATTTCCTCAAGAAATCTCGCATTTCCCGTTTCAAAAATAGATCTTGATGTGGGATCAAAAAACTTGTAGCCTCGAGAGCATTCAGCGTACCCAACAAAATAACAGTTAACTGTTCTTAAGTCTAGTTTTGCTTCGTGCGGCTTATAAGGTCGCGCTTCAGCAGGACAACCCCAAATGTGCAAGTGCCTAATGCTAGGTTTCTTGCCTGTCCACAACTCATAAGGGATTTTGGCAACTGCCTTACTTGGTACTCTGTTAAGGATATAAACTGTGGCCTTTAATGCTTCTCCCCAAAGTGATTATGGTAAAGAAGAATGAGCAATCATACTCCTAACCATTGTTAGAATATATGGCCTTAAACGAAAAGGGGGTGAATTGTTTAAGAGGGATTTTCGCAAACTTTGAAGGTATAATGAAAATCAATGCTGAATTACAGAGAAAGAAATCAAAGAAACAAATAACCAAAAATGTTTCAAGATGATATCAGAAAAACAATCGGTTGTTTCTTCGAAACAATCGGTTGTTTTAATCAGCAGTTTATAAAAACAACTTAAAAACAGAATTTAAAGAGTTAAGGGTAAGAGATAAGCACACAAGCAATTTATACTGGTTCACTCTTACACCAAGAGCTACATCCCGTCCCCAGAAACCACTGGGTATTCCACTATGCAATCAAAACCAGATTACAAACACCAACACACCAAAGTAGTGACCTTGAAACCCTCAAGAAACACACTACCTTTGGCAAACCACACCAAGAGTGTTGATCTTGAACCCCTCAAGAACACACAACACTCCTTAGCAACACCACTACAAAAATACAGTAATCAAGGAAGAAGGGAATAGAATACACCTGGGTATTACAAAGCTTAAAGATCAGAATTACAACCCAATCCTATTCCACACACTTAAGAATGATCCAAAGCTCTTTCAAATCTTGGAAAAACTGTTTTGATAAAATCTTTCTGTTATTCCAAGATTAGGAGCGTAAAACCACCTTTATATAGACCCACGAAGTGGTCAAAAGCATTTAATAAAGGAGCCAAGTTAGTTATGATCATTTAAAACATATTAAAATCGCTTAACAGAATTCTGTTAAGGTTTTCAGGAAAACAATCGGTTGTTTTGTCGAAACAATCGATTGTTTTGGTTTGACAGCAAAGTCAACCAAGTTTTTCAAAAATAGCTAAGGTAAAACAACCTGTTGTTAGGTAAAACAACCTGTTGAATTTTTTACAGCTTTTTAGAAAACACATCTTTTCAAAAGGTTAAAGATTCAAATGAACTTGGATCAACTTAAGAAGTGAATTAACAAGTTTCAAACAACTAGACAACACACACACACCCAGCAGCAAGGTCTTCAACCTTTCCTCTTGGATTTGGAGACATCAAAGCATCTTGTTCAACAATCTCCCCCTATTTGATGAAGACAAATCCCTGGTTTGTTTGTGTTGTAGTTTTTGAACTTGAAAGGTCCTGCAAAACAGAATTTGTGCATATACAAAGCAGGTATACCAGCAGAATACCAAGGCACACAAAACCAGTTTTCTGCATAAGCCTTTAAGCAGAAAAACCAGTCAAATAACCATAAAAACCAGTGCCAAAATGAGACTTGTGTGTAGTAGAACTATGGTGAATAATAACATGGCAGCAGCAGAATTTAAACCATGATAAAACCAGATAACACCAGAGTGTATCAGCAGCACCACAACACATAAAACCACACCATTCTCCCCCTATTTGTCTTCTCAAATAGAATGAAAGAAGGGATACAAACAACAGAATTTCCAGCATTGAAAACCAGCATATAGCAGCAACATAATAAACCAGAAAACCTGTGTGTTGTAGCACCACCGTTGCAGCAACAAATCTTTGATACCATATCAGAATTGCAGCAAAATCTATGGTGTATCAGAGCTATGACAGCAGCAAAATCAATGTACCATAAACCCCAGAAATTTCAGCAAGGAGACCACAATTTCTCCACCTATCTTTTCTTCATCCAGCAATACCAGTTGGTCAAATGATTGCTCAAGAGGCGGATTTGGTAGAAATATTCTTTCTTCTGTTAAGAGCAAACCTTCCAGATGTTCCAAAGATTACATTCACAAATATTCATCAACCCCATGACCACCAATGTGGTTACCATTCATAAAAAGCTTTGAATTTCAAGGAAAACAAAGAATATATCTCTTTATGATCTAATTCAGAGGCACAAAGAATGCATATTTGACTCATAATGGGTTATGAAAGAAAAGAAATAGTTGTAATCATGCATAAGAAATCATGATAGCTTTATTCATATGTTCCAGAGGTAAAACAATCGGTTGTTTCGTGAAAACAATCGGTTGTTTTTCTGAGACAGCAAGAAAATGTTATTTTTCAAAGCAAATCATCTTTCAAAGTGATGGGAAATGCATAATGAAATACATTGATACCTTTGCATTACCTCAAGCATTTTAGAATGTCATTTGGTCTTATGAAGCCAAAAGCATAGGATGAACATATATAACTTACTTTACATAGGTCATGAATTTTTGACTTGTCAAGAATTTGAGTAAGGTGTATGCTCTTGAACTAGAAGCATCACTTTGATCATTCTTCATCATAGCACTTGTACTTGAAGGGTCCTGTAACACAGAATTGATGCATATACAAAGCAAGTATAGCAACAAGATAACAAGACACACACAAACCAGTTTTCTGCATATACAACATTAGCAGAAAAACCAGAAAAAAAAAATTTGAAGTAATCAAGTGCTTTCAAGTGCAGAGAAGCAACAACATAATGCATCAGTTTTAAAGCTATCTTATACAACCAAATCAAGCATAAACAGCTCCCCCTATTTGATCTACAAATAGACAATGAGAAGGGTTGTACAAAGCAGAAATCATAATGATAATAGAGTAGTCCAGCAATACAAACAATTTTAGGACACTGCCTCTTCATGTGTCCCAGCTTCTTACAGAAATGGCAAATGAATTCACCATTCTGCATCTTTGTTTTCTTCTTTTGAGAAGTTCCCTCCGCAGTATCCTTAGCTCTCCTTTTCATCTTATTCTTCGAGGTCAAAGCCAAATGAGCATTATCAGCCTTATCTCATTGATGTCTCTCTTCCTCTTGCATGCAATGAGAAATAAGCTCATTTAAGGACCATTTATCCTTTTGAGTGTTATAACTCACCTTAAATTGACCAAAGTGTGTAGGCAGAGAGATCAAAACCAAGTGCACAAGCAAGTCCTCAGACAACTCTAACTTAAGTTACTTGAGCTTTGATGCGAGATTAGACATCTCCATGATGTACTCTCTTATGTTTCCTTTTGCCCTGATACTTCATGGAGACGAGCTTACCCAAAAGGTTACTCGCTTCCAATTTTTCATTCTTCGTAAAGTACTGTTCAATTCCTTCAAGGAACTTTTTGGCATCCCCACTCTCATAAATAGAGCCCCAAAACGCTCCCGGAATGGAACACTTCATGATCATCAGACACATTCGGTTAGAGCGATCCCACTTCTCAATTTTAACCTCATTTGGGTTATCCGAAGTAGGAGTGGGTTGTTCCACCCTAAGTGCCAAATCCAAATCCATACAGCCGAGAACAATTTCCACGGTTTCTTTCCAAAATTTAAAGTTTGTCCCGCTAGGCATAGAGATATTATTGGCTTGAGCAGAAAAATACGGAGCAGTAGCAATAGAAACTAAATTTAGAACAAAAGAAAATTCAATAAATCTTACATAAGTTTAGAAAATCATAAAATTAAATAAAGGTAACCCCATCCCAAGATATCGGGCACTCCAATAACATTTTATCTTTGGACAAAATATTAATTTGTAAATGAAATCTTGGTGTTGTAATCAAATGATGGCAACAATAACATGTTAAATAATAAATCTTCCTTTGGGCCGATTTAAAATTCACATGTAAACCAAATAGTCATCACTCATTCTATCACAACAATCGTTCACGTAATTTCATTAAAATTCACCTTCCTTTGGGCCGATAAATAATTACAAAATTACATGTACGAAAACATCTATAATTCAAAACAAAATAATATCCACAAAAGAGGACACTTTGGAGACATATTGATTCAATTAAATTGTTTTAATTACAGACTTACCAATATTTAATTATAAAAAATAAAACCGTAAAATTAAAAGTAAACCATATGAGAATTAAACTAATGGGATTCTTCTGCTTAATAAACTGTATGACAATCACGACAAAGTTTCACCTGTATTTATTTATAACACTAACAAATTAACAATGATTTGATGGATCCAAAGTCCATATCACAAAAAATGATCAAATTTCATTAGTGATGGCCAAATAATTTAAATAATCACAATAACAACAATAGAGAATTGTTAGGCTTTAATAAAATTTATCAAAGAACCGCTTATGCCATATATATCTTTTGACATGTAGGTTGAATTAAAAAAAAAAAATATCAATCAAAATAAATGCACACAACGCACGATTTCGGAAAAAAAAATTGCATAATTTGTTTAAAGCGCATTCCACATAAAACAAAAGCTATAGCATAATCAATAGTCCACTGGATCCACCGAAACAATAGTCCACAAAGAGTGTTATGAATTGATTTTATCAATATATACACAGCCATCAAAATACAATGGTTGGATCCATCCACTGAAGAAAAAAATAATAATAAACCAATAAAAGAATATGAGGAATTACATTTTACATATAAAACAAAAAATGGATCCATAGTCACCCAATGAGAAGACCCTTAATATTGAATGTTGACTGTAAAGAGGCATATTCATAACTCAAACCAAATAAAAAAAATAGGGTTTAAGATGATAAAATTAAATATGTCTCTAATTCATCAAACATGATCGGCTCTGATACCACTTGTTAGAATTTCTAATTCTTTCATGCCAATTATCAAGAATATGAATTAAAATACCTGGATCCATGGTGATGATCGCCGATTGTTGCGGAATCTCTACGACAATCAAGAACAAGAGGTTTGTGGTATTCCTCAACCAAATAACCTAATTCCTCTATGGGACCTTAGTCTCTCTTCTTGATGGGGAGAAGAACGTGTGTTTTTATTTGGTGTGTTGGAGACCATAACCACCAATAGCCTATATTTATATTGCTAATTAGAGTTCCCATAATCCCCTTAATTAGGCAATATTGATATCTACTCATTTAATCCACATTATTAAGTTAAATAGGAAATATAATTGTATATTATAACCCATTAATAGGAAATCAATCTGTTATTTCCTTACAATTATTTGCTAAGTATGTTGAAAAATTGTATGGAAATATGAATCTTGTAAGGAATGTGAAAGATATGAACCTATACAAGTGCCTATATATATGAAGCTCCATGCAATAGTTGAATCATGGCTTTTTAGAGGACCAATAATTGATCTAATTGTGCAAATATATTCTCATTATTTGAAAGAACATAACTACATATTAATATCAATATATTATTTCATAAAATAGGTTGAAGTAATTCCCTTGAAAAATGTAAAACAAATAGATGCTATAATTTTCATCGAAAATAAATAGATTTGAAATATTAAAAATAATTACCACTTATAAGGGGACAATTTTGTTAGAGATATAAACTAAAAAGTTATGAATTGAACTTTCAATAATTTTAAATTATTTTCACCAATGAATGAGTTTTTTTTTTAATTAAGATACTCTTTATGAAAAAACAAATTTATGTTTTAAGAGATACCAATAAATTTTTTTAAACTTTTGTATGGACGCAAATATTTTTCAATTTTGATTAAACATATAAGAGGGAAAGAATGAGAAAAGACATAAATAACTATATTAGTTTATTCTCATATCAAGTTGTTTAATCACTTTCATTAGATTAATTCACTACATTAAAACAAAACAAAAAATAAGAAAGAACACCAATAAACATCAATATTTTGAATTCTACAAATCTTATACCGCCACGACTTCTGAAACACTATCACAAGTTTTCACAAGTAACATTATTGACAACTTCAATCAAGATCAAATACAAAGGTCAAGATCTTGAATCCTAGAAGATCTCTTACAACCACTTGAGAAACACTATTACAAGAAACACATTGATCATCCCTAGTTAAGAACAAACAAATTCAAGAACATAAAAAATGGAACAAAGTCACTTGGATAAATTGTAGCACAAGACGAGAAAAAAATATACAAGCTTGATTTGGAATGTGATTATATGATCCAGAAGTCATTGATTCACTTTAATAATTCCAAAAAGAAATTTTAAGCATATAAAGTTTATCTTAAAGTATTGAAATATTCGAAACAATTTTCAAATTAAATGCTCAAAGATAGATCGAGATAGTTCTAATATAGATTTATCAGTTTTAATGGATTAAAATATATTTTATTGATGTCATGTTATTGAATTTTAATCCATTAAAATATTTTTTAATAATTAAAACAACATGATCATCGTACCTTACAGTGTTTTAATGAAAATTAACAAATTGAAATAAGTTTTTAATTGATTAAAATGCTTCTTAATACAAATCCAATAAATTTAAGAATATTTTAATAAATTAAAATATTTTTAATCTATCAAATGAATTAATCAATCAAAGCAAGACCTAATATAAAGAAACTATTTACAAATATGAAACACACAAATTACAACTCAAATCCAAGAGTAGACACCAAATCAATGTTTTCAACACTTGTGTCGGTTAGAATGTATGGCTTTAAACTAGAGGGGGGTGAATGGTTTAAAGAGGGTTTTCGCAAACTTTTAAGCCAAGAATGAAATTACTCCGAGAATAACTTGATTAAGAAATCAGTTTGCCAAAACACAAAGCAAAAAACACAACACCAGAAAAACAATCGATTGTTTTTGTGAAACAATTGATTGTTTCGCATAAACAATCGCTTGTTTATACCAGTTCACAAATATAAAACTGAAATTAAAGAGTTAAAGGATAGAGAGAATGCACACAGAGGTTTATACTGCTTCACTCTTAACCAAGAGCTACATCTAGTCTTCCCAGAAACCACTGGGGAATCCACTGAGTAATCAACCCTAGATTACTTACAACACAACCAAAGAAGTGACATTGATCCCCTCAAGACACACACTTCCTTTGGTCCAGCATAACACCACTAAGAATGCTGATCTTGATCCCCTCAAGAACACACAACACTTCTCAGCTATACACACAGAGTTTCTTTCAAAAGTACAAAGGATTACACTTGTTACAGAACAAATCTGAAATCAATACAAGATGAAAATCCTATCTCACACTCTTTGATCAATGCAATCTCTAAGCAATTCTCAACTTTTCAAAATCTCAAAATCAGTTCAAAACTCCAATCTGTTTTTATGTATTTAATCAAAGTTGTTTGTTGCATAATCTTAACAAACTATTAATTGCATTTAAAGATTGGTCAAAGCATTAAAAACTGGAGCGTAAACAGTTAGAAAAACATATATTGCTCAGTCAAAGCACAAAACAATTTTCTGTTATGGTCCCAAAACAAACAATCGGTTGTTTCCATGAATCAATCGGTTGTTTTGGTTTGACAACAAGTCAACCATCAAAAACAGTTTTCAACCTTTCTAAAAACACCTAAGTATAAAACAATCGGTTGTTTTGACAAAACAACAGGTTGTTTTTAACTTAGTTTGAAAAACACTTTTCAATTAAAAGGTTTGAGAATGCTTATGCTTTGGATTCAATCAAGAGTGGATATATACAATTAATCTACCCCAGACCCTATCTACAGACAGCTTAGCAACAGCAAGCGCATCCAGCCTTTCATCAACATTCAAAGGGTTTGGATTCTTCAAAGCTTGAACATACTTGGTTCAACAATCTCCCCCTATTTGATGAAGACAAATCCTTGGTGCTTGTGTTAGATCTGATTGAATCTGAAGCAGTACTTGCAAAAAAAAACATATATACAAATCAATGCTTCCTACAGCAGCAGTTTAGATTTTCACACATTGAAAGCTCATTTTCAGACAAACAATTGGTTGTTTATACGAAATAATTGGTTGTTTCTATCAGCAGAAGCAGAAACAAATTTAATATCAGAGATTTGAGCATATTTAAACAGTTTCAGAGAAAGATACACAAGAACCAATCAATTCTCCCCCTATTTGTCTTCACAAATAGACTCTAACATGTATTAAAAAAGATTTAAGAGAGATTATTAAGGTCAAGGATACCTAACTCATTTCTTAGAAAGAAGAACCTCTCTTTTGGTAATGGTTTTGTGAAGATATCAGCTAACTACAGTTTAGTCTCAACAAACTTCACTTCACAGTCCCCATTGCTTACATGATCCCTGATGAAATGATGACGTATCTCAATATGCTTAGTCCTTGAGTGTTGAATCTGATTTTTGGTAAGATTGATGGCACTTGTGTTATCACACATTAAAGGGACCTTGTTGATTTGCAATCTAAAGTCTGCAAGTTGTTGTTTGAGCCACAGAATCTGTGCACAACAGCTTCCAGCAGCTATGTACTCAACCTCAGCAGTAGAGAGAGTTACACATGCTTGCTTCTTGTTATGCCATGACATAAGGCTTGAACCAAAAAGGTGGCAAGTGCCACTTGTGCTCTTTCTATCTAGCTTGCATCCTGCAAAGTCAGAATCTGAATAACCAATTAAATGAATGGGAGAGTGAGAAGGATACCATAACCCAACAGTTGATGTTCCTTTGAGATATTTCAGAATTCTTTTTGCAGCTTTGATGTGTGACTCCTTAGGATTTGCTTGATATCTTGCACAAAGACACACCGCAAACATAATGTCTGGTCTACTTGCTGTTAGATATAACAAAGAGTCAATCAACCCTCTGTATTTGGTTTGATCTACTCCTTTTCCAGCAGCATCTGCATCCATGTAGCAGCTTGATGGCATAGGAGTGCTTGCTTCTTTGCAATTCTCCATTTCAAATTTCTTGATAATTTCTTTGCAATACTTTGATTGGCATAGAAAGATCTCATCCTTTGTTTGCTTAACCTGCAATCCAAGAAAGAAAGACAATTCTCTCATCATAGACATTTCAAACTCACCTTTCATAGCAGCCACAAATTCTTCACACAGACTATCTTGTGTTGCACCAAAGATGATGTCATCGATATAGATTTGCATAAGGATAATTTCAGAATTTGACTTTTTGATGAAGAGAGTCTTGTCTATCATTCCCCTTTCATAGCCATGTGACAGCAGGAAGTTGCTAAGCCTCTCATACCACTGCCTTGGAGCTTGCTTCATTCCATACAAAGCCTTTTTCAAGTTGAAGACATGATTAGGATGTTGATGATCTTTAAAGCCCGGTGGTTGATCCAAATACACTTCCTCATTGATGTAGCCATTCAAGAAAGCACTCTTGACATCCATTTGGAAGAGTTTAAAACCACTCATACATGCAAAGTCCAACAGCAACCTCACAGCCTCCAATCTAGCAACAGGAGCAAAGGTTTCACCATAATCAATGCCCTCCTCTTGATTGTAGCCTTTGGCAACTAGCCTTGCTTTGTTCCTTATGATCACACCATCTTCATCCAACTTGTTTCTGAATACCCACTTCGAACCTATGATGTTCATCTCAGCTGTTTTAGGGACAAGAAACCATACCTCATTCCTTATAAACTGATTTAACTCTTCATGCATAGCTTCAACCCACTTTTTATCCTTGAGAGCTTCATCAATTGACTTTGGTTCAATTTGAGAGACAAAAGCAGTGTGCTTGCAGAAGTTTGAGATGGAGCTACGTGTTGAGATACCTTCCTTTATCTGCCCTATGATGTTTTCCACTGACAGATCTCTAGGAATCCTCCATTCTTTGGGCAACTCACTCTGTTGCAGAATTTCAATCGGTTGTTTCTGCGAATCAATCGGTTGTTTTTGCGAATCAACCGGTTGTTTTTCTGCACTGATGCCCAGCTTTTCCAAACTGATGTTTTGCTCATCTTCTTCAGCACTGGTCTTCGGGATTTGGATGCTTTTGTGATCTACCTCATCAAAGACAACATGAACAGACTCTTCTACAGCCATTAGCCTCTTGTTATAGATTCTGTATGCATGACTTGTGAGAGAATAACCTATGAAGATGCCAAGATCAGCTTTTTCATCAAACTTCCCTAAGCTTTCCTTTCCATTGTTGAGAACAAAACAACTGCAACTGAAAACTCTGAGAAGATTGATGTTAGGCTTCCTTCCATTGAAGAGTTCATAAGGACTCTTCTTAAGAATTGGCCTAATTAGCACTTTATTCATCACATAACAAGAAGTGCTAACTGCATCAGCCCAAAAATACTTAGGAAGAGAAGATTCACTAAGCATTGTTCTTTCTAGCTCTTCAAGGGACCTATTCTTCCTCTCTACCACTCCATTCTGTTGTGGTGTTCTTGGAGTAGAGAAATTATGCAGAATTCCCATCTTTTCACAGAACTTGCTGAACTTTTCATTTTGGAATTCTTCTCCATGATCACTTCTTATTGAGCCTATGTTGTTGTTCTTTGTGTTTTGCAACCTTTTTGCAAGCTTCTTGAATGCAGAAAAGGCATCACTTTTTTATTCCAAGAAGAGAGTCCAAGTGAACCTAGAAAAATCATCCACAATAACAAGAGCATAATAATTTCCACCAAGGCTCATGGTTCTTGAAGGTCCAAAAAGATCCATGTGAAGTAGCTCAAGAGGTTTTAAAGAAGAAACAACATTTTTTATTTTAAAAGAGTTTTTCACTTGTTTCCCCTTTTGGCAAACTTCACAAATATGATCCTTCTCAAACTTGAGCTTTGGTAGCCCAATCACAAGATCCCTTGAAATTAGCTTGTTCAAGGGATTCATGTGAATATGAGCAATTCTTCTATGCCAAAGCCAAGACTCATCTTGATTGGATAGAAGACAACCAATTGAACATAGTGAAGAGATATCTAGAAGATAAACATTATTGATTCTTTTACCTACCAACATTACCTCTTTAATGTTGGGGAGACAGATTTAACATGTGTTTGTTTTGAAGATAACTTGAAATCCCTTCTCACACAACTGACTAATGCTCAGCAGATTGTATTTTAAACCTTCTACATAGAGCACATCATGGATGACCAAGATATCTTTGTCTCCTATGGATCCTCTCCCAAAAATCCTCCCATTGTTGTTGTCCCCATAGGTAACGTGCCCTTCTTGCTTAAAGGAGATGCTCAGGAACTTTGAATTGTCCTCAGTCATGTGCTTGGAGCATCCACTGTCCAAGTACCATTGTTGCATACTCTCCTCCAAGTTTTCCTACAAAGAAGATTTTCAAGTACAAAGATTTGGTCCCCTTATGAATGTGGATCCATTTGGTTTACATTCATCATTTGAACCTTTACTGCACTTAGGAATCCACTTCATAAAGCCCCTAGGAACAACATATTTCCTGATTTTACAGAACCTAACATAATGGCCTTTTTTCATGCAGTAGAAGCATGTAACAACCGGTTGTTTCGATGGTCCAATCAGTTGTTTTTCTGGCATTTTCGAAAATGACTTTGAAAATCTATCTTGCTTGTTTTGCGAGTTAAAGCCCAATCCAGCTTTTCCAAAAACAAAATTTTGAGATGCCAAGACATTCTCAAAGTTGGATTGACCTTTAGAAAGCTTATCCACAGTTTTAACAAGATAGTGGACTTTCTTTTCAAGATTTTCGCAATTTTCACAAACAAGAGTGTCACACTTGCAAGAGGAGTTTTTGTAAACTATTTCAAGGTTTTCAAAATCTGTTTTTGAATTTTCCAATTCCGGTGTCTTGACTCTGTTTTCAAGCCAACTATTCATTCCCTTTAACCGGTTGTTCAAGAGGGCCAATCGGTTGGCTTCTTCATGTGTTTCTTAAAAGGCTTGAAGCAATTGACTATAGTTTTCAGAGTTTGAGGAGTTAGATGAACTTACACTACTTGAGTCATCTTCCTTTCTGGACATGAAGCAGAGGTTGAGGCTTTTCTTGTTTTGCCTTCTTTTCCTTCTTGCTTGACTTCTTGACCTTACTTCCTTTGATTCATTGATGTTCCCATGAGTAGCTTTGAGTGTGTCCCACATCTCTTTAGCAGTTTTGCATTTTGATATCCTGAAAAACTCATTAGTATCTAGTGCAGAAGCTATTATGTTTTGAGCAGTACAATCAAGCTTGGCCATTTTACATTCTTCATTGGTCCATTGGGACCAAGGTTTTGCAATCAAAGAACCATTCTTTTTAAACTTTGGAATGAAAGGACCATTCTCAATTGAATCCCAAATTCCTTGATCAATAGATTCCAAAAAGATTTTCATTATGGCCTCCCAAATACTTGTAATTCAATTCACAGAATAAAGGTGGTTTGTAGATGGAAGCACCTTCCTCAAAAGATAGTTTTCCAGCCATAGAAAAAGATTTTCGGATCAAACATGATTAACTTTCAAGTACCAAGCTCTTGATGTCAATTGTTAGAATGTATGGCTTTAAACTAGAGGGGGGTGAATGGTTTAAAGAGGGTTTTCGCAAACTTTTAAGCCAAGAATGAAATTACTTCGAGAATAACTTGATTAAGAAATCAGTTTGCCAAAACACAAAGCAAAAAGCACAATACAGAAAAACAATCAGTTGTTTCACAGAAACAATCGGTTGTTTATACCAGTTCACAAATATAAAACTGAAAATAAAGAGTTAAAGGATAGAGAGAATGCACACAGAGGTTTATACTGGTTCACTCTTAACCAAGAACTACATCCATTCTTCCGAGAAACCACTGGGGAATCCACTAAGTAATCAACCCTATATTACTTACAACACAACCAAAGAAGTGACATTGATCCCCTCAAGACACACACTTCCTTTGGTCCAACACAACACCACTAAGAATGCTGATCTTGATCCCCTCAAGAACACACAACACTTCTCAGCTATACACACAGAGTTTCTTTCAAAAGTACAAAGGATTACACTTGTTACAGAACAAATCTGAAATCAATACAAGATCAAAATCCTATCTCACACTCTTTGATCAATGCAATCTCTAAGCAATTCTCAACTTTTCAAAATCTTAAAATCAGTTCAAAACTCCAATCTGTTTTTCTGTATTTAATCAAAGTTGTTTGTTGCATAATCTTAACAAACTATTAATTGCATTTAAAGATTGGTCAAAGCATTAAAAACTGGAGCGTAAACAGTTAGAAAAACATTTATTGCTCAGTCAAAGCACAAAACAGTTTTCTGTTATGGTCCCAAAACAAACAATCGGTTGTTTCCACGAATCAATGGTTGTTTTGGTTTGACAACAAGTCAACCATCAAAAACAGTTTTCAACCTTTCTAAAAACACCTAAGTATAAAACAATCGGTTGTTTTGACAAAACAACAGGTTGTTTTTCACTTAGTTTGAAAAACACTTTTCAATTAAAAGGTTTGAGAATGCTTATGCTTTGGATTCAATCAAGAGTGGATATATACAATTAATCTACCCCAGATCCTATCTACAGACAGTTCAGCAACAACAAGCACATTCATCCTTTCATCAACCTTCAAAGGGTTTGGATTCTTCAAAGCTTGAACATACTTGGTTCAACAGTGTCTTCATCAAAATAGCATATTTTGGTTGAAAGTATCAAATCTCCATGCTTAAAAACATAAAATTTTCAAACTCCTAACTTCTACGTCAAAGTGTTTTCATTGATAGAAAAACAAAGAATCATACAACCTCTCGAACACCTAATAATTCTTACTTCAACCCCTTATTCTTCACAAGCAAAATTAACAAGCCAAAACTATTAACAAAATTTTAATAAGTTTGAAAAAAAAATATTTTATCATTTATTTTATTATATTTCAAATCTAGTAATATAAAGTTAGTTTAGTTCTTAGTATCACATTAAAATTTTGATAAAAAATATTTATCATTTATTTTATTATATTTTAAATCTAGTAATATAAAGTTAGTATAGTTCTTAGCATCACACCAAATTCTTGTGAATTTGATACTTTTACTTACTTTTAAAACTAGTGACAACAATGATAAGTAAAAAAAATCAATATAAATTCCAATTAGATTAGTTTTAGAATAGATTTTGAAGTATCAAATTAATATCAATCAAAAGATTAAGAAATTAACTAATATATAAATGATATTAAAAAATATTCAACAACTAATATTCAAGGATAATATGGTCGAACAAGGTCATTTGGTGTCTCCAAATCCAAGTGGAATGCATGAAGATCCTTGTTGTTGGTTGTGTGTGTGTCTAGAAGTAGTTCAATTTATTAATTCATTCCCTGTGATGATCAAAGGTTAAATGAATCTTAATCCATTTGAAAAAGATGTTTTCTAAAGAAAGTGAAAATTCAACCTGTTGAAATGTCGATTCAACCGGTTGTTTTACACTTAGTGGTTTTTCAAAAGGATTTGAATATCTTGATTTTGTTTGACTTTGTTGTCAGGTCAATTCAACCGGTTGATTCGTGATTTCAATCGATTGATTTTCTGAAAACCTTAACAGAATTTTGCTAAGCTGTGCAAATCTGTTTTATATGATTCAAACTGATTTTGGTTCTTGAATTAAATGCTTTGACCAACTGATTGGAGTATAAAAATGTTGTTTTACGCTCCTTGTCATTAACTAACTAAGAAAGATCAATCAAAATCAGTTTTCAAGATTTCAAAGAGCTTTTGGATCATTCTCAAGTGTGGAATATGATTCTCTGTATTCTCTGTACTTTAATATTTTATTGTACCCAGGTGTATTCTATTCCTTTCTTTCTTAATCACTGTAATTAATTGTGAGTTGGTGTTGTGCAGTTTCAGAGGTGTTCTGAAAATTGTGTTGATTGTCAAAGGTGGTGTGTGTTCTTGAAGGGTTTAAGATCATCACTTTAGTGTCATGTTTGTACTCAAGGTTTGATTACTTAGTGAATTCTCATTGGTTAGTTGAGGACTGGATGTAGTTTTTGGTTAAGAGTGAATTACTATAAATATTATGTGTGAATTTCTATTTCCTTACACTCTTTAAATTGCTTTTTATAAACTGCTGGTATAAACAACCGGTTGTTTCACAAAAACAACAAGTTGATTTTCTGCAATCAAACTAAAAACAATTTTCTAATTGGTTGAACAGTTTTCTCATTGATGGATTCCTCATAGTCTTTCACTTTACCTTTTATACTTGCGAAAATCTTCCATAAACAATTCACTCCCCCTCTTGTTTAAGGCCTACAATTATAACGATTAGCATTAGGAGTTGGGTTCTTGAAAGTCATTCAAGTTTTCCATCCTTAAACCTTTTTCATGGCTGAAAAACTACCCTTTGGGGGAGGGTGCTTCAATAAACAGGTCACCTCTATTTTGTGGATTGAATTATCAGTTTTGGAAGGTCAAAATGAAAATCTTTGTGGAATCAATTGATAGAGGAATCTGGGATGCCATTGTAAATGGCCCTTTTGTTCCAAAATTTGGAAAAGATGATGTTTTCATAAAGAAACATTGGTCCCAATGGACTGATATTGAAATCAAAAGAGCTCAATTTGATTGTATTGCTACAAACATCATCACATCTGCCCTAAATTCTTATGAGTTTTTCAGGGTCTAACAATGTGTTTCAGCAAAAGAGATGCGGGACACTCTTTAGGTTACCCATGAAGGAACCACTTATGTGAAGAGAGCAAGAAAGCATGCTTTAATTCAGGAGTGTGAGATGTTCATAATGCTTAAAGGGGAGACCAATACTGATGTACAAAATATATTCACCCACATTGTAAACCATCTCATTAGCCTTGACAAGATCTTCAAAAGGGAGGAACTTAACATGAAGATCCTCAAATGCTTGGACAGATCTTGGCAACAAAGTCACTACTATCTTTGAATCCAAGGATTTGACAACCTTGACTACAGCCTCCTTGTCTGGTAAGCTAAGGGAGCATGAACTGAGATGAACCAACTGAATGATCAAGAGCATGAAGAGAAGCATGTGAGGAGCATTTCTTTGAAAGTTGTTGGTCATAGAGGTGGTCAAGAATTAAGTGAGAGTAGTGATGGAGAAACTCTAAACTTGCTTACCAAAAAATTCAGCAAGTTCTTGAAGAAGAACAACAACAAGAACCAGTCTTCAAATAGGTATAACAGTAAGAAATTCAATGATTTTAATTCTAATAATTATACTTATTTTGGATGTGGTAAGAAAGGTTATATTAAGGCAGATTGTCCCAACAATGAAAGCAAGGAGAAAGGAGCAAACAAGAAATTTGAGAAGAAGGGAAAAGTTAAAAGAGCCTACATTGCTTGACAAGACAATGATGTTTCTTCCTCTAGCTCATCATCAAATGGAGATGAAGAGGCAAATATGTGCTTAATGAAAAAGGGAGAATCAGAAACAAGCAGTGTAAGTTCCAACACCTCAATAAACTTTGAAAATTATAGCCAACTTCTTGATGCTTTTAAGGAGACTCATGAAGAAGTTAATAGGCTGACTCTTTTGAACAACCGCTTGAAAGGCATGAATAATTGGTTGGAAAATAGAGTCAAGACATTGGAAGAAGAGTTGAATAATTCAAAAAATGATTTTGAAAATCTGGAAGTGATTTACAAAAACTCTTCTTGCAAATGTGACTTTAGCTATTGTGAAAATTGTGAATCACTTGAAAAGAAATTTCACTATCTTGTAAAAACTATGGATAAGTTTTCAAAAGGTCAATCAAACGTTGAAACTGTTCTTGCATCTCAAAAATGAGTTTTTGGCAAAGCTGGATTGGGTTTTAATTCAAACAGTAAAAACATATCAATTTCAAAGCCATTTTCTAACTTCTTTGAAAAATAACCGATTGATTTGTTGAAACAACTGGTTGTTTCGTGCTTTTACTGAATAAATAAGGGTCAATCTGTTAGATTTTGCATAGTAAGGAAAAAAAAAATTCCTAAAGGTATTTTAAAGTGTGTTCCTAAGAATTCCAATGATCCTAATGTTCCTGTTAATGCCCATGGACCCAAATTCACTAGGGGACCAAATCTTGTCTCTTGAATCTTTCTTGTAGGTACCCTTGAAAGCCAAGAATCAAATTGGTGTGAAGAATGAAGCCTCAAGGGAAAAGATCTAAAGTACGCTCTTATGTCTGCAGTTCAAAATTACACATAGCAGGATTCAAGTGATAATCTTGGCTCATGAGAAGTGGTTGGATAAAAGAGAAACTTCAACACCAGAGTTGTTGTGACTGCCGACTTCAATTGTCGCATGGCTGTCGTGCTTTCTGCTGTCCACACAAAGTTTCCCTTTTTTAACAATTGTGTCAGGGGTCTAGCCATTCTTCCATAGTTATAAATGAACCTCCTATAGTAACCCGTGAGGCCCAAAAATTTTCTTAAAGCTTTCAAGGATTTGGGTACTGGCCACTGCAAGATGACTGAAATTTTTTTAGGATCCATTTGAACCCCCTATCCCGAAATGATGTGTCCCAAATACTGCACCTCCTGCTTGCAAAACACATTTCTTGTGATTTGCATAGAACTGGTTGTGTTGCAGAGTCTTTAGAACCTGCTCTAGGTGTGTCAAGTGTTCCTCCCAGGTTCGGCTGTAAATCAGAATATCATTAAAGAAAACCAAAACGAACTTCCTCAAATACAACTGTAATATGCCATTCATGGTG
Organism: Phaseolus vulgaris; assembly: GCF_000499845.2. Classification (NCBI taxonomy): domain Eukaryota; kingdom Viridiplantae; phylum Streptophyta; class Magnoliopsida; order Fabales; family Fabaceae; genus Phaseolus; species Phaseolus vulgaris. Next base: position 13,034,040 of record NC_023754.2, on the reverse strand, counting down.
CACTAAAAAGTGGTTGGCGCATTAGTTAGTCCAAAAGGCATGCCAAGTGTTTCATAATGATCATGGTGAGTGCGAAAAGCAGTCTTATGTATATCTGATTCATGCATGCGGATCTAGTGATACCCCGCCCTAAGATCCACCTTGGAAAATAGTGTGCCCCATACAATTCGTCTAACAATTCTTCTATTAATGGAATAGGGAATTTATCCAGAATGGTCGCCTTACTCAAGACTCTATAGTCCACGCAAAATCTCGAGCTGCCATCCTTCTTCTTTATGAGGATCAGTGGACTCGAGTAGGGGCTATTACTTGGTCTGATTATCCCGATCTTCATCATTTCCTCCACCTGTTTTTCTATTTCCGTCTTCAGTAGATGGGGGTATTTGTATGGTCTTACATTTATAGGATTTCCCCCTGCTTTAATGGGAATTTTATGGTCAATTTCCCTGTTGGGAGGTAGTTGTTTGAGTTCTTCAAAAAACCCATTCATACTCCTTCAAAATCTCCTCCAAATCCGCTACTTCTGACAACGTCAAACTAGGGAGCTCCTGGTGAATCGAGGACTGATTTGGGCTTGACTAGTCAACGTTTTCCATCCCCCGTACAAAGGACACTGCCTCGACCTCCTTCCCTCTTTTTTAGTGCTTCCAGAGTTACCAACGTTCTAGCTAACCCGTGGTCTCCTCTAATGTGCACCTTTTTACCTTCCATGCAGAAATTCATGGTCAACTTCCTCCAATTTACTTTCACTTCCCCCAAAGTTGCCAACAACGCCGCCCCCAATATCTCGTCAACCCCCGTAACTCAAATAGGAAGAAGGTCTCCCTGACCATATAGTTTCCCAGTTGTACCTCTACCTCAAGACAACACCCGCTTACTATCTTTTTATGGTCATCCCTTAGCCTCACACTATACGTAGGTGTGTGTTCCACATGTAATCCCAATTGATTGACCAGTGTTGCGGAGATAAAGTTGTGACTAGCCCCACTATCAATTAACACCATTGTTGATCTACCCTTCACAGTCCCATGTAACTTCATGGTATGAGGTTATGTTAGTCCCCCAGCAGAAAAAAGGGATAAATCCATTTATTGATACTCCCTCTCCTCTTCTTCCTTGTCTACATTTTCCTCAATCTGCCCCAGCAACCCCTAATTCTCCTCCATTGGCCCTCCCTCATCTTCTGCACAAATAATTACCCTCAAATTCTTCTTTTGACAGCGATGCTCTGGATTGTACGCCCCTCCACAGTGGAAGCATCTTCCTTCTTCCCTTCGTCTCACATACTCTGAATAAAGGAGTGTCCTGGAACCCTTGTTCCTTGATCCTTCTCTTGGTCGAAACTCTCTGTTAGCGGAAGTAGTCTCCTTCCTCGCATTGCTAGCCACACTAGACGTCATCGCCCATTGTTTCCCCTATACAGTTCAGTACAACCTGTTATTCCCGAACACCCAAATGAAACCATACTTTTGTACCCATTGTTCCCCCCCTTTTCTTCCTTGAAAGCCTTTTCTACATCAAGAGCAATCTTCATTGCTCTCATCACCTCTTTTGGATCGTGAGGTTTGATCTGATTCTAAATCTTGGGGTGTAATCCAACGAAGAAATATTCAACAATTTCTCCTCCCCTCTCTGTTGAGCCTGTGACACTAGCCCCTCAAATTCTCGAATGCATTCCTCCACTCTCTCATTCAGTTTGAGTTTGGCCAGCTTCTAAAAAATGGAACACCTCTCCTTTCCGCTAAACCTCCAGTTCAATGCCATGGAAAATTCTTCCCAATAATGGTTCTTGGAGTCTTTCTCCAAAAAGTGAACCACGAATTGACACTGCCCTCCATGCCGATAAAAGCTAGTTGCAACCTTTCTCGAACTGAGACACTCTACACTTGAAAAACTTCTCAGCTCTGGCGAACCATCCTACAGATCCGCACCCTCAAAACTAGGTAACTCCACCCTCCTAGTCCAGGGTTTCCAGTCCCCTTCCTCTTCCATATCTGATTTGTTCCTTTGTCTGGAGCGGTCTTCCCTTCTTTCTTGCCCATTCATCGAGCTTTCACCTCTATCGGGCACTTTATCTCCCTTCTTGAGGTCCCACAACAATTCTTTTATGTCCAAAATGCTCTCCTTTATCCCAATAATGTTTGTCTTCATCTCCACCATTAACCTCCTGATGACTCTCTACGGCAAGTGCACCGCGTTTGTCAGAAGTAATAATTATCCCTAAGGACGGATATCGATCCCACAAGGAACAGTGAATTATCAAGTACAATATTCGTTAAATATAACAACAGAACAATAAAAAGAGTTTTTGAAGTGATTGTGTTGGCAGTGATCAATAAGAAAACAAACAAAGAATTAGTTGCTTCAATTGGAAATATAGGGATTAGGTTTCATCTCTCTCACTCTCATGTGTTTTGATTAGCATGTTAATATTGAGTTCTTTGATTGAAATTGATGCCCGTAGAAAATACATTTATATCGATCCTCGCATATAAAATCCTTAAAAATGTTTCTTAAATATCGATCCCTCGCATATTTATAAAAGCAACTTAGAATCACACTTATACGTTAATGGCAATTAACATTTCAAGTCTATCCTTAGCACCCAAATATGTTAAGTATTGTTGTTCAGGTCCGAACCCTAAAAATACCTCCCGGTCAGATTTAAGATTCTCAATTTGTCACAGAAAGTTAAAAGTAAAACATCAATACTAATAATCAATCAAGAACTGAATATTAATATATAAGATATCACCTCAATACATAAGAGTTTGAGCAAACTCTCAATCCCAAAGGTAGAATTAGTCACGCATACTTCTACTAGCACCTTCCATTCTCCCAATTGGGTCACGATTCACTATATGGTGTTTTCCTCTCAATCTGGCACACTAGGGTTGAATCTCTAGCCCCTTATTTATCCTAATTTTCTAGGGTTAGGTGGCTTCCTATGTCACGCTAATGGGCTAAGTGATAAAACATAAGAAAGACTCAATCTTTCTTGCATCATTTTCCATTCTGGACCTTCCAGTTTTCTCTTTTTAGCTCAAATTATTCTCTTTTACTCTTAATCTTCAATCCTCCCTAAAAATCTACAATTAACACCAAATTTGAGAATAAAATGCTCTTATTCAAATAAAGCTCATAAAAAATGTAAAATGGTATAAATTCAAAAATTAAGAATTATTTTATATGTAAATTAACAATAAATCCTCATAAGTACTTATATTTAATATGAAATATTACTGAAATTAGACACATATATGTTCGTTGTTTGCTCTTTCTAACGCCACTATCCTCTATTTCATCCTCACTTCCTTTTCTTGAATTTTCTTTTGGATCCGACAAGTCAGACCCATTTGTTACAAAGCAAGAAAACACACTAGAGATAAACCAAGAGCATAGAAAAACTACTACATAACTACATGACCATTGTATTATTGCTACTACACTTTACACTCAAAACATCAAAAAAAAAAAACTGATTATTCCTTTTTCACGAAACTTTTCCTATTTACAAAACTGTACTAAAAAAACGTAACCCTTTACTAACCCGGACCAACCCTGCCTAACAATTAACCGCTACCTTATTCTTTACCATTTATTCTTTACATTTTTCTTATAATATAGCTTCCAACTCCCTTCCTTATTTGTCCTAACATAATGACTCTGGTTTGCCACCAGAGGGCTTCTGAAATGGAAAATTGTAGACTTTCAGAATCATGGTTTTGCTTAGAGTGGAAGCCTTCAGTATGAGCAATGAACAAACACTGCTAATCAATGCACAGATACTTTGTACAGATAAAGGCATTCATCAATCCTAGGAACCACAATGAAGTTACTAAAACCTCACATTTGTAATGAATTTTGAAATTTTGAATATTGAAGCACTTTTACAAAGAAAAAATGTGAAAGACTGTGATACATGGAAAAGGGGAAAAAGCTTGTTGAAAGACAAGTGAATTACAAAAATAAAAATCCTATTTTTTTTTGTTTTGTCTTTTGGAGTAAACCATTCCCCGGATGCCATCGGGATCGGCAATGAAGCCCAACGGCCGGTAGAATCCGAGAACGCGGGGCTCCGAATAAAGGGCAATATTGGAAATTCCTCTTCCCAGAAGCTCCTTCACCAGCCTCTCGATCACGGCCTTGCCGAGCCCGATGCCCTGGAACGACGGGTCCACCACCACGTCCCATATGATGGCGTTGAATACGCCGTCTCCGGTGGCCCTCGCGAACGCCACCGGCCGCTGCGTTCTCCTGTGCTCCACCCATAGCACCGCCTGCGTGTGCTCCAGCGCCAGGCGGATCTTCTCCGGGTCCCGACGTGGGAACCCAACCGCCACGAACACCGCGTTCAGCTCCTCCAGGTCCAGCCCCTCCACGCCGCGCCGCAACAAGAAGCCGCGCGACTCCAGCGCCGTGTCGGAGACCGAGAGCGGGTAGTCACCGCCGTAGGGGGAGGAGGACGCCACGGAGAGTTTTCGGGGAAGGGTTGGCACCCGGACTTGGCGGAAATTGAGACACCGTGGAAGAGGAACGGAGATGGCGCCACGTAACAACATCTTTTTATAGAAAGAATGAAAAAGTGCTTTGAATTTAATTTATGATGAAAATTTTGACTTTGAATTCTCTTCTTCTCTCTCAATTTTACTTTCAAACTAAATTCATTTTGATATTTTAAAATGGAAAAAAAAAATGATTCACTACACTATATATTTCATTTTTAATATATAAAACAATAATTAAAATAATTAGACAGTGTTTAGTTTTCAGTAATTTTTTATTAAACAGTAAATTAATGTTAACATGTAATTATTTTTAAAAGAAAACTTTTATTCTTTGTTTTTATATTAAACTTAATACTGATTATTTTTTAAATTAAAAAAACAAAAAAAATCTAGCTTAAATCATATTTTAAAACTATTCTAACTTGCTAAAATAATATGCTTTAATAATTTTCTATTTCTGTCTTGAATTTGTTTTTAAAAATCTTAGGGTAAATAAATAGATGAAAGTATATTAATTAATGTTTTTTGTTTTTAAAAAACGTATGGGTAAATTAATAGATGAAATTATATTTTTTATTTTATTTTTACCTTAAGTTCATTAAAATAAGATATCATTTTATTGGTAAATTATCATATTTGATATATTATTGTTTTGAAGAAAAAAAAGTTCGAAAATACACATTTGTTTTCTGTTTTTTATTTGAAGGATGTTTTGTTTCAATACGTTTCAAAAATCTTAAAAATAATGATGAAAGTGAAACTAGTATTTCTATAAAACAAATTATACAGCGGTTAATAATAATAATAATAATAATAATAATAATAATAATAATAATAATAATGATGATGATGATAATAAAATGATAATTATTATTATTATTTTATTTTTTTGCATTCTGATGGTGTGGCTGGTTTGTGGCTGAGAGAAAGCATTGGATAAGGTGGTTAGATGCGAGTTTTTGTTTTGTTGATTAAAGAGTGACTAACCAAAAAAATGAGAATGAAAAATACAAGAAAAAACGAAATAAGTAGAAATAGTTTTTGCATGGTGACAAAATTAAGTGTAAGATATTTTTCCTTTGATTTTGTTCACAGAATACAAGTGTGAGATATTTTTGTTCTTTACACCATTTCTCTTATCCACTCACATTCTCCAAACTCAACATTTCTTCAATTTATCATTGTTCAAGTTCAACCTATTGCACTCAACACCTCTAATAGCTGTTAGTTACTTACCTCAAACCATCCCAACCATTGAAAGATACTCAAAGCCATGGCATGTTCTCCTTCTCCAATATCTTCTTCATTCACATTTGCCAATCCATCATCACTTCCCAGGCCCAGAAACTCACTTTCTTCTTTTCTAAGCCCAAGAGCTATGGCCAAAGAGCTTTACTTAAACCATGATGGTTCAGCAACAAAGAAGTTGTTGGTAAGGATTAATAGTTTGTTTTGGTTCTTCACAAGATATGAGTGAATTGGTGTGTGATGGTGCAGGCAGGGGTGGACATGGTGGCTGAGCTGCTTGGTGTTACATTGGGTCCAAAGGGGAGGAATGTTGTGCTGCCAAATAAGTATGGACCACCCAAGATAGTAAATGATGGAGAAACTGTTCTCAAAGAGGTGTTTTTTTCTTTTGGGTGATTCATCATTAACCATGTGCTTCTTCTCTTTGATTGATGTTCTTTCTTTCATCGTTTTAAGGTTGTGGACAAGTGACAGATTTATGCATTGTTTGATTACTGTTTGGAAAAACAGTTCTTCATTTTCTAAAATATACAACAAGAGGTGGCTATAAGAAGATCATACTGTTTATATGTCATCCACAAACTTGAACAAGAGCATTGGAAGAAAACACAAGAAGAGAATGAGAAAACATTTCCCAGTTGTTTTCAAAATATTTGGTTTTTAAAAATAATTTTCAAAATATAATAGATGTTTGATGAGAAATTGATTGTTGAGCAGTAAATAATTGTTTTAAAAAAAAAATTAAAACAAAACAAAAAAAGTAAGAAGAAAATCAAACATGTACCTATTCTTTTTCCCAATTTGGTGGTGTTTTGCATGTTACTATTAATATGATTTTGTGATCAACTTCTCTTTGCTATGTTACTTAAGATTGAATTGGAAGATCCATTGGAAAATGTTGGTGTTAAATTGGTGAGACAAGCTGGTGCTAAAACCAATGACCTAGCTGGTGATGGCTCAACTACATCTGTTGTTCTTGCTCATGGCTTAATCAGAGAGGGGACAAAGGTAAACAAAACCACCTAAACATGAGTATCCTATTACATCAATCGGAACAAAATTATTACATGTTAGCACATATGAAAAGTTGACATGCATTGCTATATTAGAAATATACCTATGTTTTCAAATATGCAAATAAAATTGAAGAAAGATTAGTTTTTAGTCCATGCTTTTGTCACCATGTCAATAACTTCAAAGGGGTGTTCTTAACTCTGAGTTCTGAAGCTCCTTTTTTCTTTCTCTAGGTTATTGCTGCTGGAATGAATCCTGTTCAAATTGCTCGTGGGATTGAGAAGACAGCAACCGCACTTGTCTCTGAACTCAGTTTCATGTCTAGGGAGGTAAGATCAGTCCATTTCCTTATAAAAATTAAAACATCTGAATTGCTAAAATTTTGAGGATCATAATAAAATTATTTGGCTGTAGATGTTGATTTAATTATGATTTTTTCTTCGTGCCAATTGTTTCTATTATAGTTGCAAAGTCTAACAACATTGATTGTACTTGCAGGTTAAGGATCATGAACTTGCAGATGTTGCGGCAGTAAGTGCAGGGAATGATTATGCAGTTGGAAACATGATTTCTGAGGCACTGCATAAGGTAGGCAAAAGAGGAGTAGTGACAATTGAAACCGGGAAAAGTACTGAGAATAGTTTAGAGATTGTGGAGGGAATGCAGTTTGATCGCGGATATATGTCCCCATACTTTGTCAACAATAGAAGAAAGATGACAGTGGAACTCCACAATTGCAAGGTATCACAATTATTTTGGAGTTTGGAAGAACTTGTACAGTGTATAAAAGTGCTTATGATTATGAAATATTTAAAAGTATTTTAAGCTTGATTTAACAAGCTTCATGGTTGAGTTTATGATATCTTCTCTAACGTGGTAATCTTAATTAAATAATGATATGAGTAATAAAATATGTAATTAAGTTAAATAATTACATGATGCATAGTTATTTGGTTGCAGTTGCTTTTGGTGGACAAGAAAATCACAAACACGAAGGAGTTGATCAACATACTAAACAATTCTGCAAAAGAAAAGTACCCAATTGTGATAGTTGCAGAGGACATTGAGCAAGAAGCTCTAGCTCCTGTCATCAAAAATAAACTTCGAGGGGCGCTTAAGGTAGCTGCCATTAAGGCTCCAGCCTTTGGTGAACGCAAGACTCACTGCTTGGAAGACATTGCCATCTTGACTGGAGGTAGAACATCCAATACTTCGACTTATAAGCTTCAATATGTTTTGCTTCTTCATATGTTTAGACAACAAGAAACTAAAACTTCTATTAGGTGGAAGTTCCATTTTTACATGCATAGTCTTCACTTATAGTTCATTCTGTAACTATGAAATGTCCTTAAGATGGTATTATCATCTGATAAGACCAACAAAACAAACTCTCACGTAATAAGATCAACAAACTCTCACTACAAATAAACTTTAAATGACTTTGATATCATATTAAAAATAGACTTTAAACTTAACTCAATTTTACTTTATCACTAGTCGATCTGGAATCTCCCAACAAAAACATGTTTTTCATAATTCATATGCTGTTTTTCAGGTACTGTAATAAGAGAAGATATGGGTTTCACCCTAGAAAAGGCAACCAAGGATGTTCTGGGTTCTGCTACAAAGGTAGTCATAACAAAGAATTCTACCTTAATAGTTACTGATGGGAGTACAAGATCAGTTGTGGAGAAGAGGGTTAATCAACTGAAGAGGCTCGTTGAGGTGCATATAGAACTTTCAAAACCATCCCATCTCACACTTCACCAATGCTAAATGTTTAAAGTACCATGATATATGATTAACATATTCTGTGAGAATCTATACATCTATTTCATATTTCACAGAATACAGTGGATAAATTTCCAAAAAAGATATTGAATGAAAGGATAGCAAGATTATCAGGGAGCATTGCCATTATTCAGGTATCATAAATTTCATCTTATTTTGTTTGGAGATTTTGGAATTTAAGAATTCTGTTTCCATGAAGATAGTTCATATACCTTTTAGCAACTTGAATACAAATCATAGGTAGGAGCACAAACACAAGTAGAGTTGAAGGATAAACAACTAAGAATAGAAGATGCTTTAAACGCAACCAAGGTATTTCCTTTTCATGACTGTAATAACAAGTTGATTTTCCACCATTTATATGCTTAACCTTCTTAGTTGGAACATGGCAGGCTGCAATAGATGAAGGTGTAGTAGTTGGAGGTGGTTGTAGCCTTTTAAGACTATCCAAAAAGGTGGATGCTATAAAAGTGCTTCTAGACAATGAAGAACAAAAGGTTTCATTCCATTCCACTAAGTTTTATGTATCATGTTTGAAGTTTATACTTTAACCAAGATCATGTTTTAAATATCCATGCACCAATACTTCAATTTGTGTCATGTTTTTGTTCATAGTTTTATCTTTTTATTGGCTGTTTAAGATATAGAAAACTTATTTGTGTATTATGGACAGATTGGAGCTGAAATCTTCAGAAGAGCTTTAAGCTATCCTGCAAAAATGATAGCCAAAAATGCTGGTGTAAATGGCAATGTTGTCATAAATAAGGTTGAAAAACTATTTCTATAAGATATTGTTAATAAACAAAAAACATTGCATAAAAGAAGTAGAAAAGAGCAAAACTGATCACTTGATACATCAATTTTGCACTTAGATTTTTCATGCTTTGTAATTTTACAAGAAGAAAAATGGTGGAAAAGCTATAAAACTCCTAAAGCTAAATAAAGTTGTTTTTCCAATTCATTGCAGCTTTCATGACCCCATGAAAAATATTTAATATAAATTCCAAAAGTTTCAAAAACTTGGTTTCCTTTTCTTCCTCTTCCTCAAATTTTTCCTCAAAATTTTTTTTGTTGAGGTTCATTTGAATCAATCTTAAAAATTTGAATACCTACTCAAGTGATATCTTTTTTTTTTTCCAAAATCTTCATCTTTCATAAAAATATAATGTATTTTTTTTCCATTCTATTGGAAAAAATTTATCTTTATTTTGATTTTGATGGATACAAACTCACACTTTGGAAGGGTCAAATATGCTGCAACTCAAATTTTCAAAACTAAAATGAATAATTCTTTTCTAACAGTTGTCCCATGTTCAACCAGCTTTGATTTATCAATTAAAAAAATTCAATTATCAACAATTTTAATTACCCAAAAGATTTTTTTTTTTCAGATTTTAGTTTATTAAATAATATATTCAATAAAATGAAAACTTGAGGCAACTTATGTTTTGCAGGTTTTATTGGAAGATAACATGAATTTTGGTTACAATGCTGCTAAGGACTGTTATGAGGATCTCATGAAGGCTAGGATTATGGATCCAACAAAGGTGTGATCATTTTGATGATACCTTTTACATATGGAGATTTTATATCTAGGAATCTACAAAATAAATGTTTGAGTAAAGGTCAAATTAAATTATCAAAACAAAATTTCAATTCTAATTAGAGAAAAGTATAAAAAAAATTTAAAAAACTTCATTTAATGTGCAACCAATCAATATAATGTTTGTTTATCTTGTGTTCCAATACACAATAAAGTTTAAATATATATATATATATATATATTAAATTTTAACTAATTTGTTTTCAAATATTTTTTTTTGGGAAAAAAGTAAGTTTATAGCATTATTTTTTTAATAAAATACTCAATTTCCATAAAATATAAAAGTTTATTTTAATATTAAATAATATTTAGTAATTTAAAAATGTAGTTAGTAGTATTTTATGTTGGCCAAAGTTCAGCATAAAGTTATTTCAAGATTATGAAGAAAAGAAATATAAATGTGAAAGATAAAAGAACTTCAAGAATTTCAAATTCTAATATTGCACTTGACTCCTTTAAATTAATACTAAATTATATTTGTATACATGTAAATTTAAAATATAAATTTAACTCCTTTGTATTTTTAATAAAATCACACGCTTCTCATAATTTTTAAAAAATAAACATTCACCTCTTTCATTCTTCCATAACAAATTACTCTCATCTTTATAAAACGACAAACACTTCGCTTATTTTATTTAAAACTTTTTTATAAAAGATTCTTTACTTTTTACGTTTTAAAATTTTAATTTTTAATTCTCATAATTTTTTATTTATGTTTTAATAAATATGATATTTTAAAATAAAATAAGTAATTCAATTTAACATATAAGAAATGAATATCGTTTACTGAACATATTTATTTAAAAATTAAAGGAGTTATGGATGTATTTTACTAAGAATATAAAAAAAGGTAAATATTAATTTTACAATTTAAAATTATATGAATATTATTTAATATAATATCAAGAAATTCGGTACGATTTTCATATTTATTTTTTTTAATTAGAATTTTTAATAATTTTATTATTTTATTGAAAATGATTTAACTATTTTCTTATCCCTAAATTTTGCCACCATTTTAGCTTTTACTCTTTCTAAAAAATATATATCACACTGCACTTACAGCACCGTGAAGTTTCTATCTAGTGTTTGCACCAGGGATCAAAACTTGATTTGTATGCTTCTGCGGAAACTAAAACCTAAAGTTTTCTTGAGTAAGAACTAAAATTTAAAACAAAAACAACTATACAAACTAAATAAAGTATCTAATAACAGATGAAAAACAAAATGGAGCAAAAGCAGGAATGTGAATTAGTGAAAACCATGAAGAACCATGCTAATTTGGCAGTGGAGGTGCACTGAGATTAGCACACAATGACCAACTCTGTCATATCATCTTGAAAATTGGTGCAGGTAGTTAGATGTTGTATAGAACATTCAGCTTCTGTGGCCAAGTCATTTCTCACATCTCATGCTGTTGTGATTGAGCATAAGGTATTGCAGCCCATAACATTGCCCTCAAGAAAGGCCATGGCTACCCCAGATCTTGGTATATCAAAAGATCGTTCCTTTTCAAAAGGTCCTCCTATGTCAAAAGGTCTTGCTGTGGCAAAAGATCTTGCTATGTCAAAAGGTCATTTCATCATTTCATTATGTTTACTTCCTCTGCTACAATGTTTTCCCCTGTCGGTAGTAATGACTGTGTTGAAATTTGGTGACTCAGGTTTGGTACTAAAGGGCTTCTGAAATGGAAAATTCTAGACTTTCAGAATCAGTGTGTCTGCTTAGAGTGGAAGCCTTCAGTGTGAGCAATGAAGAAACACTGCAAAACAATGCACAGATACTTTGTACAGATAGAGGCATTCATCAATCCTAGGAACCACAATGAAGTTACTAAAACCTCACATTTGTAATGAATTTTGAAATTTTGAATATTGAAGCACTTTTACAAAGAAAAAATGTGAAGACTGTGGTACATGGAAAAGGGGAAAAAGTGAATTACAAAAATAAAAATCCTATTTTTTTTTGTTTTGTCTTTTGGAGTAAACCATTCCCCGGATGCCATCGGGATCGGCGATGAAGCCCAACGGCCGGTAGAATCCGAGAACGCGGGGCTCCGAATAAAGGGCAATATTGGAAATTCCTCTTCCCAGAAGCTCCTTCACCAGCCTCTCAATCACGGCCTTTCCGAGCCCGATGCCCTGGAACGACGGGTCCACCACCACGTCCCATATGATGGCGTTGAATACGCCGTCTCCGGTGGCCCTCGCGAACGCCACCGGCCGCTGCGTTCTCCTGTGCTCCACCCATAGCACCGCCTGCGTGTGCTCCAGCGCCAAGCGGATCTTCTCCGGGTCGCGACGTGGGAACCCAACCGCCACGAACACCGCGTTCAACTCCTCCAGGTCCAGCCCCTCCGCGCCGCGCCGCAACAAGAAGCCGCGCGACTCCAGCGCCGTGTCGGAGACCGAGAGCGGGTAGTCGCCGCCGTAGGGGGAGGCGGACGCGACGGAGAGTTTTCGGGGAAGGGTTGGCACCCGGACTTGGCCGAAATTGAGACACCGTGGAAGAGGAGCGGAGATGGCGCCACGTAACAACATCTTTTTATAGAAAGAATAAAAAAGTGCTTTGAATTTAATTTATAATGAAAATTTTGACTTTGAATTCTCTTCTTCTCTCTCTATTTTACTTTCAAAATAAATTCATTTTGATATTTTAAAATGGATAAAACATTTATTCACTACACTGATATATTTCATTTTTAATATATAAAACAATAATTAAAATAATTAGACAGTGTTTAGTTTTCACTAAATGTTTATTAAATAGAACATTAATGTTAACATGTAATTATTTTTAAAACAAATCTTTTATTCTTTGTTTTTTATATTAAACTTAATACTAATTCTTTTTAAAATTAAAAAACAATAAAAGCTCATTTGAAGGATTTTTTGTTTCAATACGTTTCAAAAATCTTAAAAATAATGATGACGGAGAAACTAGTACTTCTATAAAACAAATTAATAATACAGCGGTTGGTATTTTATAATAATAATAATAATAATAATTTATTATTATTACTATTATTATTATTATTATTATTATTATTATTATTTTATTTTATTGGATTCTTATGGTGTGGCTGGTTTTGCTGGTTTGTGGCTGAGAGAAAGCATTTATGGATAAGGTGGTTAGATGAGAGTTTTTGTTATTAAGTAAAGAGACAAATAAAAAAGAAAATAAATACCAATGGTACGAAATAAACATGAGGGAGAGAAAGAGAATTATTGAAGAAACATTTTTGTGAGTTCTTTTTATGATTTTAGTCATAAAAACTTAGGTGAGTTTTGTAGCTATATGGATATTGAGGACTGAGTAATGTTGATCCACGACGATATAAGGTGTCTGCTTTACTCTTAATTGTCTTGTTCTTCAAGTCTCCTTCTTCTCCGCGTGCCTCGGTCGGCCAGTGGGGGTACCTGCAATTGTGCTCCGACGCTCAAGTCAGCGATCTTTCTCAATGAGAATTTTCTGATCATCTAAAAAACGTACCTTTTTTCCTTCCAGAAGTTCCTTTAATGGGTTGACCTGGGCCTGGGCCATCTGGGTTAGGCAGTTGATGGTTAGAGACATGTTTAGTGATTCTTGGGTCGTGCTTGATGGTGTCCTGAAAATTAGGGGAGTGGTCCAGAGGACGTGCTTCGACTTAGTCAATGGTCATCGTAATCGCTTTCCACTTCACGCGAAATAATCGTAGTGGATTTGATTAGATTTAATTAGGTTTACTCGACGTAAACCACTAGGTCGTTCGGTGCCTACCGGTACAATTAGGTTTACTCGATGTAAACCACTCGGTCGTTCGGTGCCTACCGGTACAATTAGGTTTACTCGACGTAAACCACTAGGTCGTTCGGTGCCTACCGGTACAATTAGGTTTACTCGATGTAAACCACTCGGTCATTCGGTGCCTACCGGTACAAGTTTAATCATGATTTATTAAGATTTAGACATTAGAAATATATCAATAAGAAGCTCTTAGTAGGGAAATGTAAATCTATATTTCTGTAAAATGTGAATATAATTCTTACTAAGATTTAATAAAATTATTTTTGTTTCTCATTGTTTGGATTTTATTTGATTTTCATCTATTTTCATTTATTTGCAATAACTTCATACGGAATATCATGTGGAGACAGAATTTCTCCTACAACATTTTGTTTAAATTATTTTGTCTCTAAGTCGGTTTAAGGTATTTTATTATTTTAACTTTAGGATGTTTAACTATTTATAATGATCGAGTTGGATTTTCTGATCTACGAATGGTTAAGTCGAATCCATTAGGGTTCTCGAGTAGTCGGGTAGTGTTTGAGACTCGATACTTAGTACTCGATAGTACACTGACTCTAATGCTCGAGTGTGGTGAAGAGTTTGAGCTAATAAGGGGAGCGGTTCAAGGTGTAGCTTTTGGGTGGTCTTGTTGGGGTGAAATTCCTACTACAACCTATTGTTTGGAATCTCCGATCTTCTTGGCCTCCTCGGTCTCTTCGGTCTTTTCGATCCTCTCAGTTTCCTTGGTAGAGTACCTTTAATGATACTCTGAAACCCAAGTCAATTTAAGGTTCGAGTAAGAGATAGTTTAGGATACATATTTCATTACCTTTAACCTTAAGGTGTTCATCTATTTATAGTAATGGAGTAATAGAATCCAATTATCTATTGATTGTAGTTTGTAAATGCTTATTATGTAATGACTATTAACGATGTTACTAATTACTCTCTACACCATGTGGTAGCAAAATTGTAAGGCATATCGAATTGTCGAGTAGTCGGATAGTGTTTAACACTCAGTAGTTGGATATATTCTTTAGTCCAATATAACTTTGATATATAATATAATTTTTAAGTTTTTATTTTCAAATTTAATTTACTAAAATTATTTATTCTCTAAAAATTAAAAAAAAATTATTGGATAATAATTGATAGTTACATTTTTAAAATTGAAAAATTATTTTAAGAGTATCCATGACAATTTTTCTAAATTATACTTACATTTTTCTGAAAGTAATGAAAGACAACTTTTATTTTCTTCTCTCATATTTTTATCTCCTAAAAATATATTAAAAAATATACATATAAATGTATTTTATTTTAATAATTCATACTTTTTATTGCATTTTATGTTTTTATTTTTTATAATAAAATAAATAAACATAACATTAATATTTACATTAAAAAAATCATTAAAACAAAATATTAAATATCAATTAATTTTAAAAAAATAATTAAATATTTTATAAACTAAAAAATTATTTTCTTATTGATATATAAAATAGTTTTTATTATTAATAAAAAAAATTAACTAACCGCACATAGTATATTGTCATCCCTTGTGGTTGATATTTTTTATTAGTTTAAAATTTATTTTTTAACTTGGTAGATTAAGTTTGAAGAGGAAAATAGATAATATAAAAAAAAATTGGTAATTTGTAGAAAAATGAATAAAAGTTGAATGTGCGATAACTTTTTAAGATAACTTTTTAAGCAGAAGAATAATGTTTATAGTATTAATATTTATTGGGGAAAAAAACATCAAATATGTGTACTAATGAGAATTTCTTTATAAATTATATATTCAAAATTATGTCAAATAATTTTAATAATCAAAAGATTGATTAAGTGAATTAATACCTTTAAAATAGTGTACAAAAATTTAAATGAGTTAACCATCAATTTAAATCTTTAAATTATATTTACCAGTCATTTTAGTTCCAAAATTATAAAATAAGTTATTTCTTTTTTAAAATTTTAAATTATCTATATGTTATTTACCTAAAACTAAAAATCCATCAATTTGATTCATAACTTTAATCACAATCAATCAACTTCATTGTTGACTTTAGTATGCAAACTATTCATCAAAACTGTGCCATGACAGTTGTGAAAGTTAAGCAACAAGTTTACCTTTTTATATTATATCATAGACTAAATTAACTGATACCAATAAATGTTCAGTGTGTTGTTGCTGGTTTTTTCCTTTCTTATACATTTTGCTGTCAGCTTTTATGTGCTTGAAGGTTTTTGGAGTTGATGAAGTATCTTGTTTCATATAGAACATCCTTAAATACTCTTTTTTATTTATTTATTTTTAATTAATAAAAAGATAGACTAAATTAACTAGTGTGTTTATAGTTTAAAGAATTAATTTTGCTACATTGCTCAAATTTAAACAATTCATTAACAATTGCATGATTCAGAAGTGTTTGATACCAGTAAATGTTCAAAATGGGGAACAAATATGAACTGAACAGAAGTGGCATATTAGAAAATGACTTCCTAGTTAGTTAGTTGTTTTGCATTGCTTATCTATTTCACTTCTTGAGTAAAAACCCAAATGTGATCTTGACTTGTGCAGTTAAATTTTCAATGGAACAAATTGTTGTTAGAATAGCAGTAATAACATAGAAAAATTAAAACTAATCTATGAATAAAAGCCCCTTAGTTCTCATGTCAAGGAAAACTATATACAGAATTTCATTTTCAGTGAGAAAAGCTCAAACTGTTGATTATATGGTTCTGAAACCTTGTTATATATCCATGCACAGCAATAATTATTGATTACAAGATATGTGAATTCTTTGAAGCATCAAATTAATCTTCAGTGCCTCCTTGCTTCTCTATCAGCCTGCAATTAAATTCAAAATGCATGCAGTATTATTCATAAGGTAAAAAGGGTATTTATGTGATCAAAAGAAATATAAAAGTTGAAGAGAAGTTTATATATAACATACTGCTTTGACTACTCTCTCAAAGGCTTCAGAACCATGTGTATCTATATAACGTTCAACAGCTTTCCTTGCATCAAAACTCATCATCTGAAGAACCTTCTTTTGGTCCTCACGATACTTAGAATTTCCATAGAAGCTTCCTATATTCCTGACATATTGCCTCACATAGTTTTCATATATGTAAGCAGCCCCATTGAACATTGGCAATACCAGCCAGAGACAAAACACTAGCTTCATGTATGGCCAAAGTGGAAACCTAAACATATATACATAAAAATGTTAATTTCTCTCACAATTCTTCTCATATCTTATTCAATTCAACTACTTAAAAGAATAACTATCTTTCTATTAAGTTTCATGAAAGAACTTCAGAAAAATTCAGAGATTATAAACATGCTTGCCAGTAAAATGTGTTATAGGATAGGATCTCAAGAATAACTATTTTTGAAGTACAACAACTTTTTTTGACAGAATCTTGAGAAAAGTAAAACACATTTTACCCAATATTATATATTATATATGTACTTGTGTCTTTCTTGGTTATGATTAAATTGAATTTTAGGCACCTACCATGCTAGGATCTTGTAGCATGAAAGCTCAAAGAGGGTGATGAAGGAGTATAAAATCCAATATGTTAGCCACTGTTGATCATCCAAGGTTGAAGGACTCTCAATTGCCCTCATTGATGCGTATCTATTACATTTACTCATAACACAAGACATTTAGTTTTTGTATCCAATAATAATTCAAACATCAGATTATGTGCATGGATCAATTTGTGCATTCATATGTTTTCTTCTTGTTTCAATTAAGAATCAATTAGGAGGATAAAATTACTATGTGTCCATGTACTTACAAAGGATAAAGGAGCAACACTCCAGGCCTGGTATACAGAAAAAAAAAATAGAATGTTATTTATTACTGATAGAAGAATGAGACTACATTATATATACACAATTTTATGAAACTATGGAAAGGGAAATTTGTAAAGTATCAGTTCATGAAAGATAGACATGATGATTGTAGTTAGCCATTGGAGCAGTAGACTAGAAATAGTATGTGCTTGGAACACCCATTAGAAGGAAAAAATATAAAACAAGTTCCTTGTGTTCCTATCCATCAAATTCTGAAATTAATTATATGATAGAATGATGATTTATTTTCTAACATAAAATAGCCTCCATTAAGAATATGCTATGTAATTCAAAAAATTACATATCATTATTTGGTTTGAAAAATTTATGGTTAGAACATAATTTGATGTCTTGGTAAAAAAGATAACCTGCATACATGATAAAGTGATAGAGATTCATTTACCCCACTATTGTGTCCAAATGTCTTGCCATTGTTCCAAGGATGCCCATGATGAAGAAGCTGTTATTAAGATCTTTTGTTGGGAGCAGATTTGGAGTGTAGATTAAATCTTTGGAGTGTAGAATTAGATATATTTGCAAGCAGTTTGGAGGGTATATATAATGGAGTGTTAGCAGGGTGAAGAATGCAAGCAAAGAATGTTTGAGGGCCAATCCAAAAGCCTTCTTTTCCTTTACGAGAAGAAATAACCATAAAGGCCAAGTATATGGAAGAGAAGGGAAGGATATGTATTGTAAAAGATTAAGGTTTGCATGTGCTTTTGAACTTGTAAATAGTATATTCTACTTCCGTATTATATTCCTTAAATTCTCCTTTTTCTCTTGGCTTTTCACATCAATTTGTAAGCATGTGTTCTCACATTTGAACCCTTTCGTTCTACTCATTAGCAAGATACTGAGGTAGGCTAATTGTTGATGATCAATGAAAGCATTTCATTTAATATTTATAATACGTTGGAAAAAGAAAAGGAGAAAAAAACTATAATCATAAATGGTCGATATGCTACACATGGTAAACATATCAAATTTGTGTCTCTAGTTCCTTTTTAGGTCAGAAACCAAATAAAGTTGCAGTTATTTAAGTAAAAGACTTCTACACCTGTTTTACTTCTCATAAATAGAAAAAGTACTAAACTTACACATCACACCAAAAACCCAAAACATAAAAATGGTAGATGTGATATTGGAATTCATAACAAAGTTTAAGGATGACCCCTTTTTCTCATTTATGCAATGTGCCCTGCCAAGGTAAGAATCTTGACATGTTTCTTCTGTCTCAGCTCATGAGGCACTGGTCCAAAAACTCGGGTTCCAATAGGTTGGCCTTGCTTGTCAACAAGCACCACAGCATTATCATCAAACTTGACCTCACTGCCATCACAACGCCCCTTTTGCATTGCTGCACGCACAACTACCCCGCATACAACCTTTCCTTTCTTCACTTTTCCATTGGGATGCGCTTCCTTCACCGATGCTTGTATTGTGTCACCTAATCTTGCCCCTTTCTCCCCTTTCAATGCCTTTATACACATCACCTTTTTAGCCCCCGAGTTATCCACAACCTTGAGAACGGTCCCCATCTGTATGAAGGTGCGTTGTTGCTGCAAAAAGGCAAGAGAATTTTTGTTAGGGGAAAGAGAAAGTATAGACTTTTTTCGAAACATACATTCTTTGCAGAACAAAGAAAATGTGTTGTTTGCTACAGCCTACAATATAGGTTCACCAAAACCATGTTGGGCAAACATCAGTACAGTGTTGATGAGAATATACAACTAACAAATGTCCAAACATGATCTGTATTTAGTTCATGCACTGACCTGAGTAAACAAATTGTTGCATGTTATCTCATGTGATGTGGTAAATAAACCAGGGGAACTGTTGCTTAATCCACCAAACAGAGAACGACCCACTATTTCAGTTTTTTTGACACATCAAACAAAAAAAGTAGCAAGTTAGATGTCAGAATATCAGCTGGTCAACATAAAAATATTCACTTCATGGTTCAAGTATAAAAGAAAATGACAGGAGGACTGAGAACAAACAATATAGAGCTTTACACATGAAATTTAGTTCTGAATGCAGTTGTTGAACAAAAAGATTATTACAAATGTAACATTCGGTCACTGCTAAATGTTTCCAAACGACAAAGTCATCTTGTAATAGTTTAAGTACATAACAGGAGGGTCAGGAAACTTCTCAGTGCTACAAATGATACTACAACAAAATGAACGGAAAAAGAAAAGGCATAGGCACTAAACAGCAACAATTTCTTAACATGTTAGGCATAGAAAACATCCTTTCAGAAACCGCTTGCATAAACACAAAAAAAAAACTAAATGTACAAATGCATGCCACTCTTGCTAAAATGTGAAATTCCAAAGCAACTTATTAACTTTCCAAGTCTATATATAAACTTGTCTCATTTTCGCCCAGTGAAAGAAAGCTTCAACAGAGGCAAGAAGAAGAAGCTGAGCTTGCCTAGTGAATTACTACTTCAATCATTGCTATTCTTAAGTAGAATCTGAGAACCAATTTTTCCCAAGTTTACTACTTCATCTTGTGAATGTGCAAGTGAGTGGGTACTTATGAAATTAGCTTCATTTCTTGGGTTCTAAAAGCTGTTTTACGCATGTCGAGCTCTTACTAGACAGCTTATTAAAGTGAATTTTTTTTTCAGTTCCTAAGTTTTAGTCATTAGTTCAAGTTACACAAATGATAAAATTATATCAAATTTAGAGTCTGTTTGAACGAGTTTTTGCATAAGCTATTCTAGGAGAGAAAAATGAGAAGAAAAAAAGAAATTAACTTCTCCATAAGCTAAATTATTATGCATTTAATAAAAATTTAGCGAAGTTATATGAGAGCTTCTACAAGTTAGCTTATGCATGTGCTAGTTTTAGCTTATAGAGAAGCTAATTTCAATTTCTCCTCTTATTTTTCTCTCCTACAAATAACTTATGGAAAACCCGTCCAAACAAACCCTTATAGTTCAATTAGAAAAAGGCTGGCAGATATCTAATATTGTGCAATTGTTTTCCTAACCATGAAACTTTCGCCACGGTTTGCAAAACGGGTGGTAGGAACACAAAGTATGAGTGCAAGGTCACAACTCAACTGCACACAATGTAAAGTTCAGTTTCCAGACAAAGCTTATTGACTTGACAGTAAAGTGAATGGGCTTTCCAGACTGCTAAACCAAAAAAAAAAAAACCTTCTTAGGCAATCCTAAGTATTTCAAGAATTACATGAACTTTACATATCTACCACTATTCATAACTCGGTCTCCATGAAAAATAAAATATCTAACTTAAAGATGCTAGCAAATATATTAGATAGGAACTCAAATTCAATGTTAAAGATCCACCTAACATGAGAAAGGAATGGAAACCGCATACCTATAACATAGGTATGCCCATATGGCTACCATGCCCATACTAGGTACATATTCAACGCCAATATTCATTTGGTCCATGTGGTATGTAGTTAATAATACCCTTCGGTAGTTTTCCTAACAAATGTTCTATTAGTCTGTTTGGACAAACTTCTCTGTAACAATTTCTAGGAAGAAAAATTAAGAAATAAAAACGAAATGAATTTCTCCATAACTTAAAATTAGTTTATGGACAAGTTAAAAAATAAAAAATTTAGAAAAGTCATATGAGCTTCTACAAATTTTCCATAAGTATACGCTAATTTTAACTTTTGAAGAAGTTTGTTTAATTTTTTTCTTCTAATTTTTCTCTCCTAGAAGTCCTTATGGAGAAATTTATCCAAGCATGCCCTAGGTACATGATAAAACAGATATCATAGTTCATAACAGTGAGAAAAAAGTGGTTTTTACTTCAAGAAAAAGGGAAAAGCTCCCTAGAAACCAATACACTGCTCAAGATATTTCTTACACGTTGCTCAATTAGCATAAGTCTCTTAAACTATTTACAAATTTCCTATTTAAACGCAGCTTCTTGTCTGCTAACATAAACCCACCCTCAATGGGCCAAATCAGTTGCAGGCCAAGTCCCCTTCTCTCTAGTACAAATCCTTGTATTTCTTTGGCCAATTAACCTAACTAGGATTAAATAATGAGTGTCTATCAGTACATTTCAATATAACTCAGTTCTCAACTACCAAACTAAATCAATATGATTCCAGTACAAACCAATCAGTGTGAATCTCAACATGTTGCCACTGAGCATTATGCTTTGTTACTATGTAAAAAAATACACAACACAATCGAAATAAAATTTCAGAAAAGCCAAACAACAATTAACACATAAGTGGAAAAAGATTAAAAAAGAAAAAAAATGGATCTGGGCAGGGCAATGTCCATTGGAATAAGCATCTGCCACTTACACAAACATCAATTAACACTGGAGACAGCATTCAAGCTCATAACCATAAAGCATAAAATATTATATAATTGTAATAAAATAGACTCTAAAGCTCTCCATTAAACTCGGAGTTCCAATGCATAATTATCAGGTTTGGGAAACAAAAATTCAATCTATGAAATAAAATAAAAAAACACAAATTGGGTTGTGAAATAAGATACCGCGAGAGCATCTGGAAGCGAAGGTTGCAGCCATATTCGAAATTTGAAGTCTTCTTATTCCCTATCAAAGTAAAGACACGAACTTTTCACTGAAAACGAAAAACGAAGAATATCCAGATGGGAAAATTTGCTCAGTATGCAAATACTAAAGAGATTATGGGTTGAAATGTCTCACCCGAACCTAAAACGAAGAGGGAGCAATGATGGTCAGGCTCACACGGGTCGGTGCAGCAGCACTGCAGCTTCCGATTCTTCTACTCTTGCCCAAAGCTAAACGCACCGTTTCGTAATATATAATGTGCATATTATTTTGAATTTTGAAGTCCATTGTAATGTAGCCTTTCGTTATTTTTTTGTTTATGGGCTCCTCCTCTTATTTTGAACCAATCACCTCTAAATTAACGTGTTTAGACACGAGCGGAAAAGATTAGTTTGTAGTATTATTATTTATATATAAAGGATGGTCCACTTTAACTTCTCAAAATTATTTTTTTTAATAATTTGTTTTAATTATTTGATAGTTTTTTAATTTTAAAATTTTATTTATTCTCAATTAACTGAAAGGAAAGAAAAAGTGGAGAGATTGATACGTTAATTTTATTTTGTTGTCACCTAACTGACAGGAAAGTTGAGATATTGACTTTTCTGTTTTAAACTGATATTCTTTTTATTAAATAAACCGTTTTTTAATTTAAAATTTTATTTCATTTGTTCTCACTTAACTGGCAAGGAAAGTGGAGAAATTGATAAGTTAATTTTATTTTATTTGTGATCACTTAACTGGCAGAAGAGAGTGAGACATTGATTCTCTTATTTAAAAGAGTTATAAGCAGTTTTGAATGTAGAACAGTTTTTTAATTTTTTCTCTTATTTTGTCTCTCTTATTCCTTAAATCTCTTGAAACCCAATAACATAACTCTCATATATACAAATAAACATAAATTTATATTTAAATATATATATAATAATAATAATAATAATAATAGTAAAAATAAAAACTAAAAAATGTGGATGCACATACGCTCCTGCCCATGTGTTCCCGCTAGTTACTAGTAACAGGAATACAACACACATTTGTATTCGCATTTTTTATTTTTCTATTTATATATATTTATGTTTAATATTAAAATTCAAATAAACAATGATATTATTTGTATACTTGTATTAACAATATAAATTTATAGTATATTATGAATAAAAGAATGTTATTATCATCATGATTATGTAAAATCATTATATTTTGGTGTGAATTGGCTTAACCAATGCAAGTGATTGATCGTCCTTCTAAGTGTTTCATTCTTTACAAATTTTGTTTCCTACGAAAGAATGTCACTTATGAATAAATTGCAATATATATATGTGTGTGTGTGTGCGCAATATACATATATTGTCAGTTTGTGTAGATAAATGTGTGAATACTTTGGGTTGATATCTTCATTCAACTGTAAGAGCTCCTTGTATATTATGTTACCTTTAATATATAATAACAAATAGTGTAAGTATATTCACATATACTTATATTTATAAACATAAATAAAATAAACAATACCTGAGTTTTAAGATAACAAAATATCTTTATAAATAACATATTTGGTAAAATTTCCATTTTCTCCTTCATGGTGTCCTTCTTTAATAAGAATTTTTGTTGAAGTTTGGGAAACACCTCTTGATAATACAACATATAATTGACTATGACTAAAAACATGTCATGAAAGGTAAATTTCAACATTAGGTATAGTTTGTCCCTATGATTTATTTATAATAATGACAAAACTTAATTTAACAGGAAATTGTTTCCTAATAAGCACAAGTGGGAGGCACGCACTTTCTGTTGTTTTATGTTTAATTCTTGAATATGTTTAATCCATTATATTTTATTATGTCATAAATATTAATAAAATATTTAAAACCATAATTAATTTTGTAATTAATATTAACATTTTTTTATTATAATAAACTTAATAGTTAAAGTAATTTCATAAAAATAAAATTAATTGAAAATATTCATTACAAATAAATATATTTTTTTCATTTTTACTTTTTTATTCTAAATCTAAATTTTCATGTTTCTTTTATTTCTCCTTTTTCGAATCTAACAATTAATCAATGTTTATAGATTTTGAACAAACAAAGATTTAAAAGAAAATACAAAGACTAAAAAAAACCCACCCATTTTAAAAGAATAATTAATAATTTTAAATTCTAAAAGGTGGAAAATCTCGTTTAGAAACAGAAAGTATTACTTTATTTTATAAATTTATTTGTTGAATTTTTCTCTTTTTATCCTATCATATTATTTATTACTTTTTCCCTTTTAATCTACCATGCTTCCTTTTATTATTGTTTGGTTGCTTGAATTTTTTATACATAAATTAAGAAATATTTAATTATGAAAATTAAGCTAATTTATTATTTTATAAATTTCTATTAATAATATTTTATCAATCCTTTTATGAGATGGTGTGTTTTATCAATGTTCCTCCTCCAATAGTATTTTATAAAAATAGTTATTGATATCTCACTAAAAATAATATTACTTACTCATGTATCTCTGAAAGTATAATTGAAAAATAAATATACATTTATGTATATGCTAAAATTATTCTTATAAATAAATTTGTGTCACACTTGCTCTCTTGAGTGGTGAGATGAAAGGTGTTACCACCATGTTACCACTTTCATCAACATCAAAAACACGATGAATTGGTTTTGTTGGCAATCTTTGTAGGGAGAAAAAGGAAGAACAATTTATTTTGGTTAGAGTCTTCCTCTATAGTTCTCCATAACTTATCATCACATGCATTCTCACAGTAGAAAATCTCCACAAATCAAATAAATAAAACACACACAATTATAAGATCCTTAGCATAATTATCATGTCTCATTCATAAATCCCAACAACGCACAAAGACCATTTATACTATAGGTTTACACCTCATACTCTGAAGAAAAAAAAAACATGTTTTCAATCATTGACAATTCGGCAAAAAATAAAAATTTAACCCTCTAGGAAATAAAATAAATCACCGCAGATCAAAGAACACTTTTATATTCTATACAAAAAAATTATGATTTCTATTATTATCAATGAGAGCAAAGAGGGTAAAAGAAAAAAACCCTAAGAAACGAAATTTAAGGGGAAAGAACCTTCATGTTGTACAAATTAACGTTGGCCTTCAGGGATGCGTTTGGCGATGATACCATCAACAAAGATGATGAACTCCTTGAAGATGTGGTGTTGGAAGTAGCCAAAGTGATATTTATTGTCGGAAGCGTTCATGAGAATCATGGGATCATAACCTTCACCTATGCATCTAAGCACCAACAATGTTGTGTGATCTTCATTGTTTTCTTTCTCGCTCTAGATTTTCTCTCTCTCACACTTTTTTAGTTAAAAAACTCAGTAAAAGTTCAAAGAAAATGAAAGAGAATAGATCAAAAACAAAAAATTACACAAAATATTCAGATATGTACTTGCATAATATTGATACGAAAACATACCTAGGAATAATGAAGAAGAGAGGGAAAAAAAGTGCACGAAGATACGAAAGAAATTTTTTTTCAAAGAAAAGAACAAATTTGCAAAGAAATGTACGTATTCTCTAGTTTTAAACTAACAAAAACAGTTTAATATAAATACCACCACAAACAATGTAAATAAAATACATAAATTACTGAGATATTTTAAAACAAAATAAAATTTTCAAAATCATCCAATTCCAAAACAATGTAGAAATTTCAAAATCAGCCAATTCCAAAAGAATGTAGAAATCATACTATAGTTAGTACATTTGCTCTTACCTTTCACTTCAATTTTATAAGGATCTTGAGTTGTTACATTTAGTCTAGTTCAGTCTCAAACTCCCAAAAGAACTAATATGTTAGCTCTCACATTTTGCTTCATTATTATAAATATAATAAATTTTAACATATTCTTTAGTCTCAAACTCCCGTAAGCATGTTAATATAAACACTACCATCACAAATTTTGAAGTAAAGGTAATGATAGTATAAATATATTAATGATATATTTTTAATATAAATAAACCTATATTAAAAAATTAAGAACAATTTAATTCCAAAAGTATGCATAAATCACAAATTATATTAAAAAACATATAATATGTTTGCTCTAACTTTTGATGTAGTTTTACAAAGACTTTAAATGCTTACATTTACTTCATCTCCAAAGTAATAGAAGCAAGTTAAGATAAATACCACCAAAAAGTCTAAATAAAGAAAACAACATAAATACATTGTGAAGCATCTAATTCAAGAAAAAGATGCAAGAAACATAAATTGTATTCAAAAGACAATTAGTTTGTTAGCTCTTATCTTTTGTTTCATTCTTACTAAACCTCAAAGTTACAAAATGAAGTGAATATAAACACTCCTAAAAAGAGTCATAATAAAGGCAACAATGCAAAAACATTATTGAGACACTATTAAAAAAAAAGTAAAACTATATTAAAAAAGTTAAGAACACTCTAATTCAGAAGGAGCAAGAAACACAAATTGTAATTAAAGACTAGTTTGTTGGCTTTTATCTTTTACTCCAGTCTTATTAAACTCATGAGCTCTTACATTTATTTAAGTATCAGACTCACAAAATAGGTAATATAAACACCATCATAAAAGTTAAAATAAACTTTTATTAAAAAGATCAGAACAATCAAATTCTAAAAAAATGTAGAGGTCACACGTTATATTGAAAAATAGTTAATACATTTGCTCTTATTTTTTGTTTTATTTTTTCAAAGACCTTGAGCTTTTACATTAATTTTAGTCTTCAAACCAAAAAATCAGGTTAATGTAATTATCACCATAAAGGGCCAAGTAAATGTAACAAAGATCATATTATCTTGTAATAAGATTCATGTGTATGTTTGGAGACCAAATATATGTTACCATAATATGAATGGATTGATAAGCTTTTTGGATGAACTTGGCAATTATTAACTATTTATACCTTTAATAGTATGAATATAATACACATCTATTGTAAGAAATATATACACTTTCTTTTGTATATGAGTTGGCACAAAAGTAGATTAATGTGAACACTACCATAATAGTATAAGTAAAGAAAATAAGTATTGTTGATTGATATGAATGTTTGGAAGTCTAAGTAAAGAAAATAAGTATTGTTCATATTATGTTGTGATGTATATAAGATTGATATGAATGTTTGGAAGTCTAAGGTGTGTTGTTGCACTATGAATTCATGAGTAAGTTTTTTTTAGATGAGTTTGATGGTTGTTAATTTTGATAGTATAAACGTACTATATCCATCTATTGCACAAATTTGTACAAAGATTTTGTTTTGTATATGGGTTGAAATCACAAACAATATATTTTCTCTTATCTTTTACCTGAGTCATATAAAGACTTTAAATTCTTACATTTACTCAGTATCAATTCACAAAAATAAATTAATATAACACCACTACAAAAGTGTTAATAAAAGTAAAAACAATGTAAATACACTACTTAGTATATTCTTAAAACAAAATAAACTTATATTAAAATATTAAGAACCATCAAATTCCAGTTTTAAAAAATCTTAAATTCTTAAATTTTTATTAAAAAAAACACCAAAAAAAAATAAGTAAATAAGTAAACACAACATATACACATTACTTATATATAAAAACAAAACAAGATAAAACTATAAGAATTTTTTTTAAACATTATTACCACACTGATATAACTGATATAAACTCAACCACAAACTTTATTACTAGAAAGTTATCACATTAAAAATTGAAATAATATAGCATACACGTCCTAATAAACACAAATACTAGATGAAAGCATGTTACTGTAAAAAAACAATAAAAGAAAATGAAATCTCACTATATAAACTATACCACACACTTTTTTTACAAACACACTTAGGACATTAGTAGGTCAATTATTAGATCACCATACAAATCCTAGTAAAACAAAAGAATCTTATAGCAGAAGTTTCAGAAACATAAACTCTATCATCAAAAGGTTCACTTTAACAACTAAATGAACATTGCATCATAAAAATATTAATAAAACAAAATAAATTTATATTAAAATATTCATAACCATATAAGTCTAAAAAAACAATGAAAGAAACATACTTAACACCTAAACTCACAAACACATGTTAGTATAAATAGGACAACAGAAATCTTAGTAAATGCAAGAATAACAATGTATAAATGTACACTGTAAAATCTAAAAATTTATAATGTTATATTTTTCAGACACAATGCATTACAATTGTATTATTTATAAATATTTTTTCTTAATATTTGAAATAAAATAATATAATATAATACGTATTAATTTTAAAATAAAAATAATACTAATAAGTATTAATTTTAAAATAATAATAATAAGAAGAATTAATTTTAAAATAAAAATAAGTATTAGTTTTAAAGGAATAATAATGATAATAATAATAATAACTATTAATTTTAAAATAATAATAATAATAACAATAAAAATTATTAGTGTAATTATTATAATAATAGTTTTATTTTATTTTTTATCATTATGAAAAGAATGAAACATCCACATGTAATTTTATTAGTTCATTAATAAAAAGATCCTCTTTTTATTTTTTTGTAAATATTTTTAGTATACTCAATTTGTTCTTAAACTTATTTTTGTCAATATAATTTATTTTATTCTTTAAATTTTATAATAGTTCTTTTAAATTCAATTAACTACCCATAATAAAAAAAATGATTATGATAAAATTATAACATTTTTTATTTTGTAATTCATTTTTATGAACATAATTTTGTTATAAATTTAATAATTCTTTTAATTTTAATAAAAGAAAGTGGATGTAAGATATAAAAAGACTGAATGCACATATATGAAACTGTGCGTTTTAACTTTCCACAATAGCAGATGAATAGGAGGCTTCTGCTTGTGTGACCACCTTGCTGTCTCTTCTTCCTTTTTCTTCTTCTTCCCTCTTACACCTTCCAATTAGGGTTTTCTTCAAAACCCCTTTTCCATTCTTCCTACGCACCACACCGAATCCAATCCATTATCTGACGCGGTACGATGTTTCCTTCTTTATTCCTACGACTCCATTCTCTCAAGAATTTTCGTGTGTATATATATTACTGATTTTTCTATTCGTAAATAAAATAATTGATTTATGCTTTGTCGGTTGTAATTGGGAATTCTCTGTTGATTTGACCAGAATTTCTTAATGGGTGTTTCAAAATTTTCTCAAAATCGTGTCTTTGTTTATACACAATTTGTGTAGTTTCTTTACTTCTTGAAAGATGGAAGTGTTGTTTTGGATGTACCTTTTTTGTTATTATTATGTTTAATTTGTTACCAGAGGTTGGATTGGATGGTTGCATATTGATCTCATGTCAGGGATGGGAGTTTGCTTGCTGGAAAATGGTGAAATTTTGGTGATGATGAATCTGAGGGGAAGTGTTGAAGATAAATTTACTTAAGATATATTGTTTTTGAGTCTTAAAATTTGTAACAGTAAATTCTTAGGTTTTGTGTATCTTATTTTATTTTATTTTAATTTCAACAGTGTCCTGTGTACTGACCAAAAGTGTCTGTGACTAAATTTTAATATTTTTGAGCATGGATCACTATTGACATGGAAAATGAAAATAAACTAGTATCTTACAATCTTTTGTTTTTTTTTTTCTTTTTGCTACATTTGTTTTGAACTTTTGAGATTGGGTTCAGCTGCATGTTATTTTCCATCAATCTGGGCTGAGTAATGAAACTAGGAACTTTGTGTAACTTTGTCTGATCTTCTTGACTTTTTAGTTTTTATTTTTGGATTTTATACTAGTAGTTCCTCTGGATTGTGTTTCCCTTTAGTGAATGAAGTACTTGTCTTGTGAGAAAGGATCATTCTTCCCTGAGAGAAGAATCAAATGTCATTAAAGGATAGCTGTTAGCCTCTATGAAATTGTGAAAAAAATCCTGACTTTGTCTTTCTATTTTCAATTTTTAAAATACAAATAAACTTTCTTGATGTGATTGTTTTCATTATACAGTTCTTGCTTATTAAACATGGACAGTCTCAGGTACTAAATAATAGTACACTACATAGGTTTCCAGTGATGAGTTAAGATACTTTATAATGCTTAGAGGCAAGATTAAAAGTTTAAGCATCTATTATTTTGTTTGTCACTTATTGACATGAAGATTACTCAGATTGTATCTGGAACTTTGGTTCTCTGTAAAACTTTTATACTAGTAGCATTTGTATGCTGGGAAACTTGTGAATATTGTAATAGAGTTTTTTTGTAACTTTAGGGCTTAGGGACATTGTGTCCTGTTGTTCCATCCCCTTCTGAATCCTTTTGATAATGTCCTCATTATTTATTAAACTCTTTATGAATAATAGTTCTGAAAACTGGACTAATTTGTACTAACCTCCATGCATTAACATTTTTTTACAATTTAGATTTAAATCTCCTTGCAGTTTAATCATTATAAGTACACAGTCAACCACAGCACATAGGATACATTACATTTTGTCCCTCTAAATGGAAATGTTTGAATTGAATTTAATTGACACTTTTTTCAGGTTCATGCGATGGACATGTCTGATGCTGTCATTGTCAAATCTAGTAGGTTAAAATCGGTGGTGTGGAATGATTTTGATAGGATTAAAAAAGGTGACACCTGTGTGGCTGTTTGTAGGCATTGCAAAAAGAAACTAAGTGGTTCAAGTACCAGTGGAACATCACATCTAAGGAACCATTTAATTCGGTGTCAGAGAAGGTCTAGCCATGGCATAGCACAATACATTTCTGCAAGAGAAAAGAGAAAGGAAGGAACTCTAGCAATTGCAAATTTCAATATAGATCAAGATACAAACAAAGATGATAATACCCTTAGTCTTGTCAATATTAAATTTGAGCAGACACAGTTGAAAGATGACACTGTCAACACTGGGACTAGTAACTTTGATCAAAGACGGAGTCGATTTGACCTTGCTCGAATGATTATTCTACATGGATATCCATTGGCTATGGTTGAGCATGTTGGTTTCAGAGCTTTTGTAAAAAATCTGCAGCCATTGTTTGAGCTTGTGTCGTTGAATAGGGTTGAGGCCGATTGTATTGAGATTTATGAGAGAGAGAAGAAAAAAGTTAATGAGATGTTGGATAAGTTGCCTGGGAAAATCAGTCTTAGTGCTGATGTGTGGAATGCTGTGGGTGATGCAGAGTATTTGTGTTTGACATCAAATTATATTGATGAATCCTGGCAGTTAAGAAGGAGGATATTAAATTTTATAAGGATTGATCCTTCTCATACTGAAGATATGGTTTCAGAAGCTATCATGAATTGTTTAATGTATTGGGATATTGACCGTAAATTGTTTTCCATGATACTGGATAGTTGCTCTACCTGTGATAACATTGCTGTTAGAATTGGTGATAGACTTCTGCAAAACAGGTTTCTTTATTGTAATGGTCAATTATTTGATATACGTTGTGCTGCAAATGTTATTAATGCCATGGTTCAGCATGCTCTTGGAGCTGTAAGTGAAATAGTCATTAAGATTCGTGAAACTATTGGTTACATTAAAAGTTCACAAATTATACTGGCAAAGTTCAATGAGATGGCTAAAGAAGTTGGGATCCTGAGTCAAAAGGGCCTGTGTCTAGATAATGCATCCCAATGGAATTCCACATACTCAATGCTTGAAGTTGCCTTAGAATTCAAGGATGTTTTAATTCTCTTGCAAGAAAATGATGCTGCCTACAAAGTCTATTTATCTGATGTAGAGTGGGAGAGAGTTACAGCAGTTACTAGCTACTTGAAGCTTTTTGTTGAGGTTATAAATGTTTTCACTAAGAATAAGTATCCAACTGCAAACATATATTTCCCTGAGCTCTGTGATGTTAAGTTGCATTTGATTGAATGGTGCAAGAATTCAGATGAGTATATCAGTTCTTTGGCATCAAGATTGAGAAGCAAGTTTGATGAGTATTGGGAGAAATGTAGTTTAGGTTTGGCAGTTGCTGCGATGTTAGACCCTCGATTCAAGATGAAGTTGGTAGATTATTACTATCCACAAATTTATGGCAGCATGTCTGCAAGTCGCATTGAAGAGGTCTTTGATGGTGTGAAAGCTCTATACAATGAACATTCAATAGGCTCCCCATTAGCATCTCACGATCAAGGTCTGGCCTGGCAAGTTGGCAATGGCCCACTTCTCTTACAAGGCTCTGCAAAGGATTCCAGGGATCGATTGATGGGGTTCGATAAATTTCTCCATGAAACTTCACAGGGTGAAGGTACAAAATCAGATCTAGACAAGTACTTGGAAGAACCCCTCTTTCCACGTAATGTTGATTTCAACATACTGAATTGGTGGAGAGTTCACACCCCCAGATATCCTGTCTTATCTATGATGGCACGCAATGTTTTAGGAATTCCAATGGCAAAGGTTGCGCCTGAACTGGCGTTTAATCATAGTGGAAGGGTCCTTGATCGTGATTGGAGCTCACTTAATCCTGCTACTGTCCAAGCTTTGGTGTGTTCACAAGATTGGATAAGGAGTGAACTGGAAAATTAGATTGCTTTTTCCATGCATTCTAATTGTACATGCCAATCCTCCCCATAGAAATATTCCCATGTAAGTTATATATCTTCTAACTCTACATTTCAATTTTCTTGACCTTTTTAATATTCTGGTTCTATTTAGCCATAGCATTATGCAACTTAGCAAGTTCTTTTATGATTCTTTTACATTCCTTACTAGTAATTGTTCTGGTAGTCTGTGGCATTTTGAAAACTTAATTTCTTATCATGCAAGGCAATAGAAAAGTGTTAGCATCATACTTTTTTTTATCAGTAAGTAGGAATTGAATGCATCTCAGGAGTTTAAAACCAACTCACACACCCTCTTCAACCAATTAAGTTAGACATCCTTAACAAACATCATTCTTTTCAACAGTCTTGGTATCTAATTGAACACTGCATAAATTTGTAACTGAACTATTTTTAAAGTTGATTTGATGATAATCATTCATTTTACCACTTTCATTTGTATCTCACCATGTCATTGTGAAGTCAAGACTTCTGCAATTTTGTTTGAGTAATGGCCCGTGCACGTTATGATAGTTTGTATTAGCGATTTAGAAGACTATTTTATAGGAGTATATTATAAAGTTCACGTCAAGCATAAATAAATGGTTTGACTATAATTAAAATTTTAAACTTGTTCAACAGTTTAGTATTGAAAAAAAGTTAAAATTAGTTTTTGAGCAAGTGAATTTTTTACGGAAAGTTTGAAATATACAGCTTCTGATAAGTTAAAATTTATTCGTGAAGTGTGTTAAAGAATTATGAAAAAGCATATTAGTTTTTATAAATTTAAGTAAACTAAACTATAATTTGTTCTTTCTTCTGTCTTTCATATTGGAATTGGTTTATGGTCCAATTTTGGATTGTTAACAAATAAACTTCTATTTAATCGAAGTTAAATTTGAATTTGATATACTCCAATTGTTGACTGATATTGAATCAACCACATTCTTCAATAAGTGAAGGAAAACCATAAACATATCTTTCATATTTAGAAGAATTAATGCAGAAGAAAATTTTCACGAATTAATAATTTGATTAGGTGGGAGATATCATGAGTTCACAATTTTTTAATATTAATCATTTTAGTTCTTAATTTTGTAAAACGTAATTTATGTTTGTCCTTTTTGTTGTAACATTATAGTGAAAATGAAGAAAATCTAATATATTACTATTATTATTGTGATTATATTATTGACAGGGGACCCACAAATATCTAATAAGAAAATTATTATTGTTCAGTAGAAACACAATTGACTGGACCGTACGTAATATGAAAATGCAGAAATCAAGAATGATAAGGTAAAAGAGGGTATAATGCAGTGCAAAAAATCGCACAAAATAATTTATGATTTGATTATAACCCGTTTATGTCCACGACAAAGTTAACTGATAATTTATGAGATTTACAACTTAGAAGTTTCTCTATAAATCCTCAGACTGAAACTCTCAACTCAACTTTTACTTTTAAGCATTAACTGTGTCAAGTTCAAGTTTTTTAGTACAAGACAAAAGATAATTATCTTACAATTTTTCACTAAAGACAGTTTATCATACAAATCAAACACGTGTACAATTGTTAAATACTTGTCTTACAATTTTTCACTAAGGAAGTTTATCATACAAATCAAACACGTGTACAATTGTTAAATACTTGTCTTACAATTTGTTCAATTTTAAAATAACATGATGAGGTGTTAACAGTTAGAAAAATTAAACAAAAAGGATTAGACGATCTAAAATAGCAGTTTTTCAACAAATTTTGATACTCATTAGATGGTCTTGAACCACTACAAAGTTTGGAAAAAGTAGATGATAACAAACCACTAGATGATCTCAAACCACTAGATGGTCTAACACCTCTAGATGGTTTAGGAAAACTTGAACTTAAATTTTATTTGAACCAAACTTCATAAATCTCCTCCAGGGTTTAGTACAAATCTCATGTGTGATAAAACATTCAAAATTTATCTAAGTCCATTATAGGCACTCATAATTGGATAAAATCCAAACAATTAAAGAACTTATTGCCAGACAATACCTTCGTGATCATATTAGACAAATTTGATATGTTGAGACCTTTGTCACCTTCACAAATTCTCGAACAATCTTTTCTCTCATGAAGTGCAACTTCACATCAATGTGCTTCGTTCCTTCATGATAAACTTGGTTCTGAGAGATGTATTTACTATTATCACAGTGAACAATTACCACTTGGTCTTGCACCACCTTTAAGCCACAAGGCTTATTTTGTTGCTTTTGTCATGGAAATATACTATGCTTCAGTGATTAATAAAGCCATTGCCTTCAAGAGACTAGCCTTGCAACTGATGACAGTACCTTAAGCATTAAACACATAACTTGTTAGAGATTTTCCTATGTCCATGCACCCAACAAAATATGAGTCGACATACCCTGATATGAGAATATATACCCTTATATGAGAACATCTTTGGCTGATCGTCTAGCTTCACCATAAACTAAGACTTTTTCAAGTAACCCCTTCAAGTACTGAAGGATCCATTTAAGAGCTAGGTAATGAGCTCTTCTAGGATTAGACACAAACTATGGAAGCTATGTAAGGTTCCATGTTCTTGACATAAACATAAACTATGGTTCATTGATGTAATGTGCTAGCGTGCTAACAACACTCACAACATAAATTATGTTAGGCCGCATGCATACCATTACATACATCAGCGAACCAACCGAATTTGCATACGGAATACCATCCATATAGCGTTGTTCCTCCATCTTTTTAGGAGACTGTTCATTACTCAACTTGTAGTGGGAAGCAAACGGTGTAGAAACAAGTTTCAAGTTTGTCATGCTAAACTCATCAAAGAATTTTCTGAGATAGGTCTCCTGAGACAAATATAGACGCTTCAACTCACATCATCTAGAGATCTCAATCCCCAATATCTTTCTAGCAACCCCCAAGTCCTTCATCTCAAACTCACTATTCAGTTTAGATTTAACCTTTCTCACCTCAGGTTCACTGTTGTTTGCTATCAAGATATCATCAACATACATTAACAATATAATGAATAGGGTCTACAAAGATAAACAAAAGCCAATTAGACCCATATTTGCAAATAAGTTCATAAATAGACTCTAAGTCTTCATCCTCCTTATTATGTGGTTGTGTGTGACTGAGGGCTTTACCATCACCAACACTACTCGAAACCATGAGGACCTCTAATGATTTATAACTGTCTTCCACTAAAACTGCTTTACCAGACATAAACGATCCATTAGACAATTTACCAGACCTAGAATGTCTAGCAATATTTTCACCCTTTTGCCTCAAAGGACAATATTTTATTGTGTGACCTTCCTTCTTACAATGATAACATATGAGAGAATTCACTACCTTCCTATCATGAATCTTAGACTTAGATCTCCATTTAGCCCTTCCCCCAATTTTGCATGATTAGACGATCTTCCTTTTGTTACTAGGTCATCTTTAGAATTTGACGTTTTCACATCAAACGTGTCATTCAACACTTTCGAGTTCAAAGCATCCTGAACCTCCCCTTGAGAAAGACTTTCTCTCATATACAAAAAAGTCTCCTTGAAATAATCATGCGTCTTTGACAAAGCACATAGTAACAACAATGCTTGATCTTCATCATCAATGTTCTCAAGATCAATTATCAATTTATTAAATTCGCCCAGTTGTTCACTAATAACATTGTCACTACTCATCTTAAACGAGTATAACGTCTGCTTCATGTTAACTAAGGAGTTGGTCATATACAAGCTTTCAAGCTTCATCTATAATCTTGCTATAGTCTTCTCTTCGAAACTTGTCTTAGGACCTTGTCACCAAGACTCATAACAATTACATGATAAACCTTTTTCTAACAACCCAATTTTGTCCTTTTCAGTTATGGGTTTGTCAGACTTGAAATATCCTTTCAAAGCCTCAAGAAGGCCTTGTTGAACCAAAAAAGCACGCATCATCAACCACTATAACTCGAAATCATTCAAGCCAATGAATTTCTCAACCTCATACATTGTAGAAGTCGTCTTGATTAAGTTTCTTCATTCCACATTCACCACACCAATTTGTTGAGCATAAACACAATTCACTGGATCGTATAAACAATTTATTTAATACAAAAATGCAGAAATTGAGAATGAGAATGTAAAATAGGATAGAACATAGTATGGAAAATCACACACAAATAATTTACGTGGTTTGACTATAAGTAGTCTACGTTCACGATAGAGTTTATTATGATAATTTCTGAGATTTACAACTCAAAGTTTATCTTTGAATCTTCACATTGAAAGTTTCAAAAGTAATTGTCAAGTTCAAATTCCTAAGTACAAGACAAAAAATAATTGTCTTATAACTTCCCACTAAGGACGTTTCTCATACAAACCAAACACATGTACAATAGCTCGACTTCAAAATAACATGAGGTACCAACAATTACATGGAAATTAAATAGAAGAGTTAGACGATCCAAAATAACAATTCTTCAACAAACAATAATACCCAACAAACGATGATACTCATCAGACTGTTTTGAAGCACTAAACGAATTGAAACCACTAAATGGTGACAAACTACTAGACTTAGCACCTTTAGACAATCTAAGAAAACTTCAACTTAAATTTTATATCAACCCGTCTTTACATTTTTTTACATTAGATTTAGTTTCACTAAAAAAAACTTTAACTATGAGAAAAAAAAATAAGAAATCAAGAACATAAAGAAATAGAAGAATTGAATTTACCTTTAATTTATTTTATTAAATAAGAATAAAAATAATATAGTTTTCTAAATTATATTTTTTAAAGCATAATTATTATATAAAATAAAACTAAGGATATTTTAATTACTACAACCATAACTTTTTCTCCCGATTTGATAACCATGACAAATTATTTACAATGAAGAACATGCCATTTCTCTCTCTGTGTCCATCTCTCTATGTTTCCATTTTATGGGAACTTCA
The DNA here is from genome assembly GCF_000499845.2 of Phaseolus vulgaris. NCBI lineage: Eukaryota > Viridiplantae > Streptophyta > Magnoliopsida > Fabales > Fabaceae > Phaseolus > Phaseolus vulgaris. Next base: position 12,996,185 of record NC_023754.2, on the reverse strand, counting down.
TTATCCGATCTTCACCAACTACTTAAACTGTTCTCCACAATTTTAGTTTCACCAAACAATTATTATTTTATTTTGTTGGATTATACAATTGAATTGAGCTTTATAGTGTGCTTTGATTAGAATTATATCAAACAATGAATTTATCAGCATCAAATCTTATAAACTCAATCAAATATATAATAAATATATTATTATTTGTCTAATAATTTTACTTATATAAAGAAAACAATTTTATAATGGATAAAATTATTACAATATATTTCATATTACGTATGAAACATGTTTATGGTTATTATTTTCATATCTTAATATTTTAAGATTTTTTATGTTAGTTTTAAGTAAATATAAAGAAATATTAAATATATTAAAAACATGACAGCTTCAAATTATCTAGTTAGCAAGAAATTTTTGCCCCTCTCGCTACGAAATCTCCTTCACGTCTTGAGTATAAAAAAATTGGTCTTTCGGAGTTGATATAAAATATAAATGAATTTTACTTTATTTTGTGATATTAATTCTAAAATACCCTTCATTGATTGGTGTTGGATTTTAATGGCCTCTTTTATTCTTGTTATTAAATTTCAATATTTTTTCAGAAACTACTTACTTTTGAAATAAAGTAGTATAATTAAATATACAAGTAACTTAAATTGGTAACACTTATGAATTATATTTTAATTATTAAATATAATAGATTAATTTAACATATACAAGTATTAATTTTTTTAATTTATAAAATGAGAAACATTAACTAAATAAATTAAAGACTTAAATTCTTTTACATGATTAATTATGTTTTAAAAATAAATATATATTTTAAATACAAAAATATAAGAAAGAAATGACAGGATGGGCTGTACGACTTTCAACTTATCTATCTATTATGAGCCAACCCATTCTCTTCCACTTTTGATAGAAACTGACTTATTTTGTCACCTTTATTTGACAAGTGTTTTGTGATACCTAAACAAAAATTAAGGATATTGAAATTATTTTAAAAAATAATTCACAATGTGCTCTTGAAGGGTTTTTTTTTTTATTATTGTGTGGACTTAGATGCTAAATGATCCCCTATATGCTACACATTCAAAATTGGTATGTATTTAGCTAGTTAACCAACATTGACTTTGTTAATTACAAAAGCTATATTGTGTTGGTGAAAGTGGCTAAAGGGAATATGATTGAAGGGTTTGATTGACAAGCTAACTATACTTAAGGGAAAACAATAATCAAGGACTATGTGTGTGAACAAAATATATTGTCATCAAATATCACTTCACACCAAGTAGAGAATCAAAGTTAAAAAGATTAACACAAGGAAAATCCAACATATGTCTCAGTCTATTTATGTGAAAAATAAGGGTGCCAAAGTAGGTCTTGACCTGTAGGTCAGCCCGCTAGCCAACAAATTTTAACGACTAGGTTGGTGTTTTCAACCTACTAGCTCGCTTTGACCTGCCAACTTATATTTTAAAAGATTTTTTTTTTGGTATTATATATGGGTGGCAAATGTGGAGTGGTTCGTGCAGGCCGATCCATAGACCGCAACGAAAAATGTGAGGCAGACTCACTATTTTAGCAAGTTTTGATCAGTTTAGGTCTGTCCAACATAACCTGCAACCCGCATGGACCAAGAACAAGACAGAGCGACCCAACCCGCAAAACATTAAAAAAGGTGTTTTTTTCTAATAGTTGTTCTAGATTCCGGAAGCTAAAATAGTTGTTCTAGAAAGGTTATTTCAAATTTTTTTTTCTCTTCTAATTTTTTTTTTGGAATTGACTTTTATATTATGGAAATTAAATTTTGAAATCGACAAGGTGCAGAAGAAATTTGGTGGATTGCAGGAAGAAACACCTTAATAAAAAATTAAAAATTAACTCTTTAACTTTTATTTTTTTATATATATTACAAGTGAATTAATATTTTTTTATTTTTAATAAAATTTTAATTTTTTATGTGGGTTGACTCGTGTGCAATCTCATATACGAAACAAATCAATAGATTGAGCTCAGATTACTTAAGTGAGAGAGACCAATAAATCAACTTGTATGGTCCCTCCTAATATTATATTGTATGGTCCCTCCTAATATTATATTATTTGAAGAATGTAAATATGTAATAGTATATAACTTTTTATGTAATATGAAAAAGTTATAGCAAACCAGCCCACTAGTTCGTCAGTCCAAAATTTTCAACGACTGACTTGTTTTGCCATTTATAGTGAAAAAGGTTGTATGGAGTCTGTAGATCTTGGTATATTTATGATCGTTTAATGACTTAGTTTTATGTCATTTGATGAATCAATAGTCTATTGTACCATTTTTTTTTATGTTAATTATAATTATTGTTGTGTAGTTATAACTAACATGTAATTGTTTTGTAGCCCTTTATAAGACAACCTATACTTGTAATTATCTTTATTCTGTTTTGCGTTTTCAGTTGCTTTGATTCACAATAACTATTTTACTATTTCTCTTTTTCTTCTTTGGCCTCGTTTTCATACTAACTGCACAAAATAAAGAATTGAGTTGAATGTAGTTGGAAGTTGAAATAAAGGCAAATTTTCTCATCACCTTCGTACCTTCTCTTACACCTCTATATATATTTTTTTTTAATTTCAACTAAACCCTTCAATTCTATCACAAACTAAAATTAACAAAACATCTAATCTACATTACTTCATTTTAATGAGAATATGTATAAATAAAAAGAGACAAAAATCAAGATGTCTCAAATAATTTTTCCTATAAAAAATAACTCAGTAAAATGTCACGTTTAAATTAATTACTTTTTATTTTAAAAGATCTGTTTGATGTTGCTTATTTTTAAATACTAAAAAAAAGTTGAATAAGAGTTAAATTATTTGAATTAATTTGTGTAATAAAAATATAAGCCACGATTAAATTATTTTTCTTCAAATAATGAAGAATCTGTATTAAACAAAATAGAAAGATATTTAAAAATTATGTTTACTTTTATTATTATAGTTTGAGTGAAATCAAGATTTTATTTTTCTAAATTTTTTAGTCATTCTAGATACCAAAATACCCAAAAAATTAAAGCAGTGAGGTGCAAAATGGAGTACAAAACTCAAACAAAAAATTATATTCACTGAAAGGAGGTATGAGAGTGCAAGGTGTAAATGGGATTATTTAAAAGTGTTAGGTTGTATTCATTTAGGGTTATTTAAAACTTTTAAAAAGGTTAAAAACGATCTTTCATAATTAATATGGAAGTGCAAGAAGAAAGTATGGACGTGGAGGGAGAATTTGCTGAAATAAATTAATATAAAAATAATCTCTTTCTTCCCACTTTTTTATTCTTTTCTTAAAAAATATCTTTATCGTTTAAAATATCTTTTAAATAAATAAGATTTAAAAGAAACACAATTCAACTTTTTTTCTTTCTTTTGGACAACATGTTCCTTCACATAGTTAGGCTATATAATAAACATTCTTTCTACAATTTGAAGGAGGAATTAAAATTAATGTCCCCATATATTTGAGAGTCTCTTCAGAGTTAGAAACCAGTTCTATATAAACTCTTATTTTGAGTTTCTTCTCCAATTAAAATTTTTCTCTTTGATTTTTGCTTAATCTTGTGTTATAGATAAGCATCATTTCCCTTTCTTTTAACGAATTGTGTAACTGATAGTTTGAAAATGTTTCTTCCCATACTTCTCAGGTATTTATTCTTTGTTTTTTTTTATGATATATATATATATATATCATTTTGTTAATTTGGTTCTATAGTAGCATATTTTTAAAACTATTTATACCATTTGTCTTTTAAGTTTCTTTTATTAAAAAATATTATTTTTTGATATATAATTAAAATATAGCTTTCTTAAATATTATTATAACAAGTAAAGACTTATTTGACAATTAAAATTTATTTTTTGCTTATTTCTATACATATTAAATATTTAGTACGTACATTGTCTATCATGGTTTAATATCATATAAAATATTTTTCATAATAATAATTTTAAATATATAATGTAATAATATAATAAAATTATAATTATGAATCTCATTCTTATATGATAATTAAAATAAAAATAATATATATATATATATATATATTGTTAGTTTTCAATCTTATATCATATTCACTTTAGAAATACAAATGAAAAGTTTCCTTTACATGAAAATTTCACATCTTTCAGATGGGCTGCGTTCTGATTCATATCCATATAATTTTAGCTTTCAATATCAAAATATATTGTCTTTTACATTTTTAAATAAAAATAATAATACATTTTTAGTATATACTTAACTCTCAGAACTCTAATTTGATTCCAAAGATAGTTCTTTGTTTATAAATTTTATAACTTTTTAAATAAACTATGATAGAGACTCTTATCATTTTTAAATTCTTTATGATATCTCATATTAATTGCCACAAAATGGTTATATATATATGTGTTATATATTTTATTATAGCATATTAATTGCCACAAAATGCTTATTATAGCACATTAATTGTTTTTACATATATGATAAAAAATAATTTATAGAATTTCTTTTTTAATCAACCAAAATATGTTTTCAGAGTCATTGTAAGTGAGATGGGTATAGTGTTTTTGCAAATCTACACAGCAATGCTCTCTCTTAAAAACAACTTGTTTATATTATGAGTAACAAGTTCTATGAGATTACATTGTTTATTTATTTTTTAGTTAATGTACTATATTATGTTATTTCAGATGTTTCAATTAATAACTAATTCTTTTTATATATGGATTTAGAGATCTTTAAAATGTCCTAATATTTTTATTTATTATTGATAAAAAAAATTATAAGTGAGCAACTAAACACCAACCAAAGTGATCACTCAATACAAGAAAATCATGACATAGAAACTAATTTTAAAGACAAAAAGTAATTAGTTGCTATAGTGACTAAATTAGAATCCATTTTAGGGACTAAATAAATTTTTGATTTCTAAATTAGTTTATATTATTGTTAAATAATTTCTAAATTGATATCTAATTAACAACCAAGGTTTTTGCTACCAAATTTAGAATCTAAATAATTGGTAGTTAAAACCTTGATTGCTAATTAGATACCAATTAATAAATTATTTAACAATAATAGAAACTAATTTAAAAACTATTTTTTTTTAGTTTCTAAAATTGTCTCTAATTTAGTGACCTAGAAATATTTATAGACTTATACAAAGATAATGTTACGAAAGGGTCTAAACCACATGAATTTCTTAATATAACAAATAATTTTTCAAGAACATAATGGTAACAAAGCTATAAATACAGCATATCCCTATTAGAAGAAAAAATAGAAACATACACAACACTGAAAGTGAAACAAAAACTAGTTAAAAGTATCTAAGGTTTCTGAAGTCATATCTAGATAGAAGTAAACTATAATTGTAATCATATCCAGAAAAAGCTAAACTGTATTGAGTTGTTGTTTGGCAACATCATAGACCTTTTGTAGTGTTCTTCATTTTCTTTCTTTTTTTTCTTCTTCCTTACACGGTATTATATGTTTTTAGCTATAATTTTTGGTACGTGTTCTCTAACCAGTGGTTGAAGAGGAATAACTCAAAAATTGAAGTGGATGGACCATGTTTTGATTCTTATCTTGCCATGCTTAGTAAATTTCCAAACAAATTAAACTTTAGCTACGCTAGCAAGCTTTTCTACGTTGGAAAGTGTGTAGATCATTGGGTTGGGTTACTTACTATATGCATTTTGAAACTAATGGATGATTATGGTGGAGTTTTCACATGTTTTTTTCTATCTCATTACTTTTCATGCATGCTTGCGTGTGTTAGTACCACACACGGAAAGAAAAGACAATTAGTTAATGTTTGACACCAAATTTGTACAATTTAGTTAGGGTTATTGACTATCTTTTAAGTTTATTGATTTTATCACTACTTTTTCTTTTTATCCATTATTTTGTCTTTTTATCAATAAATAATAAACTGAATAAATAAGAGTATTTAAGAGATATTTTAATTCTTTAAAAAAACTTTTCTCATTTTTTTTATCTGTAAGAAAAGAATGAATAAATATAATCACTTTAAGGATGATCCAACCCTTATACATAACATGATACAACAAAACTCACCAAACCCCTTACAACCTACCAAAAATCTACTACTCTCTCACATAGTCTTCAAAGATAATAGTACATTAGGGTTCTCCAAAACAGAATCCATATATAACATCATGAACATTCTCGCAACTTGTATAAAAAAACTATATCTTATACTAATTTAGAATTGTTTTTCAAAATGATTGAAGATGTTTACAATACCAATAGAAAAAAAATTAGAATTTGTCAAAAAACGCATTCATTAATCCCTTTTCCAGAAATGGTACAAACACCAACTTTCCTAGCCTCCTTCCGGTCCGCACCATTGTTTTGTCTTGAAAAGGCATATTAATAAGTTAAGTGTTAAGAAATGAACTTTAAGTATAACTCAACCTCATAAAACCGACTTATAAAGTAAGGTTTGCACCTATTTATAAAGAATGAAATATTTTAATCTCTAGTCGATGTAGAATCTCCAACACACACCCCTCACGCCGACACTACCAACTCGTGCGTGGAAATATATGTTGTGGGTGGTCCGATAACGGTCCGATAGCGGGTGGTTCGATAGCGGGTGACCCGATAGTTGCAACAAACTCTCGTTAGGATAAACTTTAAATGACTTTGATAACATGTTAAGAAGTGAACTTTAAACCCAACTCAACCTCATAAAACCAACTTATAAGATGAGATTTGCACTCACTTATATATATTATGAAATGTCATAATTTCTAGTCAATGTGAGATTTCCATCATTAAGAGAAGAAAATGCTTCTAAGTTAGCAGTAATATCTGTGTATATGCAAAAAATTTAGATGTTTTTTGGTATAGTAAAACAAGTTGTTAGTTGAGGTTAAGAAATTAGTGATAGAAAAACATTTTTAATGGTCTAAATATGATGAAAGATTATAGAAAAACACATTAAGATAAAAAATGCGAAAACTTAGAGGGAATAATCTTCCATCATTGCTGCTCTCGTTGCTCACTTCTATTTTCTTGAACCTTTTCTTTTTTATACACACGATGAAGATAAGAGTAGACTCACTAACTGGAAACATGAGCATGCATCCAATTTATAGAAATTCAATCAATCATGGAGTTACAAATGTAGGAAAATTTAACGAAAAGTATTATGACAGTATAAGTTAATATTATTCCCACATAATAAATAGATTGAATCTTTATTAAAAAAGGATCACATTCATTAATAGTAAAAAAACCATAAATATACCTATAGCAGAGGAAACACACGTGTTACAGAGAAACGCACACATGTTCTTTGATTGTAAAACTGTCTTATTAGTTTGAAACCATGTCTCTCGTGGTTAGGTTTGGTGTCGGCTGCTCCAATTGATCCCTTCTCAAATTTTATTCAGTTCTCTTTATGTAAGGTATTTGTATCTGTCAATTCAATTTTGGGAAGCGTGTGGATTGCTGTGATAAGGGAGATATGGAATCATAGGAATAAGATTATTTTCAACGGTGGAGTGGTGGATCACCTTGAAATCTTTTCTTTGGCCCCACTGAATGTTTGGTTTTGGGTTATCTCTAAAGTTTCCGCTGCTCATTTTTCCTTTTCTGATTGGTGTTTGACCCCTATGTATTGTCTCAATTTGTTATAAGTTGTTCGATTATTGTTTTCTTTGGTTGGTTTTCTTGTGTGGGTTGAGTGATGGATGTTTGTGAGTTTGGGTTGAATGTTCTTTAGGAGACTTTTAGTTTGTTTGTTTGTTGGGTTACCTTGTTATACCTTTTAGTGGCTATGGTTGTTTTCTGTTAGGTAGTGACTTTTTTCCTCGTTTGGGAGAGAGTATTTTGGAGAGGTGTGCTACAGTGTCTTGATATGTATAAGGGTTGAACCACCTCTGAAGTGGTTCTATTTATTTATTAAAACAGAGATATGCACACATGTTTTGGTTGGTTAATGTATTATCTATACCTATATATAAAGAGGATTTCTCTTTATAACAGTTTTTGAATATACAGAAAAAAAGAAAAAAAGAAAGATAATACTCTCACATTCATCCCATTCACATATCAAATAAAATAATCCTCATTTCCAATCATTCTCTTCACTCCATTTCAAACAACTCTATTATTTGGTAAAATCATCATTCTTTTTGTATCTACGATCAAGTCCGATCCCAAAACTACGAATGAAAGAAAAAAAAAATCTTAAAGAATAAGAAAAACTAAAACTAGAGAAAAGAAAAGTTGATTAATTAATTCATCTTTCTTTTACATATTTTTTTTTTTAATTTCGACTCATAAAATTATGTATGTATGTTAAATTTTTATGATGATTTAACAGATAAAGAAAAAGCGGATGCACTATTTTCAATTTCTCTGCTAGTATTCATAAACTATTTTTAAACGATGTAAAACTTCTAAGTGTATTATTAGACTAATTAATGATTTAATTAAAATTAAGATTATTAGAGTAGAATATTGTGAAAATGGAATATTTTTTTTTGGGTTTAAAGTAATAATGAGAATAGAAGATTCTTAATCGTCGGTTTATGTGAAACCACAAAAGGAATAAGCTTTTTCATGAATGAATCTCTTTACTTGGTGGGAATTTCGCATCCAATAAAGTATTTTATTTCCCAAAAATAAGAGGGAATAAGAGTCATTCCACTTCGATCTTTTTTTTTTCAAAGGTCAAATCATAAGTTTATAGGGTAAAAAAACATGATATACAGTTTGGTTAAAAATTGTAACTGTACGTTTACTTCTCGATCAAATATATTTATATTAAATAAAAAATAATTTTAAAAATAAAAAATAAAAAATTACTATATTTATTGATTAAGTTAATTATCATTTTATAAATTAAAAAACTACTTATATTTAAAATACTTTTTATTATTAATAAAATATTATAAATTAATTTATAAATTGGTATTTGGCATTAATTTTTAAAATTTTAACTACTAACTACTTTAAATTCTAAATTAGTCATTAAAATAGTTAATAGCTAAAATTTTGATAGATAATCTTCCATACCAATATAGAAAACTCTAAATTTTTATTAATAATAAAAATTATTTTAAATATCAATATTTTTTAAGTAACTAATTATTTTTGTTATTTAAAATTAATTTTTATTTAATAATTTAGGAAGAAATAAAGATTGTTACTTCCTTTTGAATAAAGTTTGATATCAAAATTTTTATAAATGCTTATACCAAAATGAAAAATCAGAACATATATTAGATTGAGCAGCATTAATGAGAGGCTCGAGTTTAAACCATACTAAATTCTGTAAAGTTTAATTTATAAGCATTTAAAAATAAGTTAAAATGGGATAGTTTCGGGAAAAATAGAATTGAATAGCTGTATTTTTTATTTGCATAAGAAGTTAATACATTTTATTTTTTATAATTTAAAAATTTATCTGAATTTAGTCGAATATTAGTTTAGTTGTAAATAGATAGGAATATATAGAACAACGTGTGGGCAATATATAGAACACTTCCGTAGTCTGGATGTATAGAGATATAAAGTATTTGGCAATGTATGTTTGGACAAGATTTATAAAAAAAACATCTATTGAAAAAAATGAGTTTTCTTATAAATTAAAAATTAGTTTATAAATAAGTTAAAAATAAAAATTTAGATAAAAATGATTAAAACTAGAGTATGTAAATTAATTTTAATTTATAGAAAAATTCTCTTATTTTATTTGATTTTCTTAAAAGTGATTGCGAACAAAATTGTCCCCTACACACTATTGAAAAAGATAAAATTGATTAAATAAACTTTAATTGGAAGTTAAAATAGTTTTTAAAGTTGATATCTAAAATTTTAATAGATAAATAGATTTTAATTTAAAAATCAGTATATAATTTTTTTATTAATAATAAAAAATATTTAAATATAATAACTTTTAGTTTATAAAATAATATATAATTTAATTATAATTAATTACTTTTTGTCTTTAAAGTTAGTTTTTATTTAATAACTATTAGTAGTAGTAACAATTTTTTTTTCTATTTTGTTCCTTTACGTTTATATTTGGCTTTTTATTTTTTTCTATTTCAATTTTATCAACATTTTTCCAATACGCGTTTTCGTTATATATTGGTGAAAGATTTTGGCATTTTATTTTAACTACTTTGAGAGGTACAGATGAGAGTTTTTTTTATCGGCCGGTACAAATAAGAATGTATTGGGTTGAATTTAATTAAGTTATGCAAACTAATCAAAACACACTGATAAAAAAAATTATGGTATGTTTGGATTTTCGTTTTTCTATGGAAAGACAACTAATCCATTTAATAAAAAGTAACGAGTTAGTTTGGGTCAAATTGAATATATTCAATTAAAAAGGTTAATTTTTATATTTTAAAAAATATAAATAAATACAAAAAATATCAAAAAAATGAGTTGGATCATTATATTTGTAGGTTTAGAAATAAAAACCTGTTAACAAATATATCAATGCTTTGAGCCTAATTTCACCTATTTAAAATAACAGCAAATTTTGAAATTTAAGTTATTTATATAATATATTTTCTTTTTCAAGTATAACGTTAACTTTATTTTTACGGAAGTTTAATATTATTCTGACTAGTTATTTGTTGATTTATGAAATTTTGATATAATTGCATTTATAAGGAATTGTCTTTAAGCAAGGAAAGATTGATGTGGGGGAAATGTTTCATAGAATTCCATGGATTTAGACGAAGTTGTATAATGATGTCGAACATGAAAATTTTATATAAAAAATTATGGATTTGAATGAAATAGAAACGATCAAAATTTAATTTTGCTTCTTCTTATTGGATTATTAACCCACTCGTTAGTTTGGAAAATTGTTAATACTATGCAAAAGCATCCATATATTCAAAGAAAGTGTTTGACAAAAGAAGAAGTGTTTGATAGTGCAAAGAAAGTGGATTCTAATTGCAAATATGTAGAATTGTAATTTGTGTGAAGAACTAATATCTCATTCTTATTGCTTTTGGTTGTTGATAAAAATCATTGGGATTCATAGGTTGGCTTATTTGAGGAAGAATGGAGGAAATTATGGAGAAAGGAAAGTGCAGGAAGATAGGCGTGTAAGCTGCAGTTAGAGCAACACAAATGCTTCTTAAGTGCTGGCTAGTGTTTCATCAGTAGTATCAGAGTGTTTTTTGATGGTTTGTGGCAGAGAGGATTTTATGAGAATCGTTACTCTACAGTGTAAGCTACTGTTAGCAACAATGTTGCACCTCATACTTCATACAAGGTTTTCGGCTGAGTCTATGCTTATTTGTGTTTTCATGTTTACTGCAAAATTCTGCAGGTTTAGGTTCTGTTTGGTAGTAGGAAGCATAGACCTCAAAATGTAGTTTCTTTTTTGGTGTTGGCAACATTTTAATTGCTCTGGTCTGTAAGCAAGATGCTTAGATTGTAGGTTCTTGTATAAGGGCTGGAATACCTCTGAAGTATCCCTTTTAATTCATTTATTCTTTGCTAAAAAAATGCAAAAACATCCACATGCTAGGGTTGGAAATGTATTTGTGTTCAATTTTGCATAAATTTTGTTGGAAGTGGCATGTAAGAATATAATATTTTTTTTATGTTGCAACTAGGAGTTATGCTACAAGTTATATGCAATCGGTATAGGCAAAGTTGCAAAAATGATGGAAGCATACGCGATTTCTATAAGGACCAAATACTAGAAGCTACAAAGCAGTAAAGAGTAGTTTATTCTAGTCTTTTATTATAGTTGTGTTGTTATGTCAAACCAAGAAATTCAGGATAAGGTAGTATGGGTAGCCGAAGAGGGAGAAGTATTCTTAATGAAATCAACATATGAAGTCATACACCTATCTATGTCATCGATGGTTGATCTAGCTATGGAAATTTTGGGTAAATTAAAGCTATACCTAGTGCTTTAACGCTTGCTTGGAGAATCCTTCAAGGAATATTTCCGACAAGGATTAATCTTCTAAAAATTAGTCTCACATCTTTGTGCCCATTATGCAATCGAACAGAGGAAACAATACAACATCTTTTTGTGGAATGTGAGATAGCATATGTGGTTTGGTCGAAGGTATCCAAGTGGGTGGGAGCTTAGATGGTGAATCACAAAGATCTTAAACAACACTTGATCCGATTTACTTTGTTACAATTTGATGCAAATAGGAATCATGTGTGGAAAAGTATGTGGGTAGCAGTAGTATGGAGTATTTGAAATCAAAGAAATGGGGTGACTTTTAAAGGAAGAAGGGTGGAACTGGACGAAATCTTAAGTTTAGCCCAATTACAAGTATGATCTTGGGTGAAGTGGAAAATATCAAACTTTAATTTTACTTATTCTGATTGGGTTATGTATCCTTTAAATTCTATGATTGGGTTCTGATTGGATCTCTTTGTTAGGAATTAAAAGCTTAAATGTTATTCTGTGGGAGTGTATTTGTTATTATGTAAACTTTGTCCTAAACTGATGCTACTGCAGGGTACTCGATGTTACAATGCAGGTGGAAGAAGTTAACAGAAGATAGTTGAAAGGAGAAGTAAGGATAAAAAGAGAAGGTGGAATATAATGTTTTAGGAACCCGAGAATTATCCTTGGCTTGTGTACAAAAAGTGAGAGTTGGAAGGGTTCGTTGGGGGAAATGGGTGAAAGGAAGGAAGCAAGGTGGCTGCTAGCATTGAGCACACTACAAGAAAAGATGGTTTTAATGGAAGTTATTTAGCGGAGGTTAATATAATTCTAGGAATTGATTTAATCAACGAAAGTTTTTTTAACCTTCGTTAAGTTCCAAAGGTTATTCTAAAACATTAGCAAAATATCAGAGGTTTTTTAACCTTCGTTAAAGTTTATTTTAAAATCTCAACAAAATAATGAAGTTTTTTTAACTTTCATTAAATTTCAAAGGTTTATTTTAAAACCTCAGCAAAATAACAAAGATTTTTTTAACCTTTGTCAAAAATTTATTTTAAAAACTCAGCAAAATAACCTTGGATAATAAATATTTCAACAACTAATATTGGATAATAAGTATTTCAATAGTATTTGCATATTTATTATGATTGATGGTAGATGGTTTATATAATTTCTAGCTTTTTTTGTTACGAACTCATATTTCAAAAAACTGACTTATTTTATTTTAGCTTTTGATGTACGTATATTTTATGTGCAATTTTAATTTTAGTTATAATTGTTAATATTTAATTCTCATAACTTTGAAATATTTTAAACTAAGGCCTTTATTTTTAAATGCATTTAATAATTGATTCATTGTAAAAGTGAGAAGTGATAAAGTTAATTTCTCCTTACAATATGTTCTTGCAATCTTTGAAGCCCTCATAGCAAAGAACACACATGACTTTGAAGCCCACATCTAACAGATAATGCAATTATTTAGGATCTATAAAGTAATGATAAACACTCGTTCCAAGTTGGGGCAGTAAGGTGATGGTAGAAGCAATATTGAAGTAAGAAGAAGATAATGCCTTATTTAGTGTTTCTTTTCCTTAGATATAATACACATAAATGTGGCTGAATTGTGATTTCTTGCTAGGACTGCTGTTGACGGCCATTGAGTCGGTGTCAGAGAGCAGTGTGTCTACGATGGAAGAGAGAAGTCAGGAGGATCGTTAGAGATGGTGGAAAATGAGGTTGAAGGTTATTTCAGATGGCAAGCCATTTTATGAACATTTTGAAACTCATGGTATTTTACGAAGGTTATTAAACCCATGGTATTTAAAGGAGGTTTTGAAACCCATGATATTTTACTGAGGTTTTTAAACCCATGGTATTTACAAAGGTTTTTTAACCCATGATATTTAGTAGAGGTGTTTAAACCTATGGTATTTTACAGAGGTTCTTAAACTCATGGTATTTAACTGGGGTTCTGAAAGAATTTTCCCTAAGGTTTAAGAAAACCCCAGGGAACATGTTCCATAGGGATGGTATAGCGGGGAAAACTACAACCCTGGGTAAATGACTTAATAGAGGTTTTAACCCTAGATAATATAAAAATAAACCCCCGTTAAAATCATTTTTTCTTGTAGTGGCAAGGTGTTCTGCAACTATGTTAAACATTGCATAAAATATTTGCACAGTGTAAGCACTTAGGTGAAAAAAGGGAATTAGGAAGAGAAATAGAAAAAGGTGACAATTATGCAGATCACGAAAAGAGAGTCACATCCCACTTTCTTGATTTTGTTAGGCATGCTATCCTGGAAAAATCTCATGCGGGCAGTGGAGACATTTACGTCACATCCAACACTTTATATGCAACATCGAAATACTTTTACAGTTTCAATAGTATGCAAGGAGGAAGATGATTAACTGTGGCATGTTTCAAAGATATGCCTAGTTATGTTTTATTCTTCTATTGGTGCAAATTAACTAATCATGTAGTGCCTATTGGAAACTTTCAAGATTAGGTGATGAGTAGATCCTGCACTTTTGTATAAGGGTTGATACATCCTTGAAGTGTCTCACTTAATCTTATTTATTTTTTGTTGATAAAAAAAGTAGTAACTATTCGATGACGAGGTAAGTAAGTGGGCAGGGTGCACTGATACACTTTGTCTTGGAGAATTGATGAGTGTTTCAGGTTTTGTTTTTTCATATATAGTGAATTGTAAGCTTACAAGTTTGTTTTTGTAGTTGTGCCAATGCCTTTATGTAAGTCTTGGACTTCTTGTAAGACTTTTTAGCCTATCTTTTGTATATGGGTTAGAGTATCCCTTAAATATTATCTATTTATTTATTTATTATTTTTTGCTAAAAAAAAAAATTATACCCCTAATTTATTTTTGTTACTAAATAAAAATAAATTTATTGATAGTAGACCTTCATAATGGGTTACCATGCTCTTGCATGTCGTGTGTACAACAACTTGTCCCCTAAAATTAACCACATTATAATCCCCTCCTTCACCAACATTGCATTAATTGTTCAAAATCCGTGATATTTTCACTGTTCAGCCTTTGACATTGTGAATTGTTCTAATTTTAGAATAAAACAAATTAATTTCCTTCCTCTTAAATTTAGTTTAAAAATTCGAAAAAGTAGGAAAAGGAAAAATCATTTCCCTTTCCTTATTGGACCCCAACCAGCAAAATGAGCTAAGAATCAGGTTTGCAACCTAAAAAATATTAATATAAACTCATGTTTATCCAAGGAATTAATGCAAAGATTTATATAATTTTGTAATAGTCTTTACCATACATGTAACATGAAAGCACCTATAAAGTATCTTGCATTGAAAAGAGTTTTATTTAAAATTTAGTGAATTTTGTGTGATATTTCTGCTTATAAGAACTAGAAGTAATTTTTCTTTGATAATACATAAATTAAAATACGTCTTTACAAAGTTGTTTAATACATATTTATGTAATTTATATTATTCATAAGATGTTTATCAAGGTTTCTTAAAATTAAGCAACATAACTAAAAGTGTAGGAAATACTCTTAGACATGAAAAAATGTACATAAGATTCATTCGGGCCATTTTCCCGATAAATACTTTTTTTAAGTAAAATATTTAAATATAATAATAGATTTCTTTTGTTGTTTAAAAACATAGTGTAGTGTGAATTTGTACGCACAAAATTTATGCTATAAATATTGCCCCATAATATAATATTTCTCACCACTGCTTTTAGAACATTTATAATGTATGATTGTTGAAATAAGTTTTTTTAATTGAAAATAAATAAATTTGATAAAAGAGAACAAATGTTTCAACCTTTATACAAGTAACTAATCCAGAAAAAACCAGAACATGAACAAGTGAGAGTATAATCAGTTAGATTTAATTACATTTTTACTAGCTAAAAACAGCATATGCATGTAGCCCATCCAGCTCTATAACTCTTCTACTTTTCTGCTCATATGATTGTTGAAATAAGTTACATATATCTTATTTTTGTGGATCTTATAATTATATATAAATATAAGTACTTTACACAAAAATTAACTCCAATTATAAGATTATTAAAAATGAGTGATTAAATTTTTTTTATGTAAATATTACATAAAACCCCGTGTTTAGAAATGTTTAAGGTTTAGGGTTTAATAGGAAAAATGTATTTGATAAAATAAAAATATTGTCTGAATTTTTATGAGTTGAAGCATTCTTAAAATATTTAATTTTATTTATTTAATTATTTACTGATAAAAAATATAAAATGGTGTGTTTTGGATAAGTAATATCATATCATTTGTTTGAATGCTTAACTTCAAAACATGTTTATAAACAATTGCATTGAAAATAATCTTTAAATTGTTTCGTGATATGTACTCACATTAATTTATTCTCTGGAAAATAAAAATAATATCATTTTCAAAATATCATGTATGCATGTGGTGTGATTTTGACAGGTTAATTATTGCACCATTTGGGAACATGTATTGTTTTAATGGTTGCCAATTCACCTCCATTTTAAGGATGAAGTATAAACATGAGGTTGTAGTGGTCCCTAACCTATGTTTTGCCCTAGAATCAATACTTAGTTAGCTAGGGCCATATAGGGTTTTGAATTGTGGATCACAACACTGTTTGAATTGTGTATAATCAAACAACTTTAATTATTTCTAATACTATTCAAGTTTGCAATTAGTAAAGATAAAAAATTAAAAAGAAAAGTTACATCAATGTCTTGTTTCAATAATAGCTAATATGGGTCGGTGAGAATTGATTGTTATTACTTATTTCCCTAAATAATGAATGATTATTGAGTAATTAAAGTTATGATGGAGATTAATGACATTACTTAAATCGAAGAAAATGAAAGCTGTGGTTATTTTTGCCAATAGGGATATCACATAGCCAAAACTCAAAATATGAAGAGAAATCACTATAATTATGATATGAACACTGAAAATGTTACTAAAAGGATATTTCTGATGAAAATCTCATATTGACTAAAAATAATGATATCTCATCATAATATATAAGTATATGCAAATCTCATATTTTGAAACGGTATTGTAAAGTTGAAGTTAGACTTAAAGTCCACTTTTTAATATAATATCAGAATCACTTAGAGTTTTTCTATAAAAAAATTTATTGAGTTTATCGAGAACACCCATAATATATAATTTCACACACGTGTGACGAGTCTTTTCTTAATAATTTTTTGAATTGTATTAATTTATCTCATGTAAGTAATTATTTTTTAAAAAGTCTAAAAACATTTTTTTTTTATATTTTAAGAGTTAACTTTGGATTTGTTTTTATAGAAAATAACATATATGTTTTGAACTTTTCTAGAAAAGTCTATAAAAATAATTTTTCTAAAATAAATTAAACCAAACCTTGAATGACTAGTTGGATGTGTTTTGTGTATTAGGGAACTTCAGATCCAATTTTAGTTAAACCCAACCTAGGGCATCCTAAAATTTGAATGGTCAATATGTGCTCTAAATTAGATCACCCATGGGAGGTGGGACAAACTTTTTAATATTCTTACAGTTATTTGTATTAATTATTTTAAGCTAAACTAGACCCTCATCTCATAAAATTATATAAGAATTTTTTTTAAGGGTAAAAGACATTAATTAATAAATACATTATATAAAAAGTGTCTAAACATATAATATGTTAATGCAGGGAAACAATAATATTATAATATAACAATAAATTAATAATTATATATATACACATGTAAATAATTTTTTCTAAAAATCACCTTTTTTTAAATTTATTAATAAGTCAATAATTATCTTCAAACGAGTTAACCTGTGGCTATTATTTACCTTAATCACTTCACCAAAAAATCATTGATCTTCAACTCCAAATTCTTAATCACTTCACCAAAAAATCATTGATCTTCAACTCCAAATTCTTAATCACTTCACCAAAAAATCATTGATCTTCAACTCCAAATTCTTAATCACCTGTTTACAAAGAAGATTTGTTATCACCAGACATGGATCTTACAAATTACTTGTCACTCCTACCACTCTCCCACTTTGTTGGCTAATAATTTTTCTATCAATATTTGTACTGCAAAGTTCACTATCAAATATTATGGTGTGCTTCGTATGCTTGATGGAGGTTTTTGGAAAAATAATCACTTATTTTAGAAAACTCAATTTCTTTATTCTCAGTTTGTTTCAGGAAAATAATCTGATGCCAGAATGCCCTAATTTCTATGATTTTTTTTTCAAAGTTTGTTTTAAATACAAATTAATACCAGTTTGTTGTATATAAAGGAAACCATAATTTGCCTCCGTAAGTTAAAATTACATGTAATAAATTTTTTTTTTAAAGAAACTATATATAAGAGAGTTTAATCACATTAACTTAACTTATGAGTGCGTCAATTTTAATTTATACATTTTTCTTTCTTAAATATAATTATAGACATTATAACAGTCTCGGTTATATAAGCCACCTAAATAAACAAAGTTGACTAATTAACCTGGGTCAAACCCACTAAGTAAAAACTAATAGAATGGACCAAATCCTTGTTAAGTGGAACAATTTTGTTTACATAGGGTGTAGTCAATTCTACACAAATGAGCAAAAAGGGTAGAGTGGGCTAAGCCCTTCCTAAGTTGCAATTAAAAATTGATAAAGTCGGTTAAACTCTTTCTAAGTTGGATTTATTGTCATTTGAAACAATGATTCAAATCAAAGACACACACAATTGAAATAACATGAGAATGAAATGTAATTTGAAATTTTGAGTCATCATTTTTTTTTGAAATATATCTACAAGTAAGCTATATTAAGTCCATAACAATAGAAACTATGAGAAATTAACTTCATGTGGTTATATTTTAGTTGCTTGCAAAGTACTATATATGCAATGGGAGGGGAGAAAATGATTAAGTTAGGGATTTGGAAAAGTTGAGGAAAATGGACCACATGGAGAAATGAGACGTGTTTTTGGCTCTATAAGCCTTATTTAGCGTCGACTAAGCCTTAACAACCTCACATAACACCATGCGATGACTAAGCCCTTACACCCTCACCTAACACTTGTGACAACTAAGTGATGCAAACTGTTTTAGTCGTGTTCAATCATCAAAATAAAATTAAGTTCCCCATAATGTAGTGTAGGGTCAATCTAGGTCGAATTCAAGGACACCATTATGTGTGCAAAATTTATTGTACAAGTCTTTCAATTATAAGTTAAAAAAGAGGAAAAAATTGAGATTTCAAACAAAACTATAACCAGATGAAAAATAAAATAAATCTAACACTAGATCGTCTGCGAACGATTGAGACTCTTGAAATCCTAATTGTGCAGACAAAAAAATGATATGAAAGTAAATACATGAAAATAAAAATGCAAAGTAAATGAAAAGAGATGTGAATAACAAAATAAAAAAGACACAACTGTTATAACATCCAGCCTACAATCACTTGTTAGTTCGTCTGATGGTTGCTTAACAGAAAACAAAAGGAACTTTAATGTAAGATTATGAGCTATGTAAGATGACCTTTACTTTACTGTCAAATAATATGAGAGTAATCACTTAACATACCGTTTGACGAAAAAATGAAGATGAATAGTAACATAAATGACAGAAAATGTAAATGAGTGAAAACGTAAATTGTTGAAAAACGTAAATGACTAGAACTGTAAATTGCAGAAAATTAAAGTGATGAAAAATCAAAATATAGAGAGAGTAAAGGGCAAGAATTGTAGATTGTTGAAAACAAAAAACAATAAAGTGTAGAAAATGTAAATGATATTGAATTAAAATGGAATAGAACTAAAAAGTAAAACAAAATTATTAACTGCAAAAATGTAAACAAGGAAGAATTAAAACATAGCAAACATAAGAAAAACAAAATTCAGTATTGGAGTGAAGAACATGGGACGAAAACCATGATTTGTAATCCTTATCTTCAATTTGCAAGAGACCCAAATATGGAATCCTATGAAAACACAACCAATCAATTTGCATCTTCTTAGAAAAATGACTTTCAATCGAAAATAGAGTTCTCGAAAAGATTTTTGAAGAAGAAAATCATTAACACTGAACATCGTCTGACACGATTTGTGTTTCGTTGTTACCCATTTTCGAATCCAAATTCAACTCCAAACAATAATTACAACACATTGATCGGAACAAGAAGAAGAAACAATAGAGAAAAATATAGAAGAAAATGAAGAACTTTTGCTAAACTGAAACATCAAAAATAGAAAATGAAAGATAGAAAATCGAGTTAAACTACTTTCACACTTCTCTCTCTAACTTTCCTCGTACTTTGTTTTTCTTTATAGGGTTTCTATTTTGGAATGAGTTTCAAATTTAACATTCAACAGCCCCTAGTTCCTGGTTACATTCTTAACTAACTTTTGTCTTTTTTCTTTCTTAGACATTGTTGATCGTCTAACATAAGTCAATGTCTTTTGTTGATCTTCTACTGTAGGTTTTCCACATGTTTTCTTCAGTTAAACTTTCGGTCTCCAAGTTTTTATTCTCCAGCAACTTTGTTCATGTTTCCTAAGTCAATTTTAGCTCCAAGTCAGTGTTTCAAAAAATCAAAGCATTACATTAGAAAAATTAAACAAAATTTAAACTACAAGAAATCATATTTGTAGAAACTCTTTAATTTCACCGAAAATAAAAATCTAATATAAAAACAGAAAATAAGATCAAAAGAAACTTCAAGAAAATGCAATTAATCTAAAGAAATATAATAAAATTGAAAGTTATCACGGAGCCCTAGCGTCCCCACCTATTACCTTGCAACATTAAACCCTATCATCTCTGACCTGCCTCCTTGCATCGGTTAGGTCTATCACATACTTTATTTTCATTTTTGTTCACTTAAACGACGCATGAACCAAACAAAACTTAGTTGTATCGTAGTAGAGTGTCTTTATCATCTCTAATCACATCCGTGATTGAATCGACGTTATGCTTTGATCTCTACTTTAGTGCATTCTTGTAGTGATCAGAACCAAAAAGAAAATATTATTTCTTTATTGACACTTACAACATAGACTAATATAAGATTGTAATTAGATTTTTTTTTTTGCTTGTGACAAAAATAAAATAAAACTATGTTGATGTTATAAAAAAATGAAATAAAACAATATTGCAACGAACCGTTGCTGACACAATTTAGAACCATAAAATCGAACAATGAACTTAGGTTCTCCAACATATCTACTATAAATATGATTTTAAATTGCAGTAGTTTCATTCCAATCATTGAAGCTGTAAAAAAAACCTACTACAACATTGTAATGGTTATGACGAGAATAAAATTTATATTGCAGGTTGTAAATCATAATTTAAAACCAATCATAGTCAACCTTCTCATAAGAACCATTTCATTGCATTTTTTTTTTCTTTTTTTAATATTTAGCATTAGTTTATAAAGTGTTAGAATGAATAAATTACTTGAGTTGTTTTACCTCTGATTTAATTTTGGTGAGAAATTGTGAAGGTGAATATGAATACACCCTAATTCCAGACACCATGATTAAAGGGTTGGTATAAAGGAATGATTGCATTTATCAGCGGGTTATTAGCAAACCCCTTTCCAAGTTACTACAATGTGGTCCTCAAAGAAGAAACTTCAAGGAATCACGTTTCCTTTTTTGATGTATGGTCACCTACACATACAATATAGCCATAATAACACTGCCATTAATCTGCTTCACAACACATACCACGGTCAAAAACTGCATTTAATGTTTATCAGACAGAAGAATCACACACCAAGGATGCCAAATGTATATACATTCAACACATACCAATCACAAAACATTTTTTTTTTTGTTTTTCAACCAAAGTAGTGTATTTTTATTTGGAAATTACAATTTTAGGTATTTTTTTATAAAAATAGGTAAGTCGTATTCTATATGATACGATTTCAGAGTGGAAGTCATATTCATGAATACAATTTTAAATTTTTCCATCCCAAAGTATCCATATGACTTTTACTCAATCGTATCATAGGATAAAACTTACCCATTTTCATATTTTTTTTATATTCAAAATCGTAATTTTTGAAAAATATATTACATTGTGTAAAATTCAACATTTTTTATGAATATTCGTAGGAGAGGAAAAAATAAGAAGGAAAAATGAAATGAATTTTTATAAAAAATAAAATTAACTTATATAAGTAATTTAAAATTATCTCTTAAAATAGTTAATAAGAAAAAAATCTACAAATGACCTTATGATAAGTGAATTTAAGCAAGTAATTTTTTTCTTCTATATAATCTTGGTCTAGAATTGGACTTGTGAAATTGATGGAACTAGCAAGCATGCTATCTGTGGCAATGTGTATTGATTTAGACATTGTACCTAAATGAAGGTCATTGAATTTTGGGAAGGTAACAAGAAATAATAGCAATTGAGATTATCACCTTATATATGGTCCACATCTTTCATTCAATTACACCATGGTGGAAAATTTGGTGAAGCATTGAATCTAGTACCTTGAACCAACCTCTGCAAAAAATCAAGAAAGAGTGCAGACACTGAGAATGAAAATGATTGCTTTGCATCCTTGCTTTGAACCCTGCTATTTCTTAGTTACTATTTGTATGGAAGTAGATAAAACCTTTGTTCTCAATGCCTAAACAATTTTCTCTCTTCATCATAATTTCATTTTATATGTATTTGAAAGTTGAAGCAGAAGTATTTTGAAAGATAGCTCCAGATTTCATTAACATCAGTGGGCTTAATGAAGATAAAGAGAAGATTGTGCCTTTTAAAATGGCAAATTCTTCCAACATGTACGGTTCAACTCAATAATTTTATCAAACGCACAGCTAGTTACCCTAATTGAGGGAAACAAATGGTAAAATTCAGATTAAAATATATGCAAAATCAAAATCTTTTTGGCATATGTTATGATTGTCCCTTAAACTTAGAACATATTTTCAAAAATAAAAATAAAAAGATTGTATAAAAATATTTTAGAACATTCACTTGCTTGTATAGGTTGGTAATGAAAAAAAAAACATTTTTTTGCCACATGTGATATTATGTGATATTGGATTACTTCAAATTTTAGTATTCTTTTTTATTTGTTTAACAATTGTACTAATTATAAGAAAAAAAGCGTATGGAATGTTGAAGAGGAAAATATTTGAGTTAATAAACTTGTAATACTGAAATAAGAAATTAATTTTTGTTTAAAATTTAGAGGATTGGTAGTTCCTACCAAACAAACAAGTTAGTGACATGTAACAATCACGTAAAAAGTATCTAATAAAAATATAAAATTGATCTTTTTGTGATTTAATTCTATTTGGTGTGGATTTTCTGTATGAAACGTCAATAATTAGTAACTGATAATTGATATAGCCATGACTATCCATGGCTCATACTTGGTAGGAGATGAAAAATATTATTCAATTTGATTAACAATTGGATTTATAGTTCACACACTACCACAATAAATAGTTTTAATGAGATTTATTTTTACATTGTTCAGGGATAAAACGTCTATTAAGCCATTTATCTAGGATTGTAGTTTTCCTCGCTAAATCATTTCTGGGGAATGTGTTTCTGGAATTTTTTTAAACCTCAGGAAAATCCTTTCAGAACCACTGTTAAATATATAGGTTTAAGAACCTCCGTAAAATATCACGAGTTTCAAAATTTCCGTAAAATGACTTCCCCTTTGAAATAACCTTCAACCACATTTTCTCCCATCTCTAACGATCTTCCTAACTTCTCTCTTCCACCCTAGACACACTGCTATCTGGCACAGACTCAATGACCGTCGACGACAGTCCTAGCAAGAAATCACAATTTAGTCACACTTATGTTTGTTATATCTAAGGAGAAGAAAAACTAAATAAGGCATTATCTTCTTCTTACTCCAATATCAGTGGGTTGAGAGAAAATGGGCGTTGGCTCGAAGATCAAACGGAGGTAAAAAGGAAGGTAAGGGAGTTCTTCAAGAACAGGTTTAGTGTAGGTGATAGGCTGCAAGTCAAGCTTGATAATGCAGTTTTTAACAAAAATTTCAGGCGAGGATAATAATATGTTGGTGGAAAGAATTACTGAAGAGGAAGTAAAGAATGCAGTGTGGATGTGTGACAATTCGAAAAGCCTGGGACCAGACGACTTTAACTTCGGGTTCATCAAGTTTTGTTGGGAAAAGATCAAGGTGGATGTAATAAGAGCGGTGAGCAATTTTGAGGAGAGTGGCAGGTGGCCAAGGGGGACAAATGCTTCTTTTATCTCACTTATACTTAAAGTGGATAATCTCCAGTCATTAAACGATTTCAGACCAATCTCTTTGGTGGGCTGCTTGAACAAAATAGTAGCCAAGATCCTGTCCTTAAGGTTGAAAAAGGTTTTGCATAAGGTCATCGATGTCAGACAGTCTGCATTTCTGGCAGGCAGGGGGTTAATGGAAGTGTTTTAGTGGCAAATGAAGTTTTAGAAGAAGTGAAGAGGAGAAAGAGTAGTTGCATCTTCTTCAAGGTAGATTATGAAAAGGCATACAACTCAGTTGTCTGGGACTTTATTTATTATATGTTACAGAGACTCGGTTTTAGCGGAAAGTGGATAGAATGGTTAAAAGCTTGCTTAGAATCATTGCCGCATGGTAGTCCTACTCATAGTTCAAACCTAGGAAGGGGTTGAGACAGGGGGATCCATTAGCACCTTTCCTTTTCCTTATAGTGGCAGAGGGTTTAGCTAGTGTGGTAAGGAAAGCGGTGGAGAAGGAGATGCTTCAGAGTCTGATTGTAGGGGATAAGAAAGTAAAGGTGAATATGCTTCAGTACATGGATGATACTTTGTTCTTTTGCAAAGCGAATCCACAAAATGCATTTGCGGTCAAAGTTATGCTTAATTGCTTCGAATTGGCATCAGGACTAAAGATCAATTATATGAAGAGTTGTATAGGAGGGGTGGGATGCCATCACTACTTGGTTCAGAGTTGTGCAACTATCTTGAATTGCGAGGTGATGAAAAATCCATTTAAGTATTGGGGGATGCTCATTGGGGGGAAACATAAAACGAGAAGCTTTTTGGAGGGGGTGGTGGAGAGTGTAAGGAAAAGACTGGGAAAATGGAAAGACAAGTTGATCTCAATGGTAGGTCGCTTATGTCTGATTAAATTAATGTTATCTTCATTAACCACTTCTAAGGTTCCTAATGTCCCAGTTAATGACCATGGACCCAAATTTGTGAAGGGACCAAACCCTGCTTCTTGATTTCTTTGTTTTAGGTATTCTTGGCAGTCAAGGAAACATTTAGATCAAAGAAAAGGTGCTATGGGGAAAACCAATCAAAGCAATGTCTGTCCCTATGATTCAAATGTATGCAACTTACATATGTTTTTGACAAGTCAAAGAAATTCTTGACCCATGTAAAGTAAGTTGTGTATTATCATCCTATGTATGTTTCTCATTTGATCAAATGAACATCCAAATGTTTTTTTTTTCATTTGGTTAAACCTGTTGGGGATTATCTACGTGCAAAGGTATGAAGAAATTACATAATGTATTTCTCATCAGTTTGAAAGATTATTTGCTTTGAAAACATTCACTTGCTGTCACAATAAAACAACCAATTGTTTTACCCCTGACACCTCTAAATAAAGTTGTCATGGTTGCTTACACATGGTTACAACTGTTTCTGTTTTTTCAAAACCTATTGCGAGTCAAATATGCATTTAATGTACCTTTGAATCATATTACAATGGAATATATTTTGGTCATAAAGTAATACATTCTATAATTTCCTTTGAAATTTAAATGCCATTTATGAATGGTTAATCAAAATAAAGGGTCTGCAAAAGTTATCTATGTTTGGGTCTAACACACTGCATATTCCCACTGCAACGAAAAACAACTCACTAGAAGCCAATTATATTGATTAGTTTTTTCTACTTATATATGTGTGGTTTCAACTGAATATTTCACAAAATCAACCTAAACTTTTTGTTTCCACTACTTCTTCACAAATTCTTCTCCGCATCATGGCCTATTCTTCTCCCTCACCAAACAGGAAGAAAAATCATGCTACCAAAAGAGCTGGAGACCTTGAAAACTGGTTTTCGGGTGATAATGAGAAAATTGAGAAGTTTTTGTATGAGTTAAGCCCGAAAGCCATCAATAACCCAAAATTTATATCCTTCAACTAGCTAAAAGAGAAGAATCTCAAGGATGAGAGGAATGATTTGAAAGAATAGAAGCTTAGAAGGTTTCTTGAGATGTCTGGGAACACATATCCAGATCTTGTAAAGGTTTTCTACACAAATCTTTTTATTGATGATGAGAACATGTACTCTCATGTCAAATGAGTTGATATGGAGATCACTCCTGCTATGTGGACTGTTATCACAGGGTTGAAATACATTGGGTTAAGTATCAACAAAGGGAACATAGGTGTGGTGGAAGACTTCAACAAGATGCAATATTATGTGAGCTGCCTAAAAAATCCTCACTTGAAATTGAAGGGCTTTTTTGTAGGTGGCTTAAAATTGGATGAAAGAATCATTTCCTTCATAATGTCATGGATGCTGACTTCAAGGGGAAGTAATCACTCGGTCCTTACTAAAGAAGATTTCGTTCTCATATAATGCATTATGAAGAACATCAAAGTTAATTGGATTCGTGTCTTCAAGGAGAACATGCAAAAATCTTTGAGGTTAACTAACTATCATTTCCCTTTTGTTCTTATATAAAAAATTTTGCAAAATTTTGAAGTTGACCTTGAAGAAGAATTGTATGAGGTGGTGAAGCCATCTCATGAAATTAACAATGGATCTCTAAGGAAAGGGGTTCATTAAGGTTGGTGGAAAATGGGTGAGTAAAGATGAAGAACAAATGGGTCCTTCTTGTGAAGACCAAGCTTCCCCAAATACTGGAGATGCTAGAGTAGATGAACATCAAGTTGAACAAGATGATCAAGGCAATGAGAATCAAAATGAACAAGCTGTTGGTGAAACCTATGGAGCTGGTCTAAGTGTTGGATATGCTAATGAGTATGTTGTGCATGCACTTGTGGGATATGAGCCTCTCATTGACTGTGGGATTCCCTTGTCTCAATTTGAAAGGTTGATGATCAACCGCATGGACAACATGGAAAATGATTAAAGGTATCACTATGAGTATTGTGTTGCAAGATTTCAACATCTTGTTGAACAAATTGAAGCTATCCAGACCCATCTCTTTGAGTTCCAATATGGAAAAGATGATTAAAGGGGTTTATGTATCAATTTCAGTTTCTATTTATGCTGTTGAACTATTTCTCTTTAATTATGTTTTTATCCATTCTCTTAGCCTATTTGTGAAGACAAATAGAGGGGAGGAATTATGGTTTTTGTGTTGTAATCTCTACTACTCTATGGTGCTTTAAATGGTTTAATTCTGCTGCTGCTATAGCTCTGCTACACACCATAATTCTACTGCACACAACACTGGCTTTTTTACCATTGGTTTGACTGTTTTAACTGGGTTTTTCTGCTTATGGCTTATGCAGAAAACTGTTTTGTGTGCCTTGTTATCCTGTTGCTATACTTGTTGTGTAGGGGGAGATTGTTTAATATGATGCTTTGATGCCTCCAGATCTGTGTGGAAAACTTGAAGACCTTGTTGTTGGGTGTATGTGTGTTATCAAGTAGTTTTTAACTTGTTAATTCACTTCTTAAGATGATCCAAGTTCATTTGAATCTTTATCTTTTTAAAAGATGGGTTTTCTAAAAGATTGTGAAATTTCAACCAGTTGAATTGTCGAAACAACCTATTGTTTGAAACTTAGTGGTTTTTAAAAAGATTTGGAAAAGCTTTGCTTTGTTTTGACTTTGTTGTCAAACATAAACAATCGGTTATTTCGATAAAACAACTGGTTATTTATATGAACACCAACAAAATAAATTTATTTCAATCGATTGTTTTAGAAAACAACTGGTTGTTTTTATAACAACATTTTGTTATGTGTTTTAAGCTGTTTTAAATGCTTTCAACTGCTTTTGGTTTTTTTTCTAACAGCTTTGACCACTTGATTGAGGTTATATATGTTAGAATATATGGCCTTAAGCGAGAGAGGGGGGGGGGGGGGTGTTGAATTGTTTAAGAGAGGTTTTTGAAAAATTTTCAATGTTTAATAAAATTCTTTGTGTGAATCCAGAACAGGAATCAAGTTAGCCAAGAATATAAGAAATAAAGCAGCAAAGCAGCATAAAAACGATCGGTTGTTTATACTAGTAAAGCTTAAAATAGAATTTAAATGAGTTTAGAGTAAGGGAGAGATACACCAATAGTTTATATTGGTTCACTCTTAAGCCAAGAGCTACATCCAGTCCCCAGAAAACCACTGGGTAATCCACTAAGTAATCAAACCAGATTACAATACACAAACCACCAAAGTATTGACCTTGAACCCTTCAAGAAACACACTTCCTTTGGCAAACCACACCAAGAGTATTGATCTTGACCACCTCAAGAGCACACAACACTCATTGGCAACACAACACCAGAAATACAGTAGGTTGAGAAGGGATTATACTTGTTTATAGTACAAACTAAAATCAATACAATTGCAATCCTATTCCTCTCTCTTTGAAAAATCCAAAGCTTGATGTGAATGTTCGAAACTTAGAATCAACTTCTTCACAACTGAAAAACTCAAAACTGTTTTTTTTTTTGCTTGTTTGAAAACATAAACAGACCATTTATATTTTCCAAAGATTGGTCAAAGCAATTAATGAAAGAGCGTATTCAGTTGAAAATCATTTAAAGCACATTCAACAACCAAAACATAATTCTGTTAGGATTTTCAAAGAAACAATTGGTTGAAACCACGAAACTATTGGGTCTATTAGTGTCTAAGTTCAAGAGGGGAGGGGTGAATTGAAGTTATAAAATTTTCGCAAACACAAACTGGTTTACAGTATATCAGAGGAAAAAGAAAAAATTGATTCTTCAAAACACTTTAACACAATCAAAACTTATTTAGATTAGGATTGAGATCAAATAGTGAAAGTTAACAGAATCAGAGTGGTTAACTTTTAACATCTTGAAGAACACAAATTATACCAAAAGATCAATCAAGTTTATTCAACACAAAGCTTCAAAGAGAATGAATCTTTATCAACGATTTAATGAAGAAAACTGTTCATCCTTAAGCCAATTAAAAACACATATTCAAATGCTTTGTTTATGATTAGAAAACTTTTCCAGATCAAGAAGAACAATTTTTATTAAGCCCAGAATTAACAGGTTTAATTTCAAATGAACATATTTCATTCTTGTCAGATAAACCAAAAGCCAGAAACGAGTGCAGGGATAAGAAGAACAATGCAAGCACACTTTATACTGGTTCACTCATAATGAGCTACATCCAGTTTCACCTTACTCCAAGGTGGAATCCACTAAAACCAGTTGCAATCAATTACAACACACAACAATTCTTGAACCCTACAAGAACCATACAACCAAAGCTGAAAAACTCTATTTCAGTACACCTTGCACTCCAAGAAACCCTATCAAAGAGTGACTAACACTTACACCTTTTACAAGAAAGAATAAAGGAAAGATAACACCTAAAAGAAGATGCAAGAACAAAAACCAGTTGTCCTAATTGCAACAAACACAATACCAACACCTTCACCAAGATCAAGGTTCTCCTAGAACAAGCACACTTGAAGATCCCTTTGAAAAACCTTTCAAAAACTCATTTCAATCATTCTTCTCACACAAAAAAAGTTTAATCTTTGTTAAAACCGTGATTGCTCAACAACATTTCATGTGAGAAAGACCTTTCAATTTATAGAAAACAGTTTCTAACAAATTTTCAAAAAATAGTTAAAAAGCTGTTATAAAAACAACAAGTTGATTTCAAAACAAAAAAATTGTTTTTCAGGAAAATTGCCTGCTCAGCTTAACTAAAATAACTAACTGAACTGCATTTTTGGTTCCCTAACAAACTTTCGAAATGCCTTTCAGCAAAAAAAAAAAAAACCTATTGTTTTATAGAGAAACAAATTTATTTTTGTGTAGTATCCTGATTTTTTTAGAAAACTCTAAATTTTTTTTTGAAAAACATTTAATCACTTCATGCGCTTGATCTTACCACCTTGATTAGGCATCTAGGATAGGTCATGTAGCAAAAGGAAACCTTAAACACACACTAGCCTAAGTAGAAGATTATCTAAAACATATTATAATCTTCAAAGCAAACTAGCTATTTTCTATATCAAACACACTCTAAGACTAGGTAGAGAAGAAGCTTCATCCATCTTCAATAGAAACAACCGATTGTTTGGTTTGGCAGTTAAGTCAACCAAACTAAAACAGTTTTCAACATTTTCAAAAACTCCTAAGAGTAAAACAATCGGTTGATTCGACAAAACAACAGTTTGTTTTTCACTTAGTTGGAAAAATACTTTATTTTGTAAAAGGTTTAAATCACATCAATATTAGATTCAACAAAGGAGTGGATCACATTCTATTCTACCCAGATCCCTCCCAAAACACAGCAGCAACACCAGCCTTGCATCAAACATCTTGGATTTGGATTCTTCAAAGCACTTGGTCATTCTTGATCAACAATCTCCCCCTATTTGATGAAGACAAATCCCTGGTTGCTTGTGTTGATTTTGATTGAATCTGAAACTGTACCTGCAAAACAAAAACTATGCAATCCAGAGCATCTCTCATAGCAGGTTATGATCATACATCAACTAGTTTTCTGCATAATCACAAAAGCAGAAAAACCAACCTAAAACAAAGCAAAAAAAAAAAAAAACAGCTTCATACAAACCATTAATGCAACAAAAATTAAAAAGAGAATAATAGTAGAGTTATAACAGTTTGTAAGACAACACAAACACCATATTCTCCCCCTATTTGTCTTCATAAATAGACTCTAGGAAGAGATTAAACAAAATAGTTCAAAATAAAGCAATACAAATATAGAAAGAACAACAAAGCCTTGACTTTCAAGCTTAACAATCGGTTGTTTTGAGAAATCAACCAGTTGTTTTTCTTCAATCTTCTTTTCCATACTGCAACTCGAAAATATGATTTTGAACACCTACAATCTGTTCATCAAGAGATTGAAACCGTGTATCCATGCTTTGAAATCTATTATCAAAGTTTTGAAATTTTGAAACACAAAGATCATGAAGATTCCTTTGATTTTCCGCAAAGCCATCTAGCCTATTCACCATGTAGCTCTCAAAGGAAGACATTGAAGGAATCCTATCTCCTTGAAGTCCAACACTTGTCCCAACACCAAAATCAGTAGCAGGTTGATATGCATATGGAATATCCATATAAGCACCTTCAACATCTTCTTGATCTTCTTCACCATGTTCAGCATGAAGGCCACTTGAGGAACCACCTTGTTCACCATCCTTACTCACCCATTTTCCATTGATCTTGGTAAAACCCATCTTGCTTAGTGATCCATTATTCACTTCAAAGGTTGACTTCTCAAACTCAGATGTTTCACCCTCAAGATTCACTTCAAAATAATGCAAGAATTTAGAAATCTAGATAGTATAAGGGTAATGATAATCACTTAACCTCAAAGATTTTTGCATATGCTCCTTGATGATATGAATCCAATTAATCTTGACTTTCTTTATTATGCAGTATATGTAGACAAGATCTTCCTTTGTTAGAACAAAATGGTTGCTTCCTCTTGGTGTTAGAATCCAAGTGACAAAGAGAGCCAACAATCTTTCATTTAATTTTAGCCCTCCAACCGAGCATGTCCTTACTTGAGCATGAGGATTTTTCAATCAAATTTTGTAATATTGAATTTTGTTGAAGTCTTCCACCACACCAATGTTCCCTTTTTTGATTCTCAACCCAGCATACTTTAGCCAATCACAACAACCCACACCTCATGAGTGATCTCCATATCCACACTCTTGACACGAGAAACAAGATTGTTACCTTCAAATTTTAAGTTGGTGTAGAAAACCTGAATAAGATCCAGATAAATGTTTCCTTTCATCTCCAAGAACCTCTTCAACAGCTGTTCTTTGAGAAGCCTTCTCACATCATCCAGCTTTTGACTCTTCAACCAGCTAAAAGAGACAACTTTTGGGTTGTTTATCACTTTTCTACTTGTTTCAAAGCGATATTTCTCAATCATTTCATTGTCTCCTGAAAACCAGCCCTCAAGACGTCCTCCTGATCTCACAGCCTTGGTTTTAATCCTTTTTGATGTTGGAGGAGTGGAGTCCATGAACACAGAATGAGAAAAGGCACACACAAAGAGGAGTATGAGATGCAACAAGAGATGAGCCAATGAGTTGTTTTTGTAAAGGAAAACAGTTGCAGAGGGTTTTATAGCAAAACAAAATCCCTCTTTGATCCTTTGGTTGAAGTGGGTTTTAGTCTTCAAGGTAGAAATTTGGTCCAACTTTTGCACAGAAAAACGTCAGCCCAGAGTAGAAAATCACATGGTCAGCACATGTGACTTTGACTTGAATTTCCAAGATATGGAATATATTCCTTTATGACAAGAAGTAACCTCCTTTAGAACCAAATCAGGCTTTCATGACTGCTTTATTGACTTAAAAACTCTTTAAGATTGAAATATGTAAAAGATAGAATGCATAAAGAAATTAAATCTATTTATGCAGTACTGTCAGAGAAGAAACAATCGGTTGTTTCGAGAAAACAATCGGTTGTTTTTCTACCGCAACAACAGTGTATGAATTTTAAGCAAAAATAGAGAAGAGTTTAAAACAAATGTAATTGTTCATATGTAGATGATTTTTTTTTAATATGAATTTATAATAGAAAAGCAGAGACAAGGAAGGTCCTTGTCATGAAGTTCCTTCAATGAGTCATTGTTTGTGATCAAGAATGCTTCTTTTGGCTTTTAAGACATCTTGAGCTGATACATACCCTTAGTTCAGTTCCAAACACACTTCTTTTCTTCCAAAAGCTTGATCAGATAACTCAATACTTCATGCTTCTCTTAGTATCCTTGCAACATAAAGAATTCAAGAAACAAGATTTGGTCCCCTTACAAATGTGAGTCCTTTTGATTCAGCTTTATCATTGGAAACCTCACAACCTTTGGGAATCCATTTCAAAAAACCTTTAGGAACATAATATTTCCTAATTTTACAGAATCTAACTGAGTGGCCTCTCTTCATGCAGTAAAAGCATGTAACAACCGGTTGTTTCGATCTTTCAATCGGTTGTTTTTCTGGCACTTTTGAAAAAGGCTTTGAAATCCCATTTTTCTTGTTTTGAGGATAAAACCTTAAACCAGATTTTCCAAAAACACATTTTTGGGATGCCAAGATAGTTTCAAAGTTGGATATACCCTTTGAAAGTTTATCCACAGTTCTTACAAGATAATGGACCTTACTCTCAAGAGTTTTACAACTTTTACAAATCTTGGAGTCACTCAAGTGAGAAGAATTTTTGCAATGCATTTCAAGTTTTTCAAAATCAATTTTTGACTTTTCCAATTCTTCTTCAAGATTCTTGACTCTGTTTTCAAGCCATTTATTCAACCATTTCAATCGGTTGTTTGAGAGAACCAATCGGTTAGCTTCTTAATGAGTTTCTTTAGAAGCTTGAAGTAATTGGCTATAATTTTCAGCACTTAAGGAAGCACAAGAACTTACACTGCTTGAGCTGCTTGAATCATCATCTCCTTCTGCCATTAAACATAGATTGGCCTTTTCATCTTCACTTGATGAGGAGCTTGATGAAGAGACTTCATTTTCATCACAAACAATATATGCTCTTTTTGATTTCCCTTTCTTTTCCTTATTGCTTGACTTCTTTTCCTTGCCTTCTTTATTTGGGCAATCAACTTTTATATGCCCTTGTTCTCCACAACCAAAACAAGTATAATTGTTAGAATTGAAATCACTAGTTTTCTTGTTTCCATACCTTTCTTTATTGGGTTCTTTGTTGCGATTTTTCTTCATGAATTTGTTGAACTTTTTGGACAGCAAGCTAAGATTTTCTTCCTCACTTTAATCAATTGAGTCTTGCTTATTCTTGTGCTTGGCAGCTTTCAAGACAATGTTCCTCACATGCTTGTCTTCACTTTCTTGAACATTGAGTCTATTCATCTCCAACTCATGTTCTCTAAGCTTTCCAAACAAGGAGGCTGTAGTCAAAGATGTCAAGTCTTTTGATTCAGAAATTATCGAGACTTTAGGTTGCCAAGATCTATCAAGAAACTTGAGAATCTTGATGTTTAGCTCCTCTTTGTCAAAGGTTTTTCCAAGACTCATTAGATGGTTGATGATGTGGGTGAATCTCTTTTGAACTTCAGCAATCGATTCTCCCTTGAGCATTCTAAACATCTCATACTCTTGTATTAGAGTATGTTTCCTTGCTCTCTTCACATCATTTGTTCCTTCATGGGTGACTTCTAGTGTATCCCACATTTCCTTAGCCGATGCACATTGTGAGATCCTGAAAAATTCATCCGAATTCAAAGCAGAGGTTATGATATTCTTGGCAATACAGTCAAACTTGGCCTTTTTATTTTCAGCATAAGTCCATTGGGACCATGGTTTTTCAATAGAAGATCCATCATTTTCAAATTTAGGAATAAAAAGGCCATTTTCAATTGCATCCCAAATTCCTTTATCAAGAGATTCAACAAAGATTTTCATTCTAACTTTCTAAAACTGATAATTCAAACCACAAAACAAAGGTGGCCTATTAATTGAGGCACCATCTCCAAAAGGTAGTTTTTCAGCCAGACAAAAAGGTTTTAGGATCAAACTTGAATATTTTTCAAGTACCAAGCTCTTGATGCCAATTGTTAGAATATATGGCCTTAAACGAGAGGGGGGTGAATTGTTTAAGAGAGGAATCAAGTTAGCCAAGAATATAAGCAATAAAACAACAAAGCAACAGAAAATCAATCGGTTGTTTATACCAGTAAAGCTTAAAACATAATTTAAATGAGTTTAGAGTAAGAGAGAGATACACCAACAGTTCATACTGATTCACTCTTAAGCCAAGAGCTACATCCAGCACCCAGAAAACCACTGGTAATCCACTAAGTAATCAAACCAGATTACAACACACAAACTACCAAAGTAGTGACCTTGAACTTTTCAAGAAACACACTCCCTTTGGCAAACCACACAAAGAGTATTGATCTTGACCACCTCAAGAGCACACAACACTCCTTGGAAACACAACACCAGAAATACAGTAGGTTGAGAAGGGATGACACTTGTTTACAGTACAAACTGAAATCAATACAATTGCAATCCTATTCCACTATCTTTGAAAAACCCAAAGCTTGATGTGAATGTTCTAAACTTAGAATCAACTTCTTCACAACTGAAAAACTCAAATCTATTTTTTTTGCTTGTTTGAAAACATAAACAAACCATTTATATTTTCCAAAGATTGGTCAAAGCAATTAATGAAGGGGCGTATTCAGTTGAAAATCATTTAAAGCACATTCAACAACCAAAACAGAATTCTGTTAGGATTTTCAAAAAACAATCTGTTGAAACCACGAAACAACCGATTGTTTGGTTTGGCAGTTAATTCAACCAAACTAAGTTAGTTTTCAACCTTTTCAAAAACTCCTAAGAGTAAAACAACCGGTTGATTCGACAAAACAACAGGTTATTTTTCACTTAGTTGAAAAACACTTTATTTTCTAAAAGGTTTAAATCAGATTAGTTTTAGATTCAACAATGGAGAGGATTACATTCTATTCTACTCAGATCCCTCCCAAAACACAACAGAAACACCAACCTTGCATCAAACATCTTGGATTTGAATTCTTCAAAGTACTTGATCACTCTTGATCAACAATATAAAGGTTGTTTAACATTCTGTTGAACTGTCTAAGAAAGAGAGATTGTGAAAAACGTTTTTCATGAATCAAAAGCTTTGGATCATCTCAAGTGTGTGGAATAGGATTGGGTTTTGTATTTTTGAACTTAAGCTTTGTATACCCAGGTGTATTCTATTCTATTATTCTTGAACATTTTATTTCTATGTATTCTTGTGTAGGGAAGTTTCATAAAGGTGTTTCTGGAAACTGTGTTTTCTCTAAAAAGTGGTGTGTGTTCATGAGAGGTTCGAGATCATCATTCTTGGTGTGTGTTTTGTAATCTAGGGTTGATTACATAGTGAACTCTTAGTGATTAACTGAGGACTGGATGTAGCTCTTGATTAAGTGTGAAGCAGTATAAACATCTTGTATGATTCTTTTTATCCCCACACTCATAAACTGTTTTAACACTGTTTTAAATTATGCTTGTATAAACAACCGGTTCTTTCATGAAAACAACTGGTTGATTTTGTGGAATTAAACTTAAAACAAATTTTATTGAGTTGAACAGAAAATCAATTGGTTGATTTTTCAGAGCTTTTCAATTTACCTTCAATCTACCTTCAATCTTTGTGAAAATATTTCAAAAACAATTCACTCCCTCTTGTTTAGGCCTCTAATTCTAACACAAACAACTTAAGAGGTTCACTAAACAATCAATTGATTACAAACGAGTAGGATATGTTCTCCAGCTAATAGCTATTTGTGTTTGTTTGTGGCAACTTGTGAGGTAGCTATAGGGGTCCGCCATTCAATCTGATTTATAAGTGCAAAGCCAAAGGATTGGCGTATTGCTTCGTGCTTCGTGAAAAGTGGGTGCATCATCTACTGGTATGCTGTCCTTTTTGGTAAAGCCAAGAAATGTTCAGGCGAGATGGTGGTGGACAATGGAAACACTAGTGGATATGAGGTGAGATGTATTTTAAGGAAAGCTAGATGGGAGATATAGCAAAGTAATTAAGGTAGTGTGTTATATACCTAAGATGTTAAACATAGTATGTTAAAAGAAGCACAAGGAGTGGGTTTTTGTTGTGACTAAACAACTTGGAGGTTTGGTTCATTTAGACCATTAAATGTGCTATTTTAGCAAGGTATGATGAATTTTTTGTGCTGCATAATTCAAGACCAATTGTGCAGCAGTTGTGAAGGATTCTGGTCTTATATGCTGTCAGGAAGTGTTAAGTCCTGCTCCTGGTTTTTGGTTTCTTGAGGGATTCTTTCCTCTTCTAAACCAGCATGTTACAACACAAACCATGTGTCCAAATTTATATGTTGCAGAATAATGCAGTATTGGTAGGTTTTTTTTTTTTAAATTCTGGTTTTGCTTGTAACATGGTAGGTTTTTGTACAAGGGTTGGGACACCCCAAAAGTGTCCCCTTTAATTATTTTATTCATTGTTGATAAAAAAAACGAGTAAACTAATCACTCTTAGTTACAACTGAGTATACAAATCACTCATGATTCCTCCCATAGATTAAGACCTCTCTAAAAAATGAACACTCCCAAAGAGAGCACAAATAAAACTCTTAGGTTGTACTTCAGAATGTAAAGAATGGAAAATACTATCAATCACCCAAAATGAACAGTATAAGATCACTATATGTTTGAAAGAATTGTATATTGTAGTTGTGATGGAGATCAAGCTCAAGTGGACATGGAGGCCAATCATCAAGAGCAAGAAGAGGTTGAGGCTCAAATGGGACGCTCATGGAGGTCAAAGCCCACCTCAAAGGCTTACAAGGAGCATGTTCAAAGCTTTAGGAGCTAAGGGACGTTTATTTTCTCTTTTTGTAATTTCTTTGTTTGAAGGTGCTTAGAGGGAAACATTAGAAACCTCTTTTGTTAAAGCATCTTTAGGTCTTTAGTTAGGAGTCTTAGGGGGGGTGTGCGTTAGTAGAGAGGTGTAGGAGTAATAGGGAGGTGCCAAAGTGAGAGAGGAGGTCACACCTTCCTCATGCTTGGCGCCACTTTCATGTATTTGGGGGGAATTTTGAATTTAATTTGCTTTGCTTTTCAGCACCTCTAGGCTATAAATTAAGGTTCTGCCTTTGTATTTTTCAGATCTGAATTTTGATTAGAGAAACTATACTCAATTTTTGAGAGAATTGGAGAGCTTTGTGCCTTCCTCACTTAGTCTTATCTTGAGAGTTCTATGGTTACCTCAAGTGGCGGCTTGCACACTCATCTTGGAGTCACCATCCTCTAAGTGGCGTGATCATCCAACCATTCCTCCATATTCATGAGCTTTCTCTTCTCCTTCCTTCCTTCTCTTGTTATGTTCATGTCTTAGCTTGCTTCTTTGCATTTTTCAGTTCGGCATTTTCAGTCAATTGTGTTTTGCTTCGGTTCATTTCAATTTCTACCGTTCATCTTTTCTTCTTCTTCATTTTCTTGCTTAATTGTTCGGTGCAATTCTGTTCTTACACTTTTGGTTCGGTACCTTTGCCTTTTCAATCAATTTGTTTGGTTCAATTTGACTATACATGGAACTTCCATATGAGTTTGGGTTTTGGTACTAGTCTTGGTGAGTTCTTGAACATAGAACCTTGATCCAATTCTATCTTAAAGTGCCTATCTCATATCCAACTCAAGATGATTCCTAAGAATGTCAAGAATCATTCATATTGTGCTATTGGAATCATATCATGTTGTGTGTACTTCATCTTCATTTGGATATAGTCTTGCAAAATGATTGTTGCAACCTTGATTTTGAACTTCTATGAAAATCTTCATCTTCTTTGGCTTAGACACTTGATAAGAAAAGTTTTGATTTGCACATATAACATTTAATCACAATTAATAAAAAAACGCACCCTAAACCTTAAACTAGATTCACTTATTTCCTTATGTGAATGATTATAAGATCGTTTGCCATAAAATGTTTCAAACATTAATAAAATAGAAGTTGAAAATAATGTTTCAAAAACTTAATTTTTTATCCAGAAAACAATTGATTGTTATAACTTGATTATGGTTTTAAATCCAAGTTAGAAACTCATATGATCTATCAGACCGTGTTTCATGAATTTTGTTTATAAGCATTGGATGATCTTATGAAATCTTTAATTTTCACAAAATACATGTTAGAGTGTTCAGATAATTCATTTACATTCAAACAGATAAAAAACTTAAAGTATTTATTATCATCAAAAACTCATATATTGTCTATTGATATTGGATTTCTAGTAGGGGTTATAGAGAATTAGACAATTTAAGATCTTAATATATAAATTCATTGTCAATATATAGTGCTTCAATATGAATAAAATATGATTTTCTTATGTGAGATGAAAGACTTTGAAGCATATTATAATAAAAATAATTCTTCTTCGGTTGTAAATTTATTCAATTTTAATTGAGTCAACCTTTTATATTTTTCTTTTAATTTCCTGTTCCACTTGTATTTTATACATGAGCAAAGGATAATGCATGTTTTAGTGGCAATATAAGAAGAATTAAGATTTCATTATTGAGCTCTTGTTTGATTTTTTTTTTCTAGATGTTATGTTTTCATATTTTTTGGAAGAATGTATTTTGAGTCATAATAGATTTATTTTGTAAATATTTTATTGGATAAAACTTTGTATTATTCTAGATTTTATGTAAAATTTATAATTAATGTATGTTTATATGGCTTGTGATAAGCATATATTTATTCATACTCAATAGCTTTAATCATATATTATTGAACTATAATAATAAATAAATCTATTGTTTTAATTAATATTTATATAATTGAATTTCTTTGGGTCTTAACTATTATTTTTGTTAATTTTGTGTTTTTCGAGTAAATGGTATGAGGGAAGTGTCTAGCTTTGTGAATGGGCAAAAGTCAAAGTTGCTTCTTTGAATCAAAACAAAATAAAAATTTGAGAAGAAGGAGGAAATAAAAGCTACAATATCTCAGATACAAAATTGGAAACAAATCTTCTGCAAAATACAATAATTTATGAAAAGTTGGAAACTGTTACAAAATCTAAACTACAATATTTTCCCAAGATGATCCTTGGAGTAGTCAAAACAAAATAAAAATTTGAGAAGAAGGAGGAAATAAAAGCTACAATATCTCAGATACAAAATTGGAAGCAAATCTTCTGCAAAATACAAGAATTTATGGAAAGTTGGAAACTGTTAACAAAATCTAAACTACAATATCTTCCCAAGATCCTTGGAGTAGAAAAACCTATAAAAGGACACAAGCACTAATTTGAAAAGGAAAGATTCATAGGGTTTTCTTAGTTTCTTTTCTTCTTCGTAATTCTTTTGTTTTGCCTCCGCATGGAAGGCTAAACCTTTTTTTTGTTTTTTAATTCTCTATAACAATTATTTTAATATTCTAATCTCCTGGAAAACTGGTTTTTGTGAGAGGTTGTACTTGAACACAGGATTGAGAGTCTTCCTTATCTTAAACTTTGGTTTCTTAGTTAGTTCTCATTATTCTAATTGGGCACATGATTCAAGAGAGGAGATAAACATTCTCATGGAGTATATGTATGGAACAAAGTGGATACTGATTAAACCATTATACGCATGCTTCACTGGTGAGTGTCAGTTGAATAAGATTGACGCATGTTCAATCTTTTTTAGCTCCGTGGAAGGACAGAGAAATGATTAATCTTTAAAGAACATGGAGATCAACCGCTTTTTAATTGCTATTTTAATCTCTTTTATATTTTCTACGCAACTATCTCAACTCTCCTTATTATTATTATTATTGCTAACTTTATTACTTGCAGATAAATTCAAAACACTGATTTATTGATTTTACTATTGGATTCGTTGAGAGACTATTTTGGATTATCTGACCACTTCTATACTATCATCTCTCTAGCTTTAGATAAATTTATACTAAAGTCATCTTAAGTTAATAGCAAAATGACAATGATCAGCTTGCTTAGTACACATGTAAAAGTGTTACAACGTACAATTGTGAATTTTGTCTCAATTTTTTTAAAGATTTTAACTTAAGATTTATAACTCGACAGTTTAAGGAGGTTGAATTTTAATTATAACAAAGTATAACTTTTTTAAAATTACATTTATGAGATTAGTTTAAATAACATTTATATTTCTCAAATTCTAAAGTTCATATTTCTTATACTTTTAATAAAAAAATAAAACTCACTTTTAATTTTTTTTTATAGACATTCATTTCTCTAATTTTTATTAAATGTCATTCATTTCCTTTATATTTTCATAAAGTCACAGTCTCCTCCTCTAATTTATTT
This sequence comes from Phaseolus vulgaris, assembly GCF_000499845.2. NCBI lineage: Eukaryota > Viridiplantae > Streptophyta > Magnoliopsida > Fabales > Fabaceae > Phaseolus > Phaseolus vulgaris. The sequence continues at coordinate 12,955,183 of NC_023754.2, read as the reverse complement.
AAAATATCATATTCTAAAACATAAACAAAAGATTATAAAAATTAAATCAGTTAAAACCTTAAAATATTCATATATACAATATTCATAAAAAAAACTAAATGGTTTAATTATTATATATTAAAAATATCATAAAACTATATGTCACTAAATTATGAATTTTCTTATAATAATATAATTTTTTTAAAGATATTATTTTAATATAAAAATAAAAAGATGTATAAGTGCGGATTTTGGAGAACTAGGCGCTTTTAAAATGAGTTATGGTTCGACTATCTATAATATTCTCATTTATATTATTCTTTATAATATTTTTTTATTTCTGATTAAAATAATATATATAAAAATAAAAAAAATAAAATATTGTTAAATGCATTAACTTAATGTTATATTTATATATTATTTTAATGCATATATAAATATACATTAAACAAAGAATACTATTGTCATTTTACCAAGGGAGGTGATTATTTTAAAATTACAGTATGATTAAAAACTAAATCATTCAATTTATTTATAAAAAAATAATTTTACTTTAAAATTTTAATCTTAAATTTTTCCTAATTTTCCTTTTAAATTCTAATTAGTATGTTATTGTTAAATACAATAATACAAGTGAAGTTAGTGGCACAAAATATCAAAACAACAACCCAACATTTAAGGCGTTTTTATAGTCAGATGTTGTCATTCAAAACGCAGTGACATTTTTTAAATTAACTTCCAATAAAAGGGTGGCTATTTGTTATAGCCGCATTCTTAAACATAGCGCTTTGTTTTAAGAATGCAGCTATTAGGTAATGCCACATTCTTAAACAAAGTGCTTCATTTAAGAATGCGACTTTACCTAATAGCCGCATTCTTAAAACAAAAGCGCTTTGTTTAAGAATGCAGCTTTACCTCATAGCCGCATTCATAAAACATTTTTTATCCTAACACAGAAGCACGTCACTTACACTTTCATACTTTCTTTCTCTTATGTTCTTTTGCTTTGGTGCTTCCTCTCGTCTTCTTCGAGCCTGCATTGTCTTCTTCGTGCCATTGGTAAGTTTATTTCGAGCTCTCTACTTCTTCTTCACCATTGGTTTTTGTATTTTTTTTTAAATTGGATTAATTATGTTCGCATAAGTGATGAGTACGAAAGAAGAGTAGAAGAATTTATACAATTTGCACAACATAACGCGAATAATAGTGGTTATGATGGAGCAAAGATTAGGTGTCTATGCGTCAACTGTTTGAATGGAAGGATACTGGATGTTAAGAAAACCAGGGAGCACCTTCTATGTGATGGGTTTCTTCGATCTTATACAACTTGGACATGACATGGTGAATTATTAAATTTACCACATGTTTTCGTAACTGAAGAATATATGGGGTCCACCATAGATGATGGAGTACATGATGAAGTAGATGATGATTGATTAGAGGACATGATTCGTGATGTGGGAGTTGAGTCTTTTGCAGAAGCGCATGGATATGGAAGTATGCCAAGCTATGCAGAGACTCCATTGTATCCTGGATCAACTAACTTCACACGGTTGTCGACAGTGTTAAGATTGATGAATTTGAAAGCAATCAATGGATGGATTGATAAAAGCTTCACGAAATTGCTTTAGTTGTTGAAGGATATCCTTCCAGAGGAAAATAATCTACCTAATCTTAATTAAGAGGCCAAACAAATTCTTTGTCCAATGGGTATGGAGTATAAAAAGATACATGCATGTCTTAATGATTGTATATTATACAGAAAAGATTTTGAATTGTTGAAAAGTTGTCCGAGGTGTGGGTTATCACGTTATAAGTTGAAACAAAAAGGTGATGATATTATTGAAGAGATAGAAAAGCATGGATTCCCCCCCCCCCCCACCGACACCCACACCCACACCCACCCCACACACACACATGATACCATCTCTAATATTTGAAGATAATTTATTTTTTTCTCTCAAGTCCAAAAGTTTGATTATGTCAGGTTTATTTATTTTATGAGGGTACACTTGAATCATATTTATGTTTTAGTTGGAATTATGGTGAGAGATAGAAATCAAAATTGCTGCAATCTGTGAATGGTTATGTTTGTCTTTTAGAATTTACATTCCTGTGATGTCTCCGAGTTTTGATTCGTGAGAATGAGTTGAAATATCCAATACTCCTTTTTATATAAAAAAAATTAAAAAATAGTATTTTTTATCAGAAAAAAAGTTATATTAAATATATAGAGGTATTTGGATCCAATCTAAGAATAAGTTTTCAAGGTCTATTTGTGGTGAGAAAGATGTGTCGCTGGAACATTGTGGGTCTTGGACAAATGGTGTCTGGGAGTGGTCTTTGGCGTGGAGAATAAGTCTTTTTGGTTTGGAGAAGGACCAAATTAGACAACTTCTCGAGACAGTGCACGACTCGTGCTCTGTCATTGATATAATTAATGGGTGGCTCTGGAAATATGTTAAGTTTCAAGTTTTTTCTGTTAATTATGTGTACAGGATGCTTAGAGGGGGGTTTTGAGGGGGTCTGGTCGGGGGTGTTTAATTGATTTTGGAGGATTAAGGCCTTGCCTTCTGCTTATGTTATGGCTTGGAGGGTATTGGAAAATAAGATTGCCACTGAGGTTAATTTACTTAGACGTGGGATTGCGGTAGGAAGCACTCTTTGTTGTTTTTGCAGGATAAAAGAGGAAGAGATTAATTATTTGTTTTTTTTTTTATTGTAGAATAGCTTGATTGGTGTGGAACCTCTGTTATGAGTACTTAGCCATTTTGTCGGTTGCCCCTCTCTATTCTTACTATCATTTTTTATAGTTCATGTTATGTTATGATCCGAATTCGGTTAATTTAGGGATGAGAAGTATTTGGATTGTGGTGGTTGGTGACATTTGGAGTCATAGGAATAAAATTTTATTCAAAGGTGAAGTGTTGGACTACTCTGAGATATTTTCTTTGGTTCAATTGAATGTTTGGTCACGAAGGGACACATTTGACTTTCACTTGCATATGCTTGAAAGGGAGAAAGTTCCATACCTTATTTCATGAGCTATTCAGTCCAACAATATCAAACTAGATAAAATGCTTATCAACCCTATTGTTATGGGAAATAATCTTCCTATCCATAGATAAGTCAATTTTCATACCCTACATGCCACCTTACTTCCATTCTCCTTATCTATCCCACATAATACTCGTTGCCCAGTTCCCACATGAACCCCTGTTTTTTTGAAAACTTTGTCATGTCACCACTTTACCTTCAATGACATGCCATGCAAAGAATTAGGCAGAAGGGAGAGCTTTGTTTTTCAAAAGACATCAAAATTAAACGCCTCCAAACAACCACATTGTGAAATTAGCTTTCTATAAGCAATTTTTAAAGTATATGTTTTTAACGAGTCATCCCTCCAATATCATTCATCATCTTTATATGCTTATGTAATTGAATGATTTCTATCTCTAACAAGAATTCTTCTACCATGTCTTTCTCCAAAAAAAAACATGCTCTTCCCCAAGCCACCCTCCATTTCCATTAGTTTTCATTCCAGCCACCATAATGGTCCAAAGTACCATATTTCAATATTGAGTTTGAATATAATCGTGGAAACCTATCTTTTATTGAATCCTCCCCTAACCACTTGTCTGTCCAAAATTTAATTATGTTTCCTTTTCCTATATTCCAACATATACTATTATCAAACCAATTGTTATTTGCTTCACTCCCACAAGTCTTCCTAATGTCTTTCTACCACCATGATTCATGACTTGAGTTGTATTCATCATCTAACCCTCTCCAAGATTCATATTGTAAAATTTGTTTCCATAAGGCTGAATCACCCCTCCCAAGTCTCCCCTTCCATTTTTGCAATAAATCCATGTTAAAGCATTTCAAATCCTTTATTTCTAGCCCCCCGTTGCCTTAGGTCTACATAGGGTATTCCATTTTACCCAATCAATTTTTCTTTTGTCATGTCCCTATCCCTAAAGAAAATCTCTCTCCAATTTCCTAATCTATTTCTCAACACTAACCGACATTTTAAATAATGAGAGATAATAGAATGGAATGGACGAGATGACAAATTTAATGAGGGTGACCCTTCCTGCAAAAGAAAGATACTTCCCTTTCTAAATGGCGAGCCTCTTCCTCATTTTCATGATCATATCTTTCCAAGAAATCCTTCTTTTATGATTAGCTCCTACAAGTAGTCCTTTATGAATGGTACATCCATAGTACTATAATTGAGGATGGCAGAGAACCTATCAACTGTTGAATCAAGTGTGTTCAAGCTTTGAAGAATCCAAATCCTTTGAGTTTAATGGAAGGCTGGATGTGCTTGTTGTTGCTGAGGTGCTTTAGAATAGGATCTGGGGTAGATTATATTTGTAATCCACTCTTTGTTGAATCTAAAGCTTAAGTGTTTTTAAATCTTTTAAGTTTAAAATGTTTTTTCAAACTAAGTGAAAAACAACCTATTGTTTTGTCGAAACAACTGATTGTTTTATACTTAGGTGTTTTTGAAAAAGTTTGAAAACTGTTTTAGATGGTTGACTTGCTGTCAAACCAAAACAACCGATTGATTCACTATTTCAACCGATTGTTTTTTTGGAATCCTAAAAGAAAACAATTTTGTTGGTTAAAAGAGCTTTAATTGTTTTCATAACTGAATACACTCATGCTTTAAATGCTTTGACCAAGATTTGAATACTATAAATAATTTGTTAATGTTTTATAACAAACAACAAGACATAAAAACATATTTGAGTTTTTCAAAGAGTTTAGAAAGCATTTTGAGTTTTTGAACTTGAGCTTTGGTTATTCAAGAGAGAAGTGGAATAGGATCACTCTGTATTGATTTTAGTTCATTCTGTAACAGTGTAATTTGTTCTGAGATTTGTGTACATTCTCGTGTTGTAAAGCCAAGAAGGGTTGTGTGCTCTTGAGGTTGTCAAGATCAACATTCTTGGTGGTGTATGTCCTGAGCCAAAGGAAATGCGTTTCTTGAGGGGATCAATGTCACTTCTTTGGTGGTGTGTGTATGTAATCTGGATTTGATTACCTAGTGGATTCCCCAGTGGTTTCTGGGAAACTGGATGTAGCTCTTGGGTTAAGAGTGAACCAATATATATTGCTTGTGCAATTCTCTCTCCCTTAAACTCTTTAATTTCAGTTGTTGTTATTTTACTGGTATAAACAACCGATTGTTTTTGCGAAACAACCGATTGTTTTTCTGTTGCTTTTCTGTTTTAAGCTTTGTTCTTGGCAAACTAAATTCCTAAATCTGGTTTCTTGCAGAGAATTTCATTCTATCCTAAAAAGTTTGCGAAAACCCCCTTTAAACCATTCACCCCCCTCTAGTTTAAAGTCATACATTCTAACATCAACTACTATGCTCTCTACTTTAACTGAAATTTACCTTCAGCCCACACTAATTCAAAAAACCTCAAAAGCACATTTAATGGTAAAGATATTTCTTACATTCACATTACGAAAGAAAATGGTGTCATCGACAAACTGTAACATGCTAACTTGAACTTGATTTTTTCCCAACCTAATACCTTGATATAGACTCTTTCGTTCAGCCTCCCTAATCACCAACAAGACCCTCAACCACAATAATAAATAAAAAAATGTGCAAGTGGACCTCCTTGTCTTAATCCTTTAAAAGATGAAAATGGTTGGGTTGGACTTCCATTAACTAATAGAGATATAAACGATGACTCAAGACAACCTTTAATCCCTTTTATCCATTTACCACAAAAGTTCATTCTTTGAAACATGTAATAGATGAAGTTTCTATTAACATAGTCATATGCTTTTTCAAAGCTAACCTTGACAATGATACAATTTATTTATTTTTTTCCTTCAAACCTCTTATATCAATTCATTTGCCATCACCATACTATCCATGATCCCCCTCCCCTTAATGAACACAAATTGTTTATGATAAATAATTTAATGAATTACTTTCTACAGTCTTTTAGAAAGGATTTCAACTATAATCTTAAACAAAATCCCAACAAAGGATATGGGCATAATCTCGTTTAAACTTAGATGATTATGTGCCTTAGTTATAAGGGTGATAAAAGAGGCATTACTAGTTCTGTGCCACCTCCCACTAGTATGAAAATAGCTTACAACCCTCTGTATATCTAGCTTAATAACATCCCAAAATTCTTTGAAAAAATTATATAATTAAAATCATCTGGTCACGGGTTTTTGTCACTATCACAATCCCAAATAGCTTCCTTTATTTCCTTTTCAGGAAACATTCCAATTAAGGATTCATTTTCCTCCCTAGAGATTTGTGAGAAAAACATATTATCTAATCTTATTTTTAGACCTTGTGATCCTGAAAAACCTATCCTTATAAAACTTTAAAACCTCATTTTTTACCCTACTAGGAACTTCACACCACTTATTACCTACATACACACCTTTCAACATATTCTTTGTTTGCCTCCACTTTACTAGCCTATGATAATATTATGTATTCAAGTCCCCTACTTGCAACCACTTTGCTCTAGACTTTTGCTTCTCAATAATTTCAATTTTCAAATTTATTCTTTTCAAATCAGCAAATAAGTTCTTTCTTTCAGTCCTATCATCTTCATCCACCCATATTGTTCATCCTTCATGTCTAGATCTTCAATTTTCAACACAAGCTCCTTATTATTTCTATATAGGTTTCCCATAACTTTTTTTACAAGTGTACCGAGTCAAAAGTAATAAATTGTTCCTAAGGACGGAGATCGAACCTAGAAGGAAAAGTTCTAAGGTCTCAAGTATTATATTCACTAAATATAAAAGGATTTGTAAAAGTTTGTTTGAAAGATTGTTTGTATCATGAATTTGTAAGAAATTAAATAAAAACAAAGTAAATGATTTGGATGATTCAATTAGAAAAATTTAGATTGGTGTTTATGCTTCTCACTCATCTATATTTTCAATGAATAAAACATATAATATTCCATCTTGATTGACATTGATGCACATATAAAAATCATTCATATTCATTCCTCGCATACAAAATTATTAAAAATGTCTCCTAAATATCGATTCCTCGCATATTTATAAAAACTTCTTATCATTATGAACAAATGTTATAAAGAAATTAATATTTCAAAACTATTCCTAGCATTCAAATATGTTAAGCATTATTATTTAGGTTAGATGCTTAGAAGTATTTTCTAGTCAAATCTAAGGCTCAAAATTATGAATAAAAAATTCAAACTTTAAGAATAAAATGACAATACGAATCATCAATCAAGAAAAAAAATATTATAAACAAATATCACCTCAATACATAAAAGTTTGAACAGAATACTCTCAAACCCAAAGGAAAGAATTAGCCACTCATATTGGTCATTACAAGCAAAGAAAACAAGAAAAGAAGATCCAGAGTGTTTGTCCTTGACGGTTGCCTCCTCTAGGGTTTTCTATCTCTCAATATCGTCCTAATGATTTTTTATGGCTATGCCTCACGCTTTTATTTAACCTAAATGGGCTTGGGTTAAGTGACATCTCTCTTAAGTGAAATATTGCTTGCTTAAGCGAGTTTCACGAGAAAAAGCTCAACTTTACTAGAGTGAACTCACTTAAGCGAGCCTTGGGCGAGTTTTCAATGCTCCAATTTTGTCTTTACATCTTGTTTTTAACTTGTCCATTCTCCTTTATCCCTTGTATCTCCATCTTTCCCTAGATTTATGAAATTAGCACAAATTTGGGAATAAATCGTTCTTATTCATCTCATAATCCAAAATTAAATAAAAATGTTCAAATTCCTAAATTAGAGGTTGAATTATAAATTTATTAACAATTAAAGTCCATAAGTGTCTATCTTTTTACATGAAATATTACTAAATTATGACACTTATCAGTTTCCAAAAACATCCACAAACTAATATCCTTCTAAAGTGACTTCAAATTTTCTTCTAGAATCCAAATTTCATTTCCATAAATTCCATAACTTTCCCAACAATTTCTTACAATATCCCCTGAATCCCATATTTGTGTCAAACATCCAAATACCTAAAAGGTTTAGGACCACAATCCCCCTTGGAATGCTTAACGATAATGGCACAATGATCTGATATTCTATCTAGAACATATTATTTACACTCTAACCATATATCCATTCTTGTGACATTAATACCCTATCCAATCTAAACTTTGTCTCCCTATTATTCTATACCATGTAAATTTTCTACCTATTATAATAGGTATATCAACTAGTTTCATATTTTCGATAAACATGTTAAACTCTTTCCTTTGTGCTTGGACTTACTTGGGATTTTTCCTATCCTCTCTTATTGTTTTCTTATAGCATTAAAATCACCTACCATACACCATACCTTATTTGATGTGATTCCAATAGCAAGATATAGATGATTCTTTGACATTTTATGGAATCAACTTGAGTTGGAGATAGCTTAGGCACTTTTAATAGAATTGGATCAATGTTCTAAGTTTCAAGAACTCACCAAAACTTGCACCAAACACCAAACTCACATGGAAGACACATAATGCCAATTGAACCAATTAAAAGATGTAAAAATGCAAATGAACCGATTAAATTGCTTAACAAATGAAATGAACCGATTAAAATGCTTCAAAACTGAAATGCACCGAACAAATCCAAGGAGAAAGAAGATGAACCGATTGAAACATGAAAATAAGCAAGAACACCGAATAGAAAGCAAGAAAGGAACCTAAGACATGTTTAGGAATTCAAATAGGCACGGAAATGGAATGAGAAGATGGAGAAGAAAGAGGACTTATGTGGTTGTAGTTCTTGGTTGATGAACACGCCACTTGAAGTGTGAATGCTCCAAGATAAGTGTGCAATGCCGCCACTTGAGAGAACCAAGGCACTCAAGATGAGACTAGGAAGAGGAGAAATCAAATCTCACTCACTCAATCACCAAATTGGGAGAGTTTCTTTACTACAAATTCCAAATCTGAATTTTACAAAGAAAGCACCTCTATTTATAGCCTAAGGTGCTGAAAAATAGGTGGGAAATTTCAAATAAACTCATTTGAAATTCCCACCAAAAACAAGTCACATGGGAGGTGTGACCTTTTTCTACTATGACACCTCCCAAAAACTACACCTACACCACTCTCCTAAGTCACATGGACAATGTGACTTTATTTTACATTTTCACACACCTTTATTTAATAACCAAACCTCCTAAAACTATACAAGAGTATTTCAAAGCTTGGCCTTGCCCCTCATGGGATGGACTTGGGCTCTTTGGGCTTTGGCCTTCTTGGGCTTGGGCTTGGGCTTTGGGCTTGGGCCTCATCTTTATTTTATTTCTTCTTTTAATTTTGAGAAGACTAGAAGGAAGAACTTCAAATGTGAGGGTGGATGTCCTCTTCCTTCATTAATAAAAGCCTCCTTTATTTGATTCTCATCATACTCCTCGAGTTGGAGAGAATTCGTCCACGAATTCTGAATCCCTGCATATAACAAAGTCAGTTTAGTTTTACAATTAAAAGTGGAAGAAAAATGTAAACATGACTTAGCATTTGCAAATAATGGGATTTCAGAAAAGGAGGTTCTATAAATCGACCAAGTTGGAAAAATTTGTTTGGGAATAATGTGATGTTTTGGAAAAAGACCTCTTAAATGGTGACAACCATTAGGAGGTATGAACAAATCATCCCTAACATTTTTTAACCAAGATGGTGGTGAAATAGGAACCTTGGGTAATGAAAAAGATAAGGAAGGAAAACACCTTAGAGGTGAAAGGATAAGACCCATGTCAACTTGACCTTCTTTGTCTTTTTCTTGTTTACTTGTGGTAGGTGGGTGAGTTAGGTCTTGTTTTACCTTGTTGATCTTTAAGATTTGCTTTTGTGGACAATGAAGAGCTATGTGCCCAAAACCTAAACATTTAAAACATTTGATATTTGAAGTTTTGGTAGGTGACTTAGGAGTAGAAATATTTGTAGTAGAAACTTTGTTTGGAAACATGGTTTGTTTGGAAAAATTGGAAGGAGAAATTTTGTTTGCATCCTTCCTAGAAGAGTTGTAGAAATCATCATCATGAGTATTTTTGAAAGTTTTGTTCAAAAGATATGATTCTACCTTGATGGCTTTGCGAAACACGCTCTTTAAAGAAGAATATTCTTTTAATTCTACAAAATCTCTAATATCTCTTTTCAAACCACGTACAAACCATTTAATCTTTGACTCTTCATTAGCATGCATATTCATTTTAGTCAAAGTTGTTTCAAAATCTTTAAAGTATTCTTCTACCATCCTATGTCCTTGAGGAAGCCTTTGGAACTTCAACAAGTGTTCCTTCCTAGAAGGAGGAACAAACCTCGCGCGCATACACTCTTTCAAAGCATTCCAAGAAACCACGGGAGGTTTCTTGCGATACATAATGTCCATTACAATTTTATGCCACCATTCTTTGGCATAGCCCAAAAAGGATAAAGAAACTAATCTAAGTTTTTGGTCATCTTGGACCTTATACACATGAAAATAATGGTCAACCTTAGTCTCCCATTCTAAATACACATTAGGATCACTATCACCATTAAAACTAGGGACTTTTTTACAAGCAATGTTGAATACTTGGTGATATCTTTGGTCACGGTTATAGCTCTCTTCATGAGAATGATGGTGATGCCTCCTTCTTCTATGTTCTTCTTCACCAAGGACTGAAGCTTTGGAAGGAGAATGCTGTTTGTAAGATGCACCACTTGAATAGCCAGTCATTTGTAATTAAAAAAAAAAAACAGCAAACACACAAAACAGCAAACAAGTTAAAAATTAGCAAAACAGTGAGCTTTGCAATTGAAACTGCTGAAGTGAATTTAAGGCTCAAAAAGATATCACTCTCAAAGAAATAATGTTCTTGCTCCAATCTGATCTTGAGGCCTTGGAATCCTCAAATGAAATATGTCAAAGCAAGCACACCAATCTCAAAAGCAACCACCACAAAACCAATGAAACAATAAAGACAAACAAGAAAAGGTATAAGCAAAGAAAGGTAATTGCAAAAGGAAAACTATATGTGAGACAAACTCAAAGAGTAAGAATGAAAGACAATCAAGAAAATAAAGAACTCAATGAGAAAAGTAGGCACACAAAAGATTACCTAAGGAAAAGCACTAGAGTAGATGAAGAAAACAAAAAAAAATTTAGCTACTGGAATTTTTTTTTTTATGCAAACTGTGCTTGATATTCACTGATTTAACTGGAACGTTGTAGAGCGAACTGGATTATGAAATTTATACCACAGAAACTTCAAGATGTTAACTCAATAATGGCACTGGAATCAATTAAAAACAGTAAGCCAATTGAGAGAAATAAATTTTTTAAAATCACTGCCAGATTACCGTATTTTTTTCGGCAGGAATGTACACTTTTTTTATTTTATTTATCATTTTTTGTGTACTTCATATTTTTGAATGATTCTTTTTTCTATTCTTTTCTAACACTTTGAATATCTCAAATCCAGAATTTCAGAATTTTACAGTACGTAAATCAGTTGCAATAAGGAAAAACAGTAAGCACTCTTTTCAGAAACAGAGGAATCCTAAGAGGAATAAAAAACAGAATGATGAACTAGCAAAGACATAATAGAAAATGATGTATTGGAACTTGTATAGGTCTAAAATACAAGTATGAACTCAATTCTAAAACAGAAAATGCACAAAGGATCAAGATACAAATGCAGAAAACTGTATTACACCAAAGCAAGAAACAAAAAATGCAATAAAAGTACTACAAGAAGTGATGACATTCTTGGAAAAACATGACTATGACAAAACTTGTATGGATTCAAAAAGGAAAAAACACAAACACTTGGTAGGCACAATTAAGAAAACAGCAAGAATACTCAATTATAATCCTAAAAACAGAAAAGAAACAACAAGAAGATAGAGCTCTTGAATTAAAAGTGCAACACAACTCAAAATTAAACAAGAACAAACCTAAGACTCATGATACCACATGATGTGATTCCAATAGCAAGATATAGATGATTCTTTGACATTTTATGGAATCAACTTGAGTTGGAGATAGCTTAGGCACTTTTAATAGAATTGGATCAATGTTCTAAGTTTCAAGAACTCACCAAAACTTGCACCAAACACCAAACTCACATGGAAGACCCATTTCTTGCCAATTGAACCAATTAAAAGATGTAAAAATGCAAATGAACCGATTAAATTGCTTAACAAATGAAATGAACCGATTAAAATGCTTCAAAACTGAAATGCACCGAACAAATCCAAGGAGAAAGAAGATGAACCGATTGAAACATGAAAATAAGCAAGAACACCGAATAGAAAGCAAGAAAGGAACCTAAGACATGTTTAGGAATTCAAATAGGCACGGAAATGGAATGAGAAGATGGAGAAGAAAGAGGACTTATGTGGTTGTAGTTCTTGGTTGATGAACACGCCACTTGAAGTGTGAATGCTCCAAGATAAGTGTGCAATGCCGCCACTTGAGAGAACCAAGGCACTCAAGATGAGACTAGGAAGAGGAGAAATCAAATCTCACTCACTCAATCACCAAATTGGGAGAGTTTCTTTACTACAAATTCCAAATCTGAATTTTACAAAGGAAGCACCTCTATTTATAGCCTAAGGTGCTGAAAAATAGGTGGGAAATTTCAAATAAACTCATTTGAAATTCCCACAAAAAACAAGTCACATGGGAGGTGTGACCTTTTTCTACTATGACACCTCCCAAAAACTACACCTACACCACTCTCCTAAGTCACATGGACAATGTGACTTTATTTTACATTTTCACACACCTTTATTTAATAACCAAACCTCCTAAAACTATACAAGAGTATTTCAAAGCTTGGCCTTGCCCCTCATGGGATGGACTTGGGCTCTTTGGGCTTTGGCCTTCTTGGGCTTGGGCTTGGGCTTTGGGCTTGGGCCTCATCTTTATTTTATTTCTTCTTTTAATTTTGAGAAGACTAGAAGGAAGAACTTCAAATGTGAGGGTGGATGTCCTCTTCCTCCATTAATAAAAGCCTCCTTTATTTGATTCTCATCATTATTACTATCACCTTGCCAACTTTTAATTAGATCATCCCACATGGTGTTCTTTTCACTTTACAGGCAAGATGAATAAACATTGACCACTATTACAATTTTATTTTCATCAAGTGCAAGCCCTTGTAGCATTATGAATCATCTCCCTAATATTGAGTTTACTACCTTAAAGTTATTGTTATTCCATGCACACAAAATCCCCCCTTCACCACTCTTTGTAGAAATATGTGTCCAATCAATATTAGAATCACCCCACATATTTTGACATAACTACTTACTTATATTTTGCATTTTAGTTTCCTAAATGAATAGCAATTCAATCTTTCTTATGATTATCAATCTGAGATATCTACTCTTTTCTAGTGCCCCTAGCCCTCTACACCTAAAGCTTAGTATCCTCATTACAAACTATTATAGTTTCTTCCTTGCTTTCTGTAATTACCATGTTTATCTCTCTTTTCCATATCTTTGATACGTTCTACAACAATGTTTTCCTCCTCATAATATGTGAGTCCTAGTTTTTTTGCCAAGTGCCACATTCACAAAGCCTCCTTGGAACTATTTTGAAGCCTATTACGAAGTGGACTTTAAGCCTAACTCAACCCCATAAAATCTGCTCATAAGGTTGAGGTTTGCACCCACTTATATACAATGAAATATCCTAATCTCTAGTCGATGTGGGATCTCCAACACACCCCCCTCACAGCTTGTGCTTGGGATAACATATTATGGATGGTTCGATAACGACTCGATAGCGGGTGGCCTGATAAGCCCAACAAACACTCGCTAGGATAGGCTCGAAATGACTCTAATACCATATTACGAAGTGGACTTTAAGCCTAACTCAACTCCATAAAACCGGCTCATGAGGTGAGGTTTGCGAGGTTGAGTTAGGCTTAAAGTCTACTTCATAATATGGTATCAGAGCCATTTAAAGCCTATCCTAGCGAGTGTTTTTTGGGCCTATCGTGCCACCCGCTATCAGGTCGTTATCAGACCACCCATTATATGTTGTCCCACACACGAGCTGTCACTCTCAGCGTGAGGGGGGTGTGTTGAAGATCCCACATCGACTAGAGATTAGGACATTTCATTGTATATAAGTGGGTGCAAACCTCACCTCATGAGCCAGTTTTATGGGGTTGAGTTAGGCTTAAAGTCCACTTTGTGGAGTGTTGGAGATCCCACATCGACTAGAGATTAGGACATTTCATTGTATATAAGTGGGTGCAAACCTCAACCTTATGAACTGGTTTTATGGGGTTGAGTTAGGCTTAAAGTCCACTTCGTAATATGGTATCAGAGCCATTTAAGGCCTATCCTAGCGAGTGTTTGTGTTGGGCCTATTGTGTCACCCGCTATCGGGCCGCTATCAGACCATCCATAATATATAGTCACACGCACGAGTTTGCAGTCTCGGCATGAGGGGGTGTGTTGGAGATCCCACATCGACTAGAGATTAAAGCCTTTCATAGTATATAAGTGGGTGCAAACCTCACTCTATGAGCCGGTTTTATGGGGTTGAGTAAGGCTTAAAGTCCACTTCTTAATATGGTATCAGAGCCATTTCGAGCCTATCCTAGCCAGTGTTTGTGTTGGGCCTATCGTGCGACCCGCTATCGGACCACCCATAATATATAGTCCCACGCATGAGTTTGCAGTATCGGTGTGAGGGGGGTGTGTTGGAGATCCCACATCGACTAGAGATTAAAGCCTTTCATAGTATATAAGTGGGTGCAAACCTCATCCTATGAGTCGGTTTTATGGGGTTGAGTTAGACTTAAAGTCCACTTCTTAATAAAGCCAAAAAAATCCTATTGTAATTCCTAATTTCAAAATTACACAAAACTTTAAGGGATACGAGTGATACGTGCTAGATTTCAGTAATATTTCATATTAAAATACAAGCACTTACGGATATTAATTGATAAAATAATCATAATATAACTCCTAATTTATGAATTTAAACTTTTTTACATATTTTGTGTTTATAATTTGAATTAGAATGATTTATTCTCATATTTGGGTTAATTTCATGATTGTAGGGAAGAATGGAGATGAAAGGGTAAAAGGAGAATAGACAAAGCTAAAAAGGAAAAAATGGAATGCATCAGAACTCACCCAAGCTCGCCCAAGCTAGAAGCCCCTAGAGGATCTTGCCCAATCTAACCCAGGCGAGATCACTCCAGTGATGCTGGACCTTTTTTTCGTGTAACTGAGCCCAATAACACCTAGGTGAGAAGTCACTTAGCGCAAGTCCAACTAGGTTAAATACGAGGCTTGAGGCACAACCCTGGTCTTTTAGTGGAATGGAAATCAGTTGGGAGATGTTCTCCAAAAAAATAATAAATAATGGAGATATTTCAAGGATATATCAACCCTTATACAAGAAATCAAACCTCACACAAAAACGATTGACTACACTACCACAAACTAAAGAGATGAGCTCACCAACCTTACCTATGTTTTACCACTCGCACATCTAATCTTTGTTAATTTTAATAAACCTCATACAGACAAGTGGTTTGAGACACCAAACCTTCAGTTGTGCCATCATGAAAATTTCATGACGGTCTATTCTTCCATTTTTGTAAATCTTCTTATTCTTTTTTTTTCACAGTTCTCCTGCGAATGCAATCCACACGCAAAACTAGATTTGATTGACGACTTCACTTTCCTTAATCATCTTGAATTGTGAGAAGTGCTTTCTTGGTTCTTGATTAGTTGGGAGAATATAAGGTGTTAGAAACCCTAGAGAAGATTGTCGTCAAGGAGAAACATTCTGGATCTTCTTTTTTTGCTCTTCATGCTTATAATACATTAGTGACTAATTCTACCCTTTGGGATTGAGAGTAATCTGTTCAAACTTTTATGTATTAAGGTGATATTTAAATATAATATTTTGTTCTTGATTGATGATTGATATTGTAATTTTACTTGTAATGTTTGTTTCTATGATCTAAATACTTAGATTTGACTAGAAAGTACTTTTAAGTTTCTGAACCAAGTGATAATGCTTAACATATTTTAATGCTAGGAATAAATTTGAAATCTTAAATACTATCAACATCTAATCGTAATGATAAGAAGTTTTTATAAATATGCGAGGAATCGATATTTAGAAGACTCTCTTAATAATTTTGTATGTGAGGAATCGATATAAATGACTTTCATACTTGCATCAACATCAATCAAAAGATAAAATAATCAAAATACAAAAGAGTAAGAAGGATGAAACTCAATCCCAATTTTCTCAATTGAATCAACAAACTCTTTGACTTGTTTTCTTTTTAATTATTGCAATCATAACAACCTCCCAACGACTATGTTGAAAGTGATGAGCTGGCAAAAATGGTCATTGAAATTGAGTGTTATTCTCCAGTGAGAGAAAAAATAGGCCACGTTAGAAAGATGGAGGCCCAACCTCACGTGGATCGGATCGCATTTTTAGCCCAAACCAAAGAGGATGGTTTTGAGACAGGGCCGTTGCAGAAGGTTTGTGAAGGTGAGGAAGGGAAAGAAGATGAGTTGAACTTTAACACGAATGGTGAAAAGGAGGAGGAAAGTGATGACGAGAGTGAAGGAAGTGACACAGGGAACCTAATGATGATGTGCGCGTCGACAACTTTGAATGTGGCGAACGAGCGTGTTCAAGAAAGGGGCAAGGAAAGAACGCTGTCATTGGACCTATCGGAGGGAGCAACCGTGGGAGGCATCACTACCACCCCACCATGAAGACGAAAATTGAAAGGGCTCTTTGAATTGGGGGATTCGATATCCTTCCCGAGAAGATCAGTGAGACTCATATCAAGGCGTGCTAAGGCCAATTCCTCTTCATGTGGCAGAGACGGTATGTGTTCAAACTCTATATCTGATGGGGGAATAGTCAATTGTAATCGTCATTCTGCTGGGCCTAGTCTTACGGCGGAACCATCTAAACTATGGGAGATTGGAAAGAAATATGGGCTTAAATGTCGGGGGGACAAGGAGGAGGTAGTTAACGAATACCTCTGTTTGGAAGAGAGAGATACAGAGGTCATGAAGAACTTTGAGGAGGGAGACAAGAACGACCATATATGTTGATAGTAAATCTGAATATAAGAGGTTTGGGGGGTAGCATTAAGGCTAGGTACTTGAGACACATTATTGCGAGAGAGGGTGCGGATTTTGCTTGTATTCAAGAAACGAAATTGAGTGCCATTACGGATGCAAGATGCTTCAATCTATGGGGGGATAATAATGTGGGGGTGGCTACATTATGGTGGAGATAATGGGAGTGGAAGCTTACTATCCTTATGGAATAAAGATGCGTTTTGCTACGATACACATGTGATGGGGAAGGGGTTCATTGCTGTCTATGGAAAATATATTAAAATCAACTGCAGATGTGTGGTGGTAAATGTCTACGTTGCATGTTCATTAAGTGACAAGATAGCTTTATGGAAGGAGCTATCTGATTTAAAAAAAGGCCTCCTCAGACGTGGTATGGTGTTATTGTGGTAACTTTAATGCCATTAGAAAGAATGGAGAGAGGAAAGGTGTTAGTATGAGGGATAGTAAGATGAGTGAGATGAGAGAGTTTAATTGTTTCATCGAAGCTAATCTTCTGTTTGAAATTCCTTTGGTGGGCAAGCCCTATACTTGGTTTAATTCAAATGGGAAGGCCAAGAGCAGGCTAGACAGAGTGTTAGTAACCGAATAATGGATGCAAACATGGCCTTTGTGTAAGCAGTATGTCCAAAGAAGGGAGGTCTCTGACCACTGTGCAATAGTGGTGAAGTCTGTGGACAAGGAATGGGGTCCAAAACCCTTTAGATCCATTGATGCCTGGTTTATGGAAAAAGGTTTTGGTGCAATGGTTAAGGACAAGTGGAATTCTTATGTAATACAGGGGAATGCGCTTACGGTGTTAAAAGAGAAGATGAAGAGGCTGAAGGGCGATCTAAAGGTTTGGAACAAGGTTGAATTCGGTAATATAGAGAACATTAAGAAGTCTATTATGCATGAAATAGAGGTGTTAGATTGCCAAGATTGCAATGGCGCCTTGATGGAAAGTGAAAGGCTGCATAGGATTGGTTTGGTGAGTAAATTGAAGGAGACTAACATGAAGTTGGAATCCCTTTTATGCCAAAAAGCTAAAGCCAGTTGGTTTAAGAGTGGAGATTCTTGTACTAAATGTTGGGTTTAATAGAGCCAAAGTTCAAGAGGGGGGGGGGGGGGGGGGTGAATTGACCTTTTAAAACTTTCTCGCAGAAACAGTGTTTAATACAGTTTTACAGAAAATAAATCGATTTATGTGAAAATGAACAGATTTATTTCAGCACTGTTTTTGTTTGAAAAGCGTTTATACAGCAAGGTTAATCACAAGATTATGCAGATAGATTTTCCAGATGCACACACACAGATATCAAACTGAAAAACAGTGAAACATAGAAAACAACAAACCTTAATTCCAATTAATGTGATTTAGGTTCAGTTAAGGGCTTGACAATTAGTGAGACAATCTATCACACTCAACCTGTTTTATTAGACTTTAACAGATTATCAGTGTTCTTATTGAAACCAGACAGTTTTCCAGAAATTAAGAACAGTATGTACAGCGCCCAGAAAGAACAGATTTATTTTCAATTGAACAGATTTATTTCTTTGTTGTTTTATCAATTATGCAGAAACGAAATTGCAGAGAGTGAGAGAGAATGAACACAAGCAGTTATACTGGTTCACTCAACTGAGCTACATCTAGTCTTCACCAAAACCAGGTGGAAATCACTAAAACACAGTACAACCAAGTACAATTCCCATTGTTCTTGAAACCTACAAGAACTTAGGTACTCTTGCTGAAAAAACCTATTTCAGCACACACCCACTCTTCAAGAAAACCTATCAAGAAGAGTTTACAAGAAATGAGAAGTGAAACGACTACACCTGATTGAGGATACAAAGATCTGCCTTAAACCAGTAGGCAAGATTGCTAGAACAGTAGCTGCACCTCACACCAAGCTTTTGGAACCAAACCAAGAACAAGCACTTTTTGATTTTTGAAATCTTTGAAGAACAAATGCTAATCCTTTGTAAACTTTTAATCCTCTGCTGTCAAAACTTGTTTTTGCAAATGTATGAACGATTGTTTAAACTCATAAACAAGTTTTCATTTTATAGAAAACCAACTTATAACAGAATTTTGAAAAACAGTTAAAGCTGTTATAAAATGAATAGATTGAAAATAAAATGAACATATTTATTTTCAAAAACAGTTAGAGAATTTGTTAAGTGAGGAGACTTAGTCAACCATTCTGGTGCTGAGATAAAACTGAAAATCGTTTAAGCTTGACATGGCACCAGAGACAAAAGGAATCTATTCATTTACAGATGAACAAATTTATTTTTCAAAACGAAAACAGAGAAAGTTTAACTATTTAAAACTCAGTCGTTTTGAAAGATAGAAGACTTAGTCCAAATACATGATGCACAAAATCTAATTTTTACAAGACTTAGCCAAGGCATCAGTGTAAAAATGAATCTGTTTATTTAGAAAAGAACAGATTTATTTTTATGCAGTAAACGTGTTTTTTGTAAAACATGTGAAAAACAGTTTAAGAAAACTTATGCTTGTTCTTATCACATGGCCAGTGGTTATGAGGTGAGTTACTCAGTAAAAAGCACACTATTAGACAACCTCTAAGCACTACCTGAGACACACTTAAAGCAAAGCACAATACAAATGAAATGTACATAGAAGTCTTCATCAAACACAATCTTGAAGGGGCAGCAACCATCTTCAACACTAAATTCTTTCACTCAACTCTGAGATGGAGACGCCTTAAAAATGAAATAAAAGGTGTGGAGGTGGGGGGTCAATGGTGTGAGGAACCGCCTAAAGTTCGTTTTGAAGCAAAGAAGATGTTCGAAAACAGATTCAAAGCCTTTGAGGTTGTATTAGAAGGGGTGGAGTTTAAAGCATTAACACAGGACGATAACGACAGTTTGGTGGCAGAGTTCTCAGGGAAAGAAGTGAGGGAAGCAGTGTGGCAATGTAATGGGTCAAAGAGTCCAGGACCGGATGGTTTTAATTTTAACTTTATCAAGAATAGCTGGGAGGTCATAAAGAAAGAGGTTATGAGAGCTATGGATTCCTTTTATGCTTCTGGTCATATTCCAAAGGGGTGCAATGCTTCTTTCATAGCATTAGTCCCTAAAGTAAGGGATCCTATATTGCTATAACAGTATAGACCTATTTATTTAGTAGGGGCTATGTATAAGATTATCTCTAAGGTTTTAGCAGGAAGAATAAAGAGTGTTCTACCCTCCATTATAGATGACAGCCAATCGACGTTCTTAAAGGATAGAGGGATTCTAGACAGTGTACTTTTGGTCAATGAAGCTATCGAGGATTTGAGGAGGAGCGGGAGGAGTGGGTTATGTTTGAAGGTAGACTTTGAGAAAGCCTACGACTCGGTCAGTTGGGTTTTCCTCTATGACATGTTGCAGAGGTTGGAGTTTCACAGTAAGTGGATTACTTGGATCCGAGGATGTATGGAAAGCACTACAGTTTCAGTGCTTGTCAATGGAAGCCCCATGGAGGAATTTAAACCCTCTAGAGGAGTACGATAGGGTGATCCTCTAGCTCCGTTTCTTTTCTTAGTGGTAGCAGAAGGATTGACTGGTATAGTAAGACAATCTCTGAAGGCTAGGTTGCTCACAGGCCTTAAGTTTGGTAGGGACGAGATCGATTTAAGTATTCTCCAGTTTGCGGATGACACAATGTTCCTTTGTGAGGATTCCTACACCAATGTGGTGACTCTAAAGGCTATTCTCAGAGGTTTTGAGGTGGCTTCAGGGTTGAAGATTAACTTCTATAAGTCAAAATTAACAGGTATTAATGTTCCTAGACACAATATGGCATGCTACACAAAAACTTTGAATTGCGCACAGATGGGTATTCTGTTTAAGTATTTGGGCCTAGAAGTAGGAGGAAACCCTAGGAAGAAAAAGTTTTGGGATCCGGTGGTAAACAAATTAAAAGCCAGACTTAATCTGTGGAAAGGGAGATTCTTATCTACGGTGGGGAGAATATGCCTAATCAAATCTGTTCTTACTGCAGTACCACTCTACTATCTGTCCCTGTTCAGAGCACCGGTTGCGGTATGCAAGAGTATTACTAGAATCCAGAGAAGGTTCTTGTGGGGGTGGGGGAAGGAGAAGGAACCCATTTCATGGGTTAGTTGGAAAATGGTGTGCAAACCAAGAGAGGAAGGTGGTCTGGGACTAAGAAATATTCAAAACTTTAATTCTGCTTTACTGGCTAAATGGAAATGGCGTCTTATAGCCGAAGAGAAGGGAAGATGGAAGGAAATGGTGATCTCGAAGTATGGATTGGGTTCAGAAGTCTCACGAATACCAGTGAAACTTCAATCATGGTGGTGGAGAGATTTGGCTAAAGTTTGTGGGGAGGGCAGAGATGAAGGATGGTTCCAAAAAGAAGTAGGGTGGAAACTAGGATGTGGAGATAAAGTAAGGTTTTGGGAGGACATATGGATTGGAATTCTAGCCTTAAAATCTTGTTTCCTAGATTGTTCTCTCTGTCATTGAACCAGGGGCAAAAGGTGGAAGAGGTGGGTAGATGGGATGATGTGGTATGGAGGTGGAACTTAAGGTGGAGACGTGCAAGATTTGAGTGGGAATCCAAGTTGGAAGAAGAGATGTTAATATTCTTATCTACGACTAGTCTGCATCGAGAAGAGAAGGATGGCCATACGTGGGGGAGTGGAGATGAAAGGTGTTTTTCAGTGAATTCCGCTTATGCATGCTTGGCTAACCAAGGAAGAGGAACACACCTAGAGGTGTTTAAACTTCTTTGGAAGACTAAAACTTTCCCTAATGTGGTGACCACAACATGGAGGGCTCTAACGGACAGTCTACCAACTAGAGAAAGGCTGAGTAGGAAAGGGGTGATGTTGAATAATACCTTATATGCTCTATGTCAGACCACGGCTGAATCCAGTCAACATCTCTTCATGGAATGTAAACATACACTGTGTGTTTGGTCGATGTGCTTCAGATGGTTTGGTATAGTGCTTGCCCAACATAATGATATAAAGATCAATTTTGAGAGCTTCCACTTATTTCAGGTTAATTATAAACAAAATCTGGTTTGGAAAGGGGTTTGGACAACAATTTTGAGGAGTATATGGGACCAAAGGAATGAGGTGGTGTTTAAGCAGGGTGTAGTAGATGCAGAGGAGATATTCCAAAAGGCACAAATCAAATCAAGGCTGTGGTTAAAACATATATCAAACTCTTTCACCTACTCTTTAGTGGACTGGATTTTAAATCCAATATCATGCATCACAAGCTTTAAATAAATGGAGCGGAAGGTGGCTAGTAGGAGTGAAGAAGGTAGGAGGCGTGGTAGGTGTATAGAGATGGTGTGAGAGTGGGGGTGTGGTGAAGGAGCTGCATTCTTTTCTAAAATGTAGGGTAACATTGGAGAACCTGTTTTCTGTTCTTTATGCAGGAGTGCTTAAGGATGGAAAAGCTTTATGCTGTGGTAAACCAGATGGAGCTATAAAGTGGTCTTATGGAACAGGGTGGGAGATGAGCAGACGCAGAGAGTTGCAAACGAGATCTAGGTGATGCAGGAGTGCGGTGTTATTAAGGAGTAAACCCCTTGTGATCCAGGATGGGGAAAATACTATGGGTTTTGCCGAACAATGCAGGTTTTTCATTCATGGGACAGAAACACTGTAACTGTTATTGTTGTTTTATAGTTCCTTGTGATTATGCATTTTAGCTAGATGAGATTAGTACCATATTATTATGTAGTTCCCTATTATTTTGAAGCTGGGATGAATCCCAGGGGAGTAGGGATTTGTTGTAATGTACAACTTTCTCAGGATTGGAAGCCTTAAACTACATGTGTTTTATCACATGTGGTGTATGGGTACTGTATAAGGGTTGGGACATCCCTGAAATGTCCCTCTTAATTTATTTACTTTTTGCTGATAAAAAAAATAACAACCTCCCAACAAACTTTATTATTTTATTTTTTATTTAGTGAATCTTTTACTTGATTATTCAACTTTTACTTGATTATTCAACTGTTCCTCGTGGATTCAATATTCGTTCTTAGGACAAATTATTACTTATGACAACACGATGCACTTGCCGTAAAGTAATCATGAAAGAGCCTAACCTTTTCTTTCGATTTTGATTCAGATGAGACACCATAAGCTTGTTGCTAACTTCGTTTCCACCTTTTGATTTACGGTTTGGCTCCCAATCAAAAAATTTGATTGATTGAACATTGTGTCCAGGTTTATCTTGGTGCACTTGACGAGTGACATGTGCCCCTTGATCGTGATAATCTCGCCTTATACCTTCTTCTGCAAAAGTTGTTGGAACCCTGGACTTTCATTTTCCCACTTTTCATCTAGCCCTAAGTTAGAAGACCACAAGTACACTATTGATCGTCTAACACCCTTGTTGTTTGAAGGTGATGAGGGTTAAAGTCTATTGCATAATGTGCTCGAGATTTCAAACCCGCACTCCCCTCGTGTTGGGCTACACCGCCTATTAGGCCATGCTGTTTTTTGCATTATAAGTTTACTCACTCACGTGTGATAATTCTGTTGGAGAAAGAAAATGAAAATGTTCATAGTTCATAGCTCAACTATGACATACTAGATCAGATAACAACATTTGCAAATCAGTAACTATATTGTGAGTTATTTTATTTTGACTTGGGAGCATGTTAATAAACAAAATTCACTTTTGAATGCTTAAAATGTAAATTTTTCATAAACACCAATCAATAAGAGAAACTTGCTTTAATAAATTTATGTTGAATCATGGCCAATCTTTTAATTGAGTTTGGGCGAATATTTCCTCTCCATCTATCACAACATTCCTAAAAATAACATTATTTCTATATTTCCAAATTATTTTTATTATTGCCATCCAAATTGTTTTTCAAGTAATGTTCTCATTTTTTTTTTAAATCTGACATGTTAAATTGATGAAAGTGTTGTATGATCTTGTTATGCACATCATATGTTATGTTTATTCACTAGTTATTTATGTTCCAAACTCAGGTAGACACCCAACATGTCAAACAAAAATAAATGCCAACAAGATATATCTTGTTCTTTATAACGGATATATAGTTTACATGATATATCTATTCCTCTATCTGCAAGATTATTCCTGTTACATTGCTATTAAGGCTTGTTCTCCAAATGAAATGTTTTTTTATTAGGGATTAGGATGCCGATAAAAGAAATTAGGAATTAGAGATAGCAATAAATTGAAGTTTTCTATTTTATTGAATCTCCAAGCATTATTTTTAGAGAACTTTGGCATGACTCTTACACGTTTATCTATCCTTTTTACTTTTCTTTCCATTACAAGTTCCATCATTCATTTACAATTTAATCCACATATGTTGGTATAAATGGTGGTAAACCCCAAAAAACTGTGAAATGTTTATTATATACTGTGGAAAATTCAATCCTTCATATGAAAAAAATCTATAACATGGTCAGTAACCTATATATCATCGTGTCACCTATTTTACATACACTGCCTAATAGTTCCTTTCAAAATCCAAATGTTAAATTACGGCTTTTGATATATTAACCAGGCCATCAAAATCGAAATGCAGAAAAGGGAAAAAGGAAGAAAATTTTCAAGTGAAAATTTCAAACCAACTTTCCCATCCCCACAAAGACTAATTGAAGATTATGATCAGACGTCACGTGGGAACCCTTCTTAGTTGAAACTGTAATAATTCAAGAGAGAGGATCACGAGTCACTGGAAACTCTCAGGTTTCAATTTTAAAATACACAAAATAATCAAATGTAGTGGGATTAGTTAAAGTGGAAAAAACCTTCTAATATAAATTTGTACTTATATTTTAACTTTTATTTGTTAAAAAAAAAGTTTATATGTTAATTTTAATTTATTAGCAAATTTTGGGTTGTTTTACTTTTTTTTTTCTATAAGTGTAAACAAAGCCATATTTGAAGTAAAATGCAAAAACTCAAATTCCAAGAAGCAAAATGGTTTTCTTTTATGATGAGTTAAACATTTGAAGCTTCAGAATTTTGCGTTCAAACTTTTATGTTCATGTCCCTCTCATTGAAATTGAATCAAACCCCACATTAACAAATTAAAGTCACTTTCGAAAAGACCCTTTCATTATCTCCCTCTCCTTTTCCCCATACATGAAGAAATGGATGGTTTATGGAGCATGAAAGGTGAACCTCAAGTCACTTACTCTCTCTCTCTCATGCTTTAATTCTCCCACAAGAGAAGTTAAATTTTAGTGTGAGTTGGGTAATTGTTGGAGGGTCTATTTTCAGTCCATAAATACCTGTCTGCTAGGCCAACTCACTTCCATATTTTGCACCCTTTGTACCTGAGTTCAAGGTTAACACCAAAGAACTACATATAGTTCAGATTCCAAAGGTATAGATAACATAGTGGACTTGTTTGTTTGCACCCTCTTACCCTAAATATTTTTTTTTTCTGTATATTGCTATCTAATTTCATGGTTAGTCACTAACTTATAGCATGCCAAAATCCAGATCACACCAAACCCTTAGGCACATATACAATTATTCACATCTTTCGTTTTTGTTTTCTTTCCCTTTCTCTTCAGTTTATTTGATAATTTGATTTGCATATATTTTTTTCAATGATTGAACAAGGGTACTGACTAATTATCTGGTTTTGGTATAACTAATTACTTTTAGCTTCAAACCATGGAGCTTCCAAATCAAGCTCAAGAAGGATCTTCTCAAAAGAAGATGGGAAGAGGGAAGATTGAAATCAAACGGATCGAGAACACCACAAATAGGCAAGTCACCTTCTGCAAACGCCGCAACGGTTTGCTGAAGAAAGCTTATGAACTGTCAGTTCTGTGTGATGCTGAAGTTGCCCTTGTTGTCTTCTCAAGCCGTGGCCGTTTGTATGAGTATGCCAACAACAGGTTATACCAACACACAAACCCTTCTTAATTTTTGTAATCCCCAAATCTTGAAGGTTCTTAATTAGAAAGCTCTTTGGTTTTGCTTGTTAATATCAAAATGCTTGGTGATTTTGTCTCAAAATGTGTCCAACTTGTTATGACAAGTGAAAACTGATATATGAATATCAGTTTCTCTTTTTTAAATCTTTTGAATGAGGTTAAGATAGGAGCAAGCCATTTTTCAGTTCAAAGTGTGAATTTCCTTTCTCCCCCAACACTTTAATTTTGTCCCTTTTGTTTGTTTGTGTTTTTTAATGTTAATTTTAGTTTCCTTAATGAGCTTTATGGTATATGTATGTCGTTTAACTCACAAACCTATTGCTCTTTTATTCTTGTCACCCAACTGTTTGTTTGAAAGGTTGCAGATCAGTGATGAGAGATAGAAATAGGAGTTAAGGTGATATATACTAGGAGTAGCACTTGATAGATGAAGAACAGGAACAGCTTTGAATAGGGTTACAAAGATTTGCAAGTCAGAGATCTTAGCTTCTTTGTGTATATTCTCCCATGCTCTTAAGCCTTTTCCAATCCTTTTCCTTTCTCTCTCTTTCCCTAAACATGTCAACCATAAAACCTACAAAAGTCTGCCACATAAAGCTGCATGTACTCATTATTGATCATCTTCTCTTCTCTTCCTCCTCCTCATCATCACTTTTTCTTGCCACTCCTGATTAACTTGTCAGCTCATCAAAATTTCAAGTTATCTAGGGTTTCGATTTTTCATTAGTCACACCTAAATCCATTCATGGATAAGTCTTTAGGGCAGTCGAATCTGGGATATGATCTTCCAGTTTTATAACCTAACTGTGAAAAGTAAATAGTAAAAGAATGTTTAAAACTCTTTTTTTGAATTTATTTCCGTACAAGGTAGTTATGAATATGTGAACCTTCCAAAACCCAAATATTAGGGTTTCTTCAGGCAAAGATTTTAAGATTCCGCTTACAGTGAAACAGATTTTTTCCCCCTTCTCATCTGTTCAATATTAAATATTATCTAGGTGTTCATGAAAGTCTAAAATTCGTTTCCCACTCTTCATTACTATTTGTCGTTTACCATAGGGTCAAGGAAACATGGTGCAGTTAGGGTTTCCCAGCTTGTGTGGTGTTATCAATGTCAAAAACTCTCTATATGCTTTTGAAATTTCTGGCAGAGGGGATCTTGAAATATTCATGGAATTGGGTGGCCACTTTTTCTACAAGAAGTAAAGGACATGTATTTTGTTTCTTATAAATATTTTATTTAACAATTACAAAATAAGAATAAAATGATGATAATCAACATAGATTTAACATCACCATCTTCTGTTTATTTTTATGATATTATATTTATTAATTTAAAAATAAAAGAATTTGCTCACTTTTTCTTTTTTTTTTCACAAAATCCCATTTCCAAAACAAAGATACCCCCATAAGCTTCACGAACTTCTATAAATTATAAATTAATATACTGAAATGGAATAAATATAATTTGTTCTCTAATGTTAAAAAATACGATTCACTGGTCACGTGAAGTATTATTTCTTAGTTCTTCAGTAAGGACATGAGGGCACAGTGGCATTTATTCTTCTTCAGGTTCTTTGGTTCATCTTTATATATAATTGTAAGTTAATTTTCTTTCCCATTTGGTAGAATTTATTAAAAAATTAGTATCCTAAGGAAGTTATGTATTATGGTGTTTTGATGTTATTCTTTGTGGATGGTTTGTTTTTTACCCTGAGTTGCTAAAAGTGATACCATGATATCAGATTCTAAGAGTGGCTAAAAGCAAAGCACCCTCTCTCTTTCATCTTTTTTCATTTCTTTCATCTTTGAGGAAATAAAGCTTCTTCACTCGACGTCAATCTTCTACCTACTCTCAATTATGTGTTTTGGAAACTTCAATAAAAATGGAAACTTACATTTACATTATGGCCAGAGGATCATAGATAATTGGCTTCTTCGTACTCATGGCATTAACTCTTGCCATTCGAAGTTTGAACTTTTAAGAAGTTTTCAAAAAGGGTGAGAGGGGTTTCACATTATTCCTTAGAATATTTCAAAGAATAAGAGTTTATATATATAAACAAATTCAGCTTCAGATGGTTTGTGCCCTTACAAAAATAAGTGACAAAGGTGTGTGAAGAAAGAAAAGAAAGAGAGTACGATCCAATGAGAAGTTCTGAGACTTGATGACCCTCGTTTCTTAGGTTTCAAAGTTCACTGACACAAACAAGAACTACAACAGCAATCTTCAAAGGGTTTTAAGATAATCCAGGTGAAAAATAGGGATTTTCATGGTTATTACACCATGTATAATGACACAGTGGTCACACATTTTCTGAACTTTTCAAGTTTTGTTATATTTATTTTATCCAATGATATTATTGGATTATGTGCCAGCTTGGCAGGGACAGCCAATCAGATCCTCGATAATATTAAGGTTGAGATATAACAGTAAGATTCAAATAATCATGTTCCAAATAAAAAATAAAATTATTATAATATACTCTATTTTCCTCACAACTATAAGAGAAAAAAAAGTTTTAAAATAAGTCTCATTTCAACTTTTGAATGTAATATTAATTATCTGTTTATATGTGCACTCCTAACAAGATTAAGAAGAAAACACAAACTAAAAATGACTAATAAAGTTAATTTTGTAAAAAAAATTATTTATTATGATTTTGTATTTGTGTAAGAAAACTTTAAAATGATATTTATTATTGTTTGAAGAGAGTATTATTTTTATTACTAGATATATCATTTGCAGAAGAACAAGAATGTTTATTCTTGATCATCATATTATTTTTCATGTCATATAAGAAATCAAAAGTAAGGAAATGTTAATATTTAATCTTATTTATGAATTTACATTATATAATTTTTTATTTTTTATTTTTTTATTCGTTAAATGAAACACCCTTTAATATAGGAAAATCATTTATATTTTATGGATTATGAGTTTACAGAGCATATACATATATGGAAATTTTAGTGGAAGAACTGCATTGTGAGTTGTATTTCTCTTCTTCAATTTCTTTGACTTTTATACTGACAGGATGGCCTATATAAGACAAACGAATACTGTTAGTTTAAATTGCACCATATATACAATATATAGACTAACCATAATTAATCATGTATATAGATGCATCATATAAACCCTAATATATATATACATATATATATATAACAACACCAGTTTTCAAGATATTTGTAGTATATTCATATTGATCAGTGCTTAGTGTTGGATAGGCTGGCTGCACCCCTTGTCTTGTTTTCCCCTTCTTTCACTCAGTCCTGACAGTAGCTGTGTGCTACAGTTTTCTTCTGTGCTGCCATTTGGTTCCTCAGCTGATATAATTTATTGGTCCTGCATCCAAGCTTTTTACCTGTGCCAACAACAAACAAGACCACACCCACCCAATGAGAGCACTACCCTTCCTTGTAGCATATGTTGCCTATGCATACAACATCAAAATTGTGTGTTGTTCTACTACCTCCTTCTAACTACTTCTATAACACCTTTTAAAATTCCTATTACTGTAAAGTTTTTATGCATACCTTTGCACACAAACACTAGTCTAAGAAAGAAAAACTACCCTTTGGGTTCTTGACTTTCATCCATGCCCAAACCTTGGGCTTTGCAGCAGATCTCTTTTTCATTCACACTTTCATCCTTAGAAGTGAAATTGTTCCTCTGGTATAGATTCTCCCATACTACTGTCACCCACAAATTTTTCCAAATAGCATTTTCTTTACTGGTAAATTCCTGGCATACAAATTGCTGGTAGTGTGACATTGGATTTTCATGGTGGACATTGATAATGCCCAACCAATTGTTAACATGTTCCGTATTTCATTGGAAATCCCACAAATTAGGAATAGGTGATTGATAGTTTCCTTGACTTGCACATGACACATAATGTGCTCCCATCCAAAACCTTTCTAGCTTTTAAGCTGAATTTTGTTGTCAGTTTATCTAAGAATACCCTTCATACGGAATGTTGGGCCGAAACTAAGGTTTTACACTTTCAAAACTATTCGGAAAAGACTTCATTTTAGAGCTTACTATATGTCAATTTCACTATATGATGTTTGATCTCATCATCTTTCCTTGACCAATCATCCTCGGCTTCAGCTCTCAGATTAACACCCTCAATGTCCTAGATCAAAAGTTATATAGTCGGTTCCTTTCCCAATCAAACCATTGCAAATTAGAGATTCCATTGCAACCTATGTCCTTTCCAAGTGCCCATTTCTTCAATTTTTACCTCCTTAAAGTTTGCATTTGTATATAATCTAGAGTACTTTTTCATCAAAGATTCCAAACTAGCCCGTCTATCCTCCCAAAACTTGAATTTCGACCCTTTTCCTATTTTCTAAACTACATTTTCATCAAACCACCTTCCTTGCTCTTATCCCCTCTCATTTTCCTAAGATCCTTCCACCATCAAGACTCTTTTGTCTTATATCCCCATGGCATTTAAGATCCTCCAAGAAAAATATTTTAAATTCAAAACCTCATTTCTTTAGCTCCTGGTTCTATACACCTAGACGCCATTTTCATTTAGCTAGTAGTTATGTTAAACTTCTTTACATCTTTAACTCCTAATCTCCCCTCATGTTTTGGCTTGCACATTTGTTTTCATATAATTCATGTCATCTTCCTACCCTCACTCCATAGAAAGTTCTTCTAAACTCTCCTAATCTCCTTTCCCACTGTGACATACATCTTGTAAAATGATATACAAAATAAGGGGATAACATATAATATGAATTTGATAAGATACACTCGCCTCTCAAAGGATAGATGTCTACCTTTCCACCTAGAAAGTCTCTCCTTTACCCTCAACTACTTTCTCCCATAATTGATATTTCTTAGAATTCCCTCCAATTGGCATCCCCAAACAAATGACCAATAGAATGCTTAACCCCTCACATTAAAATTTTAGAAAATCTTTCAAGAATATACAGCTTTCCACTCCCACTCCTTCCAACTTACTTTTTTTTTGTAAAATTCACCTTTAAATCAGACGATGGTTCAAAAGATTTAAGGACACATTTCATAACAAATATATTTGAAGATTGTCTTTTAACGGGAGCAAAGTGTCATCTACAAATTGAAGTATATTCACGTTTACCCCATTGTTCTTCAATTTTACCCTATGTAACATCTGATTTTTTATGTCCCTCCTAATTATTCCTTACAATTCCATAAAAATTATTAACACAAAAAAATGGTTCTAAGGGGTGTCCTTGCCAAAACCTTTTCCCTAGTTTAAATATTTGGGTTGGACTTCCATTGACTAGCTCATAAGGGGTTTAGGGTTTAGGGTTCTAAGGGGTGTCCTTGCCAAAACCTTTTCCCTAGTTTAAATATTTGGGTTGGACTTCCATTGACTAGCTCATAAGTGGTAGACAACTCTAAACAGCCCCTCACCCATAATGATCCATTTCTTGCAAAAGCATAATCTCTCTAACATATAAAAACAAAACTTATTATGTCGCATGCCTTCTCAAAGTCTACCTTAAACACTACATATTTTCTCTTTTTGCACCTCATCTTCCACACCACCTCATTAGCTACTAATACACTATCCAATATCCATCTCCCCACCAAAAAAACAATCTTAGTATGATCTATGACTTTTACCATTATCCTTTTCAATATAATGGATAAGGATTTTAATAATCTTATAGGAACAACCCATCAATGAAATCAATCTATAGTCATCAAAGCCTTAAGGGTTGTCACATTTTGGGATCAGTGTAAAAAAAGAAGCATTAGTACCTTTGCCTTTTACTACTCTTATGAAATTTATTAACAACAAAAAACAATATCATTTTTCATTATGCCCCAAAACCTCTTAAAAAAAATTGAAGTAAAGGCACATGTTCTAGGATATTTTGAGTTGTCACAACTTTATATTACTTTTTTTTACTTCTAATTTAGTAAGTTCCTACGTTAACATCCTATTATCCTCTCTTGAAATTGTTTGAAATTATATATTCCCCAATTTTATGTTGAACTTCCATGTTTGTTTCCTTCAAATATGTCTTCATAATATCTTATTTATTTCTTTTTTTATATCTATATGTTCTTCAAACCATTCTCCATTAATTTTAACCCCACCTATATTATTTTTAACCTTTTCCAATTAATCATAGCATGGTAAAACCTAAAGTTAAAATCTCAATATGATATCCATTTAATCCTCGATCTCGGTCTATAACTATCGACTCTTGTCTGCGATTTAATTTCTTAAGTTCAACACACATTTGTCTCCCCTCCAAAAATCCTTTTGCATCTAAGGTATTGTCCACATTGGCTTTGTCCAAATAAACTATTTAAGGATTATATTCTTTTTACTTTGTTCAACTCTGTCAAACTCTTCTTTTTTTTGACACCTTCAAGTCTTGTTTCATCTGCTTTAATTTTCCTTTTAAAATAGCTAACCTTCTCCCCATATTAGATTCCCACTATTTTCTCACAAAAGGTTCTAACTTCTAACTTCTAACTGACCCACATATTATCAAATATCTAATGGTCTAAAAGGTTTGGGGCCCCAATCCACTTTTATGATCTCCTATACTAAGGCACGATGATCAGATAGTGTCCTATCTAATGCAAATGTTTGCTTGTAGACCATAAATTCCTTCATTCACTTGATACCATTACTCTATCTAGCTTACTTTTTGCAGAGTTGTTCACTTTGTACTAAGTATACCTTCTACTTATTATTGATAAATTTAGCATCCCAGTATCTTCAATAAACTTAGTAAAACTATCAATCTCTCTTCCACTAGTCTATATTAGGCTTATCCTTTTCCTTTCATGGTTATTCCTCACTACATTGAAGTCCCCCACCATTACCCATATCTTACTACCTCCTATTCCCTTCTACTAGTCCCTATTAGGCTTATCTCTTTCCTTTCATTGTCATTCCTCACACAGAAAGTCCCCTGCCATTACCTTTTTCTTACTACCTCCATTATTCCTAATATGAGTTAATTCTTCCTACATTCCCCTTTTGAAGTTGAATGTACATGATGAGTACACATTCACTATAGTTATTAAAGTGTCTTTCTTCTTACATTTACCTTTGGTTACTACATTACATTTACCTTTAGGTCGTGTAGTCACTACATAACCCTATTACTCATACCCTCTGACAAATCATCTTCTTCTTTTATTTTAACCAAAACCTCAAAACTCAATGGGAAATTACAAAGGAATCAACAAAAAAAGGTTTAGCATTCCATGCGGAGGCAAAACAAAAGAATTACAAAGAAGAAAAGAAACTAAGAAAACCCTATGATGGTTGTTTTTGTCTTCTAAATACATACATATACTCTACTTTTTCTCTCTTTATTACTTTTAAATAATTCCATTTTGTAAATCCTCTCAATCCCCTCACATTTACGCAAAGTAACCTCATTTATCACTCATAACTCCCTTCCCCTATCCCTATTCTCCAATTCTTGTAATGCATTTATAATAATTTGTTTGTAACCTTTGTATGTTACTCTTTGTTTCACCATCTTCATCACTAGTGCAGAAAATACATTTTACATCGATTTTAAGAGACATATTACACTGGTTACACCATCGATGTAGGTCTTAGCGAGGTAAAATGTCAATCACATATTACACCGGTTGTAAAAACCAATGTAATATGTTCCAAAATTTGGGTAAAATAATTCAAAAATATGTGCTCTAGAAGGACATATTACATCGGTTGGAACAAACAATCGGTGTAGTATGTGGAATATTACATCGGTTAAGGCCACAACCGGTGTAATATGTTAGATTTATTTTTTTATAAATTTATTAATATACAACACAACATTCATTGTTGCTCATACATAACATTGGTGATACACAAGCAAACATCGCAATAACCACAAGTCTAGATATGAAAAGAAAAATAAGAAATGCACTTACAATCAAACATAAAAATCCATATTTTCATTTTACATCATTTATTGGCAAACAACACGATCTAGTAAAAACAGATTTTTCACACAACATATAAAAATTTCTCTAAATCTAAAATCGCAAATCTAAGAAAAGAAAGGCCTAGCGAGATACCTTTAGGAAGTAAAGCGTCTTCTTTGGATTTTCCAACTATGTTTGTAGGCTGCATCCTAAGATCGAAAAAGAGTTAGGAAAACGAGGAAAAAGGCAACACATATGTAGATTTGAGGAAAAGAAAAGTGAAGAAAGAACACTACAAAGAAAGGACAGTGGAGGAGATTGTGAGCGATGCCAACAACAGTGGTGGAGAGCAATGCCAGCAGTAGTGGAGGAAGAGGTGCATAGCGATAGTAGAAGTGAATCAAAACAGTGGCAATAGCATGACAGCGATGGTGGCACTAGTACAAAATATAAAAACAACGACCATTTATTTAATGCGTTTTTACGATCAGACGTTGTCATTTAAAATGCGGTAGCATTTTTTAAATTAAATTCATTTAAAAATGCGGTCATTTGTAATAGTCTCATTCTTAAAACAAAGCGCTTTGGTTAAGAATGCGGCTTTACTTCTTAACCACATTCTTAAAACATTTTTCCCCTAAGACAAAGCGCGCCACTTACGCTTTCATACTTCCTTCTCTGTCGCTTTCGTTCTCTTCAACTCTTTTGCTCTGGTGTTTCCCCTCGTCTTCCTCAAGCCTACATTTGTCTTCTTCGTGGTAAGTTTATTTCGACCTCTCTACTTCTTTTTCACCATTAGTTTTTGTTTTTTTTTTCATTTCTCTTATGTGTTTCTTTTCTGTCATTGCTTGAAGCTCACTTTCTAATTGTCTCGCTGGTGTTTGGGTGTTTACTGTGTCACTGCTACCACTTTTGTTGTCGTAATCGATGTTGTCGCCGCTGCACTCACCAACAAACCCGCCATGTGGATCATATACAGTATGGCCCCACTGTGACCCCTAAACATCTCCATCGTCACCGTGCCGTTTTTCTCACACCCTCACTCCCACCGAAATATCGCGTCGTCGCAAATGTTGGAAAACAAACCTGCACCATCACCGTGCAATGCAAGCACATTCACCGTCGAGTTCTACCCCGCAACAGTGCTCACCAATGCGTGTAGTTTCGCCTTGCAGTCCCTTCTCCAAACTTTGATGCTACCATCCGTGGATGTCGTGTATACAGTGTCATTACCGTGAACAACCCAAGCGTTGATGGCATTCTCATTCATAAGCATATAAGAATGGGGCTATTTACCATAACCACATTTATAAATCAACATTTAAGAATGCGGTTAAATAGTCGCCTTCTTCTCTGTTGGACATAAGACTACGTGTACATCAAATGCGACTAGAAACCCACCGTTTTAAAGTGAAAATAGTTGCCTTCTTTTAACCCTTCTGCACTAGTGTGAAGGAAAATGCGAGAAAAATAACTTTACGCGCGAGTAAGCAATAAGAGCACGAGGCAAAAAGTTGGGTAAATAAACATATTACACCAGTTGGATTAACAAACTGGTGTAATATGTCTAGCGCCAAAATAAGTGTTTTAAAAACTTTATTTTTTAACTTTGAAAAAACAAAACTAAATAATAATATTTACAAAAATGACATTGCATTTTTATTTATATAATTTCTTGATACTGTGATTTTGTTACGTTATACTCTAATTTTGTTACATGATACTCTGATTTTGTTACCTCATTGCCAGCAACATCTCCAAAGTTTATACTCTGCTTTAACTTGGAGTAATGGGGATTAGGTCTTTGTGTTATCCGCTGCTTTGGGTAGGGTTGGTTTTTGGCCTTCTGCAGAGTTTCCTTCATATGACTCCCCCTTACTCATTTTTGTTTGGGTTTGCTTTTGTCGCCCCTCCCTTGGACATTGTCCAGTCTTTCACACAATCCTTCTTTCATAACTTCTAATTGGGACCAAACTTCATGCATACAAAAGATATGTCTATTAATTTGCAAATTGTTGTCATTTTCTGCTCCATACCTTTTCCTGTGCTCTTCAACAGACATGTTTCTATTTTGGTACCAATTTTTGTTTAGTTTTTCCTTATAGAGCCACCTTCTCTCTTTACTACCATTTTCATGTTTTTTGTCACTACATTCTATCATTACCTCTTCATTTCGTTCATTACACCCTTAACCACTATGTTCGTCAATGTTTTCCTCCAGCATGTCTACCAATTTTTCATCCCCCTTTTTGTACCTCGCACACTTGTACAAACTTCCCTTCTTTGAGCATTTTGATTTTGATGATAGAACTGACACTCCCTTAATCGACTCTCTAGAGTTATTTTGTCTTATTCATTACTATCCAAACACTTGAAATTTACACCCTTTGTGCCCAGTATTAATAAATTCCTCTTTGAGAACAATATGATAAATATTTCAATTGATTTTGAATCTCTTATTCATACCAGTCTCGCTCCCGTACGATAGTCTTACACGTATCCTCGCAAACTCTAAATGTGTTTCTACTTTGCTTATGTCATCGCATTGGACAAGATTTTCTATGATCACCATGACCTTTTGAAAGCACTCGTAACTCCATAACAAAATAAGGGTTCCTCTCACCCTCATCCATACCACCTTATTCCCAAGTATATCTCGAGTTAATTATGACATTATTGACTCAAACACTAATTCCAACCATTTTGAGTGTTATTTTATTAACCTCCTCACATTCACTTATCCTTTAAATATAGCTCATTTGCAGCCAACCATTCTCTCTCTCCACTACATTAAAATCCACCCCAATTGATGACTATTCTACGGCAAGTGCAATGTGTTGTCAGAAGTAATAATTGAACCCACAAGGAACAGTTGAATAATCAAGTAAAAGATTCATTAAATATAAACCAAAATAATAAAAGTTTGTTGAGATTTTTTATGATGACAATGATTAATAAGAAAACAAGTCAAGAGTTTGTTGCTCAATGTGAAAAATAGGGATTGGGGTTCATCTTTTCTCACTCTTTTGTTTTTTTATTACCATGAAAATATTGTGTCCTTTGATTGATATTGATGCCCGTATAAAAATCATTTATATTGATTCCTCACATATAAAATTACTAAGATGCTTCCTAAATATTGATTCCTCGCATATTTATAAAAACAATTTTTCAGTAAGATCAGACGTTCATAGCAATTAACATTTCAAATTTATTCATAGCATTCAAATATGTTAAACATTATCATTTGGGTCAGAAACTTAGAAGTACTTTCCATTCAAATCTAAATTTCAAGATCAAGGCGAACAAGCATTACTAACAAAATTATAATACCAATCATCAATCAAGAACAAAATATTATGTTTAGATATCACCTAAATACATAAGAGTTTGAATAGATTACTCTCAATCTCAAAGGGTAGAATTAGCCACACACGATGGTTGTTACAAGCAGGGAGTGTAAGAAAAAGAAGATTTCATATGTTTCTCCTTGAAGGTTGTCTCCTCTAGGGTTTCTAACATCTTCTATTCCTCCAATTGGATTACAACTCACTTAATGGTGTTTTCCTCTCAATCATTGCACGTCAAGTCTCCTATTTAACAAAATTTTCATGGGCCAAGTGTGTTCTCACTTGGGCGTTATTGGACTCACTTGGGCGAGAAGCACGAAAAAAGGCCCCACGTTACTAGAGCAATCTTGCTTGGGCGAGATTGAGCTCTCTTGGGCGAGATTGAGCTCGCTTGAGCAAGATTCTTTAGTGGCGTCTGGCTTAGGCGAGTTTGGACGAGCTTTGGTGAGTGTTGGTACATTCCAACTTTCCCTTTTTAGCTTTGTATATTCTCCTTTTGCCCAATCATATCCATTCTTCCCTTAACTCCTAAAATTAACACAAATTTGGGAATAAATCATTCTTATTCAAATTAAAGTCACAAAATATGTAAAAAGGTATAAATTCATAAATTAGGGGTTATTTTATACTTATTTTATCAATTAATATCCATTAGTGCCTATATTTTAATATGAAATATTACTGAAATTTGGCAATTATCACCAATGTCATTTAGGTCTTTCTTTGAATGTAGGTCCAATTAGTGCTTGTACATACGTTTGATGGTGCTTTACCTTTGTATTCATTTCTTTTGTTACCCAATTGACTTCATACTTCCTTCAACTCACGTTTCTTGTTTCCTCATTCCTTTTATACCTCAATTTTATTTTATTTTTTCAGCAAAGAATTAATAAAATTAAATTGAGGGACACTTTAGGGGTGTCCCAACCCTTTTATAAAAAAACCAAAAACCAAAAATCAAATCTAACATATAGATTAAACTAACCTACACAAGCAAACATGCCTAGGCATCCAGAATAAACAGACCCAGCAACATACAAGACTAACTCCTCTCAAAAAAACCTCAGACCACTCCTAAAGGTATCAAAGTTGCCCCGCATTACCTTCAAAAATTCGCTCGTACACCTATACCACCCTCTTTTTAACTGATCCTAAAAAGCATATACTCACACCAACTTAAGATTTAACTATATATTACAAGGCACCTTCACATTTCCAGATTCAGAAAAAGCCTGCTACTTGGCTGCAACATCAGGCTCGAGACTTCCTAAGCGGAAAGTCCAACATCCTGTTTCGGTCAAATGAAAAAATGTTGCAATGCCCAGCACTAGACTAACACAGTTGGTTGACCATAACACCCTGCAGAGCCATCCAACTACTTAGAGAAAATTCTGATGTACCACAGTAGCATCACAACATGCTTTTGCAATGATCTTTCATGAACACTCCACTTTCCAAAAATTCTTCTTTAAAACCTCTGCTTAATTCTACTTCCAGCTTTTCTTCGACATCAATCCAATATCTCCCACAGAAAACTCTTTCTTCCAAACCTTGTGTGACGTTATATACATGGGAACTTCGCATTCCTTCAAAGTTCTTTACTCTCATCCTGCTCCTTAACCGAAATATATCCCTGCTCCCCACAGCTTAACCTGCATACAAAAGAAACAACCTTCCCCTCCACACAAAGCCAAAACACATAAACCAGAATAGCACAATATGTATGTATGAATTGAACACACCTTTTATACCTCAATATACTTATGTTGATCTTTATGCTCCCAATCCAAGTGGAAACGTTTTCTCTAAGTCCATCACATTGTGCACCTTCGTAAACCTACAAAACTAAACATTTATCATCTCTGATTGAGCTTTTGTGATATGAAAACTTCTTGTACCCTTCCCTAATGCCTGAATAATCTACACATATCTTGTTGACCATAACTCGTTAGGAAATGACTAAAAAAGAATGATGTCATCTATCATAAAATACTTCTTTTAACTATAGAGGTGAGTTGGTTCAATGAGTATAGGATTTTGAAAGTTAGTTAAGGAAGAAAGTCTAACCAAAATATTTCATTGTTTCTTCAATAATTGGCTTCTTCATATTCATGGAAGTAGCTCTTGACATTCGAATTTTGAACATTAATAAGTTTTCAAAAAGGAATAAAGGGGTTTCTAGTTGTTGTGAAGATGATACTAATATCATTAATTCCATCAACTACCATATTCAATAAAACAGATTCATATGGATTTTCCCAACTAATGGATCATTATTTCATTTTCCATGCATGATAAACTCAATTTACAAATTCTTATCTCTCCTATAAATTATCGTTTTTAAAGTTTTTTTATAGGCATTGAAAAGTGAATTAATTGGAGCATTTGAGAGATATTTCAATCCTTATACAGAATAAATCATCTATATGACATATACCACAAAAACCTGAACATCAAAAAGATTATGGTGTGTCCCTCCATGCACCTAACCAACCCTATACAAAAGGACACGAAAAACACTACTGGTGCAGGGTGTATAAGTTGGTTAAGCACAACATGTTAGCAGGGATGGAAAAAACCAAAAATCATACACCTCAATTGTGCCCTAAACATAATAAACTATGAAGTTTTCCTCATGCCACAATGTAGTGATTTACAACAAATAGTGTAATGTAGTGATGTACAACAAATAGTGTAATAGAACCCTTCATGCAAAAACTTAGACCATGCTAGAGTAGACTCAATACCAACTTTGAAAGATTTGTTGTTGAAGGGGTGTTATTGAACAAAATTTCTACATACCCTGCAATTTCCAAAAACTATACCCATCTTGACTATCTCGCATAGATCAATGTGACTCACCAATATAAAAATTATATCCAAGAAACTGCAATTACCTCTTATAATCGAGTTTTCTCCTTGTTGAGTTTAGACAAGTAATAAGATTTTAAAACCAATCAGAGTAGAAAAAGTTAAAAATTTTACCTTACGAGTTAACCAAGACTAGGTTTGTAGCAAAGCAGGAGCAAAAACTTCAACCGGATCAGGTCTAGCATTGCTGGAAACAATGTGATTCCTTTGTTTCTAGATTTCTGCAATAATGGTCACCTACATACATGCCCAAGCTTTGTTTGCAACTGTGTTCAACCTACATACCATAAATTGGCATAAATGCCTCTTTGGTTCATTGTGCAACCCAATTATTAAGACATTTATTCATC
Organism: Phaseolus vulgaris; assembly: GCF_000499845.2. NCBI lineage: Eukaryota > Viridiplantae > Streptophyta > Magnoliopsida > Fabales > Fabaceae > Phaseolus > Phaseolus vulgaris. Next base: position 12,914,652 of record NC_023754.2, on the reverse strand, counting down.
TTGTAAACCCCAAAATACATAGAGAATATTGGAAGGCCTTAAACCTCTTCGAAAAATATTGTTCATGGTTTCCATTCTACTTTTTTATCACTCTCTGGGCTAAGCATTGTGTTGAGGGAATCACTTTCACCCTCCATAACTTCTCAAAAACTAAGTTGTCTTCCCCTGCAGTTCTGTTATATAGCATGTTATACGTTAAGTTCACCATGTAAGTCTTAGAATATGAATGTTTCCATACCCATTTATCCTTTTTTCCTATTCTAAGCTATATACCACATATTTCTCTCATTAAAGCTTCTTTCAGATCGGATTCTCACACCATCAACTCCTTTTTTTATGTGAGTTGATTTTAGATGATTCCATTTTAAAGATGACACTTTACTTATGATTGAGATTTTAACAAGTATATGGTGAGACTTAGGGAAGATCCCCACCAGACACAAACTTAACCAAGTAGTTAAGTAAGTGTGAAGGTTCACTTCCAAAGACAAAAAGGAAAATCAGATAATAAGGTGAACATGATGTATGGTGCAGAATATAAAGACATGAAAGGAAACACAAGATATGGGAGGAAACCGAAATGGAAATGAAGCAAACAAGAAATACCAACACAAAGATAAAAGTGTAATGGAAAATGGAAGAAAGGATGAAGGAAAGAAAGCTTATGGAAATTAAATGAGAGTGGACACGCCACTTGGAGTGTGGTTTCCTCAAAGATGAGTGTAGAGGGCCGCCACTTGAGAGCTCTCAACTCACTCAAGATAAGACCTAATGCTTAGAGCTAACAAGCCTCACACAATTTGTGCAGAGTTTTCCTTCTTCTATAAAATTCAACATGAAAATACAAGGAGGAAGGCACCCTATTTATAAGAGATGGTGCCTTGGAAAACAAGAAGCAAGGGTAGGATGGTAAATGTGTGAGGGGGGCTTCCTTTAGGGTTTGACTAAGTCAAAACCACACCTTAGGCCACTTCTTCTAGAAACTAGGTCAAAAACAAGCTAAAATGATAACTACACCCCTCTATAACACTAAAGGCACATATTCTACCCTATCTTACTATTTGTACCCCTAAAGTGAGCCCAATTTATTTATAACTTGTTTTATTCTTAATAAGACCAGAAGGAAGAACATTTGATGTTCTGGTCTTTGCCCGTTTCTCCTTCTGGTGAGGTCTGTTAGATCCTTGGTGGGGTCTTCACTTGAAAGTTGAGATGACTTCTCATAGTGTGAATGGTAATTTGAGTCCTTGGTCATCTCCTTGTTGGCTTGGATTGTATCACTTCTCTATTGAAAAGTGCACCTATTATATTCCCATCTTTCAATCTCACACAGCCTTGCATCGTTGCAGGTGGATATATTATATAACCTGAAAAATTATCTTTCAACGTGTCACTGTCAATCTATATGTCCTGCCAGACCCTAATACTTTTTCTTACCCCAATTTAGCATTCTATATAATGTCCTTCCACAATACTCCTTAGTTCTCTCCAGCCCCCATATTTGGAGACTAATATTTCCCTCTATAGTTTGTCATTTTTCCAAACCTAACCTCCAATTCCCCTTTCCAGGTAAGGGAATGTTAAAAATTCTTAAATCCATAATCCCAAGCTTGCCATTCTCCCATTCCTTACATATTCCATCCCACGAAATCTAATTAATTTTTCTCTCATTGTAGCCCCATCCCTAAAGAAACTTTATTTTGTATTTTCATAATATTGAACCCAATAGTTGTTGGTATTTTAAACATTAACATATAAAATAGGAGAAGCAAGGTAATGATTGTTTTAAAAAAGGCATATCCTCCCTACAAAAGAGAGATGCTTCCCTTTCCACCTTGCCAATCTACACCTAATTTTATTTGAAACCCTATTCCAAAATGATATTTTTCTATGAACCCCCCCCCCCAACAGACATCCCTATGTAAGTAAAAAGGGTGCTCATCATTTCACAATTTAGTATAGCAGTATATTTACTCATCAAAATAGTGTCTAAATGATTCCTGCCTATTTTGCTCTTAAAATATTACTTTTAAACCTGAGGCTAATTCAAAGCATCTCAAAATATATTTAAGTACAAAGATATTTCAGTTGTTTCCTTATAGAAAAATAAAGTGTCATTCACATATTGTAACATAATAACCTCTACTTCCCCATTCCCCACCAAAACACTCTGAAGGAGATTATTTTTAATCGCTTGTCTAACACCCCCAGCTAACCTCTCTACAACTATGATGTATAGAAAGGGAGTCAATGGTCTCCCTATCTAAGACCTCTTTCAAGTTTAAATTCAGCGGTGGGACTCCCATTAACAAGCACGTACAAGGTTGACGACTGTAGACGCCTATCATCTGGTCTTTCCATTTTGTACAAAAGTCTGATTTCCTAGTATATAAACAATGAATTTCCAACTCATCGAGTCATGCTTTTTCATAGTCAACTTTTAAAATTATACTTTGTTTCTTTTTCTTTTTTATATCATTTAGAGTTTCGTACATTATTCAATAAAATAGTATACAATTTTTTTTAATATAATAATTAATTCTATTTTATTTATAAAATTAGTTTTTATTTAATAATTTTGTTGTAGTGGGATCTTGAGTCATATATTTGCTGTTGTAAATGGTATATGTCACCAAATTAAGAAAAATATATAAGAACTCATATAACATTGTTTGTATTTTTCTCAATGTTGTTCATAGATTTGTGCCATTGATCTCACTTGTTTATTCTTTGCAGTGTTAGGGCAACAATTGAAAGGTACAAAAAGGCAAGTGCTGCTTCCACAAACGCAGAATCTGTATCTGAAGTTAATACGCAGGTAAATTTATTAAGAATTATAAAAAAAAAAAAAAACTGGCATATTAAAACAATGTTTTGTTAGGGTTATTTAACAAATGCACATACATTTCATAGTTACAGCCTTTTTAAACCAATGATTTTATAGTCAAATCCCTAATGTATTTCTATGTCTAGCATACTAAAAAAATAATATATCTAGCACACAATTAATAAGCAAAAAAAGAAATTGTGAACTTTAATATGAATAAATTCCAGCTAATTAAATTTTATTTAATGTCAATGTTTTTTCTTAAAAAATATTAATGTCATTATTTTTTTTAATTATGCTTTTTAATTGAAAAAATTGTAAATATTCTTCTTTTAGTATATTTGAGTTATAAGAAAATACCATTCCAAATTATTGATTCATATTTCATCATAGCATATCATGGTATTGAAAGTTTCATATGGGATTTGATATATTCAAAGAATAACGTGTTTATTTCTGTATATGGGTTGGGATACCCCTGAAGTATCCCTTTTATTTTATTTATTCATTGCTGATAAAAAAAACTGTTTATTTCTATGATGTTGATGTGTACACGAGTTAAAACACCTCTTAAAGAGTTATATTTATTTATTTATTTTTATTGATAAAAGAAAAACATGAATCTAATTCTTCATTCAAAATATACACAATATTGTGGATATTTGACTATTTCTTGCCAACAATATGTATAATCTTCTTCACATATTAACACTATCAAATCAGTTTTACCAGCAAGAATCATCCAAATTGAGAAGACAAATTCGAGATATTCAGAACCTAAACAGGTCAGTTTCTTACTTCTTTTCTTTATATTTTTTCCATATCTCACATGAATTTTGCCTTGTAGGCACATCCTTGGGGAAGCACTTGGTTCTCTGAGTCTCAAGGAACTCAAGAACCTTGAGGGTAGATTGGAGAAAGGATTAAGTAGAGTTAGGTCTAGAAAGGTATAAATTGGTTTCCTCACAGGAAAATAATATATACATTTATTCTTTATTTTTTTTTCTGATAAAATAAAATTGTTATTGGAAGGTTTTCTTATAAACCCAAGCATGCATATAAGATGAGTAAAAACTACAAAAAAAATAAAAAAAGATACAAGAACTTTTACACTTTTGGATATGTTTTGATGAAATTTTCCATTAATGATTTTAAAAATTGAAATTAATTTTTCCACAACATAAATTTTAACTATACATAACTGAATTTGTAAAACATTTTTATATATTTTTTAAAAATTTCTACTTTTAAAACTTCATTGAATTTTAACTAATAAAAAAGGTTTGTTTAATTTTTTCTTATATTTCTCTTCTAAATTATTAATAAAATTCGTTGTAGGTAGCATATGTTCCCTCCTGTTTGTCTATCTTTATTCCTGTAGACTGATGCACTAAAAATTTTGCAGCATGAAACATTGTTTGCTGATGTCGAGTTCATGCAAAAACGGGTACTCATATTTTTCTTTGATGTTGTTTAACTTATGTTTTACTTGTTTTTATTTTTTATATACCATAGCTAGCATATATAGCAAGTTCCCCAAACAGAATAAGGAAGAAGATGATGTTAGAATAATCTGATTAGGGTTTATCTTTTCTTGTCTTCTGCAATACGAGTTTATATATTTTTTTATCAAACTTGGACTCTCTTTTTTCTCTTTTAATTGGTTTGATCCTACTAGCAGTTTGATTTCATCTTATTGATGAAGGTTTTTCTGCATGAGTAACCAAATTCTGAGGTTTAAGTTTGGTGATATTGTGCAGGAAATTGAGCTGCAAAACCATAACAATTATCTGCGAGCTAAGGTCCTCTCATTATTCTATTAACACACACATACATTACACTGTCAAAGAATCTATGCAGAAAACACATAAACGTGGTGTGTTAGTTGATTGTTGATTATTGATGCAGATAGCTGAACATGAGAGAGCTCAACAACAACAACAACAATCAAATATGATGCAGGGAACACTGTGTGAGTCCCTTCCTTCACAATCTTATGACAGGAACTTTTTCCCTGTAAATCTCATACCTTCTGATCAACAATATTCACGTCAAGACCAAACTGCTCTCCAACTTGTGTAAGCATTCATCATCACCTTTCTCCTATTAATTAATACTGTGTTTCGCTTCCTCATTTTAGACGTGATTTTTAACATTTCACATGTATTTTCTTAAAAATTATTAGCTCTAACCATTTCCCACCAAAAAAAAAATCATTAAATAAAAGTTAAAAATAAAAAATAATTATTTTTTATATTAAGTAAATTATATATTATTTTAAAAATTAAAAAATTTATTGGTATCTAAATTAATTAATATTATTGTAAATAGTTTTTAAATTCGTATTTAATCTGTTATTACGATTTTAGCTATCAATTTTAAAATCTAAATAATTGTTAATTAAAATCTTGATAGTTAATTAAATAATAATTTAGATATTATTATTTTTTTAATTTTTAAAATAATATTTAATTTAATTAATATGATGTTTAGTTTAAGGTGAAATCAAGTTATATGATGTAAGGAAAAACTGAAACTACTTTAAATAATTTTACTTTTACATTCAAAAGTAAATTATAAACTTCAAACACAACTTTGGATCCTAAACATAGTTCCTTCATTCTCAATAACTTCCAACACACTTGACAAGAAGGGAAAGCTGCTTTCCCCTCTCAATAAATTTTCTTGGTTACTCTCTCCATTGTTACTTTTCAGAATATATTTTATAATTTTAATATTTCAGAAAGCTAATTTCTGAATAAAAGATAAATGTTCCAAGAATTTTCTTAGATTAAAAAACCACTATAAACGGATGAAACAAAGATTCAATCCCCATTATGTTTATAGCTTTAAATTTAACAAGTAAAAGGAATGCAAATGTATCAGTATAAAAAAAAAATCAATTAGATTATATATATATATATATATATATATATATATTATTTTTTTAAAGAGTTATAAAAGTAAAAGCAGAACCCAATTCTAGAACATTACAAAAACTCATAAGCAAGTAAACTAATTTGTTCGTATACAAATTCTGTTTGTAATAAAGGAGAAAATTTTGTCAGCATAAATGTTTATAAAGTGAACTATACTTTGAAAAAGCTTCCATATTTTTTAAACAAGTTAACATGCATTAATTAGTCCTGATTATTCATAACCTTTTTTAACATTTTTGCATGAATTTTTTCCTATCTTTCTGTAAAAAAAAAAATTCAAGAAGAGAGATGAGAAGAAAAAAGGGAGAAAAATATTACATATGTAGGATGAAAATTTATGGTGTGAAATAAAAATTAGAATCACCCTTAATGCATATATCAAGATTAATTTTTTTATCAATAATAAATAAATGAATTAAACGAAACACTCCAAGTATCTCAATCCTTTATACACAGCTCATCTTCAAAATATAATTCACAAAAATTCAAACAAGTATAAAGGTTTAGAATCCTTTGCTATTTGTTTAAGCACAACATAGAAGTATCTTAGACTATAGTGTGCTCTACAAAACGAATGTCTGCACCTAAAAAGACGCATCAAGATTATTAGGATTTTTTTATGCTTGATATGTTTGTAAAATTGTATATGGTTTAGTGTTTCATTTTAATTTAATTAATTTATTATTGTTGATTAAAGACACACCCTTAATGCATCAAGTAATTAACAGTTTTACAAAAGTGATAAACCTCTATTTGTTTATATTTGAATGCAGCTGAAGATATGGTTGAAATTAAAGCTAGAGTGGAAGTTGTGGCACAGTCTTCATGGGTTAATTATGATGATCTTGCTAACTATATATTAATAGTTATGTGTAGTGTCTATATTTGGAGATCCAATAATGCCATGCACATGTCTGTGTTTCTGAACCATATATTAGTGCCTTTAGAATATACTTTTTCTAAAGGTCACCAAACTCTGAACTAAAAATGTCCCAGCATTTTGGACCCTTATTTCATACTATATATATAATGCTTATGTATCTTTTAATTAAATAAGAACTGTGTGTGATTCAGACACTTCTATATGCTTCTCATGCAATATAACTTAATTATTGCTTTTATTTGGATATATTACAATGCCATAAAACAACTCACCCAAAAAATTTCTTTATTTGTAATAATATTTGGATACATTTTTTTAAAATTTTCGATCAATTTCATTAATATTATAAGGTAAGTAGTAAATTTTGTATGAGGTGATAAGGAAAATATTGTATCCGAATAAGAAAAATTAAATTTAGTAAATTTGAATTTTGTTATCTAAATGCAATATTTAAAATTTAAATAATTTAAAATAAAATAATTGAAATTTAATATATTTAAATTTCTTGAAAATTAATTTTTTTTATACAAAATCAGCATTTGAAATGTCTATCAAACATTATCTATTTTCTTTTGGCCATAGTCGTAGTTTTAGAGTAGAGAGATCACTCTTCTCTAACAAGTTGCTCATGCAAAAAAAAAAAATGTCTATGTAATAATAGGATTAAAAGTTCAGAAACTAGAGACCAATATTATTCCCAAATAACTAAATTCCAAACCTAGAAAGTGGTGCTTAATCCAATTGGAGAGAAAAAAAACATAAGGAGGTAATTATTATTAATCTAATTAAACGAGTCCATAGTTTTTATTAGTTTGTTATATTGTTATGTTAATGTGCCTTGTATAACCCCCTTAAAAACAAGAAATCATGTATTAGGCCCTTATATTTTGAAGATTATCTAGATTGGGAGGTTAAAATTCTAGAGGTTGCTTGGAAAGCAAGCAATTAAGGTAAGGGAAGCTAACTTTAATTTTCAATAGTGCCCTATATTAGAAGATTTGAATGTGGAGGGGACGTAGTTCAAAGTTTTAATTTCTCTTGCAGTTATGTTATTTAATAAAATTGTTTGATTTTATGTTATGTGAACGTATAAATATTAGATTTTGATAATTTGAAAGTTAAATATTATTTTTAATGTTGGAAAGGTTCTTATATCTTATGCATTTTTAAATTTTATGTGATTAAATAATATGTATTATATATGAATGATGAAAATTGTATGAAATTGATGTCATACACTAGGTCTCGTTGTGGACACTCGGTATTGGATGTTTGAACTTACCCTTACCCTTGATGTATGGATTAGATGTTAGTCTCTGGCAGGGGCATACTTAATGAGTCTTCTGAAAGACGATGGATTCATGTGTAGTCAGAGTGATTGAAATAAAATCAAAGTGTTGTGGATTGAAATGAAATCCAATTATTATGATTGAAAATTGATCCATATCTGGTCTATATGAATGATGGAATTGGTATTGAAATTTTATATGACAAAACTTGAAGAAATATTTATAAATGATTAGTCTGATTGGTTCTTTTTGCATGGATTAAGTGGATTAAGTACGTTGTGGAATTTTTTTTCATTAGTTTACCCTTGTTTTTCTTGTTGTGTTGTGAATTGTGATGACTGTATTACGTACACGAGCAGATGATCATACAGGTGTCGAAGGGTCTGGAGGACTTTAGGATGTTGTTTTGAACCTTATATTGTAAATATTTGTATTTCCATAAGCTCTAATCATATATTAAATATGTTTTGAAAAACTCTAAACTTGTATAGAAACATGTAGAACTTGTATTGTAATAGTTATATGCAATTTTTGGGTGTCACACCTTCAAAATATATTAATTATGATATTAATATATTTAAAAATATCAAAATCAAGTAATGATACAAAAACAACACACAAAAAATCTAATAAAGAATTCAAATTCCCATTAAACATGTATAACCCAACACATATTTTTCATATTCTAATAATTTAAGAATAAAAAATACCATTTGAGCATGTGAATTTTGGAATTGATGAGGTTTTAATAATTATTAATTACTTATTTTAATTAACATTCTGGAAATTGATAATTATTATGAATAATTTTAATTACGATAAAAAAAATTCAATAAATTTTAGATTTAATTATATATATAAAAAAATATCGATGAATATAAGTATGTATAGAATGTACCTAATGTATAAAGTATGTATAGAAGGTACCTAATGTATTATGATATTTTTTTCTCAAAATAATAGTAATTTGGTACATTAATTGAGAGTGGAAAAATATCATTTGGAATAAATGTTGTTTATTTATTGTCATCAACTTATTGCATCTTTGTTAATGGTTAATGATTTAAATAAGTGTTCATATAATAGTTTTTTATTCTATTTTTTTCATTTCTTCAACTAACAAAAATTAGTTGGATATAAATGAATAATATGTAAATGAAAACGTTTGTTTAAAGATTAAATCTAAATGTTGACCACATGCAAGATACTATTAAAGTGGGTTATAACGTTTTTAAGTGGACACAAAAATCATATGCAACATAGTGTCAGTCATGAAGACCGAAATGAAAGCATATAGCTACATGTCTACATATTTATATGTCTACATGCATCATATTTTTTTATCAAGATTCAGTTATAAAAATTTGAATGCATGTAGACATATCATATTGCTTTATTACCCTCATCAAATCTCAAAACTTTTTAATATGTTCAAGATTTATATTTACAACATAAAAAAGTTAAAATAACACATGAAGTTTTAGTTGTTCTTAAATGAATTGGTGAATTTCTTTGTATTTCTTATAATTTTTTGAATATATTTTAATTTGAATATATTTTAATGAACTGTTGGTACTTCAAAACTTAATTATATTGGTTATTATCAAAACAATTAGTGTAAGGATCACAAATACCTAAACTAGTTGGCACTCAATCATGTCTTAAACATTCCAATATCCAAAGTTAAGTACACTTAAAATTAAACATCATTTTGTTAGAAACTAAGCTCAAAAAGATGTTTTCTCTACAATATTTATTAATACCAATCAATTGACAAACTGTAGAAAAAGTCTTGCTAAAAGAATCAAAATCACCACCTAAAAAGCCTAAAGACCTCAACCAGCCTCTTAACCCTTTGTTGAACTTTCATCAGACTCTAATGCATCAAGACTTAGCCTTCAAAAGCCAAATCTCAAGGCATGAAGACCTTACTCTTCCAAAACCTTTCACATAAACCCAAAATCAAGAACTAACAAACCTTCAAAGATGATTTTATTGTGGTGTTCGCACAACATTTAGAGACTAGCTCTAAGATTGTTGTTGTAAATGTATATTCCTTTTGTATCTGGGAGGAAAAACAACAATTGTCGAACAATTTATCCTCATTGAGGCAAGCACATATTTGCAAAAGTTGGTGCATAATCAGTGATTTTAATGCAGTAAGGTCTTTTAATGAGAGAGAATGTATAAACAACTACGAAAGGCAGAAAAGAGAGTTTGGAGGGTTTAACGACTTTATAGATAAGAATATATTGTTAGATGTTCCTCTAGTTGGCATAAAATTCACGTGGTATAGATCAAACGGGAAGGTAAATAGCAGATTGGATAAAGAGTTGGTAACGCATGAATGGATTGATTTATGGTCGGCAAGTAAGCAATATATTCTAACAAGATAGGTCTCAGATCACTGTGCAATCATTGTCAAGTCAAGTTCAGTAGGGACCAAGTTCGTTTAGATCATTAGATACATGGCTCTCATCTCAAGGGTTTGTAAAAATGGTTAAAACAGAATGGAATTCTTATTTGTCAAAAAGAGAAGGAATATAGAAGTATTTGGAAACATATATACTGCAAAGAAAGAAGTGATTGATTAGATTGGAGTGCTAAATTTTATTTTTATTTTTTATCAGCAAAGAATAAACTAAAATTAAAACGGATACTTGAGGGGTATCCCAACCCTTATACAAACCCGGACTCCTCAAAGAGGAACCCAAAATGAACAAAACACATATGAAATACATGATCCAGAAGAACCTAGCAGCAACCAATTGCTTAAGGTACAAGGTTGCACCCATAAACAACCTAGTAATGAACGTTGTTAAAGAACAAACAAAAACAAATTCTGGTGCCTGTAGGTTTGTCCCCTTCTCAGACCCCATCTTCCAATACTTATATTGCTTTTAAATTCCTTATAGCTAAAGTTATAGCACATGCGTCTCCTCAAGAGAATTCTTTCTATCCCTTCCTTCGTACCTTTGTTGCCAGGACATTCGAATACCATTGCTCAGGACCTCCACATGCTGCTCTCGCTACACTTTGTAATCAACCTAGCTCCGTCATGAACTGCACACCCATTTACTGCTCTACCGCACCATGACACACTCCCTGATGGGGATTAAACGCACATGACAGTAGCTATGCTTTTTGTCCTTCACAAAACCAAACCCACTTTGCTGTTAATGGGACACTGTTATGGGCACCAGCTACCCTCCCATGTACCCCTGTTCGGCCTAGCCCAGCTTGCACACCATGTGCTCGACAAAAGGCCCTTAGCAAAACCAGCACAGAACACTCCAAAATCTAAAGATTGACCTTACAACCAATCATCAGAATTCTGCATTTGCTCTTCAAACGCTAACAGATAAAAAACATCATCCAGCCATCGCACAAACTCTTGCAACCGCAACAAATCCTTCTATGCATCACCTCCGCTACTTCCTGGCTCCATATAGTCAATCTTTTCGTCCACACATCTGCTTCAATTCAAGCAATTAATAGGAGAAAAGATCACCCTACCTAACTGTGTCCTGCACCAGCCTTTCAATCTAACCACAAATCCAGCTCACTACGTTATGCAGCACCCATTTTACCTGGATTCCTTCAATATACCAGAGGGAAAACTTGACCCTCATGACCATCACTAGCGGCAGTTTTGTAAACATAGACCCGGATTAAGAATCCAGTCCGAAAAGGCGTAGTCAAAAGGAAAGACCCCATGTTTTAACCTTAGCCATACTGCCAACTGAGCTAAGTGGACAATTTCATCAGCATCAACTACCCCTTGCTCAAAGACAATCAAGTTCCTTTGATCCCATATACACCGTACAATAGCAACCCAAAATCCCATCCAAATCTGGTTCTGATTAGCTGTGTAATGTGGTAACTAAAAGCTCTCGAAGTGAACTAGAATGTCCTTGTGCTGGACAGACAAAATTCCTATCCATCTAAAACATGAAGACCAAACTCTCTGAGCAAGGACACAATCCAAGAAGATGTGTTGTGTTGATTCTTCAAAACCATTACAAAACACGCAGGACGAAGAGGTGACTACCAAACCTCTTCGAATGAGGTTGTCAAAAGTTGGAAGGCGTCCAAGTAAGATCCTCCATGCAGTTACCATGGCTTTGGGCATCGCTTTTGCTTCCCATAGACGAGAAAAGACTTCCTTTGAAGAGCCTTCATGCTAATGACATAAATTTAGGTGAGCAGATTTCACAGAGAAAGCACCACTCTGATCCCCACTCCAAACTAACGTATCCTTATCTTCTTTGCTCAAGGTCTTCCCTGTTATGAGGTTAAGTAGTTCTCCCTCCATAGCACTTTGCCAACTGAACCTAGCTCTTCTCCACCTTAACCGCCAATTCCAATCTGAATCCTCCCAACTACCTACCTCAGCCACCGTCTTATCTTGGTCCAGAGATACGGAGAAAAGCCTGGGAAACAAGGTTTTGAGCTTTTTGTTCTCCACCCAAGCGTCTTCCCAGAACCTAACTTTATCCCCGGCCCCAACCTTCCAAGCTACACGTTTATGAAACCATCCCTCCTCTTCTCCCTCCTCACACACCTTTGACAAATCTTTCCACCACCAAGAAAGAGTCTTACTATTACTTCCTATACCAAGATCGTACTTTGATAGCAAAATGTCCTTCCATTTCCCCTTTTCCTCAGTCAACATCCTCCATTTCCACTTTGCTAGCAAGGCACAGTTGAACCTTCTAATATCCTTGATCCCCAAACCCCCTTCCTCCTTTGGCTTACATACATTTTCCCAACTAACCCAAGAGATATGCTTTTGGTCATCACCCCCTGTCCACAAGAATCTCCTCTGAATGCTAGAGATTTTGTGGCAAATTGCATGCGGAGCTTTAAAGAGAGAAAGATAAAACAAGGGTATAGATGTTAGAACCGACTTAACCAAGCATACTCTACCAGCTAATGAAAGGCACTTCCCTTTCCAAGCACTAAGTCTGGCTTTAACCTTGTCCACAACTGGTTCCCAAAACTGCCTCCTCCTTGGATTGCCACCAACTTGCATCCCCAAGTATTTAAACGGTATCTGCATAACACCACAGTTAAGCGTTTTTGCATATATCTCTAGGGAATTCCTCTCTACCTTGATGCCTGCCAATTTTGATTTATGGAAGTTAACCTTGAGACGCTAGCTCGAAAACCCTGAGGATTGCTTTGATTGTAAAAATATTAGAGAAAGACTCTTCACACATAAACAAAGTATCGTCTGCAAATTGTAACATGCAACACTCAGTCTCCGCTCTCCCCACCTTCAGACCTTTTAACACGTTCTCCTTTAAAGCATTACGGACTAAGCCCGCTAACCCCTCAGCAACAATAAGGAATAAAAAAGGAGCCAAAGGGTCGCCTTGTCTCAGACCCCTAGAAGGTTTGAACTCCTCTGTCGGGCTACCATTAACCAAAACCGACACTGTTGCCGACTCCAAACAACCTTGTACCCACTTAATCCACTTACTGTGGAACCCCATCATGTGCAACATATCCATCAAGAAGCTCCACCTAACCGAATCATATGCTTTTTCAAAGTCCATCTTCAAGAACACTCCACTCCTCCGATGTCTTCGTACCTCTTCAATCACCTCGTTGGCCATTAGTACACTTTCCAACATCCCCCTTCCTTTCAGAAAAGCTGACTGATTTTCATCAATAACCAAAGGCAAGATATTCTTGATACGATGAGACATAGCTTTGGTGATGATCTTGTACATAGCTCCCACGAGAGAGATAGGCCTAAACTGATCAATCATAATAGGGTCCTTCACTTTGGGAACAAGAACAATAAACGATGCATTACATCCTTTTGGGAAAACCCCTGATTCTTGGAAAGAATAAATAGCTTCCATGATGTCTACCTTTAAGGTCTCCCAGTTACTCTTTATAAAGTTAAAATTAAAACCATCTGGACCTGGGCTCTTAGATCCCTCACACATCCAAACTGCCTCCTTTACTTCCTTCTCCGAAAACACTTCAACCATACTCAAACTGATTGCCTCAGGGAGAGATTTAAAATCCACGTCTTCAAGCCTAACTCCCAGATCTGTAGTGGCCTTGAACCTTCGCTCAAACACACGTTTTGCTTCCCTGCGTACAGCTTCTGGTTCTTCACACCACTGACCAGCTAATTCAACACCTTTGACCTCATTCCTAAGTCTTCTCCACCTGATAAGAGAGTGATAGAATTTGGAGTTAGAATCCCCATGCTTAAACCAGTTTGACCTGGCTTTTTGCCTATACAGGGACTCCATCTTTTTCTCTACCAAACCTTTTTGACTGAAGAGATCCATTCTTCTTAGTTTTTCGTTTTCCACCAAATCATAATTGGCATCCTTGATATCTAGCTGCTCAATCTCCCTCAAGATCAATCGTTTCTTCTCCTCAAGAATCCCGAAGACATTTCTATTCCACTCCTTAAGGTCACCCTTCAAGCACCTGAGTTTCTCCTTGACTTTAACTAAACCGTTTCCCTGCACCTCATAAGAGTTCCACTTTGCCTTCACGAACTCCTTAAAACCAGGTTCCTGTAACCAAGCATCCACTGTTTTGAAGGGTTTTGGACCCCAATCTTTGACCCATGATTTTACCACGATAGCACAATGATCTGAGACCTCCCTTGGTTGTATATATTGTTTGCTCATAGGCCAGACTTGTAGCCACTCTTCAGATACCAGTATTCTGTCTAATCTACTATTTGCTGACCCATCTGATTTATACCTGGTATATTTCTTACCCACTAAAGGTAAATCCACCAGCAGATTCTTCTCAATGAACTCATTAAAACCTCGGATCTCTTTCTTTTGACTAGTATTTCCTCTAACACCTTTCCTCTCTTCTACACTTCTAACAGCATTGAAATCCCCACAGCAACACCAACCCACATTTCGAGAAGAGATTCTATAAGTTGACAAGGCTTCCCATAATGCAACCTTGTCTCCTAAAAAGCAAGCGGCGTAAACATTAATAATAACACATATGCAGTTCGCTTTAACGTTATGGCCCACAACCTCAATGAAACCCCTTCCTGTAACATGAGAAATGTACACAAATGTTTCTTTTTGCCACATAGATAGAGTGCTCCCAACCCCGTTTACTCCTTCATTAAACACCCATCCTACTTTATTACTTCCCCAGATAGCATAACACCTCCTATCAGAGAACTCCATAGTTTTAATTTCTTGCAAACACACAAACTCCGCACCCTCCTTAGCAATAATGTGCTTTAAGTATTTTTCCTTACTCCCCCCTCCCAATTCTCTGATGTTTAGATTGACAATGATCATAATACACCACTTCTTGTCCCCTCCTTAACAATGCTTAGCATTTGTCTATCCCTATCCTCCAAACTCTCCATCTCTTTAATCAGCATCCCTACATCCCCTGTGCAATTTTTCCCTAGCCGTTTTCCCAGTTCCTAGATCCTGGAAGATTCAATATGAGCAGTTTCTCTTCTAATACGGTTATTGCATTCTAGAATCTCGGAATCAGACGTGGCATAGGTTTTGGAACTTAGCCTAGTAGCATAGCTATTCCCATAATGAAGAGAGCCCAATCCCCCTTTTGAGCGCCATCTCCTCTGGATAGTACGTGTACCCCTTTTCCAAAGAGAATCGAAGATGACGGACTCTCTCCGAAGTTACACTAGCAAAGCCCACTACGACTCCACCCTTACCGCTAGTATCGACTACTTGCTCTTGCCCAACGTGTCCCCCACTAACTTCCGCCGCCGTGATGCTCCGACTGCTATTAAGAACCATACATTGACCCTCAATGCACCTTGGTGAGCTTTCCACCACTTTGGAACCCTCAGCCAAAGGCTGCGCAACCCACGTGTTCCCCTGTAGTAACGGTGTCTCAGGCACATCCCCCGTGTCGTTGACTGTTTCCTTTGACCCCGAACCACTCTTGAGCCCATCACACAGCTGGGTCTAAGAACTACATTCCTTGGTTTGGGCCTCAATATAATTGGGCCTGGACGTAGAACTTAAAGTTGCCACCACATCAATTAAGTTGACCAAAGACATATGGATAGCATTACACGCATCACTGACATGTTGAATAGGTGTCATCTCTGTTTTTTCTGCTAAGACGCCCTGCACACTCTTTGCCTTAGAGATATAAGAGCGTTCTACTTCCTTCTGACAAATCTCGTAGCCTTCTGAACTTTCCTTTTCAGGCGCCTTCTTTCTTTGGTTTGTTGACCACCCTCTTCCTACCTCCGCTGACCTCTCCGGTCGCCCTTCACTTCCTCCGCCTTGGCCTCCCACCTCAATACTTAATTTTGCAGAGAGAATAGAGTCTTCAGCAAAGGACTCTAAGGATGTTACGCTGTCCGAAGAACCACCGTGGTTACACTCACACATACACCCAGAGTCTTCTCCATCATGTTTCGTTGTCTCCTCAACAATGGTAATTTTGTACACGTTTCCATTAATCCTATAATCCTTGGAAACCTCTGCCTTACAAGACCTTAGTAAGCGAACTTGACAGCGGGCATATTCAATACAATCCCAAGATAGAGTTGCATCGTCAATATCCACCAATGTTGCTACTTCCCCCACAACTTTCGACAAGCACTCCTTACTCCAAAGATGAAACGGTAACCCAAAGCACCTAACCCATACACGCTTATACTTTGCGACAACAGACTCAGACCACGGTTTAACGTCTTCAAAGATACAATCAAACCACTCTTTATTAAGCTTAACAATGTCCTCCATTCTTCCCTTTGCCTTAGGTGATAGAAGAACGATATTGTCGCCCATATATCTTGCCTTAAACATTGACATCCCCCCTTTGACACATTCTTCTTGTAGAATCTCAAAGTTAACCTCATTCTTCAAACGGCCAACCATGCTACTGGTCATCCATGGAAGGATAGTCGCCTTAGTTGTGACGTTGGGTCCTCTCCAACGATCTTGTGTTGGTGTTCTTACTACCTCTGCATACATTTGCTTTGCTTTACCCTTTACATTCTCAGCCTTCCCTCCTTTTTCCCTCAATACTTCCACGCTCTTTCTCCTATAGAAGGATTGACCTCCTCTTGCCTTCGTTCCTCCAGACAAAGCATCACCACCGTTACGTACAAACTCCTCTCTCCTATACCTAGGAAGATTAACATGCAACTTCTTACTACCAACATAACAGCGATCTAACGCCTTCTCCAAGCTTCCAACATTTTCTACTCCGAAGAATCTCACAAACCCGAATCTTCTGCTCCATCTATTTACCCGCCTTGAAATGAACACTTCTTTGACTCTACCCCATTTCTGAAAAAGCTTGAACAATTCGTATTCTCCATGGCTATCTGGAAAGTTTGAGAAAAAGTAGGTAGTAAAGGAGTTTGCATAGGAGGTATGTCTTCGCGCCGCACGCCTCCGCCATTGCTCGTCGTCGTCCCTCGCCATTCGTCGATTTCCCCTTAGTTACTTAAATTTAAAGAGCAACACTAATGCTCTCTTTTGTAGGTTTTTCCTTGTCAACACGCAACTGCCCCAGTAGAAAAACCTTGGAGTGCTAGATTTAATGGATGAAGAAAACAATTTAGGTAAGGAAGATAGAAGGAAAAGAGTAATGTTATTAAGTCAATTAAAGGAAATCAACTGCAAGTTAAAATCTCTGTTAAAACAATCAAATGGATCAAGTTGGGTGACTCCAATACAAAATTTTATCACTCAACCATCTCTTGGAGAAGAATGATGAATCAAATTAAAGGTGTGGAGGTGGAAGGAGTGGGAATGAGGAACTTTAAGTAGTAAGATCTAAGGCAAGAAGCTTATTTGCAAAACATTTTTCTGAGCCAAATCATTATATGGTTAGACTTGGGAATGTGAAGTTTATGGGACTCACACAGGGAAAATGTTATGTTGACAACAAATATTTCAGAGGATAGATTTCAAAAATTCATGGGCCACATGGGTTCAAATTTAATTTTATTAAACTTTGTTGGAAAACTCTTAAGCAATATATTATACTAGCAGTTGAAAGCTTTGAAAATACAGGGAAGAATCCAAAGGGTTGCAATTTTTCTTTTATTGCTTTAGTACTAAAGATAAAAGACCCCAACAAATTTGGACCAATACAAACCTATATCTCGAGTTTGTGCAATATATAAGATTATCTTTAAAGCAAATAGAATAAAAAGAGCATTTCCTAGAATATTGATACATCACAATCAGCTTTTTTGAGAGATAGGGGTCTGCTGGAAATCATAGTAGTGGCTAATGAAGTGATGGAGGATCTAAAGAGGGAAAAGAAGTCAGGATTAATTATAAAAGTTGATTATGAAAAGGTATATGACTCAGTTCGATGAGAATTCCTATACTATATGCTAAGCAAACTAGGCTTTTGTGAGAAATGGATAAAATGGATAAGAGGTTGTTTAGAATCCTCATTTGTGTCAGTCTTGATTAACAGAAGCCCAACTCGGGAATTTATGCCTATAAGTGGTATGAGACAAAAGGATCTAATTGCTCATTTCTTTTCCTGGTTTTGTTGAAGGTTTGGCAGGAATAGTGAGAAAAGTTGTGACTTAAAATAGGTTGCATGTAGTGAAAATAGGTGATGGTCAGGTAGAAGTTTCAATGCTATAGCTTGCAAATGATACTTTGGTGGTATGCCAAGCTAATGTCCAAGATTTTATGACGGTTAAAACGATTCTCAAATGTTTTGAATTAACATATGGGTTAAGAGTGAACTTCCATAAGACAAGGATAGGAGTCATAGGTATTGAAAGTCAGCAACTCATGTTTTATGCTAATATGCTTAATTGTGCACAAATGTTTGTTCCTTTCAAATACCTAAGATTACAAGTTGGAGGAAATCCGAGGAAGAAGGAATTCTGGAAAGAGGTTGTTGACAAAGTGAGAAGGAAACTATCTAAATGGAAAGGAAAGAAACTCTTTTTTGCTGGAAAAGTATGTATGATTAAATTAGTCTTTAGCAATATTGTTGTATTACTTATCCTTATTCAAGGCTCCAATATTGATGTGCAAAGAGATTACAAGCTTGCAAAGGAAGTTCTTTTGGGAGTGGGAAAGTGATGGAGATCAAGATCAAGAAGAGGTAGAGGCCGAAGATCAAGATCAAGAAGAGGTAGAGGCCGAAGTTGAAGAGGCTCAAGAAGACATTAGCTTACCTCAAAGGCTTACAAGGAGCAAGTTTAAAGAATTAGGAAGTAGTGGTAGAATGTTTTCTCTTTTTATAGTATCTTTTGTATAAAAAGTAGAATGTTTAAATATATAGTTTTTAGGAAGGTGCTTAGATGGAAACATTAGATACCTCTTTTGTAAAGCATCTTTAGGCATTAGTTTAGAATTTTCTAGAAGGTGACTCTTCATGCCTCACTATAGGCGTTAGAAGTGGGTTTAGGGTTTAGGGTTTAGGGTTTA
Source organism: Phaseolus vulgaris (assembly GCF_000499845.2). Lineage (NCBI taxonomy): Eukaryota > Viridiplantae > Streptophyta > Magnoliopsida > Fabales > Fabaceae > Phaseolus > Phaseolus vulgaris. Next base: position 12,895,300 of record NC_023754.2, on the reverse strand, counting down.
GGGTTTAGGGTTTAGGGTAGCTTGTGGTGCAAGCTTTGTAAAGCTTCATGATTGGTCCTTGCCCCTATAAAAGGAGGGCTTAGGTCCTTCAAATAATAGAATTGATTTTTGAAGTGATGAAACTCTCCCAAATTGGTCATTGAGTGAGTGAGAATTGTCTTCTCCTCTTCCTAGTCTCATCTTGAGTGCCTTGATTCCTCAAGTGGCGGCAATTCACACTTATCTTGGAGCAATCATACTTCAAGTGGCGTGTTCATCAACCAAGAACTACAACCACATAAGTCTTCTCTCTTTTCCATCTATTTCTTCCATCTCCATGTCCTTATGAACTCTTAAAACATGTCTTAGGTCCTTTCTTGCATTTCTATTCGGTGCTTTAGCTTTATTTCATGTTTTGTTCGGTTCATCTTCTTCTTTGCTGAATATAATCGGTTCATCTTCCTTCTTTCTTACTTTTGTTCGATGCAATTCAATTGTTAAGCATTTTAATCGGTTCATTTGAATTCTTATGCCTTTTAATCGGTTCAATTGACAAGAAATGGACTTCCATATGAGCCATATTACTAGGTAGGTTTTTGGTCAAAAGTAAAATAGAAATGGAAGTTAGAATGGAGAAGGGACACTTTAAAATGGAAATAAAAACGAGAACAATTATCACAAATAACACATTTGAATAATGGTATAGCACAACAAGAGTCTCTGGACAAGGTAGTATGGCTAGCTAAAGAGTCTCTGGACAAGGTAGTATGGCTAGTTAATGAGGGTGGAGTATACTCAGTTAAGTTTGCATATCAAGTTCTACATCTATCTACACCTTCAGCTTATAGTCAAGCAATGAAAATTTTATTTTGAAAAGAGGTATCATCATATCCTCATCTTTGTGTTCCTTATGTAACAAGGGAAAGAAAGGCACATATGTACTAGATAGCAAGAGATGAAAAATAAAACACAAGAGATGAAAAATAAAACGCAAAACAAAAAAATAAACATGAAAATTAAAAATAAAAGCCAAATAATGTAACTTTCTTCAAGAGTGAAGATTTGCAAAAAAAACCGTAATTAATTATATTTACATTTTTATTTATTATAATAAAATAAATTATTAATACAATATTATTAAAATAAATAAAAATTAAAAATTCAATTATAAATCAGACAAATCTATCCCTATATAAGGAAATATAAATTATCTTTAAAGGAATGAGTATAAATTGGATTTGTTTCTAAAGTAAAGAAATAAGAATCAAGTCGGTTTTCATTTCACTAAAACAACTTTTGTCCTCAACCCGATAATTCAAATGTACTTAGTAGTCGAACACTTCAAAAAACACATTTATCAATTATAGTTTCTAAGTAAATCATTTTATCATAACTTCCATCAAGTAGTGAAACTCGATCTACTCAACCATGAATATGTTTGCAGTAATACGTTTGAAAGCCAATCACAACTAGAAAATATACAACACTGTCAAACAGTTAATTAACATTTGTATCCATGAGGTAGCAAGGCAGAAACAATAGTTTCAGCCCTTTGCGACACAATTTGCTGTCATGAGTAAAGTTTGAAAATTTATGTTGTATATCAGTCAGAAAAATTTCATATAACAATAATATAACTGTTGTCCAAGACAGCATGTTCAACTCAAAGTCTGAGTTGGTCCATGTTTTTAATGTTTCTAGATATTCCATGAGCAGACCGTCCTTCGTCTTGTTCATCATATGGGTTGGCTCGGTAGTTGGATATTGCCTCTTCATTGTCAGAACAGCCTGGCCTTTCTGTAAGAAACTGTTCCCAGAAAACATCATTCACCTTTTCTGGAGGAGCTGGATTAACTGGGTTATTATTATTTGGAGCCTCCTGTGGTGAAGCTAAATTGGTAGCCTCAGCAGCTGCATTTTGGTTTGAGGAAACACCACTTTCAGATTCTTTACCACTGGAAAAAAATCTGGATTCTGCCAATTTGCCAATTTCTTGACAGTCTATTTGGGGTGATCTGGCTAAATATGAATTTCTATTTGCTTGCAATGAACAAGATGCCAGAGTTAAGTTTAATTGGCAGGATATATGACTATCACCTTCTTCACTACTTGGCTCCAAAGAGATCTGTTTTGAGCTCTCAGCAGCTGTTGCTTTTAGCGATAAACATGAATCCATCTTAAAAGTAAAAGAAGTCCCGGTATCCGCAAGTTCTAATGTTTCAGGTGCAAATGTAAGAGCTGTTCTTGTCTGAACTCCTTTTGGTTCCACTTCAGACAGTTTTTTCTGTGGACTTTCCTCATCTTCATTTGAACTCTGTGTGCTACGTGATACCAAGTTCATATCTGACACAGCTGGTGACAATTCCAGTCTGAGTTTATTCGAGAAATCCTGATGGAAGACATTTCCAAATTCCATTCTAAAATTGCTTTGACTGTCCACCAAGCTACTTTCTGCAATCGGTTGAACATTATCAACTTGAGGCAATCGCCTCTTCTTATTATATGCTGATAAATCCATGGACTCAATTTTGCGGGAAAGATGTTCAACAAAACTAGGATTCTGAAGAGCCTTCTCAAAGAAGTTCAGCAATTGTTTCTGCCTCTTTTCAGTACCATCTAACCGCTGCAGAAAATCTTCTAGTTGAAGCTTTGCTGTTGACTGATGTTGTCTGAAATTATGAATATTGGACTCAAGAGAAGATTTCTCATTGGAAAGTTTCTCGATTTCTTCCTCAAATGCTGCCCTTTCTGGATCTACAATAGTACCCGGAGGATGACTATGACTGTGGATAGGTTTCCTGCGATGTATATTCTTAAGAAGATGCTTCTGACCTTTCACAAACTCCTCATTAGCAAATTCCCATCGCTCTGGATGTATTTTTCGGAAACCCTGATAACAGAGCAGTGTCAAATAAACCAAATCAGAACAAAAACAACCAAATAATGGTTTATTAAAAGCTAAGAAATATATATTATATATTGAGAAAAATAAAAGAACATAAACAACTATTTATTGTCCAAGCAATAAGATCTAAAATTTTCATAGAATAATTTACTTTTAAATCCTTAAATGATACTCTTTACAAAAAAGAAAACCTCTAAAAAGCAAAAGTATGCAGTATTTGAGTTGCTTAGAACGTAGAGGCAAAGTAGTATTAAAGAACCGAAATTATGGTTAGGATTTACAATATATGGAAAATTTCTGAGGACTACATCCCCAAGGCAACCAATTAAACAAATCATGCACGGTAACACAAGTACTACTTGCTTCAAACAAATAGGGATTTAGGAAACAAGAAGCATTCTAGCAAGAGAAAACAACAGACTTTCTTGAGTTTAATTGCACTCAAAGTTGAAATTCAGTACACTCCATAATAATACAGAGCTACAGAATATCATGGGTCTCTTAAAATACAACCTGAATGAACTTACAAAGTCATTATTGCTCACACAGAATAAGACATAGAGCCTTTTAGAAGGGGTCCACAGCGTTCCCAAAGACAGAAAATTAAAGCCCAAGTGTCCCTTTATGACTATCCATAAAGAAACTTATGCATTCAACTACAAGCACAACAATAGCAGCTATCAAACAAGTAAACAGTAGATCCATGGTAGCATGAGCTTTGATGGCAATCTTGATTCATGGCATGGAATGGGGAGCTCAAATCAGGTATAAGAGGGAAGTATTGGGCGTTTCAAAATAAAATGAATTAGTTGCAAATAAAAATAAGGTAAAATTAGTCATTTGGTCCCTATATTTGAATAACTTTACCTTTTACTCCTTACACTTAAAAATCATCCATTTAGTCCTTATACATGCTCTAGCATGAATTTGTCAAGTTTGGTCATTTGATGATAAGTAATTCAAATGAAATAGACCATATTTTTATCACAATATTCGTGCTCCACAAATTCCCAGTGGTTTCAAAACATATAACATAAAAAAGCATCACTCTGAAAGCAACATAGAGAAATTGACAAACCAATCGAGCTAGTGATCCTTGAAACTCGGGTGGTATTAAATTCGTTTTTGGAGAACCAACACAAAAGCATATATATGTTTTGAAACAGCTTTATACCTTTTTATTTTATAAAAGTCATTGAACTGATGTGCATCTCCATCACCCATCTTTTTTCTGGATAAACAACATTTATGATGGAGGAAGAAAGTTTAGAGATAATGTAATATATCCTCTTCATGAAAACAACCAAACATGCTCAAGATTCAAGTATGAATTTTTCAAGTTTGGCTATTTGATAATAAGTAATTCAACTGAAACAGATCATATATTTTTACCACAATTCACACAATATTGGTTGCCCACAAATTCCCAATGGTTTCTGGAACACATAACATCAAAAAATATCATTCTGTAAAAACACAATATATGAAAACTGCCAAATCAATCATGCTAGTGAACTTGAAACTTGGGTGGTACTAAATTCAGTTTTGGAGGACCAAAGAAAAGCATAAATACTTTTTCAAATACAATTTAAACTATTATAGTCATTGAACTGATATGAACCTCTGTTATCATTTTCTGGATAAAGAGCATATATGACAGAGGAAGAAAGTTTAAAGGTAGCGAGTTTAACATGTCCAAAACAACCAAACTTGCTCTAGCATGAATTTTTCTAGTTATTTGATGATAAGTAATTCAACTGAAATATTTATCACAATTCACGCAATACTCATGCTCCTAAAACTCCCAATGATTTGCAAAACACGTAACCTTCAAATATCACTCTGAAAAAGACAATACATGAAAACTGCCAAAACAATCATGCTAGGAGGGACACTTGAAACTTAGGTAGTATTAAATTCAATTTTGGAGAACCAAGGGAAAAGTGTATATATGTTCAAACCGTTTTATACTTTTTATTATAATTTTCATTGACCAGTATTAAAACCATATATGGAGAGTCCAGATAAAAAAGAGAAGACTATTATAACGAAATTGGTTATAGATATCAACTACTACTTATTCTGATAAGATAGTTCAAGAAATAGTGTACAACAACCCTCATTAGCAGCCAAATAAGATTACTACCATTGTAAGACTTGTAAAACACTGAGAACCTTAATATTCTGACAATTAGCAATTATTATACGCATTCAATATTCATCCCTTGTCAATAATAGAATACCAAAATCCAGGATTGAAAACTTGTTAAACACATTTTGTGACTTGTTAAATAATAATTGTGAGATACATCCGGAAGTTGCTGAAGACTGATCAGCCTTCTCAGATGCAGGCCGATATACCAGATTCTTATTACCTTCTGATGCTGGCCTAAGTTTTGCTGGCAGTTTATTTGAGCAAGGGATACCCCAACGTACAGAAGATTTTTTTTATCACCTTCCTGAATGAACTCTGCCCTATTCCCCAATTCACACCAAAAAAGAAAAGGCTATCCTACACCTTTCCCTGTCTTTCAAGCTTGACAGTCTCTTTAACCCTAAATAATGAAAAATTCTAACCTTCCTACAACATCCTCGTACATCCTTTATATGGCAAGTACTAAATGCATTTTATATTTCATTTAGTAGGAGCACATAGCATTCCTCTTAACTTATATCTTCATAGGCTCGATCGGATCCAAATTGAAGCTCTCTCCATCTCACAACACATTTTCTCAATCTCACATCATCGTCATTCATAATGCACAAGCAACAATTCAATTCAGCACAGTGCTATTAGCCAACAACAACGACTAAAAAATTAGTCAAATCCGGCGGCTATAAATTTTGGCAAGGGGACAATCAAATAGCGCAAACATTAAATGCATCAAACAGTTAAACTGGAAGCAGTAATCAAAATGAATTACAATCAATATAAACAAAGCAAGTCCATGATCAATCGGAAGCAAAACAGAGGCAAAAGCAGAAATCGAAGAAACTCACGTAGGTATTGAGCTGGCGGATGAAGCTGGAGAAGTTGTTGTGCTTGAAATAGGTCGGTAGAAGAAGGCGAGCGAACTCCGGCGGATTCCACACGACGAAGCTGGTGTTGGATGAGCTCCACGAAACGATGTCGCTAGTGGAGGAATCGTCCACCATGTCATATGTCTTCAGAAGAAACGGCGCCGGTCCTCCCGCGGCGGCGGCGGCGGCAGCGGCGGATTGTGCCGCACCGTCCATTTAGGATTGGAATGGGTCTTTCTAGAACTTATGCAAGAGAGAGAGAGAGAGAGAATATATATAATGAGTAGAAGGTAAGAGCAAAGAAAGAAGACCCAGAATTTGCAAGAGAAGGGTTTGTTTGACTTCAACCGTCTCTACCATAGGCTGTTGGAGGTTGTTGGAACTTGTAATACATTGGAAAATTGGAATTTTTTTTTTTTTTTTAAACTATGTATAGCAGAATTGTACCAAAATTCATACTTACTAAGGCTAAAAAAAATTAACATCAATAATTATATAAAACATTAATTAAGTGAATTTTCTAAGATCTTTTTATTAAAAGTAATGTTTAGTTTGTCACTATTCGCAATAATAATAATATATAAACATGTTTTGTTTGTTAAGGACACGAAATATAAATTAGAAAAATAGAAATGGATGAAAAATAACGAACAAAAATTAAAGGTAAAAAAAATATAAAGATGTTAAAGAGTTATAAAGAGTATTATATCAATTTTAATTATGTTTTAAAATTATCTATATTTTATTTTTTCTATCATACATACTACTGAATTATTTTTATCTTAATTTGTTCTCATGCTCCCTCTTAACCAATTCTAAATATTTTGACTATTTTAAGTTTTTTTTTTTTTAAGAAGTTTGTTTAAGTGAATATGAATGCCCATTTGACAATTTAAGTATATTTATTGGAACAAATTGTTCACATTTTTTGCAAAATATTTTCTTTTATTATTGAATATATACAAAAGTTGAAAATTAATATCTCAATTAATGAGATTTATTTAACTCTTCAGTTTTTTAAAATATTACATAGTCTGAAATCAAACTTTTTCTTATTAAGATAACATTATAATTGCATACCCTCTAATTTTTTATCCTGTAAAAAGTATCTAAAATCCATAATAATACACTGAAAGATATACCCATCTAAGTTAGGAAATTGTTTACACTAATATCAATATAAAATTATTATATGGGTGTCCCTCTCTCTTAAATGCATTTTCATCCCTAAAAATGTTTCTTTGATATATTTAAGTATCTCAAACTATTCATATATAACTCCTTTCAACCAAATTATAGGTATATAACTTTTGTAGATTTCTTCACTATAGATAATGATACATATTTTTATCTTTTAATTTAGTTACAATAAGAAAGAAAAATGGCATTAAATAGAAATGTGTATTTATGTGATGACAATTTCCTAACATAACATATGTTTTTATCATGTAAAGTATAAGAATGGAAGTGGAATTGTGTTTTATTTTTAAATTTAAAACTCTTTGTAAAAGTGGATATTTTATTTTCAGTAATTTTAAAGAATAGAAAGATATATTATAGTTAAAAATTTAATGTACAATTTGTTAAACTATAAAAAAAAGTATATAAGCAAATGTAGTTTAGTTTTAAAGACACTCTTCAACATCAATTCTGTACTGGTAGGCTAAAACCGAGAGGTTAAGCCGAGAGTTAGATACAAGATATAACCAAAAGGTTATGCATAAAAGAATAAAGAAAAAATATAAATATTATTATTATAACAAGGCCCAATTAAATAAAAGTCTGCATTAGGAGGTGTGTAAATAATGAAACGGTACAGAAAGAAAGTCCAAAGGTAAAAGTGGAAGCCCATTAAGAAAACCGTATAAATAGGAGGTCAACACAAGAGGTAAGTAAGAGTGATTTCTGTCTGATGAACATAAAACCATTTCTGACTTTGGCATCGGAGCGCCTTGCAGGTACACCCACTCATCTGTGTGAAGAAGAAGCCGAGAGCACCCAGTCCGAGAAGAAGCCGAGAGCGCCCAACTCGAGAAGAAACCGAGAGTGTCCAGCCCTAGAAGGAGTTGAGAGCATCCAGCCCTAGTTGAAGCCGAGAGTATCCAGCCCAAGGAGAAACCAAGAGAGCCCAGCCCAAGGAGAAACCAAGAGAGCCCAGCCCAAGGAGAAACTAAGAGTCCAGTCCAAGAAGAAACCGAGAGAACCTAAGGAGCTAATCTTGTCAACCTGATTCGAGTGTTCTTGGTCCTTGTTGTAAGAACAAATTCAAAAGAGATACTAAAACAAACATAGATGAAGAAAAATAAAATACAAACACAAGATTCAATATTGGTTCATTTTTAATTGAGATTACGTAGTTCTTAATAACGTCAAGTTTAAAAGAAGGCTTTGTTGCAAAACGAGTCTTCTTCGATGGTCACTTCTGATTTACAGTAGAAATATTCTTGTACAACTTTTTCAGACTCTTATAACACCAGAAGTATTCTTTGAAACAAACAAGTAACCCTTGAGTTACATCAGGAAAGTGTTTTAGAAAAAAATTTGAAAAAAATAAAGGATCAAATATACGCAATTAGAGAAGTAAACATCTAAAGGAAAATATATGAGATGAGCTCACTTTGGATTTAAGTTTAGCTTTTTAATGAAATGAATATGAAAGAAAATGTTAACTGTGGAATTGAGGTTTGAATAGAGCTCAAACTTGTATTGAATATTTTCACAAATTGTCCTGTTATATACACTTAAAAAGGGATCGCCTAAAGGTTTTATAAAAGCATTCACATATTTTTGTATTGGTTCATATTAATGAAATACTATGTGCACTCCTTGACATGCATTGTCAAACTTAAACTAAACAACACGAGTTTCACCATTTCTGATTTACATATGGGTATCATTTCATACTTTGCCCAAGCTTAGATCAACACATATATTCTTTTATAACTCCCTCAAACTTTTACTAAATGAGTATTATTAATAAATAGTCACCTTTGACTTATATAGAAAAAAAGTTTATAAAGATAACCAAAAGCTTACAAAAACATAAAATACGTTAAACAACAAACAATCTAGTCTTGAATCTTGTGCCAAAACGATTCAAGACTTTCTAAAGGGAAATGCTAGAGAGATTCAACACCAATAAATCATGAGAAAATCATATAAGATAATAAGACACCACTTCTAACCCAAAATATTAGGATAATGGGTTATGGGTCTTCTTTTATATTTTTCATCTTGCCCATTCTTACTTAATGTTGAAATTCAACTCACATTAGGATCCCTAACAATCTCCTTCTCAAGTGCAAGGCCCTTCAATATTTGTACACTTCCCCTTGAACATAGTGGTGACCTACTTGTATTGTCATTTACCACAACGGGATACGCTTACTTGAAAATCCCATAAGGAAGACTTTTGATATAAATAATCCTTAAATATAGGATTCTTCAACCACTCACATGTTTGATCCATGTTCACTACACCAGTTTGTTAGGTTCTTACAAAATATAAAGGAGATTCGACATTAATGAGCTATAAACAAACCATATAAGATATACTAAACCACCACCTCCAACCTAAAATCTTAAGGAAATGTGTTTGTTGGTTTTTTTTATATATATTGTTCATTTCACTCATTTTTACTCAATATGGGTCTATAACTCACACTTGGATTCCTAACAAATACACAATTACAAACAATGTTTTGCATATTTGGTAAGTATATTCATAAAACAGACATATTATAAAATGATAATATCAATCATCAATCAAGAACAAAATATTATAAATAAATATCATCTTAAGACATAAGAGTTTGAACAGATTACTTTTAATCCCAAAGGAAATAAGTAGCCACTCATATTGGCCATTACAAGCATGGAAAGCAAGAAAATAAGATTTGGGGTGTTTTCCTTGACAACTGTCTCTTCTAGGATTTTTTTATCTCTCCATATCCTCCTAATGATGTTTAGGGTTATACCTCACGCCTTCTATTTAACCTAATTGAACTTGGACTACGTGACATCTCGCTTAAGTGAGTTATTACTTGTTTAAGTGAGTCTTACGAGAACAAACCTAACTTAACTGGAGTGAACTTGCTTAAGAGAGTCTTGGACGAGTTTCCAATGTTTCAACTTTGTATTTTCATCTTTGTCTTTAACTTGTCCATTCTCTTTTAGCCCTTTTATCTCAATTTTCCTCTAGAATCCCAAAATTAACACAAATTTTGGAATAAATCATTCACATTCATCTTATAATAAAATATATGTAAAAAGGTTCAAATTCCTAAATTAGGGGTTGAATATTATAACTATTTTATCAATTAAAATTCATAAGTGTCAAACTTTTTATATGAAATATTACTGAATTATGACACTTATCAAATTCACATATTCAATAAATAATGGACATGGCAAATAGACAACTTCAAAATATTGAACACATCCCTATATTAGTGCTTAGACAACCCATCACACCTCTTCAAGCATCCATGACCACCTCCCAGGCCTCTACAAAATTCACTAACATTTTACACGTTACTTTAACATTCTTATTAATGAGAAACAACACACAAGGTTGGAAGATTTATGAAAAAATATGTTAATTTAAGCAAGATCTTTCTTAGTGACAAAGACTAAATGGAGGACCCTGTTTAAAAAAAACAACTCTTTAAGTCTTTCGAGAGCTTAAATAAAGTTGTTTCTCATTCACTAGCCAAAAAAACAAAAGGCCACAAAGAATGTCAACCATGTGGATCTGACATCAATAATATTAAGTATATGCAACTTATACCTATTAGTTTTGTATGTACTGTCCATCAACAAAATAATGTTAAATGTATTTAGTAATTTCACTAAATAAAGGTGTGTCAAAAAAGTATTTGTAACAAATCCTTAGGACTCATCAAACCTATTTCAGTGAATATACATGTAACATTCTAACAACATCATTAACTATTGTCTTTCACACACACACACTTGTTTTATAGTTGAGACATTTACTTAGTTGTTCTTCAAAGTTAGTAAAAAAATTGGGCTTCACTAAACTCTTAGTCATGTCAATAAGCATGGATTATTCATTAGATTTTAATTGTTAGCATATGATTGATCTACTAATGTATCAACCAAGTCATGATTATGTTTTCCACACATAATTGTAGATGCAACTAGAGTATTTGATGAATAATCTCCTTGCATGAGGATTTGAATAGTGAAGACTTAACTCATATAGTGTGTGTGTGAGAGAAAGAGAGAGGGGGAGAGAGAGAGAGAAAGTGAATGAATTTGTTTTGTATGATTCAATAACTTTTATTACTAAGTTACTTTATCCATTAAAATGCCAAAGAAAATGTTTCTAAATTGTTATAAAATTGTTTTAGAACTAATTGTTGGTTCTAAGATATTTTAATGGATTGAAATGATGATTTATTGTGTTAAAATATTCTTAACTAAGGTCCTAAAAGACTATAGTGAATGATTTAGTCTATTATTTTATTGAATCAATTTGTTGAAATTAGTTAAGACCCCAAGTGGTTTTGAGAAGGTTCTTTAATATGTTATAACTAGTTTTTAATGATTTAAAATTTCTTTGCTTTCAAAAATTGTTTTTTTTTAAGTTTTAATAGATTGAAAAAGAAAAATCAACATATTTAAATGAGATTTTAATCCATTAAAATTGACAATACATTTTTTATAAAACTTTATCTTTCTTTTTTAAATAGAATTTTTGAAATCAAATTGAGAGATGTAAAAAAACCTTTTGAGAGAGATATTCTTATGAGCGAAAAATCTTTTGTTTTTAGCACTTTTTTGAAGTTCTTGGATCAAAATGTCTTGGTTAATGGAGATTTAGTTTCTGCATTGATTAAGGTGTTCTTGTTCCTTTGTATTTCGTTTATCTCTATTGTGTTTGTTGTAATTAGGTAGGATTTCTAGTTGTATTAAGGTAATTGTGAGTCATTTGTTGGGTAGAACACTATTTTAGGGTTAAAGAGTTGTTTTCTTTGAGTCTTTTGTGTTTTGTAAAGACTTGTTATAGTGAAATCTTTACTGGTATAACCGAGAAACTATATGTAACTCTTCATGAAAGAGAGAATCAATATAAATGTGTGTGATCTTTCTCTCTCTCACACACTCTCTTGCATTTTTTAAAGAAAACTTTGATTGTTCAATTCATCCCATTTTGAACTTAGTCTACATTCTTTACAATAACAATTTCACAATCCATCGACCTCCATTGTAAATTGGTTCAACATACTTTAAATGACCAATAACATCTCCTTGTTCTAGTTATAACACTACTAGAAAATCATTAAATAGAAACCAATTTTAAAGACTAAAAATAATTAGTTGCTATATTCATTAAATTAGATACTATTTTAGAGACTAAACACATTATTGGTTTTTAAATTAGTTTCTATTATTGATATATAGTTTCTAAATTGGTATCTAATTGGCTACCAAGTTTTAACTACCAATTATTTAGATTCTAAATTTGGTAGCAAAGACCTTAGTAGTTAATTAAATACTAATTTAGAAATCATTTATCAATAATATAAACTAATTTAGAAACCAATAATTTTTTTAGTCTCTAAAATAGTATATAATTTAGTCAATATAGCAACTAATTATTTTTTGTCTCTAAAATTAGTTTCTATATAATGATTTTCTTGTAGTGTAATGACCTATAAATCCTTTTCGTAACTCCTATAATTTCCACCTTTTTCACAACCTAACAACATATATATCTTCCTTCCTTATTGTTAATTTGTTGTATCAAACTTCAATATGAACATGAAAAATCCAAGCTTAAGTGTCACCCCCATGAAACCATTTAAGTAAGTCATCCAACATATCAAATATCTACTCAAATACATTACAACATTGATATATGATACTTGTCAAATTTTGAGACAAATAAAGACATATTTTACTTACTTTGTTTGTTGTAAAGGGTTCACTACAATTACATTTATCTAATTCATCTGATGTTGACTCATAATACACAATATCATGAATTTCATCCATACTAGTTAACATATAAACTTCATATAATATTTTACTCCAAACTCAATTGTCCATTTGTTGTCAAACACAATCACCATAACAACTTCTAAGCGTATTCATTTCAGCACTCTATTCATGACCGCAAAACATATTTGTATTTTGGACTACACAATTCATAATACAATTTTACCTTCTAAATTGGTTAATCCATAATATACAATTATTTCAAGTTATATGAATACAAATTGTATATTCAGAATGGACAAATCTATAATGAAAAATTTACTTCAAGTAATTGCGTACAGGTTATACAATCTGAAATTCATCATTTGACTTTCAAATCATACAATTCTTAATTAAAGTTTTATATTCCAAATTGTTTAATTTGTAACGCACAATCTGAAAATGTAGTTTTGAAAGCTTGAAAAAATATAAATCACAAAGACAAAAGACAAAATGAGTATTTCAAAATAAATGTGGACGTATAGGAGGAAATTATGGATGTGCAGAAAGTAATTCTCAAGTTCTAAACCCACATAGACAAACCCATTTCAGGCAAACCCATTTTGAGAATGTATTATTCTCAAAGAAAAATAAAACACCTAGCCTTTTAAATGAGGGTAAATCAAAGGTGGGATATTTAACGTTCTTAAGAATTTGTTGAATGAATTTCTCTCTCAACATTTAAGAACAGAAAAATGAAAATGAATTTCTACTTTTAATTTTATGCACAAATTAACATGAAATTTTAGATAAGTTATATGAAATATTTTTTAAAATTTATTTAGGTTATAAAGAAATTAATTTCTATTTTTCTATTATAAAAGTATTTAGATAGAGATCTTCATTTAAATAGATCGTAAATATTATGTATAAAGAAATTCATGATCTTTTGTTACATAAAGAAATAAGTTGTGATATATTGAAACTACATAGATTCATATTTTTGGTTATTTTTCATTTGTGTTGTTTTGGGGGTTTATCCATACCTTTGGTCCTCATTATTGCTTTGTGTGGATAACAAACCAAATATATCCACTCTTGCGATTGCCATAAACTTATCATAATAAATATCCTTTAACTAATAATTTAGAAAGACATAATTGGCTCTTAAAATTTTTACACTTAAATATCTAATACTTTTAGTAATATTTGATTTAACAACTATGTCAAGCCTATGCAAGTTTATCTCGTGGCAACCTTGTTCTTTCTTGGAAGATATTTTTTGAATTCAAAAATACCTTCTAAATTCTACTTGAGAATATTTTTGAATTATAGAATTTAAAAGGTATTTTTGATTAAAAAATATCTTCAGAATTTTATAATTTGAAATATAAATTCTTTAAGAATAAATTAGATTTTTTAAATAAAAATTATGGAAGTACAAAAAGAAGATATGGAGGTGCAGGAAGGACACATTCATCACAGGATAAAGATAAAGTTAGAACATTAGGAGCTTATCGACACATTAGGAGTATTTTTTTTTTTACTTTGATTATAATTTAGTTTTATTTTGATAACTTGTAACAATATTATATCAAATCAAAGTAAAACTTTCATGTTTATTTCAAAATAATATTAAAAGATTTAAAGGAGGGTTAATAACACATTTCTGCGTAGTTTTTTTGGAACATATAATCTTCTTAATCAGTTACAATTTATTAAATATTACAAAATTATAAGAAATTTATTAAATAAAATAAGGACACAAATTGTGATTTTTAATAAATTTGGTTAAAAAGGTGGGATAAAGAGTGTATTTGTAAGGCTTCTCAAACAGTTAAGTTAGAGTAGGCAAGTTTTGTTATAATATTTATTGTGTCATAACTTTTTCCTTATAAAACTCTAAAAATTCTATGGTAATTTTTTTAACTTGTCAGTGAAATGTAGTAGAAGAGAGAAAGTTGAAGAAAACAACTGGCATGCATGGAAATTTATCCCAATGTTCGTGGAAGAGGCAACAAAGGATGACATTCACATATGCTGTCGGTAGTACTGTGTGAGTGGAGCCACTGTGGGGATTTTGATTTTCTTTCTGCATTAATTTCATTCAACCATTGCCAATAAGCAATCAAGATAAGAGTCAGACATGTCAAAATTCTTGTTCCATTCTAAGTTCAAAGCATTCACCATATGACTTCACATGGTCTATTTGCACAAGTTTGAAAATTTTAGAAAGAATAAACCTTCCATATCATCTTCAAGCTATTACTTTTTTTAGCAGTTCCCAGAGTAATAAAGTTGTTTAAATAATCTCTGAAGTACTATTGAAACTTGGTACCTTTAGTTTCTCTATTAACGTCTAGTTTAGGTACCAACAATAAACACTTTCGGTTACATAATATTCCTCAGCTGAATCATTTATTGTGATCAGGGGTAGATGTTATGGACCACAGCAAATGCCAGAACTAGTGAACCAACCCTGAACCAAAAAAGATAATGAACAGCATGAGTTTTTTTTCTTTTTTTTTCAAATGAGTTTACTCGAGCACTGCCTTTGAATTTTACATCAGCTTTCTGGATATATGTTAAACTTGTTCTATTTTGACAGTTGTGTAATGAGCACCATGTTCATAAAATAAGAGAATAAGACAAACTCCTTTCTGAGTGCTTCAAGAAGAAAAAAATATATAAAAAAACATACAATATAAACTTTCCCATAACCTCTGCACAAATTAATTTATAAAAATTCTCATAATTTTTCTAAACTTTTATGTTATACATAAATCAATTAGAAGTGTTCATGAAAAAACTTATGAAAAAAAACTAAGTGGAAGTGATGTAAGGCAATGCAAAAACTAATTTGACCAGCTCCTATAATAAGCATTTAAAAGAGCAAAGGAGTGAATTGTTGGGTGGTACGGTAAGTGATTATCTAAGAGTTTTACTTACCAAGACCAAGAAGAGTCTAAATGTTCAAAACATGCAAGCAATTTCTACACTTCAAAAAGTAACTTTGATAAAGAAATTTACAGTATTGTCAGGCACCTAGATCAATGATGCTATAACTTTCTTAACCACAAATACTGCTTCAAGTAGGGTGTAGCATGGTAACTTCATCTATTTACTATATTTATATGGACATGGCGTGGCGTAACTGGTATCAAACTGTGCAGAGCGTATGAGTCAGAGACTGAAAGCAGAACCTTCTTCCCTCTGAAATCCTCATACGGTATCACTGTTTCAATCTCAATAAATATTGGAGGTGAAAAAACTTTGTTCCTTCACCCTGTAATTCTACATCTCCTAATAAACTTATTAGAGATATTTACGTGTCTACTCCACAAACTTCGAACCTCTGGGAAACTAATTTCAAGCCATGGCTTTGCAGGGCCACTGAAATGAATAATAGGCGCAGCTTCCAATTTCTTTTTGCTAATTTCCGCTGATTGATGGCGATAACCTAAATCAGACACAAGCATTGATGAATTTATAGGATGCACTTGACCCTCAAATGCAATCAAGGCAGGTGGAAGCACTCCTGGATTCCACATTGTCGCCCCAGACTCGAGGTTCTGTGAGATCAGATAAATATAGATGTTTATTGGTATGATGACTATACTGAAGCATAAAATTATCCATAGACATTTACAAAGAGAAGAGAATAAGAAATTAATTGAGTTTCCCTCATAAGCTAATATTAACTCTATGTTTAAAAGCTTTGGAAAAAGTTAAATGGGTTTAGGGTTTAGGCATAAGTTGATTTTAACTTAATGAGAGAAGCTCAGTTTATCTTACCTTCTTATTTCTTTTCTTATATGTGCTAGCTTATGAAAAAGTTTATATAAATAGACCTAAGTATACCCTGCGGTCTTTTTGTTGATTGCGTGACATAAAGTGCATAATTAACTCTACTGTATGAGGATAACGCAGTTTTAACTTATAAGCGATGCTAGACATGTATGCAGAATGTAATCCCGTACTTAAGACCAATTAAATATTACTTAACATAATACAAAAGAATAAACATTTATGAACATATCAAATCATGTTCTTCATCAAGAAAGATATACTTTGATGAAAAATATGAAAATTTAAGCCGTGTCTTGCTAGTTTAATATTGATGCATGTGGAAACTTAACAAAATGCATTGAATAGAATATATGTACAGGCTTCATTAAGCACATTATGTGAACGCAAACTTACAAGTTTCAACCAATGATGGTAGGTCTCCGTTATGTTTGTTCTCCTCCAAGCTTCAAGATCAAATATATTCATGCCATAGAGCCATGCACACTGATCACCGTTGAATTTTGATGATATGAGAGGATGTGAAAAGTTCAAGTAGTTCATGTATTTACTTCCAGGGCAGCAGCTGTCTCCACACCATGACTTGAATACAGAACCAATGACTTTTCCATTAAGATCTAGTTCCCACAAAGAAGATATGTCATGTTGGATTACAACATCGTCATCCAAGAATACTATCTTTTCGAGATCTGGAAACAGCTGTTGTGATCCACAAAAATTAGATGATGAAACAATCATCGCCAAGCATTTAGACTTTTTATCAGTTATTACTCAATCAGAGGGCTACCAAAAATAATTAATTACCTCAGGCGTATACATGCGGAGTTGATTCATCAAGGATAGGCTGCTGGGACTTAAACCCTCCAAATATCTGCTATGTTCTTGAGTATAGTGGCGGTCTTTTTCCTTGTTATAGTATTGCTTCCAAATTAAGTGATTAGTTCCCAGCATCTCTTTAACACCAGCATTCACTTCTTCGGACCAGTCGTACTGGTGCAATCCCCTAACTTCCACAACTGCTGATTTAATAGAATTGGTGGCAAACCAAGCATGCATGGGGGCATAAGTTTTTTTGTCAGTAACAATGTGAAAAATTAACTTTTCAGGGTTGATTGAACTTTCAACAGTAGAGGTTACAACAACAGATGCAGCAAGGATATTGTCAGTTAGGAGACCAAGGTGGTGAAAGGTGGGATCAACAAGGCGAGATACAAATTCAGGTGGGGGTAGACGAGATCTGGCCTTAGCATTTACAGCGTATTCTTCAGCCAACTTTAGACAAAGACAATGTAGACTTTTGGGAACACCATGAGAAGCTAGATGCCAATATACTGACTCTTGTTGTCTTGCTAGTTGCACCCTGCGTTCCAACTGTGATAGCTGAATATGAACAGAAGAAATTGCATATTGTTTTAGAGGATTAAAACTTCACAATTGCATTCGCTGAATTGAACATTTGTAGCTGACAAGAACCTATGCTTCATTGGTAAACAATTAATGATGCAACCCATGTACAAAGAGACTTGGACTATGATGCTACCTTCACCCACATTCCTCCTTACTTTAGAATTCATCAAGTTAAAGAATGCATGTATCATGATACCCGAGGAAGTCCTCCAACTAAAGGTCGTTTTTCGAAAGCCTCCAGCAATTCAAAACTCAAGACAACTCAACTTCCCAAACTTTCCACGTTGTTGAACGTAGTGTTAAATTATCTCCCTGTCCAAGTGCAGAAATTCCCTGGTAAAGAGGTAATAATATGCACGGTTTGATAAGTTGAAGATGAGTTAATTGTGTTTTGAACCGCATGAGTCTCCGAAATTGACCTTTAGTTAAAGGTGATCTTGCACCTTAGCCTACATTTTATCTGGGCCACTTTTAGAGCCTTTAAGCAACTTCCATAAATATATAAAATTAAAAATGGAATATAAATAATCAATCCTTTTAAGCTTCAATTCAACGCAGTAAATTTCACGTTGTGTTAACTTTTTTATTCCTTGTTCCTGATCCATAGACCATGTTCTCTATAACCATACAATTGGAATATTATATGCCACACAGAGTCTAGTTGTGCAAGTTGTATCAATTTCCTTTCTTTTTGCGGTCTTTTGTTTAATTTTGCAAGTGTTTCTTTTGCTGCACGACTATTGTATGTTACTATGTTTATAAGCTAGTTGCATTGGCTTCTCCTGTTTTTCACAGTGCACGTCAGGACAGGCATGTACTATATATGGCGCATGATTGTAAATCAACATCAGAATGAAAGAGAAAAGGAATCACGAGGAAAACAAAAGACCAACATCATTTTCATAAAGAGTAACTAGAAAAGGCAAAAGGCAGTAAAAAAATTTGTATACCACAGATTTGGTCTTGAAGGCAAAAGCCTTAAGATCTTGGTTTGAAGTCATCTCTTTCACAAGTTCATTGAATGACCCTGCTCCCTCATTAACATTACCCTCATTTGCCTCTATTAGCGCTCTTGTCAGCTCATCTCTGAGTTCCTTCAAGGACATGCAGTGCCATCGTAAAAAAACAGATCACAAATTATCATTTTAAAAAATTTAAAAGGGTGGTCAAAGTCTGCAGTAGAGGCCGCGTTGACGATTACAGGGTAGCGCAAACCAAAGTTATATAGAAATAATACTAGTTTAAAAATGGTTTGCTTTACATATAAATAAATTTTAGTTATAAATTTATATTAAAACGTGTGTTCCAATAAAAGAATTTGATCTAGTGTTTTCTCAAACAGTCAGTTTGATGATTCCATAAAAGAACAGAGACCATAAAGACCTTGGAAGCAGTGAAAAAAGTTGTGAAACTAGCAACTAGGAGAAAACAAAAAAGGTAGAAGGGGAAGAAATCATTGCTCTACAAGTGGCATGGTCATGCTCGTTGCCCCACAGATATCAGGAATGCAACTTGTGAAAGTACGACAATGACCTACCCACTCACAGCAGTATTATATGATGAAGTTGGATTTTTCGTTTCTTTTCCTTATTTTTTGTTTACAAGGAAAAAACAAGTTTTATCGTGATGTACTGTTCTGAATTCTGATCTATTTCAATTACGATTTGATACATCATGGATCTTTCGGATAAGTAATGGCCACTAACTATCAAACAATTCTAATAATACAATGTCAATTTTTTTTATGTCCAAAACCTTGTTTACATATGAACTTTTTAAATAACATAATAATGTATTTTGTATTGTAAGAAAGTCAATCCTGTTTTTTTAAGAAGGTAAACAGATGTAATCCAATCCAAGAAATAACAAAACACAGGTAAATTAAACGTTATAGGGAAAAAAATCAGAAAATGTTTACTTTGTCTTTTTTCCTACCTATCTGACAAAAGATGTTAACCACATGAAGTGGAGATTTCAAAATCGGAAATATATGTGTCACAGAATCATGGCAAGTGAATGAAAAGGAAACAACAAAGTATCTCATACAGCATAATGTATGGATATGATCCATTCTAAGGTGTCTAATATTGTCAAAACAGCGTTCAATGGGGGTGTCTCAGTGGGTGACAGATAGACAAACCCCCTTAAATTTATACTTCTTTATGGAATAACTCATGGCACTCCATATTTAATACTACTATTAAATTGTAAATAACCATTCAATCATAAATCGCCATGTACAGTAAGATTATTGAGTTTTGAAATAATTATTTTAAAGTTATATTAAGATTAATTTTAATTGATTTTCAGTAAAATATATTTACAGTCACCGACAGAGAGAACATTAAACTCTAATATTATTTCTAAATTTTACAAAAAGGCAAATTTAGTTTTAAAATTAATAATAAATATATACAATAAACAAGACACTTGGCAGTAGATTTTTAAAATGATATTTGCTTAGTGATAAAGTAATAAAATAAAGTACAGGGTAAACTAGAGCCTAGAGGTTAATAAGGCAATGCAACCAAAATTAAATGGCATGATTTTAAGGTTTTATTTGTTTTAAAATGCTGGATTTGTCTGCAAACCTAAATGCTGACAATTATAGTTGTTGAGGGATTATTATTCAAACATCACAAGAGAATTACAATACTTTAAGTTTATCAAAATTAGATAAAGTATATAATAGACTGATACTGGTTTTTTGTTAATATGTGGACGTTCTTTACTAGTTACACTTTTTAATATACAAATTAATTATGCATGGAAACTTTTTTCAGATCAGATCCGACTGTGGCCACTATATTTGAAAAAGGTATTTGACTTTTTTTCTTACCCAAAAAAGGTTTGATGTTTTAGTTTACAGAGAAAAATCATTTTGACGAATTTGAAGATAAGAAACCTACTTGGCCATGCACTAGGTAAAATGATAAAAAGTATTAGTATACCTAAGAGCTGTGGTTGGACTCTTTCCTTGTAAAAAATGTGTGTATTATTATTAAACATGATTTTACTTTAAATAATATTAAAATTCCTAATTTCAATAAATTTATTTTTCCAATTAACTTGAGTTTACGGGGGCAAGTAAATAATAGAATTGGCTAATTACTTTTTGAAGGAGAAATAAAGATATTTAAAAGTTGTTAAAATAGAAAGAATACAAGGGTAATTTGGTAAATAAAATACTTACCAGTGACGTGTCAACCCCACTGAAAAACCTCCACCCAGCACATTCTGCAACAATCATTTTCACCCATATACTCTCATTATCATTTATGAAAATGAAAATCAGTAAATAAACTCTTCAAAAATAAATTCCCTGCCTTTCAATAAGCTTCTAAAAGGAAATTTTCAATTTTTCAAAAAAGAGAGAATTTCTAATAGAAGAACTCCGCCCAAAGTGATAATTTCAATTACATATTGTTTCAAAATACATGTAAGGATATATTTGTCAATTTTAATAAATCAAATTACCAATACAATGCATTTAAAATTAATTTAATATCATTTTCATTCACTTATTTTGAAAAGACACTTACATTATCTTACAATATTTTTTTATATTTCAAGTTTCAAATCATGTTTCATCAAAATGTATATTCACACAAAATGTAAAATTAAATTTTCAACAGTTTTTGTTATATTTATATAAAAAAAATTAAAATTGTAAGATATTTTAATTTTCAAACACTATAATTTAATTAACCTTTCTTTCATTATATTTATATCCTATTGTAGAACTTAAAAAAGATAAGAAGGGGTCAAAAAAATTAAATAAAAATAAAATCCTAACCTCGTTCTAAGATTTAATTTAACTACTATTCCTCGTAGTTAAATTAAACATTCAGATAAAATTAATAAAATTTAATTAAACAAAACTAACATTATAATTATCTGAGTAATAATAGGCAATTTTTAAAAAGCAATAATATCTTTACAGTTTTCAATAATTTAAAAATTATTATAAATTTATTTTTAAAACAAATATTATAGATCCAACAACAATAGTACAAAAATATATAATATTCAATACATAAAAATAAAAAACTTAAAAAATATTACATTTATCTCCTTACATTTCTTTAATTAGGAAATCAATTATTTAAAATTTGTAATAAAACGAAATATAAGTTAGACAAAATCTAAAGTTATTTATACTCATAGTTATTGATTTCTAATAAAGTCGAAAAAAATCCAAAAAAATTATGCGTCACTAGAGTATATTAATTAAAGAGCTTAGCTTTTATGCTCCATTAGGAAAATAAATAAAAAATATTATTCACATAATTTTACAATAACTACGGTATAATAAACCAGTAATTTTTATATACGAAGTAAAAAGCTTATCTTAAATGCCCTTGAAATCATAAAGATTTCCATAATTTTTTTAAAGTAATTACAGTAAAAGCCAATAATTCTTTTTTAAAAATTGTGAGTGAACGAGAATTCACACACAATATTTTTAATTAAATTATTTTAAAATGATAAATTGTGTTTTGAAAAAGCAATTGTTTCTTCAAATAAAATAATTAAAAATTGACATGTTCTTTTACAGAGTTAGGAAAAGTATCAGAAGTAACTGGAGTGAGGGAGGGAGTGTGAAACTGTGAGAGTAAGCAAAAGGAAGAAACAGAAGAAGAAAGTGAAAAGGCGAGGGAATAGATTACCCAATGAGGAACACGCTGCAGCAGATTCCAGCATCAAGATCGCGATCCTCACGAACAGAAACGGCAGCACGATCCCGAGCACCAACACCACCGGAAACACCGTCCGAACCGAAATCCGGCGAGCGGAGCCAGCGCCGGTACCTGCCGTCGTCGTCTTCGCCGATCCCTTTCCGTCCCCGTTAGATATCGTCACTCTCCTTATCCCCTTCGTCGATATGTAGAACTTCATCTCCGCGTTTCCATGAATCAATCCAACTCCTCTCTCTCGCGCAGATCGTCGATTCAGCACGAGATCTGAAGCTTCATTACTTCACTCTAGGAGAGAGAGTGTTCCTATTCGTGCTAGAGAAAGTGTGAGAGAGAGAAATTGCATTTGTAGACTAAGAGAAAGAGTTCACGGGTTCGGAATTTTCTCTCTTTCTTTTTCTTTTGGATTTTCTTACGACAATTTCCGGAGAAAGAAGAACTATAAAAGAAAATGATTTTTTTTTATGATAAAAAAATATATAAAAAGGTTTTGTTTTTGGAGAGAGAATGTCGAATGCGCGTTTGATACCGCGGGAAATTATTAGATTGCAAGAACCACGGTGGATATTTATAAAAGAGGTGAGTGTGTAGTTACGGTGTTGCCCTTGGTTTGTGGGGTTATTTACGGTTTTGACATTAACTCGTTATCTCGCCGACACCTGCGTGACGTGGCGTGTTGGGACACTAATGTGTAATTGTGAGGTCGCTTCAGTTGTGGAGCATCTTGAGTTTTCTTAGGCACAAAAAGTATGAATTTTAAATCTTTTTAAATTGAAGTTTTTTTATATGAGTATTTCTACAATTTTAACTAACTTATATTCATATCAAAAAAAGTCTCCTAAAATATATTGTTGAAGATATTCAAAGTTAATTATGAAAAAATACATCATTTCTCCTTTTTAAATAAATTTTGTAAATATTATTTTAGAACTAGATTTTAATTTTGGTAAATTTCTAATTCTCTGTCCACTGTTTTAGTTTTTTTTTTAATATTTTAGTTCTGGTATTTTAGAATGTCTATAATCTTTTATTTCATTCTTAATTTTTGTGTAATTTTATTTATCGTGGTTTGGCTAAGTTGAACTCTAGACCTCGCAAAATTATTTTATAGTAACTTTAAGAAAATAATTAATTAAAATATAAAAAAGTATAAAATTAAGGATTCATTGTAAATTGTAAATAATTAAACCCTAAATCCTAAAAAATAGAATAGGACAACTAAAATTAAGATAAACAAGAAAGACTAATTCGTAGATGATAACTAAAAAGATAATTATATTGTAATTTAGTTTATGTTTAATAATTATAAGAATGAAATTTAAAAATCATAAGTATTAGTAAATTATTATTAAAAATAATAAATAATTTAATTATTTATAATAAATTATTTAAATAAATAAAGTGTAGATGTACAGTGAAATAAAATATTAAAAATTACATAAATTGTACTAGTTAATTATTTGTTTAAACTTTACACATCTTATTATTACATAAAAAAAATATTATTAAAAAATAAATAAATAAGAAAAAACTAAAGCAAAATTCATACCTAAAAAAGTTACAAATATAAATTAATCAGAACATAAATTTTTAACTTTTTTTAAAAAACCGTAAAAGGTAATAGTTAATTTATTCTAATTTACTTTTCTTATATATACAACATTTTTTCATATATTTAAAGTTATATTAGTTATTTTTGTATTAATATTTTTCTCATTTCTAATGAGTCTTTAGATAATAGGCTCGAAATTTTGTTCTTTATTAACAAATATTTTTAAATACAAAAAATTTGTCCACTAATTTAATTAGAAATTCATCATAAATATATTATTTTATTATTTATTTATTGTGAATCTCCATCAACTAATTATTACTACCTTCGTTTCAAAATAACTGCAGTTTTAGCTATTTAGAATATTTTCAAAATAACTTAAATACTCAATTCCCAATGAAACATTAATTTGTTTTGTCGTCCTATTATTTCCTCAAATCATTTATTTATCTTTCCTATTCAATATAAATATTTATGAAAAAACTGAGATTATTTAATAAAATCATTTTAAAAAGTTGGATATTTATTGTTGTTTCTAATATGTGTATACGAAACACATAACAATCGATCATTTTTATATGTTAATATAAGTGAGTGATATTACTTACAATGATTAAATTTAATATTTGAGAAGCTTTACTAAATTAATAGTATATGTATATGAAATATTTAAAATAATTAATAAATTAATAGTATATGTTAGATTTTTTATCTTGTCTTGAGAATTTGTTCCTTTGGATGATGTAATTGTTATGGTATGTTAATATGGCTCATATCTTGTAATGTATGTTGGATTCTCAATTGGTTGGGTAATAAGAAATTTGTATTGAAATTATTTGTATAAGAATTGAGGCACCTAAAGTATCTTATTTTATTTTATTTATTTAAAAAAAAATACTAATGCATGTTGCTTGAACTAAAATAAACCCAAAAAACCAGAGTTGAGAGTGAGCTTAAATATTAAGATTACCTTTGTTTTAATCAAGTACATACTTTCTCTTTTTTTTTACAATATTTTTCAAACCCAAGTGCTCTTCTAAAAATATAACTACTTTTATCTTTTTCTTTACTTTTTCTTTTCTTTTTCTACTCTTCAATATTTGAGGTAACTATGAGATGACATAGGGTCTTCATCTTGAGCTATTTCTTTAGGTAAATTCATATTATACTTTCATTCATCATATTTTCACCTTTCTTTTCTATTAAAGTAGACATGCATATATGGTAGGTTTTTGAGAATTTAAGGTTTTTCAAGTTGGAGTTTAATAGTGGATGATGTTTGAATTTTAGGACTCTTATCTTTAAAGTAATCTAATTGGGTACTTATTAAATCTTTTTCATAACATAAATTCCTTAAAGCATGAGCAAAATTAATGGTAAAGGAAGATACATTTATGTAACTTTGGAATTGAGTCTACAAATGTATCTTTGAAATATAGAATTTTGATTTCTTGTGTGTGATCAGATAGAATACAAATTATATTTTCAAGAATTGTTTTCTTAGAATGATTTATAGTAAACATATATATAGATTTTTAAGGTTGTACTGAATGAATTATTGTGTTTAAGTTTCAATATTGGTTGCATGGAATTAATTATAAATTTTCAAAACTAAATAAGGTTCATTTCGATGGTAATTTTATTGAAAAGGGTGAATTGTAATAATGATCATTGGTTAGTTTGAAAGGAATTATCACAATTTATTAGTAATTGAAATTTTTGAAGTTTGATTTTATAATAGTTGTATTATATTGGCTTTCTCATAATAATGTTGATAAAGGAGAGTTTTATGAAAGGTTATGAGCCTCTTGGTTGGGTATAATGCATATTCAAGAAGTGTTACTTGAAACTTGTTAGAGCAATTAGAATTGTAAACAATTATATTACTATGTTATAATCCTTATATTAAAGGTAATTGTATATAAAGTAGATGTTATATTTAATTATATTCTTAACTCAAATTATAGTCTAATATATAAAAGTCCTTAGTCATATTAGGATTTAATTTATGAAAAAATGAAATTTTTCATTAGAACGTAACTTATGAACATTTCTATGATTTTGTACAATAATATTAGTGTATTATGTGAAAATTTATTATTTAGAAATCATATATGTGATACTAATGGGTTATCGGTGGTATTTGAGCTAAAGTTGTTTAAACATATAACATTATTAAGAAATCATAATTCAAGAGGAACATAATATATAATTTGAGTAGCAAACTACGACTTAAGTGAGGGGAGACTGAAAAACGACTTTTTTTTCTACTAGAGATATTTTTAACTGAGAAGAATAAATAAAATAAAATGAGACACTTCACGAGTGTCTCAACTCTTATACAAACATTTTAGGATGTTCCAACCCTTATTCATAAAATAGCCAAGAGCAACCTACTCAACACTAACCTACAGACATTCTTCATACTCTAGATACCACCAAACTAACCCTCAAGATTGAAAGGAATGGTAGGTCACATCAAAAGAAATCATCATAGTCTTTATAACCAGTCTTTAAGTGAATAAACCTCACTCAAGTGATACTTTCTTACTCCCTAATGTTGAAGATGGTTGTTGCCCCTTCAAAACATGTGTTTGATGAAGACTTTTATGTACAATTCATGTATATTTCCTTTTGCTTTAAGAATGTCTTAGGTAGTGTTTAGAGGTTGTTTAAGAGTAGGCTTTTTGCTGAGTAACTCGCCTCTTAACCCCTGGCCATGTGATAAGAGCAAGCACAAAATTTCTTAAACTGTTTTTCACATGTTTTACAAAAAACACGTTTACTGCATAAAAATAAATCTGTTCTTTTCTAAATACACAAATTCATTTTTAAACTGATGCCTTGGCTAAGTCCTGTGAAAATTAGATTTTGTGCATCAAGTATTTTGACTAAGTCTTCTACCTTTCAAAACGACTGTGTTCTAATAGTTAAGCTTTTTCTATTATCGTTTTGAAAAAATAAATCTGTTCATCTGTAAATGAATAGATTCTTTTTGACTCTGGTGCCATGTCTATCTTAGACGGTTTTCAGTTTTGTCCCTGCACCAGAATGGCTGACTAAGTCTCCTCACATAACAGATTCTCTAACTGCTTTTGAAAATAAATATGTTCATTTTATTTTCAATCTGTTCTTTTTATAACAGCTTTAACTGTTTTTCAAAAATCTGTTATAAGTTGGTTTTCTATAAAAAGAAAACTTGTTTATGAGTTTAAACATCAATCATACAATTGAGAAAACAAGTTTTGCATCAGAGAATTAAGGTTTTACAAAGAATTAGCATTTTTTCTTGAAAGATTTCGAAAATCAAAAGTGTGCTTGTTCTTGTTTGGTTCCAAAGCTTGGTGAGAGGTGCTGCTACTGTTTTAGCGATTTGTTCTACTGGTTTAAGGCAGATTTCTGCATCCTCTATCAGGTGTATTCGTTTCACATTTCATTTTCTGTAAAAGTGTTGTTGTAAACTCTTCTTGATAGGGTTTCTTGAAGAGTGTGTATGCTGAAATAGGGTTTTTCAGCAAGTGAACCAAAGTTCTTGTAGGGTTCAAGAACAGTGGTGTTTGTGTTTGTTTGAATTGTGATTTAGTGAATTTCACCTTGGTTTAGGTGAAGACTGGATCTAGCTCAGTTGAGTGAACCGGTATAATTGCCTTGTGTTCATTCTCCCTTAATCTCTGCACTTAAATTTCTGCATATCTGTTAAACTGTCAAGAAATAAATCTGTTCTTTCTGGGCTTGTTTCATACTGTTCTTAATTTCTGGAAAAACTGTTTGATTCTGAAAAGAACATACATAATCTGTTAAAAGTCACTTAACCAGATTGATTGTGATAGGTTACTCAATTAATTGTCAAGCTATCAATTGAACCTTAACCACTTGCTTAAAATTGAAGCTTGCTGTTTTGTAAATCACTGTTTTTCTTCCTAATATCAGTGTCTGTATCTGGAAAATCAATCTGCATACTCTCGTGATTAACTTGGCTATATAAACGTTTTTTTCAAACACAAACAGTGCAAAATAAATCTGTTCATTTCCAAATAAATCGATTTATTTTCTGTAAACTGTGATAAATACTGATTCTGAGAGAAACTTTTAAAAGGTCAATTCACCCCCCTCGTGAACTTTGGCACTATTAAACCCAACAATTGGTATCAGAGCTAGGACTTGTATTTTAATCAAGTTTGTTTGCAATAATGTTTGAGTTTAAAGTGTTTTTTGTTGAGGGATCTGCTGTTAATAGACCACCTATGTTCAATGGAATGAATTATGCATTTTGGAAAATTAGAATGCGAATTTTCATGGAATCTATTGATGCATTAATTTAGGAAGCTGTGGTCCATGGACCCTATGTGCCAATGCAGGTTGTCAAGGATGAAGAAGTGGTAAAGCCAAGATCTGAATGGAATGAGACCGAAAGAAGGAAGGCTCAATATGATCTTGTGGCCAAGAACATTATAACCTCTGCATTAACAATGGATGAGTTCTTCAGGATATCCCAATGTAATTCAACTAAGGAGATGTTGGAAGTCTTAGAAGTCACTCATGAGGGTACTGAAGATGTAAAGAGGTCAAGAAAACATTCTCTCATCCAAGAATATGAATTGTTTAAATGCAACCCGAGGAGAGCATTGTTGATGTGCAGAAAAGGTTCACTCATATTGTGAATCACCTTACTGGTTTGGGAAAGGAATTTGACAGAGAGGAACTCAACATAAAGGTATTGAAGTGCCTCGACAGAAGCTAGCAACCAAAGGTGACTGCCATATCAGAAAGCCGTGATTTGTCAAAGCTGGGAACTGCTGCACTCTTTGGAAAATTAATGGAGCATGAGCTAGAGCTCAAGAGACTCAAAGAGCAGGAAACAGCAGAAAGAAAACCCAAAGGACTTGCACTGAAAGCAAGTGAACAGAATGAGATCAAGGAAGAAAAAGAAGATGCTGAAAATGATGATACAATCAGTCTTCTTACAAAAAGATTCAGCAAATTCCTGAAGAAGAAAAGCAGAGATAGGAACCAACAGAAAAAAAGGTATCATAAACCTAATGATTCAAATTCCTCTAATTACACTTGCTTTGGCTGTGGCAAAACAGGGCACATCAAAATGGATTGTCCAAACAATCAATCAAAGGACAAATCTGCCAACAAGAAGGTTGAAAGGAGCAAGGGAAGAAGAGCTTACATCTCATGGGAAGAAAATGAGGTATCTTCAACCAGCAGCTCTTCAACTGAGAATGAGGAAAACAATCTATGCTTCATGATGAAGGATGAGGAGTCAATCTCTGATTCAGTAAGTGAATTCTCTGTGGATTCTGATAATTATGATCAATTGCTTGCTGCTTTCAAGAAAACACATGATGAAGTAAGTTGCAAAAAGTAAATAATGTGCTTGCACCTAAAGTAAAAACACTTGAGGAAGAACTGCATAAGGCCAAAACAAATTTGGTAACTCTTGAACTAACATGCTTGCATGCTTCTATTAAAACCTGTGAAAACTGCAAAAAATTGGAAAAAAAAAAGTGGAGTATTTGCTAAAAACCCTTTCCAATTTCACCAAGGGAAGAGAAAACCTTGAGTCTCTCCTTGGCTCACAGAATGCTGTTTTCAATAAAAATGGTCTTGGTTATACTCCTGGAAATGTAACCAATGTCAAAAAGCTTTCAAGTTTTTTTGTTCTAGCAAAATCAGGTTTTTCAGCTTTTAACAGTGGCAAAAAGGCATCTCATGTAACCTGTTTTTACTGCATGAAATCTGGTCATACCTCTAGGTCATGCATTGCTAGAAAGCATCTTGTTCCTAAGAATTTAGCAAAATGGCTACCAAAGAGAAGGTTTTAATCTGTGCTGGACCCTATACTGAAAAGGGTACCATTTGTATCATTTTTATTCTGTTTTGCAGATGAGCAACAAGAAAAATCAGTGGTACTTGGACAGTGAGCATATGACTGGAGATCTTACAAAATTCACTAGCTTGAAGCTCAAAGCAGAGGGACATGTAACCTATGGTGATAATAACCGAGGAAGGATTTTGGGCAGAGGCACTGTTGGAACAGGGAAATCAACCACTATTGAGAATGTGCTTTATGTAGAAGGACTCAAGCATAGCCTTCTCAGCATCAGTCAACTTTGTGACAAAGGATACAAGGTGAACTTTGAGTCAAAGGGCTGCACAATCTCAAGTGATTCATCTGGTAAGGTACTGTTTACTGGTAAGAGAGTGAATAACATATATCTTTTGAATATCATGGAAACTAACTCTTCAAATGAGTGTTTGCTGTCTAGAAGTGATGAGTCTTGGTTGTGGCACAGGAGGTTAGCTCACATACACACTAATCACTTAAATAAACTGAAATCTAAAGATCTAGTTTCTGGTTTACCTAACATTAAATTTCAGGATAACAGGCTCTGTGATGCTTGTGTGAAAGGTAAACAAATCAGATCCTCTTTCAATTTAAAAGATATTGTTTGTACAAAAAATCCATTGGATGTATTACATATGGACTTATTTGGACCATCTAGAGTTGCTAGCTTGGCTGGAAATTTGTATGCTTTAGTTGTTGTGGATGACTACTCTAGATTTACATGGACTTTGTTTCTTGCACATAAAAATGATGCTTACATTGCTTTTAAGAAATTAGCAAAGGTTCTGCAAAATGAAAATGGTTGATGCATTAAATCAATTCGAAGTGATCATGGGGGAGAGTTTCAGAATGCTAGATTTCAGAGGTTCTGTGAGAAGCATGGGATATCACACACCTTTTCAGGCCCTAGGACTCCCCAACAAACCGGTGTAGTTGAAAGGAAAAACAGATCATTAGAGGAACTAGCTAGAACTATGTTAAATGAATCCAAGCTTGGGAAGATGCAGTCTATACTGCAACTTATGTGTTAAATAGAACCTTAATTAGACTCATCCTTAAGAAAACTCCATATGAATTGTATAAGGGCAGAAAACCTAGTGTGAGTCACCTTAGAGTTTTTGGGTGTAAATGTTTTGTATTGAATAATGGCAAAGAAAATCTGGGTAAGTTTGATGCTAAATCTGATGAAGGTGTGCACATTGGTTATGCTTTGAATGGTCATGCATATAGAGTCTTCAATAAAAGGTTGCTCATAGTAGAAGAATCAATGCATGTTGTTTTTGATGAAACAGATCATAGCATATCTAAAACTGTTGTTGATGACCTTGACAGTAATGAATTTAAATCTGTTTTAAATCAAAATGAATCGATTCATTTTGATACTGCTGATACACATGTTATGCAAGAATCTACTATGTCTGTAGGTTTGCCAAAAGAGTGGAAAACCCCTAGAGACCTAACCCTTGACAATGTCATTGGGAACATTGAGAAATGAGTGTCAACTAGAAAATCCTTGAATAACTTCTGTGAAACAATGGCCTTTGTATCTCAATTGGAACCCAAGAATATGAATGAAGCTCTCAAGAACAACAACTGGATTTTAGCCATGCAAGAGGAACTGAATCAATTTGCTCTTAATGAGGTCTGGACTCTTGTTCCTAGAATACCTGAGGTGAATATAATTGGAACAAAATGGGTATTCAGAAACAAGATGGATGAGCATGGAGTGATTACCAGAAACAAGGCTAGGCTAGTAGCTAAAGGGTACAATCAAGAAGAAGGGATAGACTATGATGAGACATATGCACCAGTGGCTCAGCTAGAAGCTGTGAGATTACTGCTTGCCTTCTCCTGCATCAAAGGGTTCAAGCTATTTCAAATGGATGTAAAGAGTGCCTTCTTGAATGGTTATATAAATGAAGAGGTATTTGTTTCACAACCACCAGGTTTTGAAGACCATCAGCATCCAGAATACGTGTTCAAACTCAAAAAGGCTCTCTATGGGCTCAAGCAAGCTCCTAGGTAATGGTATGAGAGGCTAAGTGATTTCCTCACCTCACAAGGCTATGACAAAGGCACATCTGATAAAACCTTGTTCATTAAGAAGAAAGGAGATGACACAATTCTAGTACAAGTATATGTGGATGACATCATTTTTGGATCAAACAATGGAGAATTGTGTGAAACGTTTGTGAAAGTCATGAAGAGTGAGTTTGAAATGTCAATGATGGGTGAGTTGAACTATTTTCTAGGCTTGCAGGTCAAACAACTCAAGGATGGCATTTTCTTGAATCGAGTTAAGTATTGCAAGGATCTGCTAAAGAAATTTGAAATGGACAAGTGCAAATCAATCAGCACACCCTTCTCAACAAGTTGTCACTTGGATCATGATGAAGCTGAAATTTCTGTTGATGAAACCAAATATAGAGGACTCATAGGATCTCTATTATATCTCACTGCCAGCAGGCCAGACATAATGTTTGCAGTGTGCATGTGTGCTCGGTTTCAATCTGTTCCTAAAGAATCACATTACAATGTTGCCAAAAGGATTTTGAAGTATTTGCAAGGAACTAAAGAAGTTGGCATGTGGAATCTAGGTAACATTTCATTAAGTTTAACTGGATATTCTGATTCAGACTTTGCAGGTTGAAAAATTGATAGGAAGAGCACCAGTGGAACCTGTCACTTGCTTGGATCAAGCTTGATCTCATGGCAATGCAAAAAACAGGCTTGTGTTGCTCTCTCCACTGCTGAAGCAGAGTACATTGCAGCAGGGAGTTGTTGTGCTCAAACCATATGGCTAAGACAGCAATTGAATAACTTTGGTATCTTACTTAACCATATACCTCTGTTGTGTGATAACACAAGTGCAATCAACTTAACCAAAAATCCTGTCATGCATTCAAGAACCAAACACATTGAAATTAGGCAACATTGGCTATCCATTTTCATGCAAAAATCTTCATGCATATCCATTCATAACTGCCATATCAACCTATTCATTTCTCAATATAAATCTGTGTAAAAATCTGCTACCCACATTGGCTATCCATTTTCGGTTCTCACCATTTGAAACAAGAGAAAATTCTGGTTCAACCATGGCTTCTTCTTCAAGATAGAAACAGAAAAATAAGGGCAAGCAAAGCACCTTTCAAGGTGTGCTAGAAGGTTGGTTTGCTGGAAATGAAGAAGGTATCAATGCCTACATCCACGAGACGAGCAGACAACAGATTAATATACCCAAGGTGTTGGATTTCAATTGGCTGAAATCAGAAAAATTGGTAGAAACAAGAGCTGTATTGAAGCACCAGAAACTAAAAAAGCTGCTAGAATTAACGAGTAATGTATATCCTGATTTAGTTAAGGTGTTTTACACTAATCTAACCTTGGATGGAAAGAACATTGTCTCTTATGTGAAAGGGATCAAAATGAAGATCACAAGTGATGTTTGGAATTCTGTGGCTGGAATCAAGTATGCTGGACTGAAAGTGGGAAAAGGAAACACCAGTGGGATTCAAGAATTCAATAAACTGCAATATTACAAGAGCTGTATGAGGAACCCTACCTAGAGCATAAGCAGATTCCATGCAGTTCATTTGAATCTTACACCACGTCTTGTTGCCTACATTATAGCATGACAACTCATCCCAAGAGGTACAAATCATGTTGTTTTACATGAAGAGGATTTAATCCTTTTATATTGCATCATGAACCAAATTAAGGTAAACTGGGTTTTTATCATCAATGAACATATGCTGAAATCCAAAAGGTTGGCTGATTATCGCTTTCCTTATGCTATACTTGTTTCAAAATTGATTGATTTCTTTGGTGTTGATGCTTCAAATGAGAGAAACGAACCCATCAAGGCTGTAAGTGAGATTGACAATTCAACTCTCACAAAAATGGGATTTCACAAAATAGAGGACAATTGGGTGGTTCTCAAAGGCAAGAATCCTCAAGAAGAACATGGAGCCTCAAACCTCAACAATGAAGATGAGGATGAAGCTGTTCCCATGGAGGATGACACAGTTCAAGCTGCAGAACACTCGTGTTATGTTATCCATCACTCCTATGGGCAAGAACAATCTGCTGAACATGCTGGAAATCAAAGGATAAGTTCTCCATCTGTAGAAGTCAGAGGAGACTTACCTGCTCCCCAATCTGTGCATGAAGAAGCTGTTGCAGCTCATCAGATGTCATTGTTGCCTATCAAACTCCAGAATACCGAGGTGAACCATTATCCATGTTTGAAAGACAAGTTCTGTATCGCCTTGATGTCATGACTGCAGAACAGAGGGCACAATTTGAGACCACTCAAGCAAGGTTTCAGCACCTTGATGATCAAATTGAAGGAGTTCAGGCGCAGCTTGTAGAGCTATACTACAAGGATTAGAAGTATCTTGCTTTCCATACTTTCTTTTAAAAGTGTTTTAAAATTTTGTAATGCTGAACAATTTGTCTTTATTTTCTGGACTATTATGGTTATGTTTCTGTTTTATCTTCCCTTATGCTTAAATGTTGTTTGATGAATCCAAAGGGGGAGAAAAATAGCTCACCATGCTAGGTGAAGCTAGGTGAAGCTAGCTGAAACAGAAAGTTACATTTTGCACCTTAAAACTGATTTACATGTTATGCAATGTTTCAATTTTCTGGTTTAGTATTTGGTGCAGTACGGGTTCTTAAAGCAACAGAGCTATGGGGATTTGTCTCCATCAAACAGGGGGAGATTATTGAAGATGGTTGTTGCCCCTTCAAAACATGTGTTTGATGAAGACTTTTATGTACAATTCATGTATATTTCCTTTTGCTTTAAGAATGTCTTAGGTAGTGTTTAGAGGTTGTTTAAGAGTAGGCTTTTTGCTGAGTAACTCGCCTCTTAACCCCTGGCCATGTGATAAGAGCAAACACAAAATTTCTTAAACTGTTTTTCACATGTTTTACAAAAAACACGTTTACTGCATAAAAATAAATCTGTTCTTTTCTAAATACACAAATTCATTTTTAAACTGATGCCTTGGCTAAGTCCTGTGAAAATTAGATTTTGTGCATCAAGTATTTTGACTAAGTCTTCTACCTTTCAAAACGACTGTGTTCTAATAGTTAAGCTTTTTCTATTATCGTTTTGAAAAAATAAATCTGTTCATCTGTAAATGAATAGATTCTTTTTGACTCTGGTGCCATGTCTATCTTAGACGGTTTTCAGTTTTGTCCCTGCACCAGAATGGCTGACTAAGTCTCCTCACATAACAGATTCTCTAACTGCTTTTGAAAATAAATATGTTCATTTTATTTTCAATCTGTTCTTTTTATAACAGCTTTAACTGTTTTTCAAAAATCTGTTATAAGTTGGTTTTCTATAAAAAGAAAACTTGTTTATGAGTTTAAACATCAATCATACAATTGAGAAAACAAGTTTTGCATCAGAGAATTAAGGTTTTACAAAGAATTAGCATTTTTTCTTGAAAGATTTCGAAAATCAAAAGTGTGCTTGTTCTTGTTTGGTTCCAAAGCTTGGTGAGAGGTGCTGCTACTGTTTTAGCGATCTGTTCTACTGGTTTAAGGCAGATTTCTGCATCCTCTATCAGGTGTATTCGTTTCACATTTCATTTTCTGTAAAAGTGTTGTTGTAAACTCTTCTTGATAGGGTTTCTTGAAGAGTGTGTATGCTGAAATAGGGTTTTTCAGCAAGTGAACCAAAGTTCTTGTAGGGTTCAAGAACAGTGGTGTTTGTGTTTGTTTGAATTGTGATTTAGTGAATTTCACCTTGGTTTAGGTGAAGACTGGATCTAGCTCAGTTGAGTGAACCGGTATAATTGCCTTGTGTTCATTCTCCCTTAATCTCTGCACTTAAATTTCTGCATATCTGTTAAACTGTCAAGAAATAAATCTGTTCTTTCTGGGCTTGTTTCATACTGTTCTTAATTTCTGGAAAAACTGTTTGATTCTGAAAAGAACATACATAATCTGTTAAAAGTCACTGAACCAGATTGATTGTGATAGGTTACTCAATTAATTGTCAAGCTATCAATTGAACCTTAACCACTTGCTTAAAATTGAAGCTTGTTGTTTTGTGAATCACTGTTTTTCTTTCTAATATCAGTGTGTATCTGGAAAGTCATTCTGCATACTCTCGTAATTAACTTGGCTGTATAAACGTTTTTTCAAACACAAACAGTGTCAAAATAAATCTGTTCATTTTCAAATAAATCGATTTATTTTCTGTAAACTGTGATAAATACTGATTCTGCGAGAAACTTTTAAAAAGTCAATTCACCCCTATAGTTAATTGACACACTCTCTATAGTGAAAATATTAAGTCATCGCTATCGAAAAATGAGATATTCATGTTTTACTATATTCTAAATAATGTAAATTAAGGTATCACATAATGAAAAATCTATGGAGATCCTTACCTTTTATTATAAATAATGAGTATAGAAATGTCTCATGTTTAAATCCTAAAAAAATATTGCCTCCTAAAAATGGTAGAGTTGAATGATCTTTGTTTCTTAAGATATTTATAAAGAAAAACATATGGTTGATAAGTTGATCATAGTATTAACTTATATAAGTATAGTTTATAATTTATATATTGATTTATTTTTACTTACCTTGTTATTTGTGTTGCCTTGTTATTTGTGTTATTGTAAGTTAACAATGGTGTCTTCACATGAGGAGATGAAAATATAAATTTAAAGCACAATAATTGTATATATATTTATGTGTCTAGTTTTTTTTAATTTTTTATTGTACATGGTTTTTTTAATTAAATTATTTTATAATATTTTCTTATGTATACTTTTGATACTTATATTTTATATTTTCTAAGTTTATGTCTATTGTTATGATATTATTAGCTAATTATTATTTTTATAGTAACGTTTTTTTGAGATGTTATAGAAGAAAGGTATTATATGATAATATTATTAAACCAAACTAACATTATTCAAAAGAGGGGAAAAAAAATTCAATTAAAAACTTAAATAGAAAAAAATAATAGAAATAACTAAAAGAAATAGTAACTCATAAAAATATTACATATTTAAATAGTTATCTTATAATTATTTATTAAAATGATAAAACTTACTTAAACACAGTATTGATAATTTATCACAAATAAATTTGTTGTAATAAATAAATAAATAAAATCAAAGTTATCTTATATAATATACTTTATTTCAACTAAACACTATTGTTTTCACATTAATAACATGTTGATTTTATATGAACAATAACAGTAACATGTCATGTCAATGTTGTACATCCATATCCATAATTTTCATTGTTGTCTTGGCCGATTGCAACTTATAGTTTGTTGTTGAAGAATGAAATAATGAATAGAAATGATTGAAATATTTTAAAAACATGGGGTCGGTGTTCTATAAGGTAAAAAAATCAAAATTATTTTCTGAATGTGCAATTCCTATAAAAACTAACACTAATTAACGTCAAAATATATATATATATATAATTGATATTTAATAGTTATTTTAATAAATTATTAGTTGTAAATATCTATTGCATTAGATGTAAAATTGAAAAGAATGGTTATATAAGGTTAAATTTTTTTTTTTCACGTCAAAAATTTGTATATTATTAACTGTTTTTTCCATAACAAATTATAATACCATAATGTTCAACTATAGTGATTATTGTTTATATCATGAAAGTTTAGGGACTGAAACTAATTTTAATTTTTTTATATAAAAAATATTTAAAAATAGATTATAATAAAAAATATATTTTTATTTTTTAAATATTTTAAATATTTTTATATAAAATAATTATTTTATGAAAAAAATAAAGTTAAAATTAATTTTAGTCTTGAACTTTCTTGACGTGAATAATGATATCATTGATGTGAACATTATATCATAATATACTCCATAATGAAAGTCCATTTACAATGTAAAAAAAATTAATGTGTTTGATGTCAGTGACCCATTTCAATAGTTCTTATACTACAAAAATTCAAGCAATCTAAAGTTTCAATTAAAAACAAAAATCAAATTTGTGTGATAATACAAGGATGAAAAACATATTTAACCTCTTTTAATATTACATTTTAAAAAGTGTCACTCATCATTGTACAAAATTGGTTAATATTGTACTTACCTAACTCATTTGTCTAGACCTGGGATCGGGCTAACTTTGCTCAACGAGGGTTTGTTTGAATAAACTCAACTTAACTTGTCCCTGACCGAATCGACTCGACTTAAGTCAAGGTCGAGCTAACTCTAACTCGATTCAACTTGGGCTTGGGCTTAATCGATTCAACTTGGGTGTGAGCTACACTTGAGCCCGAGCCAACTCTGACTCGACTCGACATGGTTTTGATCCTACTCAGCTTGACTTGAGCTTAGACTAACTCTAACTCGATTCATCCTAGGCCCAGACTGACTCAATTTGACTTGGGGTTGGGTCAAATTGACTTGACATAGGCTTGGACTGACCCAACTTATTTGGAATCTGGGTTATCTCGGCTCAACTTGGGTCCGAGCTAGACTTGAGTCCAAATTGAATTTTACTAGACTCGAACTCGGGCGACTAGATTCGACTTGGGTCTGGGTCGATTTAACTCGATGTCTGTCCAAGACAAATCAACTTGACTTGGGCATGGGTTGACTAAATTCGACTTAGGCCTAGGTTAACCCCTGTATCCAACTGAATTGACTCAACTCAATCTATTCCCAAGCCTATTTAACTTGACCTGAGTCCGATTTGGTGCTACCTTACTTGGGTATGACTCAACCTCCTATTTCATAACTTGAAACAATCTACTCGACTCGACCCGAGTCCGATCTGGTACTACCATACTTGTGTCTGATTCAATCTACTATTTCATAACTTGAAACGATCGAGACACAACTTGATTTTGAATTTTTAAAATCTAAAATTTCATCTATATAATCAAAATCTAGTTAAATGGATTGAATTTAAAATCCAAAAATATGAATTTAGATTTGAGATAAATTCATTTAAATATATTTAAAGTAATATGAATTTAATAATTTTGAATTGAATTTCAATATTTGAATTTTTTTTCACAGTGACCAGTTACAAATTAACAAAATGTTAAATGAATAGATAATCTAATAACAAAATAAAAATGAATAAAGTAAAATAAATAAATATTGTGTCTATGGTAATTTCGCATGAATGAAAGAGTGAACATTGTAAAGAAGAAAGGGAAAACAATGGTGACATCATGTGATGAGATGATTTCATGTGCTGAAATTTCGTGTCATGTGACTTTTTGTGAAGGTGGTCCATTGCAATGAGGGGTTGAATATAGAGACATAACATTGAAGATGAAACGATGCTATAAGACAAAAATAACAGAAAAAAAACATGTCTATTACTACATCAATTAAGATGAATCAATGTTGTATGTGTCCATTTTACCACATAATATATGGGTATTTAATTACAAAAAATTCATTGTATGAAAATTTCATGATAATCAATGTAGTATGCATAATATTGTTTCCCATTTTAGCTCTAATGCTTAGATGAATAAAAATTAAATCTAAACTCGAATTTCTTACGTACAACACTTAAATAAAAAAAACAATAAAACAATGAAAAATCTTGATTATCATTGAAAAAATTGTAGGTAGATTTAAATTCTCTCTCGTTATTGTGAGTTCTTATAAATTAATTTTATTTAAATGGGTGGATTATCTTCAACTTTGTATAATTGTTAATGTGTAATTTACTGTGACATAGATATAGAAAATTATACTGTAGATTGACTTTCTTACTAATTTAACATACTTTACTTACTTTTTTTTATCTTTAATTATGATATATATATATATATATAATTTTGGAGTGAGGAACTTTTATGTTCAAAATAAAATTTTTATGGTCATGATTTAATATATTATCTTTACAATAAGAAACTATTTTTTTTAAACAAATGTAAGACAATATAGATAATTTTGAAGAAAAATATTAAATACTATTTATAATTATAAAAACATTTAACTTTATCTAAGTTATAATAGTTCATCTAATAAACTCTTTTAATCATGTTTTGTCAGACGCCTTAAATATTTGTATAAGTAATTCCAAAAAAGATTTTAAA
Source organism: Phaseolus vulgaris (assembly GCF_000499845.2). NCBI lineage: Eukaryota > Viridiplantae > Streptophyta > Magnoliopsida > Fabales > Fabaceae > Phaseolus > Phaseolus vulgaris. Next base: position 12,855,043 of record NC_023754.2, on the reverse strand, counting down.
TTATTTTTAGTTTAACATAAATTGTATTTATATTTTTGTTAACAGACAGAATATTATTTGTATAGTTTTTAAAAGTCAGGAATAGCAAAATATTTTATACATTCTTGATATGTATTAAAATTGAAGATTTTTTTTTATATGTATGAATATTCTTATACATAATTTTTAGATGGTTAATTCATTTTATTAAAATTAAATATTAAATTTTTTAAATGATTATTTTAAACCTGATATATATATATATATATATATATATATATTATAGATTAATTGGCGTCAACTTATCACAAGGTTGACTATTTGTCTCGAATTTTCTACCCCAAAGTATTATTTGTTTACTTCCATTTCTTTTAAAAAGAAAAAATGAATTAAGTATAATTTTCAAAATAAAATATGCCTTTTGAATAACATGATATTTAGAGAGGAAAAGCTTTATGTAATCTAAATAAAAGTAATAAATTGTAGATAATGAAGTTGCATTAACATTAACATTTGATAGTTCATTTCAATTAACATTTGGAAATGTGGAAATTGGATCATCCGGAGTTTAGAATTGAACTACATCTTGTAATAAAGTAATGTATATTTTTGAAATATAAAGATATTTTTGCTTACATGAAAAAAAAAAAAATTTATGGTTTGAGATTTATGCAGTTAGATTTAATGACAAAATGTTGACGAGTAAATTTTGTTAGAATTGATTTTATTCATTTAGAAAGTATGATTTTAAATGATAAAAGTTAAAAATTTAAGTTATTTTAAAAATATAAATTAGAATTTTAAATGTGTAATTATTTATTTTTAAGAATTTTTAAACTTCTATATTTAAATTTTCTTTATCTTTTCTCTTATCTTTTGAAATTATTTTTTTTATCGGTTTTCTAACTGATCTTTCTAATTAGAAGGGTAACTCATCTAGATTAATATTTTCTTATTAAAATTTGGTTTGAAGTAAGTTTATTCTTTATTTTAAATATTTTATACTTTTTTTTCTTGTTTTATCTTTAAGAATCTTAGGTTTTATTTGTCCAATTAGTTGAGAATATTATTCTCTTTTAGTCTAATTTCTAATTAATAGTTTGATTAGTTTGGTGGTGTAGCTTAGGATGGAGGTTTTGAAGACATTTCTAAGTCTACCTCTCATCTTAGAGTTGTTGTTTGGGAACAAACAATTATCACAATATTATTAGTTAATGTTGGATATTATTTTAAAAGTATTAAGTTAAAGGATTTAAAGAGATTCCGAATTTTAAGGATACAATGAGTTATATAAATAAAGATATTGTGTGATATTAGTCAATGGAGATTTATGATATTAAGGTGAGGATGAATAGTTATTGATACTCAATAAGATGTGTAAGAAATTACCATGTTAAAAGAGTGTTGCTAGATAAATCTATACCGAATAAGATAAATTATTAGGTAAACTAAATATTATGACAAGTGTTATTTTTTAAATCTGAACTTAAACTAGACTTCTTGAAAAATCAGTCAATTAGTATATATCTAATATTTATGTGATTAATGATCTTTGGTAGACTAAATATGTGAAACATGTATTAATGTTGATTCTTATGATTAATTGAATATTTACTTTCCTCGTGTATTTTGTAATATACTAAGATAAGATCGTGTTTTAAAAAAAAAAAACAAATGATTCAACATGATTCAAGAGGGAATATCTAAACATTTTTAATTGGAGAGAATTGGGTGTATTGTGTCTTCTTTTATATGTTTGTATAAGACAATTAGTTATAAATTTCATGATGATTTTCTTATATAGTTTCTTTTTTGTGTGAGCAATAAGACTTAGACTTCCTCACAACTTTATTGAACTTATATACTATGCAAATCTCATAAATCCAATGAATATATGAAAAATGTAAATCAAACTCTTCTTAATTATATCTATATCATGATTCTTTACTATTACTTAATATACATTATTGTGGAAAGTCATAAAATCTAATAATAATAAATAAATAAAAAATGGAAATTGAAGCTGGGTAGAAGAGTGTGTGATGCTGAGGTTACATAGAGAGGAACAAGTGGGAGTGAATCCTGTGTTGGGGTGATGGAAACATGATTCTGAAGGGTTCCAATGCCATATCCAATTTCTCCATCATTAGCTGTAAAGGACCACCACCTCTTTTCTTCTTATCCACACAAACACACATTTATATCAAATATTTTAAGGTGTGTTTGGTTTTATTCAATCATGCATGCTTTTTTTATTCACCCATTCACTATGCATGGATGTTTAATTTCACACACTGTTATATTTTATGTTTTGTATTCCTTAATTACTATTTTTTGTTTCCAATAATTTTCTTATTAAATAAACAATCTCCATCTTAAGAAACAGTTTAATACATCTTCTTTGTTAATAAAACATATTTTTCATTCATCGAAAGACTTATTTGTAGACCAGCATGCTGCCAAGTGAAATCCAACTTAAATCGTTTAAATAAGATTTTGAGTTTAGATTTTGTGGTAAGAAAACATATTATAAGAAGAAAGTCTCACTAAATATGGTTGAACCGATTTTTTCATAATTAATATTTAGCACTAATATCATGGTAGGAAAACCTAAGCTAATGGTTAAGACATGATAGTTGGGTTGATTAAAATTTCAAAGAAATTTGTTAATAGTATTCTTTCCATTTCAAAATTACTACAAATTATTATTTTTCATAAAATTAAAATAATATTTATTTAATAAACAAATAAAACTAAAAAAAAAAACAGAACATAAATAATAGATAATGAAAAATTGTTTAAGAGATGAGATCGAAAAATCTTACTTAAATAGCATATAAAGTTTGTTTTTATTCATAAGGATTCATCAAATATTTCAATCCATATAGACAATACAATTATTAATTCATAATTTGAGATGCATAGAATTAAAACTTATTTTTTAATAAAATAATACAATTATATATATATATATATATTAATTACTTAATAATTAAGTTAAAGAATTAAAAGCTCAACTAAAATAATTAAAAGACAAGATTAGGATATGAAAACAAAAATCCTAAAATTAAAAACTAATTTATTGCTTCTTCTAGACTATATATTTGCAAGTAAAGTCTCTAATGATGTCGGAACCATAGAGAAAAACTAATAGAAAAGGATCCAAAGAGATATAGGTACCAAAAATTAAAAAAAATATCTCTTGCAAATATTCTGAATTCAAGCAAGAAGACTCTTATTATAGAAAAAGGACAATGAATATCCAGGTTCACAATGTAAAGAAAGTTTATATTTCCAAGGTGGAGGCACAAAAGAAGAAATTGAGTAAGATATATATATGAACTGGAAAGAATGTTGAAACTGGTCTAACAAAGATGATACTTTCATCTTCTACTACTAACAAGAAATTTTGGTTTAGATTATCTATTTTCACAACGTGTACAAGATAAGCATTCTATCTTGTATATATTGATTGATAGTCTCAATATTCATGTATAGGCATTATAGGTGTATCCATGCTTTAGACAATCTAAGATCTTTTATGCATTAGAGGGTCTTGGTGAATTCATACACTAGATGATTTAAGTTTCTTCTATGCTCATATAGATAATTTAAAACAATACAAAAAAAAATTGGATTTACCTATGGAAGAAATTCGTAGATAATAGCAGAAATTCATTGATAAATCAATATTATCAACAAAAAAAATCATAAGTAATATGGGTGTAGGTAATTTACCTACGAATGATCAATGTGTGAGTAATTGCAACTGTGAGTAATACCCACGAACTTCAGTTAGTAGGTAATACTCACGAACATTAGTTCATAGGTAATACCTACAAATTTTAGTCCATAGATAATACCCACCAACTAGTTCGTAGGTAAATTAAATTGAATTTTCAAAAGTTGTAAATTTTTCCGATTATCTCTCCAAAAGTTCAAACACCAAGTTCTCATCAATTGAGCTTTATAATTCAACAATAATGAGTAGTTTCTTTGTAAGCGTGCTCATCTTTAACATGACTAAAAAAATTATGGATCAATTTCCAAAATCAATGAAATTGGAAGAAAACTATATACTGAATTAAAATCAATCATAATATGAGATTCAATACATTAAAAAAAATACTAGAGTACTAAGGATAATAGAGGAACTATTTCACATATACAATCCTTCAACACCCCTTCTTTCTTCTTTAACATCACTTTATCCTTGGCCTTCTTAAAGTTAGGATATATGATATAAACTTAAGTGGTTTTTGTGAGTTGGTTTTTTGGGTTATTCATGTTTAGGTTGCAGTAGTCTTAGTGGGTGGTAAAGGTAGGGATAGTACACAATGGAATTAAGATAAGCACTTATTAATAAGAGATTCATAATATTGACTCATATTCCCAACATCTATTACTATTAACAATCGGAAGACCCACCCTTTTTCAACTAGGATATTGAACCAAAACATAACTTTTAATTTTTACAGCAAAGAGATGGTGTACTAAACCATTGGGCACCCACATTTTTCAGAGTCCATCTGAACCAAATATCAACAAAACAGAATCCACTCAAAAAGTTCTTGATTTCCATAAGCCAACCCATGGATTCATTTTCATATATGTAAAGATAGGTTGCCACTAGATTTAGGTTCACCATTAGTGCTTTAAAATTAAATAAACTAAGTCTTACAAGTTCAAATTATTGGTATAAAATGGACACTCTCCAACATATCCATCTCAGCATCTAAGCACATTTTCATTCATGATAAGTGTTTTTCATTAGTTGAGAGAAATGCTTTGGTACTAGTTGTAATTAATACTAGTAAATTTATAGCATAACAGCAGACACACAAGGCAATCAATCACACATGCTATTAGATAGGAACCGCTCTTTGTAAAAACCTTAGATGCTTGTAACATACTTGTAACTTCTCTTTGCATATATGTGGAAGTTTTTTTTCTCTTCTCCTCTTCTATGTTTTCCTTTTTCTTTGTCGCTTAGAAGCTTACCTTTGCGCTAGATATTTGCCAATATCGTGTTAGAAACCCCTTCTTGCACTAGACGTTCCTGCATAGCGTTAGATGCTTGTTCTTGCACTAGGCGCCCTTCAATCAACTCTTTGTCCTCCGTAATCAAATATCCCCAAGCAAGGGCATTATCTTTATTATGAGTCTGAATGTCTCCTTTCACAGTAGGGTTAATGTGATGGCTTTATTTGTCTCTTTCCCAATCAACGTTTGTGCCTGCCACTTCTTCAACCCACCACAACAGAGTTATTCACCAACTCACCATGAGTTCACGACGCGATGATGGTAGGCTACACACTGATTGCGTCACATTTCTAAATAAGGGGTTGATTTTGAGATTCGTAGGGTTGCAGGTGTGAAATGGAGATTGGATTCTGAGATTTGGGCACTATTAGGATTTCCTTCACATTTGGAACCTCGACGAGCAATGTTGCATATTTGGGAAACACAAAATGATTTTGGGAATCAAGATGTGTTATTAGGATTTTGATTTAATTTTTAATATTTTTTTAATTTTACCCATGGATTAAATTTTATTTACCCATGTTTTTTATTTTCCCACCACCCTTTATAAGCAGGTAAGTGTTTATGAACCACATAATTTTTGGGCTTATCTTCCATTCGTCTATAAACAACATTACCTACAAAAATGTTAATTAGCTTAGTAAATTTACCTACTTCCAAGAGTCGATGGGTAATTATCCATAGATAATTGAACTTTTTCTTATAGTGAAACTTGATGTATTAGACGGTCTGATACTGTATGCATTAGATATTGTGTTTGGTCAATCATATCTATGTGCATTAGACGATTTTATAAATCTAGTATGTCTTGCAATGCATTTGATTGATTTGCAGTTATATGCACATAATTATGCATGAATTTATCGAATATCTTATTGAAATTGTTTGAGTATTTTTTTGATGTCTATTCGCATTCTTAAGGTTACTTAGTTTGGGTTTAGAAAAAGAAAAATTTGAGCTGCTTATAAAATGTTAAGGTTCTCGCACACTATTTTTACCCAGCCTTATAAATTCCTCAATTTAACCTAAAAACACTTTACTTTTCACCAGAGTATATTACCCAAAAATCTTTACGCTCTCTCATCTTAAACCCTAAACCTTTATGAAAATGGAAGCTCCAACTGGTTCATTGTCACTGTTCGAGGAAAGGTTCCTTATCATGTTACTCTATGTGTGGAAGATCAGTTTGCTCTACATGAACTTGATGAAAGATGTTTGGAATTTAATATCTTGAACGTTGTGAATTTGTGGGGTTCTTTCTTGAATTACAAATCATCTATCTGGTAGTTAAAACCTTGGTAGCTAATTAGATTTCAATTTAGAAATTAGTTTATAAATTTTATTAATGATAAAAACTACTTTATATACCAATAATATTTTTAATATTTAAAATAATATCTAATTTTGTCAATATATTGACTAATTACTTTTTTAATATCTAAAATTTATTTTTATTTAATAATTTTCTTATCGTGATGATCTTTATAAGTATAATATGTTATATTAGGTTACATAAGCTATAATTACATAATATTTATAAAATTTTGTTGATTGATTAAGGTAAAATAATTTAATTAGCCAATTTTAATGAGATTTTCTAATTATGTTTCTTTCATCATAAGATTCCAACAAAAGACTTGGAATGAGTACACTACCATCTAGACCTATAATGTGTTGATCACTTAAGTTTTATACAATTTTTTTTATAAAGACTTCTAAATGAGAAAATCACATTACTCTAGGAAGAAATTACCACCAAAGCAAAAGTCAACCAACATCTTGATATTTTTTACGTAAAAAACCCAAAGTGTGAAATTTTACAAATTTAGAAATGTTAATATTTTGACAAATTTCTATATGTGGTTTCCATCATTCTTGAAGTATATATATCACCCCATTATGATGATCTTATTTTATGGGAATATATCTATTAAGGATAACATCCATCCAACTCAAGACATGATGTTGGCCACTCTAGTGCTTTGCATTGTAATGGACAAGGAAAAAAAAGTTTCAAGGGATATTTTTTTAATAATAAAAAATAAAATCACATATGAGGTGTTATTTGCTTTTTGTTTTCCTACCCTTTTGGCTTCTAGCACTCGAGAACTTGCCACTTATGTCATTGTGACGTGATCCCACTTTAATTGCAACATAATATTAGTATTGCATCTTTTTAGAATAAAAGAAAAAGAAAAAGAAAAAGAAAAATGGAAGAAAACCTAATTTGTATGGATAAAGTGGAGAACATGTTAGGACATAAAATTGTGTTCTTATGTGCAAGTTATAATGAGTTCAAACTATATCCACTTTCTTCCTCACTTTCAACTTTCGTTTTCTAGCCAAAGTCGAGTTCGTCTAAATAATAAATATGAAAACATGAAAAAAAAAGCATAAAACTAAAATAAAATAAAATTATAATTACACATGCTGATTTTATTATGCTCTTGTTAACATAATTTTAGATAGTAATCATTATTAAATTTTACTTCAGAGAAAATCAAATACACATTTTATAAGTATACATGTAACTTTTAACCACTACACAAATAAAATTAATAGTTAATGTAAAAGTATTTCATTTTGATGAAAAAGAATTCGAAGCTGGGGGTTAAAGTTAAATGGTGATTAATTTCATTTAATTTATCTAAGAAAATATTTTGTAAATATCATTTAAAATTCTTGTAAATTTCATTTAGAATTTTGAAGTGAAATTTTATAAGCAAGAATTTTGAGAATGATTGTTGATAGTAGGTTTCTTGTTGATAAAATTTGCATCTCTTATTAATGGCTACTTCTCACAACCATTCACAATACATTTCAAAAACTTGTTTTAAAATACAACATAATTAAAACTTTTGTGTCTCTTTTTTGTCGTTTTCCGGATTCACACATTTCAAAATATAATTTCATTCAAAGACGAAATACCCCTTCACCATCTAATCACTCCCTGCCACGTCATAATGTTCACAAATTTACTCTTTACCCCTTTTTTCTGTACATAACGTGAAAAGATATTTTTCTATGCGTTTAAGTCACAACTGCATGTTTAATAAATAAATAATTGATTATGATTAAAAGTATCACATAAATCATAGGGTTTCAGATTTTGTTATATATATATATATATAACGATAAATGATTATATTATATATACATAATATAATAATTATTAATAATATAATAATAGAAAATAAAAACTGATTAAAATAATAATGAAATAAAAATACTGAAAATAATAATTAAAAATTATTAATAATATATAAATTAAATATTAAAAATAATTAAAATACTACTAATACTATTAATATTAATAATAAAATTATAATTTAATAATTAATTAAAATTAATTATTAATAAGTTAATCGTTTTATAAATATATTATTTTATAGTTTCTAAATGTTTTATATCTATCAAATCATTCATAATTTTTTTATTTCTGTTTTATTTTTTATTTTTTTTATTGATTCAAATAATCTCTTTTCATTCTCTTTTCCTTTTCGTTTACTTCATAACCTAATCCAAACATAATCTAGATTTGGATGAAAAATTCAAATTTTGAATCACTGTGTATTTGGAAAAATAAACTTAAAAAGTAACTATTATTTATAAGAATATATAATTGAGAATATTTCTATTGTATATTCAATTTATTTTTCTAATTTACACGTCAGTATTACAAATAAATAATGGTTCAGTCCTCTAGAAAAGAAAATATTATTGTAGTTATTATTTTTTTATCTGTCTGAGAGGAAAGCTCATATCTCACAAAAAGTAAGTAAATGTTAATTTTTTTTATCTCATTTTCTATTTTCTGAACACAATATACAACAGTAAAACAAAATAATATATATATATATATATATAAATTAAATTTAATTCGATTAGTGAAATAATAATTGAAATGCTTGTTTCCGCTTATATAGATAGCGAAACTAAGATGTTATGTTAATTTATTATTATTTTTAACATTTAATTTAAAAATATTAAAAAATGTTTTAATAAATTTCATAACTATTATGATTTCATTATGAATTTCACTGGTCATTTTAAGATATATTTGCATCAACTTTTAGTGCAAAAAGCATAAAGAAATATAAGTTAAAATTTACACAAAGTTCTCACATATATTTTTTTTCCAAATATTTATCTTTAGCTTGCATAGAATTTAATTTAATTTTATAAAAAGTTAACTTTTGTTTTTTTTTAAAAAAATTCACATTACTAAAACAGAGACTTTATTTAAAATTGATTTTACTTTCCTTTAAACAATAAAGGATTGATGTCATGGTATCCTTTATATATTTACATAATGATATTTCCAAATATATTTGAAAAAAAAACATTTTTAATCAATTTCTTTCAATGTGTATAATCACACATGCAGGACATATCATTGAAATTAACGTTTTGTTTACAATTTATACATAAAGGATGAAAAAAAATAAAAAATTTCTTCAATATAAAAAAACAAATTGTCAAGTACTTTTATATCTGAATTGTTCAACTAATTTAATACAACATGGTTATTTCTTTAAGAACACTACTAATATTGAATTATTTTCTTTCAGCTAGCTAGGCTAATTTCTAATACCAATTTGCATGTATAATATGCTGCCACATTATGAACCCGTACATTACAAATTTATATAATCAAACACAAGTTGCACTAAAATATAAAACATCAACATTTTGGATCTTTAGGTGGCAATATTTGTAACACTTAGAATTGTAATTCCAATCTAATACAATCCTGATTTAATGGAAATTTATTTGAATTTTTTTAAATTTATTTAAAATATATTAAATTCACTTAGTTAATTAGATCCAATTTATTTTGATTTTGATACGGGTTGACTTAGTTCGATTTGTGTCTAGGCCTACTCGACGTGGACTCAAATCGATTTGGATAGACCTAGTTTCGTGCTAATTTGGCTAAACTTAGACTCAGGTTGACTCAATCGACTTGGATCTAGACCGACTTAGAGGCCCAGGTCGAATCAGCTTAAACTAGGCTCGGGCCAACTTGGCTCGATTTTGGCCCAGGTCGACTTGGTTAGATTTGGGACCCGGGTCTACTCGGCTCGACCTAAATCTAGGCCAACTCGGTTCGACATGAACTGGGTCGACTCGACTCGACTTGGATTTAGGCCAACTCCGCTCGACCTGGACCTGAGCAGACTCAGTTTGACCTAGGCTCATGTCGGCTCAGCTCAACTTGAACTCAGGCCGACTCGGCTCAGCCTGCGCTCGGGTCAACTATGCTCGACCTGGGCTCGAGCCGACTCTGCTCGACCTAGGCTCGACCTGGGCTCGGGCCGACTTGGCTCAACCTGAGGTTGGGCAGACTTGGCTCAACCCTGGCTCGAGTAGACTTGGCTTATCTGGACCCACTTGGCTGATATGGGGTTGAGCCCACTCGACTCAAAATGGTCCTGAGTTGACTCAACTCTACATGGGCCTCGGTTGACTTGGCTCAACATGGGCCCAGGCCGATTCAGCCTAATCTGGGCCTGAGCGAACTTGGCGCTACCTAGGTCCGGTACCGACTCAACCTGGTACCAGGCCGACTCAACTTGACCAGGGCCCGTGCCCACTCAACTTGACATGGATCCGGGCACACTCGACTCGATATGGCCCCTGGTACCAGGCTGAATCAGCTTGACCTGGACCTTGGCCGACCTGGCTCCGCGGCCCCTAGTACCAGGCCGAATCAGCTTGACCTGGACCTTGGCCGACTTGGCTCCGCCTGGACCTGCCGACTTGATCTGGTATCAGGCCAACTCAACTCCACCTGGGCCTGGGCTGGCTTGACTTTGCTCGACTCGGGCACAAGCCGACTCTTATGTCAGTGTGATTTATCTACTACCAAATCAATCAGATGTACAAACCTCTCCCAAATTCTCTCTCTCTCTCTAATATATATATATATATATATGTATATGATTTCTATTGTAATTCTTTTGGAAAAGATATGTCACTTTAGGTAATATCTTTCCTTTTATTTGCATTTCTCCGAATTGTTATACGCTTATGAGTGGTGTGTTTGTAGGTATCTTGAAGTTCTTGTTGAAGCGTGTTTCAAGAAATGTTGTGTAATTCTTATTTTAGTTACGTAGGTGCTCTTGTAATTGAATAATACAAGAATTTAATGAAAAATTAAATTAAGCTTGTTTGAAATAAACTGGATGTAGATTCTTGTGGAATCAAACGAGTATAAAAAAATCAATATATTTCTATCATTTTTATCTTGATTTTCTTTGATTCATTTTAACTATTGTCATTACTTATATTTATCTTCAATATCAAAATTTTCAAAAAAAATAAAATATTTTAATCACAAAAGGTCAAATTTTTAAACCAATTCACCTTTTTTTTTATTGTGATTTTAGCCGTACTTTCTTTTAAAACACAAACACGCACACACAGTATAACAAGTAGAAAATTTTCTGACTAAACATAAAAGTCACTATTTCATCAACACTTGAGTGATCAACATGATTTGCAAGATTTTAGAGCTCATGCAACACCATTATGCTTCTCACTTGAATGATCACACATTCACTTTAGCAATGACACACGTGCATGAGGGACATCACTTTCAGATAAGGAGTTGTCTTGACCCTCTCTCGCTCAAGCTACAACATTTTTCTTAAGTTAAAAATCACATCACTTCACTTGAGCAATGGTGAATAGTAAATGTAATGAGTGGTAAGTCATCATTTATATGTATAGAGAAAATAAACACGAGTTAACAAAATTTATAATTAAATTAATCTAAAACCTAATTTGTATGGTTGAAAATCTCCTAATTAAAATTTAACAACATATACACTTCCCATTATTCCATTCCATATGTCATATGTAAAGGTATACAATTTTCAATATACAATTTCAAACTACATTCTTCACACTTCTAAACAATTATTTTATATTGATTTAAAAGCTAACATTAATTTTCATTACATAGTGGTAGCATGTATGCTAGTTAAAGCTTCCAATGTCATTTTTAGAAATCTAGTAGTGCTTTAAGTAATGCACCAACTACCTACAACATCTCCTTTTTAACAAACCACCCAAAGGATAGAAGAAAAATAATTATTCATAATAGAAATTAAACTACTTACCAAGATCTCACTTTTTTTCTCCCTCTATCATACTCTTGATCTCAATATCTCCTCAGTATTACAAGTAATCAAAATTTTCCTCTAGACAGTCCAGATAAATAAATTTTAAAAAGATGAATCTTTGAATGAAATAAAAAATAAATTTATAATATAAATATAGACTTTTATTTTTATTCATTTAAAATTTATTTTTAAATAAAACTCAAGCCATACCGTTTATATAATTTAAAGGGATAAAGTAGGTTGTGACCTTAGTATGCTTTAGGGTACCAATATTTGTGGTTATTAATACAGACCAATTCTTTTATTTTGCCTAGGAGTTTGAATTAATCAGAAGTTAATGCAAATTCAATACAAATTCAATGCAGATATTTCTATATGGGAAAAAGTGGTTCTTGTTAAGCCACTTGTCCAATCCATTATCCATGAGGACCTCACATCATGCTTATTTGCCAAAATTAAATCACCCTATCGTCACGTTCAATCAATTCAATTCTAATATTTTCATATATTGTTGAATGATTTGATAGCTTTATGTTGAGGAGAAAAAAAATATAGTTTATTAAATGAAAAAGTCATTAAGTATTAATTCACTAACTAAATTTAATAAAGAAATAAATTTTTATTTTCTTTTTGATATTACCATACCACATCACATATTTAAGAGGATTTACATCCAAATCCAAATAAATTAGTTTGATGTAGTACTGGATTTCTTTAAATTTAATCTCAGATTTCTATTGTGGCTGTTAATTAATTTTTTCTTTTTATAGCAAATTTATTCAAATCCTACTGCTTATGCAACAACTTTGTTCTCCACTAAAAACCTTAGTTCCTAATTAAAATTAATAAGCCTTAAAAAATGGAGATTCTAAAAATTTCCTTTTATAAAAATAAATAAAAATTCTTTCTAAAGGTGATCTGTAACATCCCATAATTTACATATAACTATTACAATACCGGTTCTACATATTTCTATACAAGCTTACCGTTTTTCAAAATATTCCTAATATTTACAATATAAGTTTCAAAATCAACGCCTTAAAACTCTTCTGATCCTCAGACACCTGTAAGATCATCTGCTCGTGTACGTAGTACAGTCATCGCAGTTCAAACACAGCAAGAAAAGCAAGGGTAAGCTAGTGAAAATAGAATTTTATAATATACGCAATTAAATCAAAAGAGAAAACCAAGTTACATGATCAATTTCTCAAATTATACAATCTTTTTCAAATCCCAACATTAAAACAATCACATAGATCTCACATGGATCTACACATCCAAGATATTCAACAAACAACGTCTTCCGGAAGACCCGTATTAAGTAAGTCCTACCAGAGACTATCACCTGATCCAAAGATTACCAGCAAATCCAACATAAAGGATCAGGGTAAGTTCAATACAACCCAAGCCGTGCATCTCATATGTCACGGTGTGCATGAACTCCCCCATCAGCTTCTCACCACCTGATATCTTAGTCTATGTGACTTAGATCATCAGTGAAGCTCGGAGATCTCTGTTACCACATAGGCATCAATACTTAATACACAGCAAACATCAGTCCATACATTATCCCAAATGTATGAATTCAATTTCATACCATTTCGTCATACAATATCATTCAAAAAGTTATCCACAATATTCAAAAGTTTATTTGACATAAGAAAATAACACTTTAATACTAAATCATCAAAATTCAATATTTCCTCAAATTTAAATAATATATAAACAAACAACCCAATATAAATAAACACACAACATCCCTGCAAGATAAATTGAATATTGGGACCACGTCCCTTCCGCATTCAGATCTTCTATCTTAGGGTGCTATTAAAAATTAAATTTAGCTTCCCTTACCTCAATTGCTTGCTTTCCAAGCAACTTTTAGAATTTTATTCCCCACCGTTTGGATAAGCTTCAAGATTTACGGGCCTAATGCAAATTATCCAAACAGAACAAAATTTCAGTATATAATAGAATAAGTTGAGAGGATTAAACTTCTCAACTGACCCCACCAAGATTGATGACTAAATCCTAAAGAAAAATAGAGAACAAAGGATATTTAGAGTAAAAATGAACTTACTCTGTTTGAAAATCTGATCGGGTAGAAATGTTCCTTAACTCTTCTGCTACAGCGTGGTATGATCAGATTCTAAAATAGATGAAGATTGGGAGAGAAATTAAGAGAGAGGGAGAGAAGAGAATTGGAGAGAGAGAGAGAGAGAGAAAGAAAGAATGTGTGTGATGGCGGGTCTTTGGCTTCTGCTTCTTTTTTATACTGTTACATTATCTCCAACTACAAAAATTTTCGTCCTCGAAAATGAACATACCAAGAAAGAGATTGGGGTATGATGCTCGTATCTCCTCTTCAATTTCCCAAGTGGAGTCTCCAGATATGAGATCCCACAATACTTTCACCATGGAAATACTTATTCCACGAAGTTGTTTCACTTGTGAATCTAAAATTCTGATTGGCTTCACTTCAAACGACAAATTTTCTTTGACCTGGATGGAATCAGACTCTAGAATGTGGCTAGGATCAGGTACATACTTTCTTAGCTGGGATACATGGAAAATATTGTGAATGTTAGCTAAAGAAGGAGGCAGAGCAATTTCATAAGCCACAGGGCCTATTCTCCTGAGAATTTGATAAGGTCCTATGAACTTAGGAGTCAATTTCTTGGATTTGAGTGCTCTTCCTACACCAGTGAACGGTGTAACTCTCAAAAAGACATGCTCACCCGCAGAGAATTCTAAAGGTCTTCTTCTTTGATCTGCATAAGATTTTTGTCTGCTAAAAGATGTTTTCAATCTTTCCTGAATCATTTTGACTTTCTCATTGGTTTGTTGTATTAATTTTGGTCCAATTAACACACTTTCACCATCCTGAAACCAACACAAAGGTGTCCTGCACTTTCTCCCATACAATGCCTCGAAAGGAGCCATTCCTATGCTAGCTTGGTAACTGTTATTGTAAGTGAACTCTACCAAAGGTAGAATTTCATCCCAACTGCCCAAATGATCTAACACACAAGTCCTAAGCAAATCCTCTAAGGACTAGATAGTTCTCTCTGATTGTCCATCAGTTTGAGGATGGTACGCTAAACTAAGTCTGAGTTTAGTCCCCAAAGCTTCTTGAAGTGTTTGCCAGAATTTGGAGGTGAATCTAGGATCTCTATCTGAAACTATGCTGGAGGGTACACAATGCAATCTGACTATTTCATCTATGTAAATTTGGGCCAACTTTCGCATAGAGATTCTCAATTCTATAGGTAGGAAGTGTGCCGTCTTTGTCAACCTGTCCACTATGACCCAAACAGAGTCATGCTTCCTCAAAGTACGTGGTAAGTGGGTAACAAAATCCATTGAGATACTATCCCACTTCCACACTGGAATGTCTAACTGAGTTAACATGCCTCCAGGTCGTTGATGTTCAATCTTTGATTTCTGACAAGTCAAGCAAGCATCTACAAACTTAGCTACATCATTCTTCAGGCTATGCCACCAATAAGACTTCTTGAGATCTTGATACATCTTGGTCATTCCTGGATGTAAACTGAGTTTGCTTTTATGACCTTCAGATAACACTGTTTGCTTTAGTTCATTATCCTCTGGTATGCATATTCTATTTTTGAATCTCAAAATACCATCCACTCCTAAAGAGAAGTCTTTAGCTTTGTCAGTATTTAATAAGCCCATGAAGTTCTTCAATTTTGAATCTTCCAACTGCTTCTCCTTCACCTTCTCTAGAAATTCATTAGTTATAACAAGTGTATTACAACTAATGCAATTTGAAGACATGGAAACCTCCAAATTCATACTCCTGAAATCTTCAATCAATGCTAGCTCTCTAATCATAAGCGACGACATTTGTATCTTTTTACGACTCAACGCATCTGCAACAACATTTGCCTTCCCAGGATGATATATTAGCTGAAAATCATAGTCTTTTAAAAATTCAATCCATCTCCTCTGCCTCATATTTAACTCCTTCTGATCAAACAAATACTTCAAGCTTTTATGATCACTAAACACATTAAAACTAACTCCGTAAAGAAAATGTCTCCATATTTTTAAAGCAAAGACAACTGCTGCCAATTCTAGATCATGAGTTGGATAATTTCTTTCATGCACCTTTAGCTGACGAGAAGCGTAGGCAACAACTTTCTTATTCTGCATCAAAACACAACACAATCCCTGATAGGAAGCATCACAAAAAACTTCAAAAGACTGATTGGTATCAGGGATTGTTAATACAGGAGCATTAGTCAACCTTCTTTTCAACTCTTCAAAAATTCTCTCACATTATTCAGTCCATGCAAAAGGATGATCCTTTATAGTCAATTGGGTCAAAGGGGCCACTATTTTAGAAAAACCTTCTATAAATCTCCTGTAATATCCTGCTAACCCGACAAAGCTTCTAATTTCAGTAACTGTTTTAGGACGTTCCCACTGAAGTACAACCTCCACTTTAGAAGGATCTACTGATATTCCCTGTGCAGAGATGACATGTCCTAAAAATTGTATTTCTGACATCCAGAAGTCACATTTTGAAAGTTTAACATATAATTGTTTTTCTCTCAAAATGTTCAGGACAGTTCTAAGATGTTCTGCATGTTCTTCCCTTGTACGAGAATAGATCAAGATGTCATCTATGAACACTACCACAAACTTATCAAGAAAATGTCTGAATATCCGATTCATATAATCCATGAAAATAGTTGGAGCATTGGTCACACCAAATGGCATAACCAGAAATTAATAGTGACCATACCTTGATCTAAAAGCAGTCTTCTAAACATCTTCCACTTTCACTGAAATTTGGTGATAACCTGAGCGTAGATCTATTTTAGAAAAGACAACTGCTCCATGCAACCGATCCAACAGATCGTCAATTCTAGGAAGAGGATATTTATTCTTTATTGTTAACTTGTTTAATTGTCTGTAATCTATGCATAGACGTGACGAACCATCTTTCTTCTTCACTAATAGCACAGGAGCTCCCCATGGAGAAACACTAGGTCGAATGAATTGCTTCTCCAATAAGTCTTCTAGTTGTTTCTTCAATTCAGCTAACTCCGCTAGTGCCATTCGATATGGAGAAATTGACACTGGGCCTGCTCCAGGAATCAAGTCTATTGCAAACTCTATCTCTCTTTTAGGTGGAAGTCCAGGAATCTCATCAGGAAATACATCCATAAACTCCTGAACTACAAACATATCCTTTTGTACTTTATCAGTAACTATAGAACAAGCCAAAAGCATAAAACATTATGCACCTTCTTGTATCTCTCTCAAACTGATGAGCTGAGATAACCTGCATTCCTTCTAATCCAGGGAAAATTAACTTCTTTTGACCACAATCTATAAGGATATGATTAGCAGACAACCAATCCATTCCCAATATAACCTCCAAATCTTTTAGAGGTATACAAATCATGTTGATCTTGTATCTATGCCCATCTATAATTATTGGACATTCAGCACACATGGAAGAAGTTATTATAATACCTTCTGTTGGTGTAGATACCACCAACTCAAATTCTAATTCTCGGACTGGCAACTTAAGTTTCTTAGCAAAATCAAAAGATATAAAAGAATGGGTTGCCCCAGAACCAAACAATACAAATAACTGTGTTCCGAGGACAGAACAAATACCTCTAACAAGGCTATCAGATTGCGAAGCTTTAGCTCCACTAATAGCAAAAACTCTGCCAGCAGCTTTGAGTTTTTTTATTACTATTTTTTTGTACTTGCTGCACTCTGCCAAAATTTGGAGCTCCCAATTGGACACGACAGTATTTTGTTGCATGACCATACCTGTGACATCTATCACATGTCACATTTGACACTGAATGAGGGCAAAATCTAACAACATGTGGCCCACCGCATCTAAAACATTTGAAATTAGTTGGTGATTGAGAACTAGGTCTTCCGCTGCTATAAGATTGAGGTCTGAAATAAGGTTTCTTTCTATCTTCATATTTAGGCATGCTTTTAGAAGGTCCTCCCACTTGAGGCTTAGCAAGTCTGCTACTATTTTTCAAACTCTCCACTACTTTTGCTTTCTCCACTAGAGCAGGGAAATCTCTAATGGACATAGGAATCACCACTTCTTTAAGTTCTTGCTTCAACCCAAACTCAAATTTTCTACATCTCCAAGCCTCAGTCATGGTCTGGGTGTAAAATCTAGCTAGGTGTTTGAACTTAGTAGCATATTCAGTGACTGAAAGATTTCCTTGTTCTAGCTGCATGAATTCAATTTCTTTTGCATACCTGACACTATCAGGAAAATACTCCTTTAGGAATCTTACTTTGAAGTTCTCCCAAGTGGCATCTTCTCCTTTGTCTTCCATCATTTGCTTCATGCCTATCCACCAGAATTCAGCTTCTTCAGTTAGTACATAAATGGCATAGGATAACTTTCTCTCTTCAGGGCATTGAGTAGCTTCAAAGATTCTGTCTATGTCTCTCACCCACTGGTCTGCTCCATCTGGATTTACCTTGACATTAAGTCTAGCCGGATTGTGTCTCATAAAATCCTCCAGACTAAAGGTATGGGGTTGTTGATGAAGCTGAGATGCTTCAGCTGCTAATATAGTAGTTTCTAATTGATGAAGGGCGGTTTGATGCTGTTGTGCCATAGTAGCACTCTGTTGTTGCAAGGCTGTTGCCATTATCACTATTGCCCGAGCTAAGTTGGGCATATCTACTGGCGGAGGAGGAGTAAGTGGACTACGTGCCATCTACTAAAAACGTAAAGAATTGGGTTAGAAATTACTAAAATTTTCAGCTACATCTTTAAGACAAATTAACTTAAAATAAATAATCACACAAAATAGATACAAAATCAATCAAGACTTATCTCTAAAATGTACTCTAACTGTACCGTCCTGGTAGTCGGGAGTGATGACGTGGCAGCAAGCTATTATGAAGGCGTGTTGAGCGGGGCCCATGGCTGGCAGAAGGGAAGGAAGTCGGGGGGCTCGAGTGGTCGCCAGGTATTGAGTTGGCGTGCTCCGGGCTCGTATTGAGATGAGGTCGCCGGATGCGAACCCAGACGACCTCGTGGTTAGAGATCGCCGAAACAAGGACATCACCGAAGATGAAGTCAGATAGTAATTTCCTAGCTAGCCAGAGGATGAGGTCGGGAGGCAGCTTACTTGAACATACACGGTGAAGCAGGTAGAGTAGATCATGAAGGCGGCCGGCGAGACCGCAGGGAAGGTGTATAGGAAGGCACCCGATCTCGCCATGCAGAAGAGATCACGCTCCAAGGCAGCTTTGCGCTCCATGCGTAAGTAACTTAGCCAAAAGCCTGAAGAGTAAGAAGCGGCGCCCAAGTCAAGGATGCTCCAGATGGTGACACGTGTACAGCCGGATGCAAGCCACGTGTCCAGATGTGTAACTGTCAGGAAAGAGAAAGTGCCCAGGTATATAAGAGTTTCCAACGAACTTTGAGGTACGCACGCGTTTAGATTACTTCTTTACAACTGTAAGAACGAGAGTACGCTGAGAGAGAACTTGGCACGGTTCCTTAGAGTTCTTGAGTTTTTCTCTTAGTAATTGGTGGTTCAGTCGCTGACTTGGGCGTCGGAGCGTGATCAGATTCTAAAATAGATGAAGATTGGGAGAGAAATTAAGAGAGAGGGAGAGAAAGAAAGAATGTGTGTGACGGCGGGTCTTTCGCTTCTGCTTCTTTTTTATACTGTTACATGATCCTAAATAGTATAACCACAAAAATAAAGAAATTAAATTACCTAAGTTAGAGTTTCAGAGACTACATTTTTTCTTTTCTAGATTAAGAATCTTTTGGACTAATTTTGTCATAAAACCATGTAAATAAGAAAAATATGAAATTAATTGAAAAATTTATAAAAATTACACCAAATTTCTATAAAATAGTTATCCATAAATTAATTTAAATTGTGAAGGAATCAATTTTATCTTTCTATATTTTAAAAAGTACTTATGAAAAATGGGTCCATATATATCCTAAAATTCAATGAGATTTAGCTTTATGTTGCCTTAAAAACGAATGAAATGCGTCTCTATAAATTTTTATAAACTAATTTTAATTTATCAAAAAAAATATTTTTTCTCTTCAAAGTTTTTATAAAAATGTTCATTCTAAAATAATTATAATCTAATTTTAGTTCATTCTATGTGTGTGTTGGTGAAGAGTGGAACATGGCAAAAGAAGAAGGTGTGGATTATGCAGGTATCAACTCATCTCAACCATGACACATGCATTTTGTTAGTTGACACAACACATTGTTTAAGTTTTGCTTCTTGCTTAATTTGCTTCCAAAACCATAACAATATTTCATGTTTTTAATTTGTTTGTGGTCCCATAATGGGACCAGCCATGTGCAGTTTGGGACCTTTGTGGACATGTTTTCCTGTGTCAATAACTCAATATCCTAAGCCACACGCAACCAACACCGACTTGCTGTTTCTTCTTGTTCTTGTTCTGTCAAACTCAGACTTCTTTATGTTCTAAGTTATGTTCTGTAGACTAGGAAAGTTATGTTCACTCATAAACACTTTAATAGATTATTTAATAAATTTGTGATGTTTAGATTTGGTTAAGGTAAATGCTAGTTAACTACAAGTACCTCAAAAAATTAAAAGGTTTTTTTTTGGGGGGTTAAAATTTGCTATCTCATAAATTTTAATATTTTTAATCACTATCCTTAGTACTGCTTATCAAAACCTTTTAAATAAATGTTTTGTTTATTATTTTATGTTGATAGATGAATCTGCATTATGTATTTTTTTAAAGAAGTATTTTTGTTTACTGTTTTATATTTGAAATATGAAATAGCATCATGTGTTTTTTTAATCATAAGGTTAAAGTTTGATTTAAGTTTTGTTTATAAAAAATACATTTGGTAAGATAATCCTATCTTTTAAATGAATAAACCATCAGTTTTTTTTTTTTTTAAGTATAATTATCTCTTTTAAAGGATTCATTTTCTTATCTTTGAAGATAAATTTTGTTCTCATCTAGGTATTGGGATACTTTGTTTATGTTATTTAATAAGGTCGGCCTTTTGTTTATCTCGTCATGTAAAGTCGGTCTTTTGTTTATGTTATTTTATAAGGTTAGTCTTTTTTGCCACCACCACTTTTGTTTAACCAAATTAAAAATATAGTAAATTAATTAATTAATCAGTTAAAACTCTAAAATGTCACACTTTGAAATTTAAAAGACAACCATAGTCACTTCCATCTATACATGCTTAATAGCGGATAACCCGAAACCAATATTTTCTTTGATTCAGTGACAAAAATTTCGATCAAATCACGATATAAGCAAGACCATGTCCGCAATTGAACCAAAGAAGGCTTCTTGAAACCTTTGGAGCACTCTATCCCATTTTTCGGTAGTCCCAAATGCAAACAAATTTTCACGGCCGTGTACTTGCCATCTTCGACATTCTTGTCATAACATGTTTTATCAATACTTCAAGAATTGTTGAATTAGCTCATCACTAATTAATGACTGGAGGCCATTGCTAACAGACATTCCTTGCTTCTACGGGCATCAATAGAGATAAGACAAGATTGAGGTTAATTTCATAGAAGCATTTTTATTAGGTGCGAAGATGGGGATTAGGTTTTCGTTGATGTTGATGATTATGTCTAGCAATGGATGGGCGTTAGTGACAATTTTGATGGGTCTTAGGATTGTTCATTTTTTTGTTAAGGATGAGGAGAACGTGATGCAAAGAAATTTTTTACCTATGTCTCATCTTATGGAGGTAGGAAAAGTTTTACATAGCCCCACGATGGATGTCATTGTTTTGATCTAGGAGTATTGAGGCCTGAGCTCAAGTATTTAGTATGTCCCTTTTTATTTTTCAATTATTCGTTTTAATCTAATATTTGCTCATTTCTCATTACTAATTATGATTCATACAAGGCATTAGTTTTAGTCTCTATTCATTACATTTATTACTAATTATGCCTCTTTAATCTCATAATTTGTTGATAACTGTCGTTTAACCGTCCAAATTAAAAACATTCCAGTGTAATCCGTCTAACGCAATGATAGACTGTCAAACGCCAAAGAGATGATAGTATAGTTGTGGTCAGATAATCCCAAGTCGTCTCCCAACGAATCCAATAGTGAGTCCAGTGAACAAAATTCAAAAAAATATCTGCAAGCAATGAGAATTAATAATAACAGTAAAGGAAAGTGGGTTGTAATTGTAAAGCAAGAAAATATAAAAGATGATTTAAAATAGTAGAGAACACAGGTTAACTTCCAAGTTCCTCCTCCAATGAGTTCTTCACAGGTTATCTAAAGATGATCACCATTCAATTCTCACACAAGGTTAAACTAAATCAAACATGTGTCAATCTAATTCAACAGAATCTTATCATCAAAACATGTGTCTGCTAATGTATTTAGTAGCCCACTTTGTTTCATGCGTATTGATGGACTTTTCTACGACAAGTGCACCACGTTGTCAGAAGTAATAATTTGTTCCTAAGGACATATATCAAACCCACAAGGAACATTTGAATAATCAAGTAAAAGATTCACTAAATAAAAAAATAGAATAATAAAGTTGGTTAGGATTGCAATGATTAATAAGAAAACAAGTAAAAGAGTGTGTTGCTTCAATTGGAAAAATAGGGATTGAGATTCATCTTTCTCGTTCTTTTGTATTTGGATTAGCATGACAATTTCGTGTCCTTTGATTGATATTGATGCCCGTATAAGAATCATTTATATTGATTCCTCGCATATAAAATTAGTAAGAAGTCTCCTAAATATTGATTCCTCACATATTTATAAAAACTCCTTATCATTAAGATCAGACATTGATAGCAATTAACATTTCAAATCTATTCCTAGCATTCAAATATGTTAATAATTATCATTTGGGTAAAAACTTAGAATTACTTTCCAGTCAAATCTAAATTTTGAGATCCTGGTAAACCAAGTAACGACAATACCAATCATCAATCAAGAACAAAATATTATGTTTAAATATCACCTCAATACATAATAAGAGTTTGAACAGATTACTCTCAATCTCAAATGGTAGAATTAAGCACACATGATGGTTGTTACAAACAGGGAGAGCAAGAAAAGAAGATTCCAGATGTTTCTCCTTGACGGCTGCCTCCTCTAGGGTTTCTAACACTTCTTATTCTCCCAATTGGATTACAATTCACTCAATGGTGTTTTCCTCAAAATATTGTGTGTCTAGGGTTGTGCCTCAACCCTCCTATTTAACCTAATTGACTTGGGCTAAGTGACTTCTCGCTTGAGTGTTATTGGGCTCGCCTGGGCAAGAAGCTCGAAAAAAAGGCACAACGTCACTAGAGCAATCTCACTTGGACGAGATTGAGCTTGCTTGAGCGAGATCCTCTGGGGGCATCTGGCTTAGGCGAGTTTGGGCGAGCTTTGGTGAATGTTGGAGTGTTCCAACTTTCCCATTTTAGCTTTATATATTCTCCTTTTGCCCAATCATCTCCATTCTTCTCTAGAATCCTGAAATTAACACAAATTTGGGAATAAATTGTTCATATTCAAATTAAAATAAAAAAAAAATATGTAAAAAGGTATGAATTCATAAATTAGGGGTTATTTTATGTTTATTTTATCAATTAATATCCACAAGTGTCTATATTTTAATATGAAATATTACTGAAATCTGACACATATCACATATACTTCATGGGAATGCTTATCTCCTCTCTCTTCACGTGTCCAAAAAATTAATTAGAACAATGCAAACTAAATAAGAAACCAAAGTTTAGGACAATGAAGACTCTCAATCATGGCTTCAAGTACAACCTCTAACAAAACCAGTTTTTCAGGAGATTAGAAAATTAAAATAATTGCTACAGAAAACTGAAAAACAAAACTTTTATTTATCAAAACATCAAAACTCAACGGGGAATTATAAAGGAATCAACTAAAAAGGTTTAGCCTTCCATGCTAATAAAAAACAAGAATAATATAAAAAAAGGTCTAGAATGTGTTTTCTACTATGAAACACCATCCAAAAGCTCTTCTTTTCCGTCATCTGAATTCTCTTTTATAATCTTCTTTTCCTTGCACAAGATTGGATTAAAAATCTACCTTATGATATTGTTTTACAATTATTACATGTTTTTTTCCTATTTCAAATAATTAAACAAATATCTTCATTACAAAATTGTCATAGATTTTATTCTTGCTTCTCTTCTAGATATATTGTTTCCAATTTGTTTCTCTTCTCAATAAATGATTCTGAATGAAGAAGATAAGTGCAAATGAAAGAGAAAATTGAGAAAGAAGGATATGAGTGTGGATGAAATAGATGAGTACAAGGAGATAAGTGTGAGTAAATTTATATAAAAGTGAAAAAGAAAAATTATATATTTTGATTGGTTAAATTGAGCTTTTAGATTAATACTAATATAATTTACATTCTCTCTAATGCAAACATACAAATTCGTAACATATAAATAAAATTAGTGTCGGTTGAGTTAACACTAACTTACACAAATATAGAAAATATGTTATATTAGTGTCGACCTACTTGATACTAACTTGAATAATAAAATAAATAAAATTAATGTTGACTTAGTAAATACTAACTTAAATAAATATAAATATTAAAAATAAATAAGATTAGTGTCACTTATCTTGTTTATTTTTAATAATAATTTTAATTAGTGTTAACTAAGCCGACGTTAATTCGACACTATCCCAAATATTTTTACTTATTAAAAAGAGTTCAAATAATTAATCTTAACTTAGAGTTGGCTAAACTAATTCTATTGGTGCCCAACATTAAGTAGACTTTATCATCGTTGGTTAAACTAATTTTAATTCGACATTAATACAAATATTTATTTATTAAAAAAAATTAAAAAATAGTTAGTGTCGGATTTAAAGTTAGCTAAGCATGTTATCTAACATTAAGTGAATATTAAGTTAATTTGATTTTTTTTATAATAGGATGTTACACGTTATTATAATTTATTTATTTGTTTTTAACATGTGTTTAAGTAGTTATATTTCCTTTTCTAATAAAGTTTAGGTTTGGAGATATATAATTGTATTACCAACATTTTCTCTTCACATTAGAAATGTCTCTCTCATATACATATACATTTAATGTTTCTCCCCTGAATCGATTGTATCATATGATAACCTTTCAATAGTATTGCAAGAATGTGAGAAAGTTTAATTATAATCAAAATATTAAAGCTAATAACTTGATTTGCGTATGAATTTAATTACAAATATCACATCATTTTTTAAAACAAGTAATTTCTAATTAATAAATATATTTTTTTGTGATATTTATAATCAAATATATAATCAAAACCATGTCACTTTCAATTTAACAGTTACAATCAAATATTTATATTTCTCACAATTATTAAAAATCATAAGCTATAAACCATATTAAGTAAACAATAATAATGCTTAAATTGTTCACAAAAATGCTACTAATCCCATAGTTCATACCAAACTAAGAAGAAGAAACAACATAAATTAATCCCAAGCTAAAATTAAACACATGAGATAATGAGATTATAATAAACATTACTCTAAATAAAAATCACTTGAAAATCATTGAATAGAAAGCAATTTTAAAAACAAAAAAGAATTAGTTGCTATATTGACTAAATTAAGTATCATTTTAAAAACTAAAAGAATTTTGATTTCTAAATTAATTTTTATTATTCATAAATAATTTCTAAATTAGTATCTAATTAGTTACCAAGGTTTTTGCTACTAAATTTAGAATTTAAATAATTGGTAGTTAGTAGTTAATTAAATACCAATTTACAAACTATTTATAATAAAAATTAAATTAAAAACCAATAATTTTTTAAAATAATTTTTAATTCAGTTACTATATGAACTAATTATTTTTAATCTTTAAAATTGATTTTTCTTTAGTAATTTTTTATTATTAATTAATAAAATTATTATTTTTAATCTTTAAAATTAGTTTTTATTTATTGATTTTTTTAGTGTTAATTAATAAAAATCACTATTAATTAATAATGTGGAATGATTAGACCTATGGCAATGCCCCACCACCAAACATATTAGGAGAAATCTAAGTGTCGGCAAAATGGTTTTCCTTATTTGAATTCAACTTTTGCAAAATGACTTTATTAGCTTTTGTTTCTGAGATTAAACTCTAAAAGCTATTATCAACTTCTCTAAAGAGAATAAAAGAAGCTAATATCAAATCATGGAAATAAACTCCTGTATATGATTAATGAATGATACGTAATCATCGTAAACAATTTTGTCTTCGTCATTAGTGGGCTACTTCAAATAGTTAACCTAAAATCTTACATTGAAATGATGCAAACAATAATATCTATTTAACAAAAAATTTCATTTTAATTTTCATAAACTTACTTGATTAATAACCGTCACAATAATATCACTACAAGAAAATCATTAAATAAAAACTAATTTTATAAAAAAAAAATAATTAGTTGATATATTGACTAAATTAAAGATATTTTAGAGACTAAAATAATTTTTTTTTTTAAATTAGTTTCTATTATCGTTAAATAATTTCTAAATACCAAGGTTTTAACTACCAATTATTTAGATTCTAAATTTAGTAGCAAAAACATTGGTAGCTAATTAGATATCAATTTAAAAACTATTTAACAATAATAGAAACTAATTTAAAAACCAATAGATCTTTAATTTAATAATTATAACAATTAATTATTTTTTTTCTTTAAAACTGATTTCTATTGAATGATTTTTTTCTCTCTATAAATAATACGAGAATTTGACTAAATGGATTGGAAGATACTCGTAGCATGATAAAAAAAAAATAAAAATGTATGCATTAACAAGAAGGAATAACTGGTTTTAGAAAAAGGAAAAAGAAAAGATAACAGAAACCCTAATGGAAAGAAAAGAAAAGGATGTAGATATGAAGAAAGATGAAAAGATTGTTGATAGCAGCATATGTGCACATGGTAGTGAGCTTTATTTGCAGTGTGCTTGTGTTGGGTTTGGAGTACAAAGCATGTTGTTCTTGAGCTGTTCTTGGATTTTTGGGGTCACAGCATGAAAGATTGTTGGCATGCGCAAACACTTTAAATGGAGTCACCAATATATCATTGCCCAATTATAGCTTTTCTGATTGGACATATAAAGAGATTTTAAAATGAAGTGCCATGTTTTAAATAACATTATATGAGAAAAGGAAAATACATACATCAATACACTAATTTGCAAGAAAATTTAAAAATTAGAAAAATTATACGAAAGAGTTTCTATAAATTAATTTAAACATAAGTGAATTTCATTTTATGAATCTTTTTCTTTCCTAAGTTTTTATGAAGAAATTTGTTTAGGTACATCTATTTCTAAAATTTTATTTAACTCTTATCCTATTTCATATGGTATTTTTGTATGATATCAAATTTTAAAATGCGTATATTTTTAAGGAATATTTCTAATTGAAATTAGTAAAAATAAATTATATAAACTAATTTTTAATTAGTGTAAATTTAACTATTTTTCTTGTATTTATTAATAAAGAAATATCATATGAAATATCTTTCTGTAAGAACTCATGTTGTTATCTTTCTTTTAAAACAACAACTTTTATTCTAATTCTTCTTTCTTTCTCTTTTTTTTTGTTACCATCATATCATACTTATTGTCGATGAAAAATATAATATAATCTGAAAAAAAAATCTTTTGAGTAAATTAGTCAGTTCTCTCTTCTTCTTTTTTTTTTAACTTTTTTTTTTTTACATTTTGAATACATATTTTTTTAGGATACATATGAAACCCAAGTTAAATAAATGTATCTCGATTAGTCTAGATCTATGGTGATATATTTTGTTTGTAAATCAAGTTTTTTTCTGACTAAGTTAAAACCTTTTTTTTTTAACTTTTCAGAGTTTTAGAGAAATTATATGAAAAAAAAATAAAGAATCTAAATATAAGGGATTTTGATTTAATTAGTTAATCTTATTTAAATTTAAAAGGATATGTGGAAAATATAAAAATGGAATTTTCTGTTTTTATTTATTAAATATAGAATAACTAGGAGAAGAATATTTACTTTATCTTTGTCTACCCGTTCAATAATACTTGATAAATAATTCGATTTTTTACTTTATAAAATTAAGATAATTTTACAGGTTAATTATCAACGTAGTTAAAATTTTAAAAAAAATCTAGATGAATAAGTCATGTTATTTGGATACAATTTAAGTATACTGTAATTAGATTTTAAATAATATTAACTTGAGTTAAATTTCTTCATAATGAAATTGTTTCAAATTGAGATAACTGACAGATTTTACTCATTTTAGTTATTAACCTATGAAATGATCATATTTTAGTAAAAAATCAAAATAATTCGTACTAATATTATGATTAAATTTTCTTTTAAAAATTACTTAATTTTAAACCTAATCAAGAACTCACAAAACTTTAGTAATATGTTTGTATATATAGATGACTTAGTATGATTTAAGGAAGTGGTGATTATTTATTGAAGGCTTAGAAAGGTGACTTGTTCTTAGGAGTCTTTAATTAAATGATTTAGTCTCTTAACCACCACTAACCTAAAATAAGTGGTTTTATTAGGAGGTTGATCTATCTAACAGTCCACGAATTTTCAAGAACTGTGTGAACACCTCATTATCTCAATAGGTCTATTTGAAGGCCTAATAAAAAACCAATCATTTTAAAATTTTGTTGACTTTATAGAATTCAAGTTGTTTCCCTTCTAATGATGTACTTTTAAATAATTACTAAATGGACCCAATAAAATATTTTTGCATATTTTATTTATATTTTATCTCGTGTTAATAACTTTCATAAAATTTTAATTCTTTTTTCTGATTTGTCTAGTTTCTTTTATTTACAAAAAATAGGATTATTAAGAAATAATTTATAATTATGTTAAAAAAAAAAAAAAAACATTTTAGTTTATTTTTAAAAAAAATTGAATTACAACTAAATAGAATTGTTTAAAGTGAATTTTATATTTTATATGTTTTAGAATAAAATATTTATTTATTTATAATAATTCAAACAATTTAAATTGAATTTGGAGTAATTCGGTTTTGTTCAATTCTCTCAAATTATAACATACTTTATAGAAACCATACCTAATCAGTTATTGACTTATTTGGATATATTCATACATCAAGGTCCAACCCTAATTCAACCAGTGTCAACAACTTTTTATTGGCAATTGATTACTGCATCCAATAATTTTTTATCGTCACCCAATTAACTTTCAAATTTTCAAAATTATCCTTATTTTGAAATTAAAAATCTATAACTAAAAATTATATCCTGAAAAGGAAAATTTAAAATAAAATTTTGAAATAAAATTTAAAAACTAAAATCTCTTTCTGGAAAAACAATTCCAAAATAGAAAAAATGCATTTTTGGAAAACAAAATCCAAAAAACAGATTTTGAAAACGTATTCACAACAGGGATTTAGGTAACATATTCTAGAGAGGGATGATAGACGGGTCAGTCCGGTAGTTTTTTCTTTACCTACCACTGGTCGGTCAAAAATGGGTGGGTTGGACTAGTCTATCAAGGTTATAGGGTTGAAATCAGTAATCTAATCTAGTCTCTCATAGGATGAAATGGTGAGTTGATCCCTTTGTTATTTTGCAATTTTTCATTCATATCACTTTTTAAACAATAAAAATTGTAAGAAAAAATAATAAATTAAATTAAACTTTAATATTTTAATTAAAAAAGGTTTAATATTTAAAAAATAAAATAAATATCAACGATACTTTAGTTAGGAATGACAAAGAAAGACCGACCATACGGAATCGGCCGCATTCTACTAAGAAAAATGCGGGATGAGCTGCCTTTTTCAACCCGCTAGTCCGTTTTGGCCCGTCCCACATAATCAACCGTCTGTGCGGGCCAAGTGTGGGACAGGACGGATTGACCCGCAGAACTTAAAAACTAGAAATTTATTTTTGCATCCCCATATTTTCTTCATGGAGCCTTATATTTTTCATTCTAGAATTTTTACTCATATCTTATTATGCATGTGTTGTGAGAATAATTTTGTGAGACGATTTATCTAATGCATCTAAATAAATAAAAAATTAAATTTTTCAAAATTTCTATTTAAAAATATATTTTTTACTAATTTTTAAAAAAATATTTCTTATATGGGTTGGCCCGCAAACCCATAGGTCAATCCTTATGCAGGGCGGGCTAGTAAAATCAGCATGCATATTCTATGCAGGCCAACTTGATCCGCATTTTGTGAGTCTATGCAGAGCGGACCAACCCGCATTGTCATCTCTAACTTCAGTGAATCAAATGATGTATAAAGAAACTAATGTAAATAAAATTTTATATAAAACATTAACCACTACCAATTTTAATTCCAAAAACACGAGATTGATCTTTGAAAGTGTCATAAATAAAGAAGGATGGGTTCTTGCTTGTGACTCGCCAGATTGGGGGATTAGGCAAACCAGACCAATACGGGTTGACGTGGATTAAAAAGTTGACATATTCTGACTAAATGATAGTGGGTTGACCGTCTATCCGACAGAACCAACCCACTTTGTCATCCTAAAACTAGTAAAAAGATTTTGAAATCTAGAAATAGTGTATTTCAGAAATCCAAATCCAAAAAATTATTCTAGAATACCAAATCCAAAATGTATTTTAATCAACACCTCCCTCTTATTTAAAAACTAAAAAACTACTTTTTATATTTCACTTCAGCCATTATATGCAGGTTCAAAAACATCATGCGCAGGAATCAATTGCCTTTTTTATTTAGACCAACATAGTTCTGTTGTAAAATAGAACTTAGAAACAACAAAACCCAATCATCTACAAAATCTAAAACAAATACAAAATTGGAAGAAAGTAAAAAGAAATGAGAAATTCAATAGTAGGATTACGTCAAACTAGTCCATACCATAGTAGCAAGAAGAGGAAGAAAATAGATAGAGATGTATACATTTATTTATAGTTAGTTATGCCACTCAATAACCCAAGTTCTTGTTTTTTTGGCTCAAAGACATATTTGAGCAATGAGTCCCTAACAGGCAATAGTTCAGGAAATTCCTTCTGCAGTTGTGATGCATCCATTTCATTAGTTCTTGGAGAAGGGAATTGACCCTGTTGTTCAACTGTAAAATTAACCCATTTAAAACTAGGATCAATATAATCCCTGTACATCTCCAGAATCTCATTGCAGGTCACAATACCAGGGTTTGTGAAGTTCCAAATGCCCCTGCAATTCCTTTTGGCCATCTCAATTGAAATGGGTAAGAGTTCATCCAAAACAGTGATGCTGTTTGGAATGTTGGCCACTTTATCAGACCTTGTTATCTTAGTGATGAAGTTATGTGGGTTGCTGAGATCAGATGAAACTGGCAATTGGATTCTCAGGGTGCACACATTATCATATTCCTTTAGGAGCTCTTCAACCTAAAGCCATAGTGACAAAAACAAAATTAGTGATCATGCAAAAACTGTGCAACAGAAATGGCAAAAGAATAAAATAGTGTATGCTCTGATTTACATTGTCATCCACTTCACAATTACTACCTTAGTAATGATGATTTTGATTGGTTGGTAGTGTAAAGTATTTTCATATTATCAAATGCATAGAAATTAAACTTATATAGCAAAATGCAAGTTTTTTTAAGATACCTTGGCTTGCGTTCTAAAGTAGAAAGAATCAGTGGAACTTTTTGTGTCTTCCAAATTACCACCATAGGCATAATTCATCATGGGAAGACCATGCTCTTTGCAAACATTTGCCAATGTTAAGACACTAACAACATTTGCTCGTATGGCTTCTGGTTTATGAGCTTCAAACCATTTCACATTTAATGCTCCGGTCACCCCAGAAGCATTGAAAACATGAGTTGGTTTACTGGTCCTTATGTCAACCAAGATTTGTGATCCATCATCTAAGCGTGCTTTGCCATATTCAAAGGGTATCCCTTGCTTCTCACAAATGTTTCCTACAAGCCCCCCAATCCACCCTGCACCACCATATATCAAGAACTTCACAGATTGCTTTCTTGGTGGCACATTGCTTCTTATAGTTGGAACCACCATTTTGTTCTCGTTGGCATGGTTTGCATCAACAACGGAAGCATTTTTGGTCTTATCTGTGCCATCATAGTACTTCTCAACTCCTGGCATAGTGAGCATTCTTGGATGAGGAAGCAAAGCACCAGAAACATCACCCCACCAATCAGGATTCTTGAGAAACCAACCCAAGGTTTTCCTTAGCCCCTCTTCCCAAGCAGTGCTCTCAGACCACCCCAAATCCTTCAGCTTCTCATCATCCAAGAAGTACCTTTGATCATTGAAAGGCCTGTTCTCCACAAACTTGACATGTGTGTCAGGATCCAAATTGAAAAGCCTGCATATGTCCCTTGCCACATCAATCACCCTCCTCTCTTTCTTTGTCCCTACGTTATAAACATGCCCTACCTCACCCCTATGGAGAATGATCTCAAATGCCTCAGCCACATCTTCACAATAGAGATAACTCCTAACATTGGACCCATCCCCATGAATTGGAAGAATACTTCCTTTCATAGCGAGGAGCAAGAACTTTGGAATCAACTTCTCAGGAAACTGATTAGGCCCATAAACATTGTTCCCTCTTGTGGTTATAACAGGCAAGCCATATGACCTACCATATGCCATGACAAGCATTTCAGCACCAGCTTTTGTTGCAGAGTATGGATTGGTAGGTAATAACTGAGAAGCCTCATGGTTTCCCACCACTGCATCCTCATCTGTCTCCCCATAAACCTCATCAGTGCTTACATGAATGAACCTCTTCACTTGGCCACCAGAGACTTTGCAAGCCTCCAGCAACACATGTGTGCCATAGATGTTGTTCTTGGTGAACTCAAAACTGTTTCCAAAGGAGTTGTCCACATGGGTTTGTGCTGCAAAGTGCATGATGGTGTCAATAGACTCAGTGAGGAGAATGTAGTTGACCAAGTCAGCACTACCAATGTCTCCCTTGATGAACTTGAAATTTGGAGATGAACGTGAGGGCATCAGGTTCTTCAAATTTGAACAGTAATCAAGCTTGTCTAGGACAACAATTTTGTAGTCAGGGTAGTTCCTGACTATCCTGTTGCAGACATGGGATGCAATGAACCCTGCTGCTCCAGTGATCAGAATGTTCTTTGGCTTGTAGGTGTTAGCCATATCTGCATAACTTTTGTGCAAAGCAACTTCTACTCAGATGTGTCACAAGTTTTGGTAAAAAACATGTAGCAGAACACTACAGAGTTTAGTTTATGAGAAATGCTAACAACACTTTCTTTTTAACACTTTTTTATCTCATAAAATTTATTAGAATCACAAGTTTTGATGATCTTAAGTCAGAAAGAAAAAGTTATCAAAGGATAAATTTTACTCAATAACAAATACATAGAGTGTGAGAGAAAATATTAGACCCTAAATTCTAAAAAATATATTCACTTGTACTTTACTAGAAATTAGACTAGATATGATTTATAAAGTAATTATTATATAAGTAAAAGCAGTGTCATGTATAATAATCTATATTTGATGATAAAGTAAAATTCATTTAACCACCATTACCCTACTACTTGTAAATTTTAATTAAAATATAATAAAATCTGATGATTAGTTAAAAACTCAACATAGTTTTAGTGAGAGAGTTGGATCAATATAATTTTACATTTTATAAATAGTAGATATTTTAGAATTTTAAACATAGGAAAATTGATGATTAGAAGACCATGTTTGGGTAATAATAGGATAATTTGTACAAGAATGTCGGCTTGTGTTGATCTAAAGACTCAACCAGAACCAACCATTCATCAAAGACCAGACACCAGAATGAACACTGAAACAGAGAATAACTAGAATCTTACATTAAAATACGAAACAAAGGCATAATCGAACACAAAAAGATCAAAATCTTCAACAACTAATTTCAGTGAATTGAAAAGTGGGAAATGGTTAACTTACAGAAGCTCCTCAGCACACAGTAGCAAAACGATGAAAAATGGAAGTTTGGTTGAAAATGAGTGAAGAAAAAGAGTGGGATGTGAAAAAAGGTTTTACATCATGCGTGTATTTATAGTTTATAATAATAATAATAATTTAATAATATGATTCTCTTAGTTTCACCAACTCTCATGGATCACGAGTTACGTTTTTTTATTATTCATATATTCTTCGTATTTCTTTTATCAACAATCTTTTTCCATAAGCATTAATCAAGTATCTATTGTGGCACGAGGAACATAATTTTTAATAACCTCACACGTGGCAAGCTGTGACACAACGCTAAAAGCATAAAATAACATGAAACTAACATGAAGTACTGAAAAAACATAAATGATAAGCATAAACATTAATTGATAATAATTGGCATCTCTCAAAAGTTTATTATTTGAACAGAGTAAAACGAAAATAAGTTAGCATACATATTTTGCTTCTTCAAATTATATACTCTCTTAACTACTTTAATTTTAGATCGAATCGAAATAGGGCCTTAGTATATATTAATTCAACTATAAAAAAATAAAGGTGGTAGTGGCATGTTTTTGACATACTCACTTTACCATTGTTTTTATTGATGTTTAAAATTTATTAAAAGCGATAAAAGTAGAAAAAAAAATTTATTAATAGAAAAATATGACTATTTGTTTATAATCTACTAATTCCTTTCATGTTCAACTTTTATATTTGTAATTATATTTGTTTATATATAATAAATACAATTCCAAATATAATAAGAGACAGATTAACTTACTATACATTATACATAAAATAATCTCAAACCAATTATATGCACGTGACTATAAACAAACCACAAGCCACCTGTTAATTCATTTTCCTTGATCATAAATCAATATATGAATCTAAATATTAAATGAATATACAATAAAAAAAAAATCAATCAAAATTATCTTAAGTAAGTATGTTCTATAAAAAAACTAACACTTAACCGAATTTAAGACTTTGATCTACAATTAGATCATATAATTATGGATCATGATAAGTTTAAGATATCAATATCTAAGTGTATGGACGTGTATCAAATATACAATAAACCATATATTAAATCTACATGATTTCAACGTTCAATGAAGTTACAATATCTCTGTTTATCATATGTTTCTTTACTTCATAAATATTAACAAATAATACTTCACATAACATCCTATATAAGTAACTTATTCATATAAAAAGATACATACAACATATATAGTCACAATTATAACACATTAATCCATCCATATATTCCATCTTAGCATTTTATTGGAATAAACAATCAAATTTATATGAAAATATAATAAGTTAGAATATACATCATTTTAGACTAGATTTAAGTATGATTTAGGGATTAAGGAATACTCACTTGAGCAAGGACACCATGCTTAGGTGATATTTCCAAATAAAAAAAAGTTTGTTCTTGATTTCTTCCTAGTTCAAGCTAGCATAGGTAGCTAATGATAGGTCTCACTGCTTAAGCATCATAGATGCTTGAATGATGTATGTCTCTTTTAATTAAGAAAATAAACTTGAGACTTACCCAAACAATTAGAACTTCATCTCTTGATTAATGAGCTTTCAGCTAAGAGAAGATTATTGTTGCCACTTTCTTATTCATGTTTTGGCTTCTAGCTTGAACAAGAGATGCTATTGCTCAATTATCCAACTTATCATTCAAGAGATAATACTCTCTTGTGAAGGTTTAAGCCCTTTCTTGAGCAGGGCTCAAGCAACAACTAGGCATTATGCAAAAACAACTCAACATAACTACCAAAATAAAATTTGCTGAAACTAATTATCCTAAGAAGTTTAAATTACTTATTTGAACTCAATGAAAGCACAATTCACTCACTTGTGATATTATGCCTCATTTTGACTCTTCTAAAACTTACAAATCTTCAAAAATTCATATACATTTTTAAGATCCATCAATTTCAATTTCGGTGTACAACTCACCAATTCATTAACAATAACAATCACACAAGTCAATAAGTCAATTATAGTTTAATATAGTTTCTCTAACCTAACAATGTACTTGCACCTAAGTAATTGCTATAAGTAGTCGAGAGGCACCAAAAATCCTAAAGGCATAGTGAAACATAGTCAAACAATACAAAATTTCACTAACATGTTGTTCTAGTTAGGAGAATCAATTTTCTCAATTGACCAAACCAACAAAGAGCTTAGACACTAGCAAAAAGAAATTGAAATATTTTTAGAGTAAAAAGATACTTACTCCAAATTGAAATCTATGAAAATATAAATCATCTAAGACAACTCAACTACTAGATAGAAATCATCCAAGACTACTGATGTGAATGTAACTACAAGAATACATGATTCTTTGACATTCTTAGGAGCAACTTGAGCTGGTCATAAATGGCACCTTACTTTAGAATTGGATCAATGTTCTAATTCAAGAACTCACCAAGACTTAGCACCAACCAAGACTCATATGGAAGTCCATATATTGTCAAATGGAATCAAAACACAAGGAATGAAGAACAAGAATTAAAAACTGGACAGAATTGAAAAGCTAGCTACTGGACTGAATAGAAACACAGAACAAAACTGGAAAACAGAAAACTAAACGGTACAAATGAAAGGAAACAACAAGCAAAGCTAATCTACCGAATGAAATTGAAAGAACATGAAGGAAGAACACTTATAGAAGGATATTGCTGGATTTTGAGAATTGGAAGAACACTTCACGCCACTTGGTTCCTTGATCCAAGATAAGTGATGGAGTGCCGCCACTTGAAGCTCACCATAGCTCACAAGATAAGGCAAAGGAAGAAGAAGACTCAAGACTCACAATTTCTCTCCAAATTTGAGTATAGTCTCTCTCCTATAAAAATTCCAATCTCCAAAATACAAAGAGAAGCACCTTATTTATAGCCTATGAGGTGCTGAAAATGCAAGCTAAATGACACCTAAATGTAATGAAATCCGGCGCCAATCTAGACAATGAAGGAAGTGTGACTTTCCTTCCTAGTTTGGCACCTCCTAATCTCCTATCCACACTCCCCCTAAACTACCTTACTACTTACACCTCTTTATTACATCCGAACCCCTATTCTACAAAAGAAATAAGAAGAGCCATCTTATTATACTCTTGTCCCAAAGCTCTTGCCATGCTCCTAGTAATTCGTTGGGCTTGGACCCCTTGTTGGGCTTGGGCCCCTTGTTGGGCTTGGGCTTCATGGGCTTGAGCATCCTCTACTTGGTTTCCATCAACTACTCAACTACTGCATGATAGGTTCAAATTTTGAATGATATGGTAATTCAAATAAGAAACTAAGAGAGAATGATGGAATGCGAGAGAGTTTGAAGCATGCAAGAGAAGAAAGAAGAAATAAGAAAAATAAGAAATAAAAAGGAAAAAAAAGAAAAAAGAGAGTAAAGAGTCCAAGATCGGAGGCTTAACATTATCCCCAAAACAACAAAATTTGTCCTAAAAAATTCTCTCAACAGTGAATAAATGAGGATAGCCTTCAAACATCTTGTATTCTATCTCTTAGGTAGAATAACTAGATTTGAGATTCCAAAAATCCTTGAGCATGTTTATGTTTCTACCATGCAATTGTTTCACTTGATAATCCACAATGTTGACTGGTTTAACCTCAAATGACATGTTGTCCTTCACTTGTACAACATTAAGTTCCAAAATGTGTTCCATATCGAGTACAAACTTTCTAATTTGTGAGACAAATATATTATGGATGTTTACCATTGGAGGAGGTAAAACAAGCCCATAAGCTACAAGACGTATTCTCTTTAGAATCTGATTAGACCTAATGGATTTTGGTTTTTGATTTAATAACCCTTATACACCAGCGAATGGTGTAATTTTGACAAATACATGATCACCAACCAAGAATTCCAATGGTCTTCTCCTTTGATATACATGTGTTTTTTTTCTTCCTGAGGAAGTATTCAATCTCTCCTAAATTAATGTAACCTTCTCAATAGTTTGTTGATGAAACTGAGATAAAGTTGTTCATGCACTTTCTGTCATGCAAGGTTTCATATGGAGTCATCCCAATGTTTATTTGATATTTGTTATTATAAATTAACTTCACTAACTATAAAATTTCACTCTAACTTCCTAAATGATCATACAAGTCTTCAAAAAATCTTATAATGATTGCATCATTCTTCTTGACTACTAGTCAATTTGTGAATTGTAAACTAAACTGAGTTGGAGTATAATCACAAGGCTTCCTGAAGTGTTTGGTAAAATCTAGAAGTGAAGTGGGGATCTCTATTTGATTCGGTGTTGGAGGGTACCCTGTGTAAGTTCAAGATTCACTTATATAGATTTGTGTCAATTTATGCATAGAAATAATTATATTTATGGATAAGAAATGTGCAAACTTTATCATATGATGCACTATATCCTAAATTACATCATGCCTCCTCACTGTAAGTGGGTGATAAAATCCATCAAGATATTATCTTACTTTTATCAAGGTATTTCTAATTGATGAAACATGTCTCTTTGTCATTAATGTTCAAGCTTAGACTTCTAACAAGTCAAACAATGTCTATGAAACATGTATGTCTAATTGAAGAAACATGTCTCTATATACTTTGACTACATATCTCTTCTTCATGTCAAACCACCAATAAAACTTCTTAAGATCCTAATACATTTTGGTCGTATCAAGATGTAAATTTAGGATGCTCTTATAAGCTTATGATAACACCAACAGACTTAATATACGTTTCAAATTACAATCCATTAATTATTTCCTGTTTATCTTTTCTATAAATTTGTTAGTTATAAGAAACATGTTACAATTAATATGGTTAGAAGATACTAAAATCTCTAAGTTGAAATTGTAGTCCTCAATCAACACCAATTATTTAATCATCAAAGTAAACATTTGATTCTTCTTTATCCTCTTTTTTTTCAAGATGGTACAACAATTGAAAATCATAATGTTTTAAGAATGTCATCCACCTCATGTACCTCGTGTTAATTTTCTTTTGGTCAAATAATACCTTAAGATTTTATGATTAATAAACACATCAAAATTATTGTGATAAAGGTAATGTCTTCATATCTTCAATGGAAAGATGACTTATGCCAACTCTAAGTCCGGAGGTTGGTAGTTCCTTTCATGTACTTTCAACTACAAAGAGGCATAAACAACCACTTTCAAAATCAAACTAACAAACAAATGTTATTTGCAATAGAACACATACCTTTGACTAAACCATAAAATTGTGAAGCCTTAACTTTACTAATGATAAATGCTATCCAGCTACTATCGACTTCTAATTTATGTAATGTTATGCCTACTGCACACAACTAGGAGTGGGTACTCTCAATTTAGCTTGGCAATCCTTTGTAGGATGGTCATACCAATGAAATCTAGTGCATGTCACATTTGGAGTTGAAAATTGGATCTTCAACCTCTAGATGTATGAGAACCACACTTAAAACATCTTACAAATGAAAATCGGATCATCTACCTCTAGATGGTTGAGGCCTTGAATAAGCCTTATTTTGATCAATATATCTAGGTTTCTTTCCTAAAGGTCCTTAAACTTTGGGATTTAGCAAATTTTTTGTTGCTCTTAAAGCTCTCTACCACCTTTACTTTCTTCATTAAAGCATGAAAATCTCCAACCATTTCCTTGATTTCTTGCTTTAGACCATTCTAAAACTTTCTATACCTCTAAGCCTTATATATGTCTTGGGTGTAGAATTTAGCTAGATATTTGAACCTAGTAGCATACTTGGTCACTAACAAAATATCTTACTTAATATGCATAAATTCAATCTCTTTGGCATACTTGATACTTTCAAGGAAATACTCATTTATAATTTTTCCTTTAAAACTCTTCCATGTGATGACTTATCGTATATCTTTCATCATTTGTCTCATGTCCTGTAATAAGAATTTTCCTTCATTATAAGCATATAGAGGGCATAAGATAACTTAGTTTCCCTCTCAATATATCTAATTTGTTAATTAGATTTATTAGGGTTCACCTTGTCATTGGAATTTGGGGAATTATGCCTCAGG
Source organism: Phaseolus vulgaris (assembly GCF_000499845.2). NCBI lineage: Eukaryota > Viridiplantae > Streptophyta > Magnoliopsida > Fabales > Fabaceae > Phaseolus > Phaseolus vulgaris. Next base: position 12,814,819 of record NC_023754.2, on the reverse strand, counting down.
AAATCTTCTAAACTCAAAGAAGGATGTTGATGAAAAGTCTAATATGTCTTTGTTTCCATCCTAGCAGTTTCCAACTGATCTCTGCTATTATAGGATTATTGGCATCATCCCAATAGCTCTAACAATAGCACACATATGTATTGAAGGAAGATGAAGGGTAGGTAGTTTGTGTGTTATCAGTAATCATGCAAAAGAAATTATATTAACTAATTCATTTAACTAGGCTAAACATTCAACTAACATAAAAAGAATAATACTAATTCATTTCCCTTATGTTGACCCATAATACAACTAGGCTCTGACACCATAAATGTAACACTCATTCTCTAGTTGATCTTATTGTTGCAGCGTCACAGTGACACTTGAGAAATATACACCTCTTTTACTTAATAAAATAGCCTTTATTATGTTTTGAGTTTAATTTTAACGTTACAATAAAAAACAATTTAATTTTTATTTATCTTACTTCATTATCTCTTTTAAACTATTTTATTATTTTCTAAAGAATTTTAAAGAGTTTATTTCTTCTCCTTCCTTCATGTTTCCAAAATATTTTACTTCATGTTCCAAGATAGTCAAGAGAAAACTTATATCAGTTAATGAAAATCTCATTTAAGGTAAATTTTTCTCTTCTAACTAGGGGTGTTTTAGCTTGCATGTAAGATTTGATGGGACAAGATGAATTTGTATGAGTTTTAACATTTTATAATGTTTTCTTAATCAGCAAAGAATAATAAATAAATAGAAATTAAGCATTTAAGGGATGCTCCAACCTGTATAAAAAAGAGAGTGTTAGCATCATATTTTAGCTTACAAAACAAGCAAAATCAAAAGGTTTGCCATAAAAAAGGACAGTCCACACCTCCTAACTAGTCTCTGTAGCCCTAATGAACCTAAAAACCTTCTGGTAGGTTAATACTGCACCAAGTTTACAGGTTTAAATATGTATCGTGCTCAAAGTCTACACCACAGACGTATAAATCCAACAATAGGATCCTTTTTAAGAAATATCCAAGTAATTATATTCCCTCTGCTGCTTAGGCATAATCCATTATTTCTTGTACCCTTGTTGGAGTTGCAAGTATTGCAACTCATAGCTATGCCAAACCTCTACTACAACAAAGAAATATCCCACTTTTTACTGCATATCTCTTGCACATATACACACACCTTTCCAACCTTTGATTACCAATAATCACATAGCGTTATTTACAAATGTTATAACATGAGATACACACACTTATAATACCTAAAAAAAGTGACTCTAACTATGCTAAAGTTTTTCAATTGGCCTAAAGAACTACGCTATACAAACATAAATAAGAACAATCACAGATCTTCAACAATTTTCAACTACTTCTGCCTTGGTATTCCAGTAGGTTTTGTTCCACAAATATTCTACATCTTTTATAGTTTGTTATTAAACAACATTTGAAGAATAAAACATAACCATTTTTCCTTACTGATCCCTACACTCTACAAAAAAGAACAAAACTAGACAGTAACGATGTCACCCTGCTTTTTCTAGCCCTTCCCTACATTTTGGTTACATCACACATTGACAAGTTTTATAGTATAAAGTAGTTTCACACCCCTACCGCTTTAATCTATTAACTAGTCACAAGTTTTTTATACATAACTTTGGACATAACACCCAATTTGAATAAAAGAAGATAGTTGCAAACACCTTATGTGTCAGCCACACCCACGCGTTAAGTTGTGCTATACAAAATATTTCATGTACATCTACCTTCCCTTGCTTAAAAATAATCTTATTCGCATAGTTCCAAACTGTCCACACAATAGCTATCCATACTCCCTTCCATATTATATTTTGTATATCATTCAACTCACATAATTTAAAGTTTTGAAAATGTTCCATTATATCTCAATTGTGTACAGATTGGATCCCAACCCATTTATCACACATAACCTAGACATCATGAGACATCATGAGATTTATTATAGTGCAATAAAATATGATTAAGTGACTTGTCTTCCATTTGATAAAAATCACATACAAGATTAGGTAGCAGTACCCTTTTGTGTGAATAACACTTTTGTTGCTATTCTACCCCTAAGCATCTTCCAAGCCACGAATTGTGCAACTGCTTACCTTTGCTCTCAGAAATCTATGTAACTAGTGTGTTCTTGTTGTACATGGTTTTTCTAGATCCAAGAGTAAGCTGATTTCACTATGAAAACTCCTTGGTCTCCACATTTCTAATTACATGTGTCATGTTATTCTTTTTTATGTCTACCCCTATGATGTTAAATAATTCTACTTCTAACTCCATTTCCTACTCAAATATACTACGTCTCCATTTAGGTTCCACATCCATACGTAGTCAATCCAAGTACCTAACTCACCAATTGTTTTCTCCTTACCATTTGAGATCACATACAATCTAGAAAATTTGTTTTTAAGTGGTACAGTATTTGAAAGGGATTGACATTTGTTTACAGTTTAAAATAGGTGACAAAGTTTAAAATAGGTGAAAAGTTTGTCAGATGTTATAATGTGTTTATTTCTAAAGTTTGACTCCTTAAAAAGAATCTAGAGGATCCTTAAAGATCTTGGGTTAATGTCCTCTTTAAACCCTAATTATCTTTAATAGAAATGCAATGTAAAGGAAGCTAACTATTTTTAACATTCTAATTTAGGTTTACGTGATTATTTGATTTTGTGTAGAGTAAAATGATTTTTCATGTATGAAGTTCTGAATTTACTTTGATTTTTTAATGGTTTGAATTTATAAAGATTTTCCATTTTGAAAATTAGAAATTAGGATTTCAAGGCCGGGTTTCAATAATTGGAATAAAGTGTTAAGTGTTAAAGTCTTCCAAGTGAATTGATGATATGGTATAATTAGTTAGTTTAGAATATGTGAATAAAAGTGATAAAATTAAAATTGAATTAGATCACCATTTATATGTGAATTGATGATATGGTATAATTAGTTAGTTTAGAATATGTGAATAAAAGTGATAAAATTAAAATTGAATTAGATCACCATATTTAAATGGACTAGTATTTAATTGATATTGTGTTTCATTGAAATTATATTAAAACATGACTTTGAGACATATATTTAGGTTTTTAAACTTGTACTATTTATTGTATTGAAAGTGTACCGGACCGACCGGTTATTGCCACGACTCAGTCTCCCTAATCGATCTGACTGAGACCTGCACGGACGTGCAGGTCGAACAATACATTTAATCCATTAACGCTCAGACCAAGGTCAGTGAAGCTAAACTGCCATTAAGAATTAGGTAATACACACCTAAGTGTGATCCCCTCCACTAATCTGGCCCAATAAGGTAAGCCCATTAAAATAATATAAATAGCAGACATTCCGAGACAAGGTAGACATGACTAACCTTATGCAAAGCCGAAGACCGGGACACAGTAGGAGGACGAGGAAACACTCGGTTATCAGAGCAGGAAGACGAGGAAACACTCGGTTATCAGAGCACTTAGCAAAGAGGTAGCACAGGACCTTGGCACTGTTGGGACCAATATTTATAGGTGCCAAGGACCTCGAAAGACGAAGCGTCGCAACGATCTCAATCGTTAGATCTCCCAGATCACCCCGCTCATAACACTTCGTGCCCGAGAAACCCCTCATTAATGCGGGTTACGTCACACCGCCTGAGGTCATGTCATACCTCGGGAAGCCCAATAGTCACCCACCTAATAAGAATTGACCGACAATCAACACTTCAAAGACTCATCAAACACATCCATTCTCGATCCTGGGGGGCAAATCTACTGGTATGGACCGACTGGTCATTGCCACGATTCGGTCTCCCTGACTGAGACCTGCACGGATGTGCAGGCCGACCGACACACTTAATCCATTAACGCTTAGACCAAGGTCAGTGAAGCTAAACTGCCATTAAGAATTAGGTAATACGCTTCTAAGTGTGATCCACTCCACTAATCTGGCCCAAGAAGGTAAGTCCATTAAAATAATATAAATAGCGCACATTCCAAGAACAAGGTACATCATAATCACTGTACACCCCCGAGTGTCGAATACCCTTTTTACTAACTTGAGTGTCAAGTGCCTTCTGCATGTACCTCCCCCATTTGGAATTCACCCTAGACCCGAAGGAGTATCATCGAGGCGAGAAGGATCACAACGAAGCCCTAGCAACCTGCCCGAGGAAAGGAAGAAGACGAAGTTATTCAATAGTTCTCTAGGTCCTATCTCCCTAGCAGGAACAAAAAGCTATTTCGTAAGTGTAGAATCATTTGAATAATTATTTTGTTTGTATGTCTCGTTAAATCGACTAGTCGGCATTTAAGCGAGATTGAGACTACATACGAAATTTTTAATTCTAGAGTCCATAAATCAAGTGATAACTCTTTGTTCAAACAAAGGAGATGACAAAAGACATTATTTATTTAACATTGGTGAAATGATACATTAAAACTCAAACGATTACTAGGAATTTCATTGGAAAAAAAAGAAAATTCTTTAGTTCATTAATTAGTTTGAAGAAAAATGATTATTTCACACCCATTGCTCCACCTTACATCCCACTAAATATTAATATTTTAATCATTTTTAATTTTTTTTAATTTTGAAAATTATTTTAACATTTTACATTTTGTCTATATTTTTATTAAACATATTTTTTTATTTTTAAATTTTTTTATTATATATTAATATTTTATTATGGATGTAAAGTAGAGTAAGGTATCAAAATATTATTATCTAGTTTGAATTGGTGAAATGATGGAATTCATAAAAATTATCCAATAGGCTTTTGGAAAGACTTCCCCGCGGGAACCATATGAAAATTTAGAATCCGTTTCTTTGATAGAGAAAAAGAATCTTATTGAAATGAGTTTGCTAGAGAAAAAGAATCATAATAAAATGAGAAATGAGTTTGAGTATCGATTTATTAGTAAAAAATCTTTTTCAAAATTTTGAATAGTCAATTTTTTTTTTTTAAGAATTGAAGTCTCAATATAAAATTAGAAATTTTTCTAATAGGCAATCAAAATGATTTTTTATGGAAAATTCATCCGCCGGATTTTATAAATTACAAATAAAAAATTGGTCGATATTATGACAATAATAAGTAACATAGATATTATTATGAAATAACAACTCATTAGTTAAATTATGCATCCATTATTTTCTAGATTATATTATTTAAGTTATATTCGTTTATATCATATAATATATTTCCTTAATTAAAAGTGTTTTTAAATATTATCATATCTTAAATATTAAATTTTTATATTCTCAATTAATAACAAATCATTCTGCAAGTTTTTTTTATGGGCCAATCATTCTAGAAGTAACATTCAAAATATAAGAAATAATTTTTTTATCATTTATAATAATTTATTATTAAAAGATAATATTAAAAATTATACCATTAATGTATTTTAATTAATTTATATCATATTATAAACATAGATGATATATATATATATATATATATATATTAAAATTAAGAAGGAGTTAGTTGTTAATAACTTGATAGAGTTTTTTTGTAAAAGAAAATTTGATATAAGCTTTACTAAAGTTTTTAAAATGCTATCAGTGATTTTACTGTGCCTCTATGATTCATTAATATGAAAAAAAGTAAAAAAAGTTGAATGCTGCATTAATTTATTAAAAAAAAATCAATAAGAAAGAACAAAATATTATTAGCACGATAAGTATGAAACTACTTAAAAGAATAGAAATTAACCTATAAGAGATCATTTCGAATTTTATCATAGAGCTTATAAATACCATGTTATACTGTATTTAAATTAATGTTTAAATATGATAAAATTTTATCTGTCAATTTATAATTATTATACTTATTACTATGTTAGAATAATTTATGGTATTACTTTATTTATTTTAAAAATGTATTGATGAGTAGCATAACCACGAGTGCTTGATAAATAAATAAATAAAATAAGCGTGTTACACGTGGTCTTGGACATGTTATATAGTACTTCAAGTCCACGTGAGCCTCTCTAAACTTTTAAATTATCTCTTGCACACTAAAACTTCCAACTTTAATTTTTTTATTAAGAAAACTTTAAGATGATTGTTAATATTTTTTTAACAGCAAGTTTTAGTCGTGAAATTCTTCCCATAATAATTTTCTTTTCATAAACCTCTTAGCAAATAAAACAAAAATAATTATATCTATTTTATTAACTATGTACTTTTCTCTTTATTGATTGTTTTCATTCTCATTGTTTCGCACCTCAATCATTTTCTTTTCATAGTTGAAAAATTCTATTAGTAGTCTCTTTATAGTGTTGACATTGGTGGAGGTTGTGGAGGACGTTTCGCAAACTTTCAATGTCAAATATGTTTGAAGTGTGGTCACATTATTTACTTCTACTTGTACAAATTATCAACCTTGTGAATCGTGTATGCTCTATGATCATACAAAACTATCCATGTTGATGTTTTTTTTTTTCACTCATACATTTTTCTTCCTGTAATTTTTTTTAAAAGATACTGTTATGGGGTTTCGAGGTTTCCAGAAATCGGGTTATGCAACATATATGGATCGGTGGATCTGCAATTCATTATTTTTTTTTATTTATGGATCAACGTATCCGAAATACATTTTTGACTTATGGATTGGTGGATTTGAAATATATTTTTTTATTTTTGATGTTTGGTTGTTGTTTTCAATAATTTGAAATTTCATGGTAAGATGTTAATTTGTAGAAGTATGGACAATACTGGAAGATTTGTTGAACTTCACTATTAATTAATTTTAGGACTCATTGGAAATATAAACATAAACATTCTTATCCAATCGTCAAAGGGTCTTCATATATGTAGTTATGAGGTTGTAATCGAATTCATAAATCAATATGTAAACATACATTATGGCTATTGTAAATGCAGAAGAACAGATTCACTCATGATCGTGTAAGTTGTCAACATACAAATGAGCCACGTGGTCTTCATAAGTTGTCAACAATGACCCATCCACTTCAATATTCTACTTCAGGTGTTTCTTCCTTCACCTTAATATTCTACAATATAGTGGATGGGTCACTGTTAATAGCTTATTGATTTATGAATTCAATTACAACATCGTAAGTACATATGAAGACCAAGCTTTGCCGATTGGATAAAAATGTTTATGTTTATGTTTTCCAATGAGTCTTAAAATTGATTAATAATGAAGTTCAATAAATCCTTTGATATTGTCCATACTTCTATAAATTACCATAAAATTCAAGAAATTATTGAAAACCACAACCAAACATCAAAAGTTAAAAAAAAGGCACTTCAGATCCACCAATCCATAGATGTCATGGAACCCAATTTCCAAAATCCTCTAAACCCCATAACTGTGCCTTTTCAAATAAAATAACAATGCTAGTTTTGATATTTTTCAAAATGTAGGGGTGTAAGAAGAAATATCCCCAAGTAGTTCAATTCATTTTGACTCAACACTATAACTTTCAACTCTAAGATGAGAAATAATCAAAAGAATTCCAATAAAGGTATTAATGTCATCTCACTCCTAATGTTGTGCCTTGTTATTGCCTCTTCTTAAATGGTGTCAATTCTACATGAATTTTGAGTTTGGTGTTCATCTCACTAGGGAGCCAAAACATATACATTAACTAAGTCATATTGAGGGTTCATACCAAATTTTCATTTAAAATAGTCAATGTTTGTATATTAGTGGTTCTTATTCTTTCTCCTTTCTATCTTTTATTAATTTAGATTTTTTTATCAAATTAAATAACGTACTTCTCTATCCCCTCCATTAAAAATTTTATATTCAAGGGAACAATGAAATTTTACTCCAAGTTTTTTTTGGTGTTCATAGTCTCCACTCCTTTCCGAATCTAAAATATTCAAGGGTCATTTTGTAAATTAAAAACATGATAATGAATGCATACATTCATGTTCACATACAGATCTTATCATATTATGATTCTCACATTCCATACATAAATTATAATAGAGATAGGCACTTACCTTGATCCATGAGAGATCCTACGTGAGCAGTTCCTTTACATACTTTTGTCCTAATCTATCTCTTGTCAATTTCGTTCTTGTCACACACTTTCTTGATGGCTAACAGTGAGACAACTCTTATTTGTAGAGGCAGAACCCCATTGCTATTATTTTTCAATCTCCATCAGATGTCGGTTTTCATTAGGTATATCATCAGATATATATTCTCACGTTAACCAATGGGCCTTTAATTCTATTATTATTATTAAATCATATTCGGGCCCAAAGCCCAAACTCTAAGTCTTGTGAGTCACTTTATAGAAATTAATTTACATAATTTCTTACATTCTCTCACTTGACTCATATGAGTTATAATACTTTCATGAAATTACATAAATGCGCATTTAAAAGGCCTTACATAAATTGGTTCTATCATTAATCAAAATCAAGGATACAGAAATAATAAGAGTCATGGCGGTTATATGTCATTTCAATCAACACATTTTCTTTCATGTACTACTATATCATCCTTTCTCCTTAATATGACTTTATAGTGAGAAATCCATAATAGGTTCAAGCATAATGTCATTTTTCATCAATAACAACATAATCTGTTTTTCACAACATAATTTACATTCATATACATAAAGTAGAAAACATAAATTTCAGAAACATTATTTATCAATGAGCTCAGAGTGTCAAATAAGCATTAATAACAACATTCATCATTCACTAGTAGACATAATGCCCATATTTACAACATGACCAGTAAATGTTTTGGGTGGCAACCCTTTTGTTAAAGGGTCAACAATCATAAGATCAGTGCTAATATGTTCTATTGACACTCTATGTTTCTGAACTTCTTTAACGACAAAGTATTTCAATTCCATATGTTTAGCACCTTTGGAATACTTGTCGTTTTTAGAAAAGAAGACAGTTGTGGGGTTATCACAATAAATTCTCAGCAGCTTGGCAATACTGTCAACAATTCCAAGTTCTGAAATAAAATTCCGCAACCAATTAGCCTGAATTGTGGCCTCAAAGCATGCCACAAATTCAGCCTCCATGGTGGATGCAACAATGAATGACTGCTTTGCACTTTTCCATGAAATCGCTTTTCTGGCTAAAAGATACACATAAATCAAATGTAGATTTTCATGTATCCACACAGCCAGCAAAATCTAAATTTGTATATCCAATCACCTCAAGATGATCAGATCTTTAATAAGTAAGCATGTGATCCTTCGTTCCTTGTAAGTATCTTAAAACTTTCTTTACAGCTTTCCAATGATCCAATCCAGGATTACTCTGGTATCTACCAAGCATACCAACTGTAAAACTAATATCTGGTCGTGTACAAGTTTGAGCATACATTAAACTCCCAACAATAGATGCATAAGGTATATTCTCTATCTGTTTCCGTTCCAAATCATTCTTTGGACATTGTATGAGACTAATTTTGTCTCCTTTTTGTATTGGAACAGGAAATGTTGAACATTTATCTATTCTGAATCTCTCTAAAACTTTATTAATATATGTTTTCTGAGACAAACCTAACAGTCCTTGTGATCTATCACAGAATATTTCAATTCCTATCACATAGTATGCCTCACCCATTTCTTTCATCTCAAATTTATTAGAGAGAAACTTCTTAGTTTCAATTAATAGACCAAGATCATTAGTTGCAAGCAAGATATCATCAATATACAAAGTCAGGAATATAAACTTGCTCCCACTGACCTTCAGATATATACACCGATCAACGATGTTTTCCTTAAATCCAAATGACACAATAATATCATTGAACTTAAGATATCATTGTCTAGAAGCCTGCTTAAGCTTGTATATTGATTTCATAAGTTTACACACCATGTGTTCCTTTCCTTCTTCAATGAACCCCACTGGTTGGTCCATATAAACATCCTCTTCTAAATCCTCATTCAGAAAGGCAGTTTTGACATCCATCTGATGCAACTCAAGATCATAATGAGTTACTAATGCCATGATAATTCTAAAGGAATCTTTCTTAGAAATAGGTGAAAAAGTGTCCTTATAATCAATGCCATCCTTTTGAGTAAAACCTTTAGCAACAAGTCGGGTCTTGTAACGTTCGATATTGCCATGAAAGTCACGTTTAGTCTTAAAGATCCATTTACACCCGACTTTCTTGCATCCTTCTGACAATTCTATAAGGTCCCATACATCATTCTGTGCCATTGATTTAAGCTCATCTTTCATGGCATCTAACCACTTATCAAAATTATCATCATTGATGGCGTCTGAAAATGAAACTGGATCATTATCAATACTTAAGTCATTTTCTGACTCTTGTAGATAAACCACATAATCATTCGAAATAGCAGACCTTCTTTCTCTTTGAGATCTTCTTAATTCTATTTCTTGTGGTTGTTCCACTACAGGTTCATTGTTAACCTCGTGATCATTAATTTGTTGTTCTTCATCATCGTTGAGTGGTTCAACTACATTAGGAACAACAATACTTGAAGTTGGAGTACTAGTTAAAGGAACTTGTACTCTAACTTCCTTAATCTCCACATTTTGTGAAGTATCACTCCACTGCTTTCACCATTTTCAATGAACCGTGCATTTCCAGATTCAACAATTCTTGTGCTATGGGTAGGACAGTAAAACATATACCCTTTTGACTTTGTTGGATAACCAATGAAATATCCACTGATTGTTCTTGCATCCAATTTCTTTTCTTGCGGATTGTATATTCTAACTTCTACCTGACATCCTCAAACATGCAGGTGTCTCAAACTGGGTTTCCTTCCTGTCCACAATTCAAAAGGTGTCTTTTGAAATGCCGTACTAGGAACCCTATTCAACATATGCATGGCAGTTTTTAAAGCATACATCCATAATGAAACAGGTACAATTGACTTACTTAACATGCTCTTAACCATATCCATTAAGGTTCGATTACGCCTTTCTAAAACACCATTTTGTTGTGGTGTACTTGGCATTGTGTATTGAGCACAAATACCACGTCTTTCAAGGAACTTAGCAAACGGACCCGGGTGTTGTCCACTTTTATCATACTTTCCATAATATTAACCACCTCTATCTGACCTGGCAATTTTCACCTTTCTGTCTAATTGTCTTTCCACTTCATTTATATAAACTTCCAAGGCATTAACTGCTTGCGATTTTTCATGCAGTAAATAAACATAACCATAACATGAAAAATCATCAATAAAGGTGATAAAATACCTTTCTTTATTGAAAGAACTTGCATCAAAAGGTCCACATATATCAGTGTGTATAATTTCAAGAAGCTGAGTACTTCTTGTGGCTCCCTTCTTTGTGTGTTTTGTTTGTTTGCCTTTAATACAATCCACACATACATTCAGATAAGTAAAATCCAAACTTGTAAGTATTTAATTCTTTACCAATCTCTCCATTCTTTCTTTGGAAATATGTCCCAAAAGTTTGTGCCACAAGAAAGCAGAACATTCATTCACTAAACTACGTTTAGTGCCAACATTATGATGCGAGGTCATAAGAGTTTCAGCATATAAATTATCAAGATTCAATCTATATAATCCATCATAAAGAGTACCAGATCCAATCAAATAGGTAAACTGATATAAATTGAAACATCCATTCCCAAATTTAAAAGAGTATCCAGCAACATCAAGTTTAAACAATGAAACTAAATTCCTAGATATACTAGGTACATAAAAAGTATCCATCAAGTCTAAATAAAATCTAGTCTCGAGGATTAAACGATAAGTCTCAACTGCTTCCACTAGAACCTTCTCTCTATTCCCCATGAAGACAAACTTTTCATTTGGCTTTATGATTCGGGTTGAAAGAAATCCCTGCATCATATTAGAAACATGAGTTGTGCATCCAGAATCGATCCACCAAGAATATGTGGAACTTCAGTTAAGTTTGATTCAAAACATACATAATAAGCATTATGCTTACGTTTCAGACAATCCTTTTGAAAATGTCCAGCTTTCTTACATAAATGACATTTGTCATTCTTCTTTTGGAGCTTAGTAGAGGACTCATTTATCTTCAGTGGTCCTTTACCCTTTCCATGTTTCTTGAAAACTTTCTCTTTCCAACTCCCTGATTTTTCACATAATGTATGGAGTGGTTTCCTCGATTCCTCAATCTAGTTTCTTTATGAATTAACATGCTATGCAATTCATGCATATTCCACTTATCTTTCATAATGTTATAGTTCATCTGGAAATGACCATACTCAAACGGTAAAGAGTTCGAAATGAACTGCACGAGAAAATTATCATCCACTGTCATTTCAATGACATGTTCATGCATAGTACGAGAACCATCAAATTTCATGGTGATTAATGTACTCATTAATGTCTAAGCAAGAGACTTATCAGCTGTTTAGGAGCGCTCTTTCATAGACTTCATGAATTCTTTTGCATTCTCAGTTTTGTGAAGAGCGGACTTAATATTGTTTGCTATTCTCATTCGCATAAACATCAGACTAAGTCTATTTGACTTTTCCCAAGCCATATAATGAGTTTTCTCCTTATTGCTATTATCATCAGTAATAGCAGCAGATTTCTCGATTCGAATGGCCAAATCAAGATCCAATACACCTAAGTAAAATTGGACTTTTTCACTCTAGTAAAAAAAATTTAGCCCATTAAAGACTAGAACAGACGTAGCTTGCGAATGTAAGGTTACAGGAACAGATATTGCAATCACACATGCTTAACATTAATACTTCGAGTCATAAACTAAACATACAATACAAATTCAGAAAACATTCTATGTATACTAATGTTCTCCTTTGGGAGATTCATTAATACACAAAACATAATGATGCTAATAGTATTAACTTTATTTGGCAAGATATATGCATTAACTAGAAACACTTGTTATCTTTGGATATACAAGCAAAACTAATAACACATACTCACTATCAACAATCATATCCATTAATTATAAGGACAACTAATCAACCTTTGGGTGATCCAAAAAGGCCTTATAATAATGAATTTTCATTTACCCATATATAAATAATTTAGCATCCATTCTATAGGTAAATGAAATAAAATTTATCAGTAGTCTGGAAATTAAATAAAACTTAAAGATTTGATCACTTTGGTGATTAACAAATCTATCATACAAATAATTCCACAAATTATATCATTAACTGAAATAAAATTCATCCATAATTTGGAATTAAATAAAACATAAAGATTTGATCACTTTGGTGATTACCAATCTATCATACAAATAATTCCAAAATTTTAATTTAAAAAATTAATACATAAAGTGAAAAAAAATTAATTTTCCATTCCTCACTTTCAATCAATTAATTAAACGTTAATATAATTCAAATTGAATTAATTATAATAATAACATAATAAAATAAAATAAATTGATGACGTAAAGCTGGATTCTAAAAAAATGGGACCAAAATGCTACCCCACATTATTCACAATTAAAAGTGCAGCCAATGACGTAAGGTGCACATGTGATTCATTAATTGAATTAAAAAAAAATTATGACTTGCAGGGAATCATTCACATATGGTTTATTTTTTTCTCTTGCTAAAAACCCCATAACATAATCACCACCACAGCACTACCATCGTGCGAACAAGGTCCATGAACTGCGACCACCGCTCGCGCCGCGCAACCTCCTCGTCACCGTGCCCCACTGCTCGAACCACCGCTCTGCGCGCAGGTTAGAAAACGTAGTCGCGCCACTGCACCGCACATGCCACCGCACCGCTGCAGTTATGGTTGATGACGGAAAAACACAGGATGACAGCGGTGAAGGCTTGCGGTCCCACTAAATAGGTTCATAGGGTGTTTAACGCCATTAATGGCATTAGGTGCAGAAAATTTTGATCCATAAACCCTAATTTTAAAATTAGGGTTCTTCAATAGGGATTAATTATTGGGAACAAAATTAGGGTTCTTAAATTTTGGAAAAACACTAATGGAGAATCACAAAAAATGAGCAGTGAGGCTCTGATACCACATGTAAATTAAAACATGATAGTGAACGCACAATTGATCACATACAATAATGTTCACATACAGATCTTATCATATTATGATTCTCACATTCCATACATCAATTATAATAGAGATAGGCACTTACCTTGATCCATGAGAGATCCTATGTGAGTAGTTCCTTTACATACTTTTGTCCCAATCTATCTCTTGTCAATTCCGTTCGTGTCACACACTTTCTTGATGGCTAACAGTAAGACAAAACCTTATTGCTATAGATATATATTCTCACGTTAACCAATGGACCTTTAAAATTCTATTATTAATACTAAATCATATTCGGGCCCAAAGCCCAAACTCTAAGTCATGTGAGTCACTTTATAGAAATTAATTTACATAGTTTCTTACACATTTTTGTTGTTTTCCTCTACCGCCACCTTCAAATTTTGTTGATTTACCATATACTTTTAGGCTTTTCTTAATTTTAATGATGTTACTAAAAATACGTGTATGTGGTGACGATTATTTTTGTATGTAGTGTCATTTATAAATGTCGTTATTTACACGTGTGGTGGTTCCTCATACCATCACAGATCTGACAGCTACAAAGTATAATATGACGGTCAATTACTAACCTCCATAGCACCCGTCATACACTACAAAAAAAAAGGTTTTAATGGAGGTTATTTAGCAGAGGTTAATATAACCCTATGAATTGATTTAATTAATGGAGGTTTTTTTCTAAAACCTCAACAAAATAAGGGAGGTTTTTTAACCTTAGTTAATTTTCAAAGGTTTATTCTAAAACCTCAGCAAAATAATGAAGGTTTTTATAACCTTTGTTAATTTTCAAATGTTTATTTTAAAATCTCGACAAAATAACGAAGGTTTTTTTAACCTTCATTAATTTCCAAAGGTTTATTTTAAAACCTCCGTAAAATAACGGAGGTTTTTATAACCTTTGTTAATTTTCAAAGGTTTATTTTAAAATCTCGACAAAATAGCGAAGGTTTTTTTAACCTTCATTAATTTCCAAAGGTTTATTTTAAAACCTCCGTAAAATAACAGAGTCTTTTTTAACCTTAGTTAATTTTCAAAGATTTATTTTAAAACCTCTACAAAATAGCAGAAATTTTTTTTAACCTTAGTTAATTTTCAAAGGTTTATTTTAAAACCTCTACAAAATAGCAGAAGTTTTTTTTAACTTTAGTTAATTTTCAAAGGTTTATTTTAAAACCTATACAAAATAGTGTAGATTTTTTTAACTTTCGTTAAGTTTTAAAGAATTATTTTAAAACCTCATCAAAATAATGATTTTTTAAAATTTTTTTAAGTTTGACATGTTTATTGTAAAACATCAATAAAATATTTTAGATTTTCTCACATCTCAATAAATAAATGTAATTAAAGTTTTTTATAAACAAATAATTAAAAATATAATTTTAATATATTTGATAACTAAATCTTTTAAAGTTTTGAAAGTGTAAATTTAAATATGTTAACGTTTTTCAAAATTAATCTGAAATATTTATTTAATAAAAAATTATTAATTTTTTTTTATTTAATTTTTTTTTAAAAACTAAAAATATTATTAATTATATTTTTAATATGTTTATAGAGAAATATTATATTAAAATAAATTTATTTATCAATGCTTAATATAACTTTCAGAATAAAATTAATTAAGAAAAACTTTTTTAAACTCCTTTAAATATCAAAGATCTATTTAACCAGATTTATTTGAAAACAAATAGGAGAGGTTTATTGAAAACCTCCAGTAAATGACAGAGGTTTATTTGAAAACCTCTGGTAAATGGCAGAGTTTATTTTAAAACCTCTGGTAAATAGCAGAGGTTAATTTGAAAACCTGTGATAAATGGCAGAGGTTTATTTTAAAACCTTAGTAAACTATTCTAATTTTATTTCAAATTCTTTCTTTTTTTATTTTTTTTCCTTTCCTCTTCACTTCCAGTAGACCTAAACCTGCCTTTCATTTCCATCTTCTCTTTTCTTCACTCTCATTTTTGTCTAACTCGCATCTCACTCCCATCGCACACCACTAGACCTTTGCTTTTACTGCTTCAACACGAAACGTGCTTCTACTATTCCAGCACGAAACATGGTTCTGCTACTCCACCATGGAACTTGCTTCAACCTTCGCTCCACCACAGAACCGCTTGTCTACAAAGCGCAAGTATGTTCTGCGATTAGTGATGTGATGTTTGTTATTTATTTGACGATCTCGGAACTCTAATTTGAAGAACGCCGAACAAAGGTAATAATTAGTTTTTTCTTCTTCTTCTGTTTCTATGAGTTTAATGTTAATTAATTTTGTATATGTATAGCCTAATAAGAGTTTGATTATGATTTTGTTGATAGGTATCGATTCTATTCATTGGTACCTTTTCCTCACAGGCTTCTTCTTCTCGTTCTCCCTTCAATCGGTGAGTTCTTCTCTACCTTTTCTCTCTCTCCAATTTGATTTCTTTCTCTTACAGCACTGAACGATGTGTTTCGACTCAGATTCTTCAATTGCTATGTGTTTTTTATATCGTGTCAGATCTCTGTTTCTCCCTAATTTTTTTCAATTATAATTTTGCTCACTTCGCTTGGTTTTCCTGTAAATCCCTTAATGAAGACAATTGCACCGATCTAGTCAGTGCTCTCAAGGTATCCTTAACTGTTTTGCACTTCCTGAAATCGATTTTGTATAATCTTTGTAAAGTTTTAAGGATAACGATTCTTCTGTTTGCCTCGCCAGAATACAAGTTTTTTTTTTTATGTTTTCTTGAGTATTGGATTCATTCATGATTTTTGTTGGACTGAATTTGTGTGCAGAGTGAGATACAGAGTTTGGCTGGAGAGTATTATGATATTCTGGAGAGTTTATCGCCTATCGTCAAGAAGCTTTTGAATCTCTTAGAGAGATTTAGGTATATACTCTTTTTGTTAGTTCTTCAGTATTGATGCTGCTTTTTGTGGATTGCTTATATTTTTATAAGTTCAAATTTTAATTGGGAGGATTGATTTGTAGAGTTCCTGATAATTTTATATCTTCAAGTCTGTGTTTGTCTTCTAGTGTGTCAGGCTGCTGTCCTGCCCAGCGAATTACTGATATTGAAGAAAATATTGTTCAATCTTCTTGTCCTGCTTCTGCATTGTCTGATAGAGATTGCTCAATATTAGTTGAATCAGATGGGACCCAACAAAGATCAGTCAAGCGAAACATACAGCATGTGCAATGAAGATGTCTCTGAAATTTCTGAAAGTGAAAGTACTCAGAAACAATGTTGTAGTTTGCGGTCTTGTTGTGTGCCAGCTTTAGGAGTCAGCAGGAACAATTTGGGGCTGGGTTCACTCACTACAACCAAGTCCTTACGCTCTTTATCCTTCACTGCTTCTGCCCCGTCCATTAATTCTAGTCTTTTCATATGGGAAACTGACAACAGCTCAAGTGATGTTGGCTCTACAGAAAGACCAATAGATACCATATTTAAATTCCATAAAGCCATACGCAAAGACTTGGAGTATTTAGACATTGAATCTGGAAAGCTTTCTGATGGTGATGAAACAATTATTCGGCAATTTAGTGGAAGATTCTGGCTTTTGTGGGGTTTATATAGAGCTCATAGTAATGCTGAAGATGATATAGTATTTCCTGCACTCGAATCCAAAGAGGCACTTCATAATGTAAGCCACTCTTATACCCTGGATCATAAGCAGGAGGAAAAATTACTGTTTGGAAAGCATTTCACTGTGGAAGAACAAGATAAGATAGTGATTTTGTCATGACAATGCAAGCGACCACTCAATGGATAGGTATATTTTTCACAGAATTTCTTAATATTTAGTAATGGAATGTATTTCTTAATATCTGTTTAATGATTATAGAAAAGCAACAATGGAAATGATGTGTATGCGGTGCCTTACTATACAGCCTGTTGGGTCTGTATGCATATCTCCTTCATGTGATGGACTTACAATGGCAAAGTACTATTGCAACATTTGCAAATTCTTTGATGATGAAAGGTACTTTTTGGTTCTTTAGAAATCAATAGATTTAGTAGAAAACTGTTGTTTTCTTTTGTTTTTTTGTTACAGAAAGAGGCCTTAGTTATAGGCCTAAGAAAGGGGTCAGGGCCAGAACAGAATCCATGATATCAAAAGCACACCATTGTAATTATCATTCTAGCTGTCATGTGAACTATGAGCTCCTTGCCTGCTTTTTCCTTCTTACTGTCTTTATATACTTGCCTATTAATGGGCTAATAGTTGGAACTTACTTTCTGAAGTTGGCAGAATCTTGGTTAATCATTAATCCTTCTCTTGGTTGAACTTATATTATTATTTCCCAACATACTGCACAATTTCTCAACCTTACCATTTCTATTAGCATTCCAATCCTGCACAATTTTACAATTCACAGAATTCATTCCTTAAGAATTTATCTCAGCCACAATCTTCTTTTCAGTTTTATACAAAAACAATATAATATTTTTAAGTTTTAGTTATAACTATTTTTTTTCATTTATAATTAAAAGTTGTAAATGTTATAACAATTATAACTATTTATTGTACTAATTTACATATAAAAGTCATTTACTTAGTGCTTACTAAACACTAATTTATCTTTGCTTAATCTTCATCCTAAGATATTGTTGAAGATAAAACTTGGTCCCAATTATTTCTTTTATTTATTGAAAAAAAAAATACTTTAACAAACATAGATAGATAAATACAATAAATGTAAATAATTGTGGTTTAAAAAACACATGAATGCCTAAATGGTAAATGAATAAAAAAAAAAACAAATTTCATAATTTTGAAACCTATGGTATTTTTTAAGGAGATTCTAAAACATTTTATGGACATTTTGAAACCCATGGTATTTTAACGGGGTTGAAACCTATGGTATTTTACGGAGGTTTTGAAACCCATGGTATTTTACGGAGGTTTTGAAACCCATGATATTTTACGGAGGTTTTGAAACCCATGGTATTTTACGGAGGTTTTGAAACCCATGGTATTGTACGGAGGTTTTGAAACCCATGGTATTTTGAAAGGCTTTTCCTGAGTTTTAAAAAAACCCTGGGGAACACATTCCCTAGAGATGGTTTAGCGGGAGAAACTACAACCCTGGTAAATGACTTAATGGAGGTTTTAACCCTGGATAATGTAAAAATAAACCCTCGTTAAAACCATTTTTTCTTGTAGTGATATAACATCTTGTATAAAGTTGACGATTTTAAGTGTGTAATTTATGTTAGTTATAAATGTCGTAATTTTGTAATTTGTCAAGACAACTTCAGCACAAATAATAACGTTTTTAAATGCCACTTTATACGTTACAACACGATATTTGTAATCACCATTATTATATTAAATTGTGAAATATTATTCATTGGTTATAACTATTGTAATTCGAGTATTACATATTTTAATTTTTAATATTTAATTTAACATGTTTTCATAATTTAATTAAACATTGTACCGCCCTGGTGGTCGGGAGTGATGACGTGGCATCCTGCTACAGTATAGGCGTGTTGGCAAGACGCCAGGTTGGCAAAAGGGAAGGAAGTCGGGGGGCTTGTGTAGTCGCCAGTTGTTAAATTGGCGTGTTCCGATCTCCAGCTTACCAGAATCGGCGATCACCAGGTTAAAGATGAAGTCGCCAGATGTAGATTCAGGCGACCTAGTCATTGGAGATCGCCAGAGCAAGCACATCGCCAAAGATGAAGGAGAAGCAGTTTATGAAGGCGGCCGGTGAGACCACAGGGAAGGTGTATGAAGGCCCCTAACTCGCCAGTTCCAGTAGAGATCGCACTTCCAAGTTAGCTATGCACTGGGCAGTACCATGCATAAGTAACTTAGCCAAAATGAGAGTAGAAGCAGCGCCAAGTCAAGGAGACTCCAGATGATGGCACGTGTACGACTGGGTGCGAGCCACGTGTCCAGGTCTGTAACTGCCAGGAGAGAGAAAACAACCAGGTATATAAGAGTTCTCAACAAACTTTCTGAGGTACGCACGTTCAGATTATGCTCTTTACGCTTGCGAGTTATAGAGCTTACTGTGAGAAAGGATTTGCACGGTTCTTGTTCTCTTAGTATTTGGTGATACCGTCACTGACTTGGGCATTGGAGTGCGATCGGCCGCAGCGGCGCCGCTCTGTTTCTTTGCAGGTTCTTGAGGTGGATCTCGAAGAGGAACGAAGGTTCGAAGCGGTGCACCCGTCGATCCTTTGACGAGGCAGTTTCCAGCGTTCCGGTCAACAGGCAGGATCATCAGGCGCCAACCGTGGGGCCGTGTAAAACTTGCTCCCATCCACAGCGTGAGTTCTTGGAGGTTTTCGAAGTTTTCTGCGTGGTTGTGTGCTGGTGCAACCATCGCTCGCTGTTTGCTTGAGTTTCGTTCGGTGAGTTCGCGTTTTATACCGTTCGTTTGGGTTTTCGATCGGTGAGGTGAGGTTTTACTGCTGTTTGCGCGTAATTTGTTTGGTGGAGTTCGAAGTTCTTTCGCTCGTTTGGTTGTCCGTGGGGAAGCGCTGGTTTCTGGTGAAGTTGTGGTTTTCTTTGAAGGTTTACGGTGTTCTTGAGTTCTCTTGCGCAGTTTCGCACAGTTTTCTCCGACTGATCGCTGAATCGATCGTGGTTGAGGTGTCGTTCGCTGCATTCTGTGATTCGCTGAGTTTCATGAGAAAAATGAGAAGCAATCGCTCAAGTCCAGTTGCGCCCGTCGCTGCCGAAGGCGCCGCTGCCATGACCATGGCGCAGATGGCAGAGATGATGCGTTCGTTGCAGGCAACTGTGGAAGCCTCACGCGTAGAGCAGGCGAGAATGCATGAGGACCTGGTCGCCTCTCGCGCCAGGAACGAGGAGCTCAGCAAGGTGACTGAGGAGCTGCGTCAAGCTCTTCAGGAGCAGCAAGGGCGTTCTTCTGCTGAAGAGGTGGCGCCGTCGTCGCCACCTCGTGTTTTCCCTATGCCTTTTGTTCAGGCGATTACTGACACGCCTATTCCCACGAGCGTGGTTCCGGTTAAGGCTGTCTTTACCGGCGTGGAGGATCCAGAGGCTCATCTAACCACGTTCCATACGCAGATGATGCTGTCGGGAGGGTTAGACGCCGTCTACTGCAAGATGTTCGTGAGTACGCTCCAGGGAACGGCGATGGAGTGGTTTGTGAGCCTGCCTAACGGCCACATAACCAATTTTCAACAATTCTCGAAGATTTTTGTCGAGCAGTACATCGTGAATAAGGCACCGCCTAGGGTGTCTTATGATCTGTTCGATATAAGGCAGTACCAGGGAGAGTCCCTCAGAGACTACCTGAATCGCTTTGGGGCGCAGATGGTCAGATCGCCGGCCAAGGATGAAGAAATGCTGGTCTATGCCTTCAAGAAGGGCGTGCTGCCAGGACCATTCTGCGAGGCCTTGATCAGAGCTCACCCCGCGACGTTTGCTGAAGTCAGGCGACTTGCGGTGGCTCACATCGCCGATGAAAGTGAGGTCGCTGAGAAGAGAGGGAGCATGGCTCCCGCTAGGCCACGCGCCCAAACCAGAATCCAGCCGCAAAGGGTGCTGGAAACAGCGGCGGCGAACAGGAAGGACCAGAGGACTCGCCATCCTTACGATAGGAGAAACAAGGGAAGGAGCCAAGCACGCCAGCAACCAGCACGCCGGGAATACAATCGCCCGCCTAAGCACAAGTTTGTCATGGGACTGGCGGATCTGATCGCCATCCCTAACATATCTGCTAGGCTGAAAGCGCCTGAGAAGGTGGGCGACAAGGTGCTGGGGTCAAAGCCAAATGCCTGGTGTGAGTTTCACCAAGGCTTTGGCCACACTTTGGACTCGTGTTTGTCCTTGGGATATCAGCTCGACGATCTGGTTAAGAGCGGGTTCCTAAATGACTATCTGCTATACAGGAGGACGGGGGGAGCGTCGAGTTCCCAGCCAGCAGGTGGAGAAGCCCAGCAACACGAGATGCCTATCCACGGGGAGATCCACACCATTGCAGGGGGCTTCTCAGGTGGTGGATGCACCGCATCGCAGAGGAAGAAGTACGCGCGATCGGTGATGGCAGTGGATATGTTTGAAGATCACTCGCCGGAAGTGGACATTATTTTCACCAAGCAGGATCTTCGGGACGTTGTGCCTCATGACAACGATCCCATAGTCATTTCTTTGGTTACGGCGGGAAGGAAGGTCCACAGAGTTCTGGTGGACCAAGGGAGCTCGGCAGACGTGATGTTCTGGCCGACTTTCACGCAGCTGGAGTTGCCCCTTGACCAGCTAAGGCCTTATGGAGGGTGCCTATATGGGTTCGCTGGTGACCAGGTGGAGGTCAGGGGGTACATTGAGCTGAGAACCACGTTTACAAATGAGGCTGGGTCGAGGACGGAGAAAATCAAGTACCTCATTGTGAACGCTCCTTCAGCATACAACATCCTGTTGGGAAGGCCCACGCTTAACAGGATAGGCGCAATCCCGTCGACCCGGCACATGAAGGTAAAGTTGCCGTCTATGGAGGGGGTGGTGATCACGATCAAGTCTGATCAGAAAGAAGCGAAAAAGTGCTATGAGAATAGCCTGAAAAACAAGAGGTCGGTGAGTTATGTAACAACCACCCCACCTCCCGGTGTGAAGCCCAGATCGACGGTAACAGAGGAGGCCGCCGAAAGAGATGTGGAGATGGTGGACGCTGAGCTGGGGGAGAAGAATGCTGGTCTGGAGGAGGAAGAGGAGCGGAATCGCCCCGAGGAAGCGAGGGAACAGGGGATCGCCAGGGCGGTGATCGCCAGAGAATCCAGACCAAAACCCATCGAGCAGTGGCTCGAAAAGGAGATCAGAGGAAAGATCTTTAAGCTGGGAAGATCTCTGCAGGTCGAGCTCCAGGACCAAATCGCCAAGGTGATTGAGCGGCATCTGGACGCGTTTGCATGGTCCGCTTCGGACATGCCCGGGATTGATCCCGACTTCTTGTGCCATCATCTGGCGATGGACAACTTGGTGAAACCAGTGCGACAAAGGAGAAGAAAGTTCAACGAGGAGAGGAGGCAGGCGATCAGGGACGAAACACAGAAACTCCTCGCTGCAGGCCACATCAGGGAAGTCCAGTACCCTGAATGGCTGGCAAATGTCGTGCTGGTAAAGAAGAGTAACGGGAAATGGCGCTTGTGCGTTGATTTCACCGACCTGAACAAAGCTTGCCCAAAGGATTCGTATCCTTTACCAAGCATTGATGCCCTGGTCGATAGTGCTGCAGGGTGCAAGTTGCTGAGTTTCCTGGATGCCTTCTCGGGATACAATCAGATCAAGATGCATCCCATGGATGAAGAGAAGACAGCCTTCATGACGGAGAGATCGTGCTACTGCTATAAGGTGATGCCGTTTGGGCTGAAGAACGCGGGGGCCACGTACCAGAGGCTGATGGACCGAGTACTTGCACCAATGCTGGGAAGGAACGTGCAAGCTTACGTCGATGACATGGTCGTGACCTCGCCGGAAAAAAGCAAGCACGTTGCAGACTTGGAAGAATTGTTCACGACGATCGCCAAGTTCAAGTTAAAGCTCAATCCGGAAAAATGCATTTTCGGCGTGGAGGCTGGAAAGTTTTTGGGTTTCCTCTTGACTGAAAGAGGAATAGAAGCCAACCCAGACAAGTGTGCCGCCATCTTGGCGATGAGGAGTCCAGCTACGGTGAAAGAAGTCCAGCAGCTAACAGGTCGGATGGCAGCCCTATCTCGCTTCGTGTCAGCTAGCGGAGAAAAGGGGCATCCCTATTTTCAATGTCTGCGGCGCAATAATAAGTTCGTTTGGACGAAAGAGTGCGAGGAAGCTTTCGTCAAACTGAAGGAGTATCTGGCGAGCCCGCCGGTTCTGTGCAAACCGCTGGTGGGAAGCCCTCTCAGGTTGTATTTTGCTGTAACTGAGAGGGCGGTGAGTGCGGTGCTCGCCCAGGATCAAGATCAGGCTCAGAAGCCTATTTATTTTGTGAGCAAGGTGTTGCAGGGCCTAGAAACGAGATATCAGGCCCTGGAGAAGGCTGCCCTGGCCGTGGTATTTTCGGCGAGGAGGTTGCGCCACTACTTCCATAGCTTCATAATACTGGTGATGACTGACCTGCCCATCCAGAAGGTCTTGAAGAAACCTGACGTTGCGGGAAGGATGGTGAAGTGGGCCGTAGAGTTGTCAGAGTTTGATATTAAATATGAGCCCCGAGGCCCGATCAAGGGGCAAATCTTTGCAGATTTCGTGGTTGAGCTCTCATCAGAGGCGACGCGGGTTGAAGGAGACGATTTCCGTTGGGTACTTTCAGTGGATGGATCGTCGAACCAGCAGGGCAGCGGTGCTGGAGTCATATTGGAGGGACCCAACGGCGTGCTGATCGAACAATCTCTGAGGTTCGCCTTCAAAGCCAGCAACAATCAAGCAGAGTATGAGGCGCTGATCGCCGGGATTCTGCTGGCCAAGGAGATGGGAGCAAGGGTGCTGATGGCTAAGAGTGACTCGCTGCTAGTCACGGGGCAGGTAACAGGCGAGTTCCAGGCTAAAGATCCACAAATGGCGGCTTACTTGGCGTACATGCAGGAATTGAAGAGTTCCTTTGCCTCCTTTGAAGTAGTACATGTACCCAGAGAGCAGAATGCCCGAGCTGACTTGCTAGCTAAGCTCGCCAGCTCAGGCAAGGGGGGTAGGCAGAGGACGGTGATTCAAGAAACTCTGAAGACGCCAAGGGCATTTGTAGCAGATCACCTGGTCCTTCAGATAAGCAAGTCGACGAAGAAAGCAGCGAGAGGCCATAAGTCCTTGACGCAAGAAACTCTGAGATCGCCGAGAATTAGAGCATGTCGAGGAGAGAAGGTGAATATGGCGCAGGTATGTGCCATCCATGAGCCAGACACCTGGATAACCCAGTACAAGCGGTGCCTGGCAGATGGCCTCCTCCCACTGGATCCGACAGAAGCTAGGAAGGTAAAGAAAAATTCCAGCAAGTACACATTGATTGATGGCGATCTGTACAGGTTTGGGTTCACTCACCCACTCCTGGAATGCGTACACGGCGAGAAGTGCACGAGGATCATGGCAGAGCTCCACGCGGGTATATGCGGAAGCCACGTTGGGGGTCGAGCTCTGGCCGCGAGGACTCTCCGTGCAGGCTACTACTGGCCATCGATGAGAGAAGATTGCAAGAAGTATGCCCAGTGTTGCAAACAATGCCAACAGCACGCCGATTGGCACAAGGCACCTCCCGAGGAGTTGAAGTCGATCTATAGCCCTTGGCCGTTTCATACTTGGGGAATCGACATCCTGGGACCTTTCCCGCTGGCGATCAGGCAGATGAAGTACTTGGTGGTGGCGATTGAGTATTTCACCAAGTGGATTGAAGCAGAACCAGTGGCCCAGATCACCGCACACAAGATCGAAGGTTTCGTGTGGAAGAACATCGTGTGCCGGTTTGGAGTGCCTAAACGCCTGGTGTCGGATAATGGGACGCAGTTTGCAAGCCACCTATTGAAGAAGCTTTGCGAAGGAGTGGGAATTCAACAAGTGTTTGCATCCGTCGAGCACCCTCAGACAAATGGCCAGGGGGAGTCAGCTAATCGGGTGTTGTTGAGAGGTTTGAAGAGAAGGCTTGAGAAAGCCAAGGGAAGTTGGGCTGAGGAGGTGCCCCGTATAGTCTGGGCGTACCACACCACCGAGCAGTCAGGAACCCATGAGACCCCGTTCAGCTTGGTCTATGGGTGTGATGCTATGATTCCAGTGGAGATCCAGGAGAGCTCGCCGAGATTCCAGAACTTCGTAGAGGAAGACTCGAATGAAGAGAGAAGGCTGAACCTGGATCTACTGGATGAGGTCAGGGAAGAGGCGAGGTTGAAGGCTGAAGCCGTGAAGAGAAGGATTGAACGAAGATACAACTCGAAGGTGATGCCAAGGCAGTTTAGAGAAGGCGACTTGGTGATGAGGAAGGCCCACTAGTACGAGATGGAGAATAAACTGTCGCCCAAGTGGACTGGACCGTTCAGAATAACTGAGGCGCTCGGGAACGGCGCCTACCGCTTAGAGACGCTGGAAGGAGGGGCGATTCCTCGCACCTGGAACGCCACGCACCTGGAACGCCACGCACCTGAAGTTGTACTATAGTTAAGAGCTTTGTAAGTAAAGACAAACACAAAGGTCATATTACAATGTCTCTGACGAAACAGTTTGAAGGGGGCACTCTTTTTTCCCTAAGGAGGGTTTTTAATGAGGCCACCCAATAAAAGAAGAGTTTTCGAAGTATAAGGCGTTTTCAGATTGCATGTTTGCTATTTTCCAAAAGTTTTGAAGAAAGACCTTGTCACTTGTACGTGATTTAAGGCAAGTAAAGATATATCGCATGCTTTCTAAAAAGTTTTTAAGCCCTCATCGTTTTTCGGCGATTGGAGGCACCAGTTAAAGTTTTTAAGTCCTCATCGTTTTTCGGCGATTGGAGGCGCCAGTTAAAGTTTTTAAGTCCTCATCGTTTTTCGGCGATTGGAGGCACCAGTTAAAGTTTTTAAGTCCTCATCGTTTTTCGACGATTGGAGGCACCAGTTAAAGTTTTAAAGTCCTCATCGTTTTTCGGCGATTGGAGGCACCAGTTAAAGTTTTAAAGTCTTCATCGTCTTTCGGCGATCGGAGGCACCAGATGAAAGACCTCAACGCCCTCGCGCGTTCTGAGGCAAGATAAAGACCTCCTCGCCGTCGAGCGAGTGCAGGCGAGGAAGAGTAAAAAGTCCTCCGTGTTTCTGGGGGCGAGAAGATGTAACCCCTGGGGCAATGTAGAGGCGCCAGTAAAAAGTCCTCCATGTTTCTGGGGGCGAGAAGATGTAACCCCTGGGGCAATGTAGAGGCGAGCTAAAGACCTTCTCGCCGATGAGCGAGTTCAGGCGAGTTAAAGACCTTCTCGCCGACGAGCGAGTTCAGGCGAGTTAAAGACCTTCTCGCCGACGAGCGAGTTCGGGCGAGTTAAAGACCTTCTCGCCGATGAGCGAGTTCAGGCGAGTTAAAGACCTTCTCGCCTACATGCGAGCTTAGGCAAGATAAAATCCTTCTCGTCTCGAACGAGTTCAGGTATGGTGCAGAGGGTGGAAGAAGTTTGGAAGGTGGCTAAGGTAGGTTCGAAGAGAACGCCTAGTCAACCGGTCTTCTGTTCTGAAGTTCGGGAAGGTAAAGAAGGATCCCAAAAGGCGTTTCTACCCCCAGACAAAGAAACAATGGCCAAAGCATGAGGCTAGAAAGAAGCTGAGATCACCAAGAGTCTTTGGCGATCGGGAAGAGTTCAAACACAGCGGCGAGAGGGATAAAAGACCTGTTTGGTGAAGCAGGTCGAGTGGAGCGGTGTTTAAGCCAGTGACTGAGTTACAGTTCATTGCTTGAAGGATATTTTTACGATAAGGTTAATTGCCTTAAGGTTACGAATTGTTAAGTGTTTGTTGCTTAGGGCTGAAGTGATCTGAAGCAGTTAAGTCAAAGGTTGTACCTACAGTTTTCCTAAGTCATTTCTTTGAAATTAAACAAGCAAGGAAAGTTGAAGCGAGTGAAGAAGTTATAAAAGGAAAAACGTAAACCTTTGTCATTAACAGATAGCAGTGAATAACAGTTCGGAACATATATGCGAGGGGACATAAAAGTTTATTACAAGTTATAATACAAGGGAAAGCACAAAGGTAGCAGATGAAGAAGAGTTGATTAATCTTCAGCAGGAACGACTTTTCCATCCACCACCTCATTGTTCAGCGACACCATGCTGAGATCCAGGTCGGGGAATAGGCAAGCAAATTGTTCCCGCGCAGCTTCGAATCCAGCAGCCAGAATTTGAGTAGAGTTTAGCTTGAGTTCTTCAATTTGCTTCTGAAGTTCCTCAATCCGCTTCTTGAGGTCTTCAGTTTGCTCTTTCAGCTCTTTATTCTGTTGCTCCAGCTCTTCAACCTGTTTTTTGAGTTGTTCGTTGGTCTCTTGAGCCTGGAGAAGGTCTTCAGTAACCTTCTTGGATTCCGCTTGTGCTTGGGCCAATTCAGCAGCCACCTTTCCCTTCTCTTTGTTGGCCTCGGCAAGATCAGCTATGGCGTCGTCCCTCGCCTTTTCCACTTGCCCAAGGAATTTCTCTCGGTCGATTGACCTCTGCTCCAATTTTTGCACCTTAGCGGCGTCAGCTTTCATGAGAGCCTCCAGGTCAACCACCCTGACGCGAAGAGGCACAATCTTGCTCTCCAGTTCGACCTTCTCTTGAGCAAGTTGATGCACCTTGTGGCGAAGGTCAGTGGCCTCCTTGCGCGCCAGCCTGAGCTCGGTGTTCATTGCATCCTCCACTCGGGAGTGTTCGATTTCAGCGAGCGTCAGGCTGAAAGACAACTTCTCCACCTCGACCCTCATGGTGCTGTTTTCGGTTTTGAGGTTGAAGAGGTCGTCTTGGAGCCTCCTGGTTGAGCCCTCCACAGCCCTGGTTATGATCGCCGGGATATCTTCCGCTATGGTCTTCAGCTTGGCAGTTAGAGGCTCCCACATCCTTGTGACCTCCAAAGGGAGGTTTACTGCTTGGAGAGGCGCCAGGTGGGCCTGTTGTTGGTTCTCGTCGCCACCTTCCTTAGCGGGTTCTTCAGTAGGCGCTTCCTGGCGTGGCGACGGAATCGGGGACTCGGTGATCAGAATCGGAGAGGTATGAGCAACCTCATCCCCGATTGGAGCAGCTTCTGCAGCTGAGGCGTTTGAAGGGAGACCCCCTCCAGCTGACACATATGGTGTAGAGGCGCTTGGGGGGTCCTCCATGAAGTTTGGCTCTGGGGCCTCAGCTGCAGGTGGCGCAGTGGCCAGTGGGACCGCTTGGACTGGAGAGGCAGGAGCCTGTGGGGGTGGCGATGATGGAGGAGGAGCAGGCGTCGATGGAGGTGTTGAGGTTGGAAGAGGGGGTGGAGCAGGCGGTGAGGGAGGTGCCACCCTCTTCCTCTTTGAGACCAAACCGTCTTCGGTGGCCTCGTCATCTTCTTCCTCTTCCTCATGGATCACCTGAGGGGCTTTCCTTTTAGGTCTTTTGAGGACCATTTTCTTGCGTTGGGCAGGTTCCTTGGGTGATGATCGCCCTTGGACGATGGTTGTCTCCACCACCGAGTTGGGCACCGTTTGAGAACCTGTCGCCAACCCGTGGTTTCGGGCGAGCGCCTTCAGTTCAGCGAGCATGCCTTTGCCCAACATGTTGTCTGCATGGAACGAAAATGCATGGGTTAACTCAAGGAAAAAAATAAGTGCATAAGGTAGTAAATAGCAAAGCAGATGATATGTGCAGGAAAGGTAAAACCAAAGTCTTGCGCATAACGCACAAGACGCCCAGAAACAGCTAAACAGAAGCGGTGTTAAAACAACAGTTTTTAATGTTCTAACCTATTCGAATTTCTAGCTGGTCTTCATAAAATTCGAAGCAGATCAAGGTGGTGGTAAGGAAAGTAATATTGGCGTCCGCCACCCTTTTCCAGAAGAGACAGAGATCTCTGTCCAATGCTCCCATGCTGTCAGGACTTCTGGGTCTCCTGAAGCAGCTCTTGGACTCTTTCTTCCCCTTGTCCACCCAGTACAAGGGGAAGCCGTCGAGGAGGGAGGCGTCCTTGTCATTCGCGCGCACTTGGACGAACTTCCCCTTCCAGTCCTTGTAGGATTGCTGGAAGATAGCAAAGATGGACCTCCCATCAATCGCATTCAAGCTAACCCACAGGCGGTCTCCTGGGTGCTTGGCTTCGAAGAGGAATAGGAACACGTCCACCGATGCGGGCAACCCCAGGTGGTCGCACATCACTTGAAAAGCTCGAACAAACGCCCAGCTGTTGGGGTGAAGCTGGGCGGCGGCAATGTTGAGCTCGGTTAGGAGTTCCCTCTCGAATCGGGTGAAAGGGAACTTGAGCTTCACCTTCTTGAATAAGGTCGTGTAGACGAAGCAGAAGGGCCCGTCGGCGCTCACCTTGTCATCGGCGCAAACAGGCAGATCGAGGGGGCAAGGCAGCACCATCATCTTCTCGTCGTGCTCCTTGTGAAAAGATTGATGAAGCTCATCCCCCTTAGTTAGCCGCAAAACTGCTCCCGCAGTGTTCACAGAGGATGTCTCCCTCAGAAGGGTCGAGTTGGCCCAGGGATACAAGGTTTTGAAGTCTGGCAGGGGAACAGGGGCTCCTCCGGCGATAGGTGGAGTCGCCTGGGCCAGGACAGGACGGGAAGACGCAGGCCTCTCAGCCTGCGAAGATGAAGCGCCACGAACTTGTGGTGGGTCGTGTGCTTGTGAAGGGAGGTTTCGTGATGAAGGAGGAGGATTCAGGGTGATCTTTGTGCGAGTCATGGTAGCAGCTGCAAAGGAAGAAGAAAGGAAAAATGATCAGGGGTTACAGAGGCTGACTCGATCATAGAAGGAAGGTGAAAAACGAACGAATGTAGGTTCGTTGCGACGATTGACGAAGCCCTAAGTTACGCAGAAGGAGAAATGGAAAAACAACCCACAGCGTATGCACCAGGCAGTTACAGGATGATGCGAACCGGTTAAAATGCAAGGAAAACCAGCAGAAGAAGGAAAGTGGGTACCTTTTGATGATCAGGAAGACGATGAAGGTTGATGGTGATTCAGAATGCTGGAGAGCGCTGAGAGTTTTTCGCAGAAGAAAGTTGGAGCGTTCGTGAATGCGAGGGAAAGTGATGGAACAGTGTTGAGTGAAAATGGGTTTAAGGGTTTTTTCGAAATGGGTTTAGGAAGCGCAAACGGCAACTGAAGAGAGCCGTTGATGAAGCCACGTGTCGAGCGATGAGTGAGGGGTTTGGTGGAGCGTCAGAGCAGCAGAAGGTACAACCGCTTGGAATTCTGCGTCAGTGCCACGTAGATCGGTGTTGACGTGGCTCTTGCAGTCTTTTCGCTAGACAAGTCTTCACTTAAGACTGGGGGGCTTGTGTACCGCCCAGGTGGTCGGGAGTGATGATGTGGCATCCTGCTACAGTATAGGCGTGTTGGCAAGACGCCAGGTTGGCAAAAGGGAAGGAAGTCGGGGGGCTCGTGTAGTCGCCAGTTGTTAAATTGGCGTGTTCCGATCTCCAGCTTACCAGAATCGGCGATCACCAGGTTAAAGATGAAGTCGCCAGATGTAGATTCAGGCGACCTAGTCATTGGAGATCGCCAGAGCAAGCACATCGCCAAAGATGAAGGAGAAGCAGTTTATGAAGGCGGCCGGCGAGACCACAGGGAAGGTGTATGAAGGCCCCTAACTCGCCAGTTCCAGTAGAGATCGCACTCCCAAGTTAGCTATGCACTGGGCAGTACCATGCATAAGTAACTTAGCCAAAATGAGAGTAGAAGCAGCGCCAAGTCAAGGAGGCTCCAGATGATGGCACGTGTACGACTGGGTGCGAGCCACGTGTTCAGGTCTGTAACTGCCAGGAGAGAGAAAACAACCAGGTATATAAGAGTTCTCAACAAACTTTCTGAGGTACGCACGTTCAGATTATGCTCTTTACGCTTGCGAGTTATAGAGCTTACTGTGAGAAAGGATTTGCACGGTTCTTGTTCTCTTAGTATTTGGTGATACCGTCACTGACTTGGGCGTTGGAGTGCGATCGGCCGCAGCGGCGCCGCTCTGTTTCTTTGCAGGTTCTTGAGGTGGATCTCGAAGAGGAACGAAGGTTCGAAGCGGTGCACCCGTCGATCCTTTGACGAGGCAGTTTCCAGCGTTCCGGTCAACAGGCAGGATCAAACATGTTTGCATAATATAATTAAACTTGTTTTCATATAATTAAACCTATTTTTATAACTTAATTTCATAATTTAATTAATTTTTTTCATAATTACTAATAAAATAGTTAAACTATGTACACAAACTTATAATAAGAAAACATATTCATTCATTTGAAAGATCAAAGTTCACATATTTTTAAAAGTACACCAAATTAAAGTACAAGAAATGATAACTTAACATTTGCAAAATAAATATTGTTCTTAATGTTGACACAAATTACAAGACACGTGTTAATATGTCTTTCTCCCTCCACTTGATTCTACAATTTATTGTAATTTATTAATTTTAATTTTTATAAAATATATAAAGACAACAATATTATTGCAAAATAACAAAGATAGCATTTTCATAATTCATAAACCAAAATGTTATGAATATGTTTTGATATTTTTTTGATAATTTGTAAACTATATTGAAAAAATGCAACACTTTAACATAGTTATTAAAATAGTTATTATGAATAAAGAGTATGCTTGGATATGTTTCTTTGTTAAGATGTTTTAAAAAAATATATATAAGATTATTCATAATCTAAAACTTTTAATTAGTCTATAGTTATTAACTTTAATTTATAAAAAAAATAATTTTAACTTTTTTTCTTTTTTAATTTTGTGAAAAATTACCTCCATTCCTATCAAATACACAATGATTAAGATTGTAAATCTATTCATACTTTATAGAAGAACTTAGTTGATGTTTCCACTTACTTTTACCTATGGAAGGAAGACACAGACTCATGTTTTATAAAAATCAAAACAAATACATGTTCT
The DNA here is from genome assembly GCF_000499845.2 of Phaseolus vulgaris. Lineage (NCBI taxonomy): Eukaryota > Viridiplantae > Streptophyta > Magnoliopsida > Fabales > Fabaceae > Phaseolus > Phaseolus vulgaris. The sequence goes on along the minus strand of NC_023754.2, from coordinate 12,782,336 downwards.
CTTTAACCCCTTCATTCCCATCTTTTTCTTTAGAAACTATTAATCCTTTCACCAATGTCCAACCAAGTTAGTTCAAGACTAGTATCCTCTATTCAGTGTGCAAAACCAACTAAAATATTAATAGTTCACGTAACTTTTAGTCAATAATTATTTATTAAGGGAAACACTTTGTATTAAAAAGTATGTAAGAAGAAAAATATAATAAAAAGATAGACCCTATAATCTAATACATCATTGTAATATCTATAATAAATTTAGAATGAAAATACATGATACCTCAATTAACATCATTCCATAGTTGATGACATATGCATAACATGCGAACAATTAAAAGAAAATTCAAAATAATGAATAATAAAAGTAATGATCTCGCCATCTTGAGGCATGATACAATACAAGAAGAAACTATAAGAAATGAGAAAGTAAATAATATCATGAGAAAGAAACAATTGTCTAAACCAGGAAATGTTATATTTTTTAAACTTATTCGTACTCAATAACTACAGCCTCTCAGAAAATTCAATATTTCCAAGCCTTTCTAAATTATATTTCCTTTGTAAAAAAGATGCAATCACGAACTTTGAACTTAAAGGAATTTAAGTAAAACCAGCTTTGTGAACACAATGTGATAGTCAACTATGTATAGATATAGAGAATCCATTACTTTCTCTGCATTAGGTTTGACACTTTTCAGAGTGATCTCGAACACTTTTCATAGTGACTCCTGAACACTTTTGAGAGATCATCTCTGTAAGCTAACTCCTTAAGATTTTGGCCTGATGCAGAGTTATTGGATGCCAAACTGAGCACCTTGTCATGATAGTTGCAGCTGTTATGGAAATATGAAGACCAATAGGTTGATTCTGAACAACTTTCCCATGGACGATAGGGCCACCAACTTGTTTTTTAAGGTCTTTAATACAAAGAAAGAAAAAATGAAAAACACAGGATGAAAAAGCAGTGCTTATATATGCAAGATAATTTATTACAACATAAAAGAATAGCAAGAGTTTTACCTTCATTGGTTATTCTCGCACCTCCATATAATTTTTAAATACCAATGATATCTTTGATGTTTTTTTATACATAATTGATCAATCCATAATTCCTTCATTTCTTGAATTGAATGTCGACCTGTACAATCCAGAAGTTCGAACTAAATTTGATGTTGTATTTTGATTTGTCTAATTTGGTTTGAAAATTTAAAACACAAAGTACGGGATGATTACACGTGCTAAGGATGGAGTTTTTAAACCTCGCACTTTCATTGCGCCTATTTCTGGTCTACCCAAGTCCACAAAGGATGCTTTACTGCATCCATAATGGTTATTTGCAATGCACGACGAAATCAAAACTTTACAAAATAATAACACATGGTTTCTCACTTATATTCCTTTTGGTGTTAAACCCATAGGCTGTAAATGGATTTTGAAGATCAAATACAATGCGGATGGCTCATTCTAGGGGAACAAAGCTTGTCTCGTTGCCAAAGGATTCCATCAACTGCTAGGTTTTGATTATTTTGAAACTTTCAGCCCTGTTATAAAACCTGTTACTATACATCTCATTCTCACCTTAGCTTTACAATGAAATTGGCATGTATATCAAATAGATATAAATAATGCTTTTTTGTTTGGGGATCTGGAAGAATCTATTTATATGGTTCAACCACCTAGATTTGTAACTGGTATTCCAACATTATGTGTAAGCTCAACAAAGCTATCTACGCTTTGAAGCAGGCACCCAAATCCTGGTTTCACAAGCTAAGTGAAACTTTATGCTCTCTTGGTTTCAATTCAACCAAAAGTGATACTTCTCTATTTACTCATTTTAAAAATGATACCATTTTATTCATTCTAATTTATGTTGATGATATTCTCATCACATGGAACTCTCCAAATGCCATTCAATCACTCATCACAACCCTTAGTCATCATTTTGGCTTAAAGAACCTAGGTCGTCTTCAATATTTTCTGGGAGTTGAAGTTCATTGGACACTGATGGCGGTTTACATCTCTCTCAAACAAAATACATTCTTGATCTTTTATAGAAAACTAACATGGGTTCTTCGAAACCGCAACCAACACCAATGCTATCCATTTCTCGTCTCACAAAGGATGCCACCACTGCTGTTGAAGATCCTTCATTGTATCGTTCTGTGGTTGGGTCCCTCCAATACCTCCTTATCACTCGTCCAGAACTAATTTACAGTGTAAATCGCGTTTGTCAATTCATGCATAATCCTCAACACCATCACTGGAAAGCTGTCAAACGAATTTTATGTTATCTGGCTAGGACTTCTACACATGGCCTTCAACTTCTTCGTTCTTCCCAACTATCTCTCAATGCCTTTGCAGACGTTGACTGGGGCTTTGATCCAGATGACCGGAAATCCACCTCTGGTCTTGTTGTATATTTTGGATCCAACCCTATTGCTTGGTTGTCCAAGAAACAAAAGGTTAATTGTCTCCCGCAGTTCTACAAAATCAGAATATCGTAACATTGTTGTTGCTTTAGCTGAACTCAAGTGGATTCAGAACTTGTTAACTAAGCTTCATCTTCTTTCCACCACTCCCACCATTCGCTGTGATAATCTTGATGCAGTTCTTCTTGCTCCAATCCCATTATGCACTCTAAAACCAAGCATTTTGGGTTGGACCTTTACTTTGTTGGGGATGCTATTCAACAAAAACAATTACACCTGCTTCATGTTCCTACAACTTTTCAAATTGTTGATATATTCACGAACCTACCACCTTTAATACTTTTCACGTAAATTAATGGTTGAAAAACCATTAATTTAAGGGGGTTGTTAGCTATAGCAATTATAACTGCTTTCTACTGCATACCTTTGTAATACTGGGTATTATAAATACTCATCTCATTCTCTCCATACAAAATACACTGTATTATATTTCTCTTTCATTTCCCTTTCTTCTTTCTCTCTCCTCTCTCTCAAACCTTATAATCCTCGTGTTCTTAAACTTATCATTAATAATTGTAATATTCATCATCCAATAATATTCATCATCCAATAAAAATATCTCTAAATTTTGTTCTTCTTGTTTAGGAAAGTCATACAAATTTCTTTTTTTTTTCTTTGAAACTATTTAAGCAACCTTCTCAAAATTAATATTTACTAGCATGCAAGGAATCTCTCTAAAGTTCACGTGGATTTATTTTTAGAGATTCAAATATATGAAAAAAAAAAATCAATAATATCAAGTCAAACTTGAACTTCAACTAAACACCAAAAATAGAAAAGTTTCCAATTGGATTGGGAGAAAAATTCAAATCATTTACTAATTTTCTATCCAGTCATGACAATCGCTCAGAAATTAATTTGTCCTTACACACTACATGCAAGAATATTACACTCTTTTGAAGAATCACATGGGATTTAGTTCCTATACCCTCTAATAGAAAAGCAGTCAGGTGTAAATAAGTTTTCTAAAAAAAAAAATAAAATTGCATGGGTCAACCAATAAGGACAAAACACAATTAGTGGCGAAGGGGTTCTATCAAGTTCATAATCTTGATTTTCATGAAATTTTATATTTTGTTCCCAAACCTATCACTACTAAACTTATTATTACTCTTTCGCTTGCCAATAATTAAGAATTATTTTAGTGGGTTGTGAATAACGTTTTTTTATGATCTTTTAGATGGAACAAATTACATGGTGCAACTTGTAGGATTTGAAGTTGAAAATAAGCCACGTATGTGTAATCTAAACACATTGGTTTGAAATTAACATTTAATGACGATTTACTATGATAACTTTAATCCACTCATCATAGTAAATTAGACGATAACACAATTGTAATTGTCATAAGACTTACTATATCATTTATTAACATAACCAATATATTAAGTCCTTACGTGAATAGTAAATTCTTACCATGATGATTCAATTAAGAAATTATATAATAAGTGTTTCCTAGGGTTAAAAATAACTTTTATTCATAATCATCCCTTTTTTTTATTTGCGTTGGCCTCCATTTTCATCTTCAGCAAGTATGATTTTAGTCTCAATTATCATTTGTTTCTTTATTGATGGATATACTTTATGAATGGTTATGTGATTTTGTTTGCCATATATTTTGTATATGATTTGGTTGTTTCTCTATTTTAGTTTCGCCTGTTTATCTTTCTCATTGTTTTTATGACCCTTTTTGCACTGACCGGTGTATAAAGTTAAACACCATTAATAAAATTGTAATAATCTAATTAAATGGGCTCAAAATCAAAAAGTATGAAAAAGAAACATAACTGGAATAAAATGTGAAAATTCTTTTCTCAACGGTCAAATTTGTCCGTAGGGGTTATGGATAAATGTGTATGGAAGTTGGATGAAAGTTCAGACTATTTTATTAATTCGGCGTATAGTAGATTAAGGTTTGTTGAGGAGGGTACACATGATTCTATATACAAGGTTTTATGGAACCTTAAGGCTTTATCATCGTCAATGACTACTGCTTGGAGAGTCTTGGTTGATAGGTTACCAACACGTGAGAACTTGGTTAAAAGAGGGTTTATTTTGAAAACTAGTTTGTGTGTCCTGGGTGGGGATGAGGAGGAATCTGGGAGTCATGTTTTCTTTAAATGCAAGGTAGCTTGGAAGGTGTGTAGTAAGTGGATTGGGGAGACCTCAGTATATCATTGGGATGCTTGCTCCCATTTCAATCAGTTTATCTTGGATTAGACCTCTCAAAAGATTAACAATTATTGGAGATGTATGTGGATTGTTGTGATAGGGAAAATTTGGAAACAAAGGAATCTCATCATTTTTAAGAATGGAAGAGTGAATGGTTTGGAGATTTTCACCTTGGTCCAACTCAAGGTGTGGTCTTGGCTCACGAGTAGAGTAAATGGTGTTTCGTTTACTTATGTCCAATGGTGTTTGGACCCTTTGGCATGTTTGAAGTCATTTAAAAGTAAGGGTGGTGTTGGAGGTCTTTATGGGCGGATTCGGCAGGTATGATCTTTATTATGTTTTATTCCCCTGTTATTCAAGTTGGATGCTATTAATGTTGGTCTATGGCCAAATTTGGAGTTTGGTTGGTGTTGCAGGTCTTTCAGTTGGTTCTGAGGTTGGGAAGAAGAGCGGGCACTTTTGGATGGGTGTTGTGTGGGTGGTTGTATTTGATTTGTATTTATATAAGGGTTTGTTTTTTTGTGTATTGTGTGGACTAAAGACTGATTGTTAGAACTCGGTTAGTGTAGCACGGATTTTTTTTGGCATGGGCTGCCATGCATTTCTTTAGAGGTTTAGTTTGGAGATATTTTGAGCTTGATTGGTCAGGTGTTGAGCATATTGGCTTTTGTCACTTTGTTTATAAGGGTTGTGACACCTCTGAAGTGTTTGTATAAGGGTTGTGACATCCCTGAAGTGTCTCATTTTATTTTATTTATTCTTTGCTGAGAAAAAAAAATCAAAGCATACACAAATTGGAATCTTAGCTAAGACTATAAGAAAATGATAAAAAAATGGTAAGAAGAGATGTTTCTTATTCTCTTATGTGTATATTACATCACTTCATGTATAGGAAATATATAGGGAGTTTCTCTCCCCAAATTACAATCTAATTAGGTAGGATACTAATCATGAGATTCTATAATTATTAAATTAATTGCATATAATTGGGTACAATATCGTCAAATATTGCATACAATAATTGCATATAATTTGGTAATTATTATTTCCTTAATACTCTCCCTCAAGTTGGTAGGTGAAAATCAAGAACCCCCAACTTGTGTCGTAGCGTCAAAAATCGTTCCTTGCCCAATGTCTTCGTAAAAATATCTGCGAGTTGATACTGTGTCGGCACATATGAAAGACTATTATCCCAGCTTGTAATTTTTCTCGCACAATGTGGCAGTCTATCTCAATGTGTTTTGTACGTTCATGAAATACTGGGTTTGCTGCTATATGTAATGTCGCTTGATTGTCACAGAAAAGTTGAGCTAGCAAGTTACATGGCACCTTTAAATCCTGCAACAGATATCGCAACCAAACTATCTCCAAACAAGTATTGGCAATTGCGCGGTATTCTGCTTCCGCTGATGATCTTGATACGTTTGTCTGTTTTTTTACTTCCATGAGATAATAGAGGAACCAAGAAAAAATGCAATATCCAGATACTGATCTCCGCGTTGTCTGACAACCTCCCCAGTCTGAGTCGCAATAAGTTGTCAATGTCAGATTGTTTTCGGATGGCAATAGCAATCCTTGTCCTGGTGATCCTTTGATGTACTTTAGGACTCGAATTGCGGCATCCCAATGAGGTTTTCGTGGATCCTGTATATATTGACTTAGGGTCCGAACCGAAAATGCTATTTCAGGCCGAGTAACCGTGAGGTATATTAGTCGTCCCACGAGTCGCTTGTATTTGACTGAATCTTTTAATAACTCTCCATCGTCTGGTGTGAGTTTTAGGTATTGTTCCATTGGAAATTTGTCTGGACAAGCACCTGTGAGTCCCGTATCCTGCAAAATATCAAGCACATATTTTCTTTGGGACATGTAAATACCAGCTTTGGAACGGGAAAATTCAATCCCTAGAAAATATTTTAGGTCTCCAAGATCTTTAATGCGAAATTGTTGTAATAAACAATCTTTAACACGCTGAATTTCTATCAAATCATTTCCTGTCAAAAGAATATCATCCACATAAATCAAAAGGGCAGTAAATGATGAGTTATTCTGTCTTGTGAATATAAAGTAATCTGTCTTGGACTGTTGAAATCCTACAGATTTAATCACATGAGAAAATGTTGAAAACCATGTTCGAGATGCTTGTTTGAGACCATAAAGGGATTTGTTGAGTCGACATACAATGTTCTCCCCCTGTCGATGATGCCCGGGTGGCAAGTCCATGTAAATAATTTCATGCAATGTGCCATGTAAGAAGGCATTTTGCACATCTAACTGGTGAGTAAACCAATTTCTGGCTGCTGCAATGGTGAGGAGACACCTCAAAGTTGTTAATTTTGTTGTTGGTGAAAAAGTTTCAGAATAGTCGACACCTTCAATCTGAGTGTACCCCTTTGCGACAAGGCGCGCCTTATATCTGTTGACGCTACCATCTGAGTTGTACTTTATTTTATAGACCCATTTGCATCCGATGGGTTTCTGCCCAGCGGGTAACGGTGTCAAGGTCCACGTTTGATTTAGCTGCAAGGCGGAAAGCTCTTCGTCCATTGCTTTTTACCAATTTGGATCAAGGATAGCTTGAGCATAAGTGTGAGGTTCTTTGGTGGCTGTGATGTTAGCAAGATATGCACTATGTGTAGAAGAAAATCGTGAATTAGAAAGAAAATGATGCATAGGATACCTGGTTCCATTCGGTCGGTCTTGGGCAGTGGTCGAATGATTGGCTTGGGATCCCGTTACGTAGTCTTGAAGCCAGGAAGGTTGGGTTGATGTGCGACTGGATCGTTGAACAGGAAGGTCGGTTGGAGAAGGTTTGGTAATGGGTGATAAACTTCTTGGCATGGGAGAAGAAGGTTGGTCTACTAGAGGTTTAGGTGTATTATGACGAGTAGGAGAAGAAGGTTGGTTTGATGGAGGTTCAGGTGCATTGTGACGAGTAGGAGAAGAGAGTTGGTTTGATGGAGGTTCAGGTGTATTGTGACGAGTAGGAGAAGAAGGTTGGTTTGATGGAGGTTCAGGTGCATTGTGATGAGTAAGAGAAGAAGGTTGATCGAGTGAATGTTGGACAGGAGTGGGTAAGTCAATGTCAATAGTGGACAAAATACCTTGTAACGGAGGTGAGGATTGTGTCTGTGACTGTTGGCAGAATGGGAAAACACTTTCATGGAAGATGACATCCCGACTTGTAAAAAAAGTGCCTGCATCTATATCAAATAATTTGTATGCTTTTTGACTGTGAGGATAACCAATGAAGATGCATTGTCGGGCACGCAGATCAAATTTTTGCTTAGGTGAAACAACAGTTGCGTAACAGAGGCAATCAAAAGTTTTTAGGTGAGAAAGTGAAGGTGGTTGATTATATAGTAGCTCAAAAGGTGATTTATTTTTTAGTAAAGGTGATGGCAAGCGATTAATGATATATGTGGCGGTTAAAACGCATTCTCCCCAAAATTCTAATGGTAAATTAGACTGAAATAGGAGGGCTCGTGTTGTGTCTATGTTTGCGTTCTACTACTCCATTTTGTTGAGGAGTGTAAACGCAAGTGCGTTGACATTCAATACTTTTTTGAGAAAAAAAATCATACATTGAAATAAATTCCAGTCCGTTGTCAACGCGGATGGTTTTAATAGATGCCTGAAATTGATTTTGTGCAAATGTAATGAATGACTCTAAGAGATGTTGGGTTTCAGATTTGTGATTCATAAGAAATAGCCAAGTACATCTAGTATAGTCATCGACTATAGTGAGAAAAAAACGTTTTCCAAAATGAGTTGGGGTTTTATGAGGACCCCAAATGTCACAATGCAATAGATTAAATGGAGAATGAGATTTTATTGTGCTTAAAGGAAAGGGTAGCCTTGTCTGTTTAGCTTTGGGACAAATACTACAATGATTATGAATGGGAATGAGATTTTTACTGATAGGGATAGGTAGTAAGGAAGATACAAGTTGTAGACACGCCGGAGAAGGATGTCCAAGGCGCTTGTGCCATAAATCGGGATCGGTCGATATTTGAGATGCGTGGGCTTGGTTTGGAAAAGGGGACATGTAGTATAAGCCTGCGTGTTGTTTACCCGAGCCAATCATCCTCCCGTAGCCAAGTCCTGTAAAACGCAACCATGTGGAGTAAAAACGACACAACAATTTAGTGAACTGGTTATCTTACTAATGGACATGAGATTTAAATTAAAAGAAGGAACACAAAGAGCATCTTTGAGAGTGATTTTGTCATTAAATTTAATTGTGCCTGTAGATGAGATGGGCGCAGTTGAGCCTGTGGGCAAATTAACATTTGAAATAAATGATGATGAAGTGTGTGTGAAAAATTGTGAATTAGATGCAATGTGATGGGTTGCTCCGCTATCCAAAATCCATGGTTTCGTAAAAGCAGAATTAGAAGGAGTTATGGGCAAGCAGACCTGCAGAGCTAACAAACGTGTCACTTTTACTGTTATTGTTGAGCGAGTAAATAGCCCTTGCCAATTGTTGAATTTGCTCGGCATTGAAGCGTTGTATGAGGTTTCTATCGGACTCGTTACTGGTGCCTTCTTTGCCAGACATGATTTTTTTATTTAGGGGATAAAAATGGAGAGGCTGTCAGGGCACCAAGATCGGTGCTCTGATACCATATAAAAAAAATGATAAAAAATAGTAAGAAGAAGAGATGTTTCTTATTGTCTTATGTGTATATTACATCACTTCATGTATAGGAAATATATAGGGAGTTCCTCTCCTCAAATTACAATCTAATTAGGTAGGATACTAATCTGAGATTTTATAATTATTAAATTAATTGCATATAATTGGGTACAATATCGTCAAATATTGCATACAATAATTACATATAATTTGATAATTATTATTTCCTTAATAAAGACAATTTTAAATACAAGAAAGGAAAAAACGGAATTGTTTTTATTTTTACAAGATTTTTTGGCTTGTTCATAATCAAATCAAACAGATCATTACTAATTAATTATTTCCTTCATTGGAATTTGATTTTGGGATGCAAACAATTAATTTAACTTTGTATGTGTATTCAAAATAGTGATTAATTATTGACTAATTTTAGGTTTATTTTATGTTATGTTGCACTGTGGTGGCTGCTAACAATGAAGTTTTTCTTCATGTATCGTGGAACATTATTGGCCTTCTGACTACCGTGGGGATTAACATGGTTTGGCTAGTATCGACACCCTTTTTTGAAGAGATTTGAATATAATTTACTTGATTTTTGCTTTGTGAGTTTTATGTGGAATGTTCTCACTCTTTGTTGTGTTTTGTAGCAAAAGAAATTGTCTATATTGATGGTGTCGACCTTGTACCTTTGCACCTTTGATGGGTGATTGTAGGAATGAATCTGTTGTTGTTTTCTTTTATACTTCTAATTATTATTATTATTATTAGAGTTATTGATGTTAGGTATGATTCTTTTGATATTTTGGTTGTCTTCTTTGCTTATTAGTGAAGCTTATTTGGACTTAATGAATATATGTGGTTTTAATTTAGGGTATATATTTTGATTTATGTTATATGCTCTCTCTTCATTTCTCTCTTCTCTATTAGATTAGTGTTTGGTGTTAAAATTTGATGTGTTAGCAATTATAGCTTATTACGATGGGTAGCATGTTCCCGATAAAAAAAAATATGATGGGTAGCATGCATTTTCTTTATTTCTTTATTCTATACAAGGATATTAGTTTATAGGTATGTTTTCTTCAACAATGCTAGTATCCATATCTATCTATAGTAAATTAAGAATATGGTTTAATGTTTGCTTTGAATGGACTTTTCTTGTCTACTAGAGTTATTATATAATTAATAGAATATCACCACTATATACAAATATAATTCCATGATACACAAAACCCTAAAATGTTATTTTTTACCCAATATTTTGTTTGATGGGTATTAACAATACAATTGCACACTCCTATTAGTTATCATTTAACATTTATGTGAGGACCACTAGTTTATCAATGAGACATACAAAATGGAATGCTTCTTTAATTTTTCATTCAACCATATAGGATCCATGTTAAGTAAGAAGCTAATAAGAATAGTATTTACATTCTTTGCTAAATTTGATGTTTTATGTTCGTTACTAATATGTACACTACAAGAAAAACATGAAATAAAAACCAATTTTAGATATAAAAAATAATTAGTTGCTATAGTAACTAAATAAGAGACATTTAACTTCCAGATTCAATAACTCAAGAAGTCTCTGAATTCCACATTTCAGAATTAAAGAAAAAACATTCAATAAAAATGTCAAAGGGTAATTTGAATATTTTTTGAAGTATGGCGTGCAAGAAGAAAGACATGGAGGTGTAGGAAGAAACTACCCTCAATCCCTATTCATAACACCTTCACAAAATTTGATAATGGTTTTTTAATATTTAATAGTGTTTTGTCTTTTTAAAATGCATAGATTGTTTTCAATATTCGTCAAGTGGTAGATACACTAGTCGGACTTTAATTTTTTTATAATAAAATTTAAATATTGTATCATATATATATATATATATATATATATATATATATATTACTTTTCAAATTAGAATATTAATTGTCTACATGTACTACCTTAAAAAAATTATATATTTAATAAAATATTTTATTAATCAATTTATTAGTATGATTGAAATTTAAATTTCGTTGAAAATCACATCACTGTAATATTTTTTACTCATATCTTATTAGGCATATATCATGAAAATAATTAATATTATGACATCATTAACCTAATTCACCTAAAAATAAATTTATTCAAAATTTATATTTAAAAAAATATTTTTCATTAATATTTAAAAAATATTTCTTATGTAAAGTAGTCCACATGTCAACCGGCATACAAAACAGAACCAATAAAATTAACTTGCATCCTCAAACGGACCTATACGAGACGAGTTTGTATTACCGTCCCTAACTCTCAGTGGTTACTTTCTTTAAAATATATGAAACCAAAGCAAAGCAAATCACGTACAACTTATCTTAAAATAATCTAAATTAATGACATAAAATAAGACACTAAATCAAGTAAAATTCTCAAAGTTAATTAAACTATTCCTACGTTGAATATTAAATAATAATAACTTTGAAAGAGAATAAATTATCTTATGATGAAAGTTAATGATAATGATATACGTTCCTCTTAAAAGTCAATTTTATTAGCCTTATAGTCTTTATTCTTTCAGATTAATTTCACTCACTGGTCCTGCCATGGCTATTCACTATACGGAGCTACACCATTAATAGAAATCCTGCACAAAACTAAATATTTAAATGGCATCTTTAAGGCATACAAGACTCAGTAATTAAGATGATCTCTACTTCAACTATGATTCTAATTCTTAATTTTTGTTCTCGTTATATTATATATTTTTTAAGATTTTAATATTAATTATTCTCTCTTGAAAATAATACCTCATAATGCATAATCATTAGAGAAAAGGGGAGAAAAGAAAAGAATATAATACATTAGGTATATGAATCCTAAATAATTCTAAAAATAAGTTATTTCTTCCTCTAACCACATAGAGATTAAATTAATCCTAAATAATTCTAAATAAGAAGCTATTCCTTCTTCTAACCACATTGATTTTTTCAAAAGCCTGATGCTTAAAATTGATTTTTCTTAGAACCATAAGATTCTTTTATGCGACTTTTTTTTTTTTTTTACAAAGAAAACATTACCTTTATTTTTTTTTTAATTCAAACAACTGTTTAAAAAAATTATAGTAGTAACTAGTATAGTTTTTAAAAGGAAAAAACAGTGTTTTCTTATGAATATGAAATAATATAACATGTAGAAAGCAGTGATTCATTTAAATTTAAACAAATGGGGCTTTGCATATTCGAAATTAATAAAGTTTATTCAACAAATACCATAAAGTTTGCATTAAATTTGGAAGAAGAAAGACAATATCCATCTAAAGACATATTAATAACACATGTGAGAGGCTTAAATGACAGAAACTAACATAAATATGAAATATAAATGTTTTTGAACTGAGTAAATTGACACACCAAACTAAACTTAGACTAAGAAATAATGAATCTCATGGTTTAGGCTTCATTCTTCCTTCATTGGCCATCTTGAAGAGCTGAGCTTGTGCTTGTGCAGCCTTGTTAGAGGAGAGTGAAGCCACAAATCTGTCTCTCACTTGGTTGGTTGTGTAAGGGAACTTGCTGTTCACCATGGAGTTGAGGAAGGAAGCTGTGCCTTCTCTGTAGAGTGCTCCTATACCATCACTTCTTGTGTTGGAAAGTGCTTGTGGCAAGCTCAGACCAGGACTGAACCCTGGAACACTGCTCACACCAAAGGCACTTCCTAGGGTTCCCCACCACCCAAGGATTCCCCATATGATTGCTGGGTGATTCCTCCAGTAGCTGAACATTAAAGGAAAACACCCATCAGGTTTATAACAGGAAACAAAATACATATTATCCACACAAAAATTGATTTTTTTAAGTTTGTACATCTTGAGAAGAAAGAATGAAATGATAAGAGAAAAGAAAAAATGGGTGTACAAAAAAATTCATTTAAAAAGTTTTACAATGTTCTTCTGAAAAATAAGAAGAGAGACAAGGGAGATAAATTGATGGTGTAAAGAGAAGTAGAAACAAGAGTATTATAAAAAATTACTGTAACAAGTTTAAATTAAAAGAACATGTAAAAGCTTATTATAAATTATATATTACATAAAAAAAAATCATTTTAGGTCACTTTTTTCCCTGTACTTCTCCTTGTACCCTTATCTCATAGGTATAAACTGCTAGGTGACATGAAAGGACAAAAAAAACAGAATAAAATCAACAGGTGTAAAAATTATGGAAGTAACTTGATATATTTTATACAACCTAGGTTTTTTTCATGTCACAGCTTTCTCTTCCTTTTTGGTCTAAGGATGTGTATATTATAGTGAAAAAACAAACATTTTCTGAAAAAAGAAATGTTTCATGTAAATGGTGATCTACATTATAAAGCTGTGAAAGTAACTTACTTGCATGTGCCAGTGAAGGGAGATGGGGAAGGAGTGTAAGGTGGTGAGGGGATAGAGGGGGTTCCAGGGTCTACTGGGGTGGTTGGTGGGCTCACAGTGATGGGTGTTGGGGGGGTACCTCCATAGTATCCACCTGAAGGAGGTGTGGATGGGGTTGATGGAGTTGATGGTGTTGGATCATGATGTGGGGGTGATGATCCACAGTTTCCACCGGAGGGTGTTGATGGAGTTGGAGTATAACTTCCTCCACCATGTGAGGGTGGAGAGCTTCCATGGCCATGAGATGGAGGACTCCTGTGTGAGCCTGAAATGAGTGAAGAAGAAGATATCAAGACAATGTACACCAATATCATCTAAACCTTCTATAAACTTCTAACTTGGTCCATTTTAAACTCCATGAATGTAAGAGCAACAAATTATAATTTATGAAAATACATCTTTGCTCATGAAGTTGTTAGAAACATATACTATTTGTGTTTTTTGTATGAATATTGAACTAATATTGTAAGTTAGAGGATTACACAGAGAATCGGAGAAACCTGAGGGGGGAGTTCCAGCATGAGGATCAGGGGTGTAGTAGTTCTTCTGATCTTCAACAGTGATGGACATTACAGGAATGACAAGGCTCTGAGAGAGCAATCCAACAAGCATTGCAAGCATGGTAAGAGAAGCATGGCTTCTTTTCCTCTCCATTGTTGCTTCTAGCTGCTTAGAACACAAGAGAGAGATATAGAATAGAGAGAAGGATTTTGAAGTGGTTTGAAGAAGGGAGAAAGCATGGAATATAAAATGGTTCAAAGAATAGTGAAGTAAATATTAGCAGGTGGGAAGAGTGTGTGGTTAGTTGATGTCTTGCAGGGTGCATTTACTCTTGATATTAATTCTCTTCTTCCAGTAATAAAGCCTCAAGTTCTCTGAAAAACCAATTCAGTTGGACATGTCTAAACATACAAATCCTCTCTCCACAAACCCTTTCTTTTTTATCAAAATCTTAAGGAATTAGGGTGCAAATGTGGTACTAATTGAAGGTCCACATCATTTTCTTTGCCATGCTTGCTCTGAAATGGTTTAGGAAACAGAAACCTTATTTTGCATTGCATCTTGTCCCCTTAATATAATTAGAAAAGTTCTGTTGAATATATAATAATCAATAACACAGTAGCACCTCATTTATTGGACAATGACAGAGACATACATGCCCTAGGTATAAACAATATCAACATATATAATATGTTACCCTCTGAAACAGTTGCAATTGGTTGATTTTAACCACCAATTGATGGTATGTAAGTATGCATATATATGGTTTCTGTATTCATAAATAGACATTGAGAAGGCAATTACATAAACATGGAAGCTTGAGTGCACCTGATAGAAAGCAAATAATCTGATTTACCAATTTTCAATTTCCAACCCACCTTGGTTCCTACAAGGAAGAAAACTTTAATGACAATGGCTTGGAAACAGCTAGCAAGTTCTATATATAGGTTGTCTTTGAGTAGAGTACTATAGGTTACTGTGGCCAATATACATACACTAAACTTCTTCTACCATTGTGTTTGTGTGTGGTTGGAGTCAACAATGCCATAGATTTTCAGTCTTACATTAAATGAGAGTGACCAACATTGTTTTGTCTGAAAGTATGGTAAACAGTTGTAGTATTGAATTTTTGCATTCCAGAACAGCAAAAATTTTAATACATATTTCCTAGGTTTTAAATCTTCTTCTACTACTACTGTTTCCATAAATCAATAAATAAAAATATACTCTTTGATGTTTTAGCATTTATAAAATCATACTCATTTACATTTTCACATTTTAATGAAGTGTTAAAACTTTTATTTCAATTTCGTGTGTTTTAGAATTTATAAAATCATACTGATCTGCATTTCAGATTTTAATTAAGTGTTAAAACTTTTATTTCAATTTCGTATTCACTTATAAAAAAACTATTAAATATAAATTAATTTTAGAGACAAAAAATAATTAATTTTCTATGGACTAATTAGTACTACTTTAGATACCAAAAATATTATTAATATTTAAATTAGTTTCTATTATTTCTAAATTAGTATCAAATTAGTTACTAAAATTTTAACTACCAAATTTAGCATCTAAATATAATTGGTAGCTAATTAGAAACTATTTATCAATAACATAAATAAATTTAAATATCTATAATTTTTTTAATCTCTAAAATAATATTTAATTTAATCAGTATACCAACTATTTTTTTTTCCTTCTCTAAGAATGATTTTCTAGTAGAACCTATTAATAAATGTTAAGATTGCGTTGATATATTGCATCAATCAATTTGTAATGAAAAAGTATAATAAAAATATATTAAGTTTCTATATTAAAATAATTTGTTTTATTGAATAATCAAAAAGTTTACATTTATCAATTGAATAACCATTAGATTTTTTTTTTAATTAGGGTGACTGGTGGTTAGTTTTAGATTGTAGTTTTACATGGCACTCACACAGACACTAATACGGACACTAACACGAAGATACGTATAATCTTTATGTAAGACACGAGGAAACGAATTTATATATTATATAATTATGAATTATATAAATTGACAATAAAGATTTATGTGCACAAGTATTTTTAAGTTTTTCTTTTAGTAGAAAGATATTTTTCATGGTTGGTTTAAAAAGATTTGTTTCTTATTTTTATAATCATACTAAAAATTTATACAATAAACTTGAGTTTTTAAAAAATTAATGAGTTTCTCTTTTTTAAAATTGTGTTAGAATCGTGTTATAATTGTCAAAAATCCAACAAATATTTGTTGAATTAGACATTTCACCAATACATGTTCTACAAGTGTCAGTGTCAGTGTCTGTGTCCGATACGTGTGTCCAAACACACCATTTAAGAATCGTGTTATAATTGTCAAAAATCCAACAAATATTTGTTGAATTAGACATTTCACCAATACATGTTCTACAAGTGTCAGTGTCAGTGTCTGTGTCCGATATGTGTGTCCAAACACACCATTTAAGAGGAATGTACAAGTCTCATGTAGTTAGTTGTTCGCATGAATATTTATTTTAAAAGAAAAATATTTTATTGAATATTTAAAAAAATTATACTTTTTAATTGACGATAAAAAGTAAAATTTTATAATTCTAATTATCTTTATAAAAAAAATAATCATCGTTTTGTTTTATAAATTAAATATTAAAATAAAAAATAAAGTCAAACAGTCGTATTACACCAACTCACGACAAATAGTCAATTAAAAATAATTAAATTTATAAAATATTTAAGGTTTAACTGAAACAATTTTTATTTTTTAATTATGTAGAGACAATTAAACAATAACGATGGAAAATAGTAACTACGTCATCTCGCGAAATCCAAGTATACATAAACTCAATGGAAAAATGTAAGCATTTTAGATACTTAATTAAAAAAAATTATTTGGAACTTAATTAAAAAAATTATATTTATTATAAACTTAAAATTTAATTAAACTTAAAATATATAATTTTAATAACTTTTTTATTGATAAAAATGAAAAAAATAAAGAATCACTCCTACCAATAATAAATTGGAATTCGAAACAACTATCTACTCTAAATATTATTCACATGTCGAAATTTTGAATAATTTGAAGTTCTTTAATTTTTAGTTTGGATTCGAGTGAATATGAAAGGCATTGATTTGCATAAGAATATTATGTTTGTTTCCAATAAATTGTATAGAATGAAAGCAACTAATTGCGGAAGAAGAAGAAAATGGCCACATGCAAAACGGGAAAAGAAAAAATTCTGAAAACACTTATGTAATATAATATAATAATAATAAAAACTAATATAATTATATAATAATATAAATTTATTTATAAAATAATAATCAAATAAAATAAATTAATAATATAAATATAAAAATTATAAAATAATAATAATATACGTAAAATTTAAAATAGTAATATATAAAAAGTAATAAAATTATAAATAGTAGTAGTAATTAAAATAAATTTAAAATAATAATAATAACAAATTATAAAAAAATAAAAACAAATATAAGTTAAAAATCTAATAATAATTAAAATAAATTTATTAAATAATAATATTAAAATTAATTTTTAACTTAATTTTTATTTTATAATTTTTTTAATGTATCTATAATAAAATAATATTAAATATTAAATAAATTTAAGCAATAAAAATATTTAATAATATTATTAATAAAAATAAATACTAGCAATTAATAATAATAAATTATTTATAATATATAAAAATAAGTATACAAAATTTTAATTAACTAAAATTTATAAACAAAATTATTTTATTTTTAAATATTAGGATAAATTTGTAAACTTACATTCTAATATTTTTTTAAAATTCAAAATTCTCTCATGAACATCACATCGTTCACAAACATTAATAAATTTTTCTCATAAATTTACTCTACATATTTTAATCAAAACAACCGAATTTTCTTCACACTTCCCTCTCAAATCACTCTAAATTCACTCTTTCAAATCTTTACATTTTTCTTCCCTAATCCAAACACACCTACTTTATGAATAATAATTTTTTATAACTAACATATATTGTTAGTTTGAACAAAAATAAATCTAAAATTCGCGTTTTGTGAATAAAAAGACACTTAACTAGGAGAAAAAATTTCATTAAATTATTTAAAATCTTCAAATAATCGTACTTAAAAAATATTATTATTAGTTTTGAATTATTAAGTGTTAAATCTTATTTCTCCTTAACTCAAATATAAGAGAGAGAGAGAGAGAGAGAGAAAGAGAATAGGGCATGTTTTGTAGACTTAAATACAAAAAAAGTTGCAATCCTATTTAGTGCTGCTATAACTAAAGGTAATTTAGTAAAGGTGTCTCTTTATTTGTATGAAAATAAGACCAAACTTATAATTATTCTTCACAAGTGTGAAACAGTTAATCTTTGTTTATATAAGTTTAAAGTTTTTTAGTATAATATATAATTTATTAGCTAAAACTACATAGTCATAATAATTGGACATTCAAAAGGATGGATAAGAAAAACATTTTATTATGATATTGAATATCTTAATTTATCCATAAAAACATATATATCAAAAAATTAAATGCAAACAAAATATATATTCCACTAAAAATATTAAATTAAATAAAATTGTAATTTCTAAATTTGTTTTAGACTTCTAGAATTCTTTTTGAAAAATAGGATATATAATTACAAGTAGAACTAATAAAAAAAGTATAACTATAAATTAAATATCAAAATTAAAATATCACATATATGTGGTGGAATTGGATTTAATTAGATTCAATCACACATCACACATAATACCCCAATTCAATATATCGAAAGTAAATTGTGTCGTATTAAAAAGTTAGCCGAATAAACATCATAAATACAAATGTGTTCTTGTGGTTAAAGTGTGATTCTTATTTGGTATGTTACGACTATGTTAGGATTCAGCTGCTTTGGTTTATTAAGAACATATTTATTGTAGAAGTATTGTTTTTAAAGTTTTTCACATATTTAGAGAAAGTAATTATTGTGTGGAAGTATTTTTTTTAATTTTTTTCATAAGGGTAGATGGTAGTTAGAATTTAGAGTATCAATCTAATTGAGATGTTAGGTTTTATTATAATGTCTAACCTAAAATCTTTTATAAAAAAATATTGTTTTTGTGATAAATATAAATGCATATGTACTAAACACTAATATAATATACTACTTGTGAATAAGAAAGAAATATATAATTTATAAAATAAAGAAAATTTAATATTAAATTAACTATAATACAATATTTTTTATTAATATTAAAAATAAATTAAATATTAAAAACGTGTTTTTAAAGCTATATATATATATATGTGTGTATATGTACAAAAGTAGT
This sequence comes from Phaseolus vulgaris, assembly GCF_000499845.2. Lineage (NCBI taxonomy): Eukaryota > Viridiplantae > Streptophyta > Magnoliopsida > Fabales > Fabaceae > Phaseolus > Phaseolus vulgaris. The sequence goes on along the minus strand of NC_023754.2, from coordinate 12,762,796 downwards.
TAGATTTGGTTAATGGAAGATCGTTTTAATGATAATTTATAAATGTTTATCTAATAAATTATAAATGTTGATAGAAGACTACATGAAAATTATTAAATAACAATTAAATTTAGATAAAAAAAATAATAAGTCATTATATTAACTAAATTAGATACTATTTTAGAGATTAAATAATTATTGGTAACTAAAGTGGTTTCTATTGTTAATAAAAATTTGTAAACTAATTTTTAAATTGGTATCTAAATTAGCTACCAAAGTTTTAGCTACTAATATTTTAAATTATAAATTAGTCTCTAAAAGACTAATAGAGACTAATTTATATTATAAAATATTAAAAGTTAAAACCTTTATAGCTAATGATTAGATATCAATTTAGAAACTATTTTATAATATTTTATTAATAATAGAAACTACTCTAGATATTATTAGTTTTTTTAATTTATAAAAGAATATCTAATTTAGTTAATGTAGTAACTAATTAATTTGATGTTTAAAATTAGTTTTATATAATTTTTTTTAGTGGAAGAAACCTGAGTATTAATTATATAGGAAAAGTAAAAATTTGCTTTAATTGAATAACTATATAAAAATATTGAGTTAATGGTGTTTTTAGTACCTAAATGTTTTTAAATTTTGATTTTACCCTAAAATTATAAGTTTCATCCATAAACCTTTTGAAAATAGCTAAATTTTGCCCCTAAACTTAGCACTTTTTTTCAGAGATCGGATTTTTTATATTACCAAAGCTATAAATACTAAAACCAATGTTTTAAAAGTTAAAGAATAAGTATAAAATTGAATAGGTTTTAAACATCATTAACCCCTTCAATTTCATATGGAAGTTGAATAAAAAAAGGAATTACTTTTTTTATACTAAAATGTATAAAGACTAATAATAGTTTAATATTTTTGGGAAATAATTTAATATTGAATTCCACATAAATGTAAGATGTGGTCTTGCTATATCTAAGATGACTTGTTTAGGAGTATTTAACATACTCTAGTCTATTCAATATTTTAATTGTTTATAAAATATTAAATTAATGTCATATTTTTAGTTAGATTTCATTCAATATTATGATTTTAGGGACTTTTATAGACTGCATTTAACTTAACTTTTTTATAATTTTTCTTTAAATGAAAAACTAGGTCAAATGTAGTTCTGACAGATAATGAAACTATCTTTTCTTAAATGATAAAAGCTCCAAAATAGAAGTGTTAGATAAACTAATAAAAAAATATTAAAAAAAACAAAAACACTAAATCAGATACTTTAATAACTATATAGATTAAGTGTACTTAACATATATTTCATATTACAAAAAACAAATGTTCTTTTACAAGATTAGAGAAGAACACTACAAATTTGAGTATAAAACTTAAGTCACATATAATGTAAGTGCAATACCCCACAAAATAAGTTTTTATACAAAAATATCAATGATTTCTTGATATGATTTGAATGCATTTAAATGAATTTTTAGAAGAAAATGTTACTTATTAATTCTTTAACTAATACTCCTACTACATTTTTAAGACATTAAGTTAGTTACCAAGAACTTGGGTGTGTCTAAATGTTTTGCAGATAGTATTGTACGAAAAGGAAATATTTGGCATATATATAGGTGGAAAAGAGGCCCCCCAAATATTGAAATTAAGAGTAGGAGTTATTCCAAAATAAATAACACTGACAGAAAGTAGGTGAAGTTGAACAAAACTGTAGCAAGAGAATTCAATGTGGGTGGAAACCTTGCATTCACTCAAGCTTTTATTAGAGAAGGAGGGAGATATTGGTTTAGATTCATTTTTTATGGGGAAAAATACAAACTAGTGTATGTAGTAGGGTAATGTGGTTTAATTTTTTTTTATTTCATTTTAAAAATAATAATAGTTCTAATTCACACAATAATGAAGTTCACTTATGCTTTTAGTTTTCACTAAAATATTAATTATTTTATTTGTATTTGGTCTCTGAATAAATTATGTTAATGTTTATATAAAAATAATATTTTTTTTAGATTAGTTTAATAGGATTGTTTCAACAAGTGAGTTTTTATTTAAAGGGCCTTCAATTTGAGTATTTTGGGATGGAGACAGCACAACAATATTTTTTTATTTAAATACATTTTTTTTTAAGTTTTTACTACATTTCTATATAATTTCTGAGAGACAAACTCTTTTAATTTCATAACCAATTGTTTGAAATAGTAGTTATTGAAGTTGTTTTTGTGTAGGAAAAAAGCAGTGGGAAACAGTGAGGCAATGGCTGTTGCATATGTACAGGCAGGACATAACACGTTATGGATGAGAGTGCAGAATCTATTTATGAGAATGTAAAATAGTAGCAGAAATTGTAGGAATAATGTTAGAAGCTACTCTGTTATTGTAACTTTTTTGTTGAACATGTTTCCATGATTGTATTGTGTTTTTCTTTTATCTTTTCTTTCTCTTTTTTTTTCAACAATCAATTACTCAAATAAGAAGTAAGCTAACAAGAATTAATTACACCCCATTTATTTAAAAATCTATTCCCAAAAATATTACAAAGTTCCTTTATCTTTTAAGATAAGGATAAAAAAAACAGATAAATAAGAAAACTAGAGACTAAAATTTAATGAATTTCCCCATCAACAACATCAAATTTGATTGATATTAAGTCTATGTTGTTTTTTATCTCTTGGTTCGTTATGATTTTGGATTGTAAGCTAGATGGTAGGTATGTTTGGGTACTTGTATAAGAATTGGGACATTCTTGAAATGTCTTCTTTTATTTATTTTATTTTTTTGTTGATAAAAGAAATTGATTGATACGTTTTCAATCAAATAAAAGAATGTGCACTATCATAATTCAATGTGAAATCACAAAAGAATTAACTGATAAAGGTTTAGCCTTCCATATGGAGGAAAAACGAAAATAATTACAAAGAAAAAAAATAGAAGACTAAGGAAAACGACATCACTAGGTCAAAACGCCTTGAATGTGGAGTGTAAGAAGATGTTCTTCCTCCTTATGGCTTATATCCGTTTATATATTATTTTCGTTGTATATTTTGGATTCAAATTCTATTTAAGATATTATTTTCAATATTCTTCTTCTCAGATATTTTAGATTTTGTTTATGATATTTTGTAGATTTTATTCTCCAATTCTTTCTCTCAGATTTTGTTTCCAATTATCTTTCAGATATTTTGTTTCCAAATCTACTTTAAAGAAGTGAATTGGACTTTGAGTAATTAGAGTCACACACATCAATGTAGCATACTCTTCTCAAACTTTGCATCAGTGTAGCAGACGCTCTCACAAGATCGTTTGTTGCAATAAGAATTAAATTGTCTACTATATTACATTTTTGAGATTAAACAATAATTGCAGCTAAAGCCCAAGTAAACTCAATTAGGTAAATTCCAATTAAAATAGTGAATTTATCCATAGTTATCGTCCAAGAAGGCTAAGATTAAATGTTCTAAGTATGAATAAAAATGTGTTCATCAACATATGTTCAAGCTTACCTTTATCTACACAGTAGCAAGGAGGACAAAAAACACCTTCAACCTTGTGTAATCAATAGGCTTGCTTGGCCAAACCTGAGTTGGAATTTTAAACTCACTGGTTATAAATAATGAATCATTCTCCAACTAACAAGATGTGTTACAACCTTACCCCTAGTACTTTCTATCCAAACCAAAATGTGACAACATGCTTGTTGTTCTCTTCAACAAGGTTGTGTTCATCCTTTCAACAACATTTTTTTTGCTATGGAGTATAATGAACAATCAAGTGTCTTGCGATGCTTTTATCTGTATAAAAAATTTTAAACAACTTAGACCATAGCTTAAGATCAGTGTTTGTCCTTAGTCATTTGGTCCTCATTCTAATCTAGTTAAGCATTAAGAGTATCTAATACTTAAACTTCTCAAAAACTTCTGATTTTTGGTTGATAAAAAACACCTAAGTAAACCTTGAATAATCATCAATGATTAAGAGAAAATACTTAGCACCTCCCAACTATGAAACTTTTGATGGCCCACAACTATCAATATGAATGTAGTTCAACATGGCCTTTGTCTGGTGCAACTCTATTAGAAAATTCTACATGTGTTACTTCCTAAACACATGTTCATAAAATAGGAAAGCTTCCACCTTCTAGCTGCCTAGTAACCCCTTCTTTGGAACTCAACCACTTCTGATTAGATAATGAGCATTGCTTAAACACCCAATCATTCCTAACTAACAACCTAAACTATTGTTTGGAACAAATGCACTCCTTAGTTGCCTTTTCAGCGTTGTGTTTGCCTATGTTTTAGCAGAATAGGTCATGTTTTCTGGATGTTTGTGGACTGCATCAATGCCTAGGTAAAGGAAAACGGATGCTGACGCTGACGCTAGCGCAAAATTTTCTTAAGGGTGATGTAGGTTGGAGTCATGGTTTGGACGTCTTTGCAAAGGAAGACACTACAAAAAAAGTGTATATTGTGGCGGTTATTTTCGTATAAACTGGTGTTTATGATCGTCACAATATGCGCTTGTGGCGGTTTTCCAAACCGCCATAGAACTGGACATCACAAAGTTTAATGTGGCGGTTTTACACTACCCGCTGCAACACCCGCCACTTTAAACATAGTGTAAGTAGTGGCGGTTGTCATATGTAAGTAGTGTAAGTTATAACTGTCGCAATTTAATTCATTGAAGAAGATTATGGCGCCATAATATAAGTAAGTAGTGGCGTTTTTAACTGACGTAATTTTAATTCTTAATAAATAAATTTAACCACCATTTTTTTATAATCTTTTTTATAATTTGTTTTATACAATTAACCTAAACATAATATATTTTCAAAATAAAATAAAATAATGTATAAAGTTATAATCATCCATTCATTTCATTGAAAATTAAAGCACACATAATATTGTTCTAAAGTTTATACATAATTGAAAATTAAAACACATAAAAAGTTCATACATCCCTAATCAAGTTTAAAATTAAAACACATAATTGTTCAAAAGTTCATACATCCCTAATCAAGTTTAAAATTAAAATACATAATTGTTCAAAAGTTCATACATCCCTAATCAAGTTTAAAATTAAAACACACATCCCTAATCAGTTTTGCTTGCAGCACTTGATCCTATTACTTGATTAGGTGATGGAGCACCACTTCCATTATCTGACGCCTGAAATAAATAATTTTAAGTTAATGAATTTGTATGTTTATAATTATAAAATAAAAGACACCAATAAATATTTAAATATATTAATACCTCATTGGTGGATGCATGAACCAAATTAGCTGTCATTGCAGCAAAATGTTCCAAAACATCTTTTCTTGAAGCAATATATGCAAGCAAAGTGTTCATTTGATTTTTCACAGTTACAAGCTCATTTTCCATTTGAGTTACCTTGTCCTCCACATTTGATGAAGTTGAACTAGAGGAAGCATGGTTCTTACCACTTAGCCTTGTTGTGGATCCTTTGAAAGCAAGGCTGGGACAAGCTCCATATGATAGCCCTCTAACTCGACCCGGATGCTCCTTACCAAATATAACACCAATTGGATCTTTTGGAGATATATCTTAACCACCTTTTGGATTTATCAACATTAGTTCAACAATTTTTTTCCTGGATAAAATTGAAACAAAATCAAATCCTAAAGAATTTCATTTGTGACGTGATCACAATTCAGATGATGCTGAGATTATACAAGGTTGCTGGAAAACTAATCCCACAATTCAGAAATATCTATCAAATGGTTGAACTCTCAACTACAACTACAACATAGATTCCAAACAGCATGAGCATTTGCATGTAATCAGGATGCTTACTCAGGAGGAAGATTTGATGTATGCAGGGTTATGATCAAGATATGTATGCAAGCAATCCAATATATCATCATGATGAATGCATCATCATTAAAGCAATCCAAACACTTACCCCAATTTCCATCGCCTCATCATTCACATATGTGCCATTTTTCCTCGTATGTGTGATCTTCCACATTTCAGCTCGTCCAATATTCTTACCAGTCTTAATTTTCTATATGTTAAATAATAATATAAGTATAATGTGGCGTAAATTATAATTTATTAAAATAGAGAGCACAATATAAGTAAACAAATACCAAACTATTTTTTCTTCTTGACAAAGACATAGCACCACCAGTGTGCGGAATAATTTGTCTCTTCCTTATATCTCTGTTTCTATTACACATGTTCTACAAAGTGCAAAATGAAATCAGTTTTGTGTAAACATAAAGTAAGCATTAACAATAAAAAAAAATAAAGTTTACCATTGTAGAAGGCCTCAAACGATAATCAACAAAAACAACTCATTGTTCCATGTTTAATCCAGGTGGAACATTCTTGATGAGGTCACTTTTGCTCATAAATGGGTCATAAAATTAATTCCAAAGCTTGCATCTGTATTCCCTCCATAGTTTCCCAATTTTAAATATAACATCTCTTTTAGCCAAATCTTCATTTACTTTGAAACAAAATCGACACTTAAAAAAAAAAGTTAGTCCAAATGTATTGAATAAATTAAAGTTATTTCAATGTAAGTTATATTACCTTTAGTGCACTCTCCCACACTGTATCCTTGTAAGTATCTGGCAAAGTTGACCACTTTTCAAAACTAATAGGGAACAATACTTGATTTGTTGCTAGTTGTCCACAAACTCCAGCAAGTAGACCAGATGCTTCTCCGATTGGTTGAAAATTGTCATCATAGTTCACCACCACACGTAATCCGTTAGGTAAGTTATGAGCCTCCCTAACCTTCACCTTTAGTTTTTGACTAACTCCTTCCCCATCTATAAAAATCCAAATACATTATTTCATGTGCAGTGAAACTTATTACATGTAAAGAAAAAAAAAACAAAAGATTTTACCTATAGCATCAACAAACCAATAGTGGTTTGATTGCCTTGATTTTCTTGGCTGCACTCTTTCAAGTTCAGACTCAGAAGTTGGTTGTGCGGGTGCAGATTCAGAAGTTGTTGGAAGTACAGATTCAGATGATTCAAGATTTTTAGATTCAGTCTGTGGTTGTGGAACTTGTGAAGCTTGTGGTTGTGGAACTTGTTAAGCTTGTGATTGTGGAACTTGTGAAGTTTGTGGTTGTGTAGGTTGTGAGGTTTGTTGATGAATAGATTGAGAAGCTTGTGGTAGTGGAGATCCAAATGGGCTTGCGGAAGTAGTTCTTGTCTGGTCCTGTATAGCATAAGGCGTAGCATTATTGTTTACATAGTTGTCATAGATTTGTCTGAACCAGCAACTAACTTAAGCAAGTTCTTGATCCTTTTAGGTTTAGGCATATCTACACATAAAAACGAAGTAATCAACAACATAATTTAAATTTGAAGATATATTAAAAGGTTCATACATGCACATAGTAGATGAATGAACATATTAATAGTGCAGTTGAACTAAGGTTATTATTACTCTGACATTGAGTCCTTTTCATGAAGTTCATCATCATTGTTGTCCTCATTTAGTAATTCATCATCTTCATCCTCCCTAAATAATGCTAATTAGTCAGAGTTGCTGAAAAATTCATTTAAGTCTTGTTGTGGACACGATTCTACTTCACAAACTTCACCATATCCTTCTCCCATATCATACAAGTCTCGTGGTTTCAATGGACAGCAATTGACCATTCCTTATTCATCTCATCATCTATATAATATACTATTTCAGCTTGTGAAGCTTCAATGTATGGATCATGCTCCTCACGATCTCCCGTGTGAATTAACCTTAAAAAATTATTACAAGTGAAACCCCGAGGATCCTTCCTCAACCCCTAGTCCCTTGTGGTGTCAGCTCATTTACATTTGAACAAGGTAACCTGAAAATGACCATAGTAATTAAGCTTAATTATATCTTCTAATTTGCCATAATATGCCAAATCTACTTGTCTAATGTTTTGATTTGCACCACTTGCAACACATGATGTTGAAGAAGTTAAGAACACTCCATAGTTTTGGGTTTTTAAGTCATGTTCTCGACTTTCAGTTCTAAATTTGAAACCATTTACATTAAAGGCAAAAATTCTTCTAGCATGTGTTGTTGGACCTTAAGCTAGATACTTAAGATCATTTGCAACTGTACTCAAAATTTATGGGTTATTAATCTACAAAAATAATGATTGTTGTTAGTATATCTTTGAAATTGAAATTTCTAACTTGTAAAAACATATTGTACCTACCCTTTGAGGAAACCAATTCATGAAATCCTTATTGACAATCTTTTTTAGCTCAGTATTGGAATTCTTCTCCCTCTAGATCTTCTTTGTAAATGTTGTCTAAATTTCCTAAGAAAAAATTTGAAACCAATATATCACTAATAATTCCATAAAGGACAACTTTTCAATATAATTAGATTTATATTGAGTGTTAATACTCACTCAATGTAAGGTTGAACTTGAGGACAATAAAATAATGCATATTGATGTGCTTGCGTTCTCTCAATAGTTGACATCTCAAAAGTTGAAGCAATTGGTGGAAATGCACAACAACTTTGTTCACAGAGCATCTTCTCAATTGAGTTAACAAACAAAATCTAGAATACCACGAAACCCAATAGGGCAGCGAAATTATATGTTTCATTGTACCAGATTCAGAGGGTCACGAGAAAGAGCAACAAGCTATAAACTTGTTCAAGTTTCCCTGATCATCAGATCTCACACTTTCTCACAAAGCAAGCTAGTACAAGCAAAGATTCCCATACAATTAATTAATTACTAAAAACTAAAGAGAAAAACCTTAACTAAATTACCCAGAAGTGGTAAAACAATTTGAAATATTAAACTTTCAGTTTCCAATAATTTGAAAAGTCTGATCCCAATCCTTGACAGTAGCCAAATTGGTAAAGCATAGGTCCCACACTCCAATATCAAGCAACGAAATGAAACGTAATTTCCCACAATATCAAACAACAAAACGAGATGGCGAAAAAAACCTGAACAAGCTACCTTGCTGAAATGCAAATGCCGCAGAACTCCACCCTCCTTCCACTACCTCCAGCTCCTCCACATGAAATAGGGTTGGTTAGATTGAAATGAAAAAAAGTGTAGAAGTGGAAGTCATTTTTGGATAACGAAAAAACCTGAACAAATCCTTCCACAGAGGCGTTGATGGTGGCGATTTCGGATAATGAAAGGTTTAGTGTGTGGCGTCGATGGTGAAGCACAAAGGATTTCGTGAGTACAGCTTTGCGAGTAGGGCATCATGTGGAGGGTTCGTGAGAAGGGCTTCATTAGGGTTTGAGTGTTTAGGCAGAGAGAGGTTTGAGTGTTTAGGTAGAGCTTCATTAGGGTTTGAGTGTTTAGGCAGAGCTTCGTTAGGGTTTAAGTGTTTAGGCAGAGAGAGGGAAGAAACTTTCGTTTCCCAATAGTCAAACCAGATTTTCAAAAATAATTGGGAATAAAGTTTCGGTTACCAAGAATATTTTCAAAAATAATTGGGAATAATGAGGGAAGGAAAACTTGTTTTTATTCTGAAGGATAATTGTGACAGTTGAAAATGACATATTTTGAAAGATAATTGTGGCAGTTAGTCAAATGACGTATTATACTGAAATTTGTGACGGTTATTAATAACCGCCATATTAAAACCGCCACTTTTTACACGATTTTTTGTAGTGAGAGGTTATGCAGATTTGTGGTTAACTAGGAAGGCCAAGTCATTGCTTCATTTTGCTTTTTATAACTAGTTTTTGCAGCATAAGCCAATTTTGTGTGGTTATGTGAAGTAGTGCGTAGTTGGTGTAGATGGTTTTGTTATGTAACAACAGAAAAGGGGTTGTGGTTTATGGTTAGAATTGTTAGGAAGTGAGCTAGGTATATAATGCTTTGAAATAGGTAAGGCGTATAATGGGTTAGTGTTGTTTTGTTTGTTTTGAAAGCTCAGAATGTATGCTTTAGAAGTGTAAGCCTACACATGGTGAGGGCTTCCTGTTACTTGTATACGGGATGGGACACTCCTGAAGTATCTCTTTTTCATTCATTTAATATTTTGCTGATAAAAAAAAAATCCACTCTTAGCAAGTCAACCTAGTATTATTTGCAACAATAACTACTCTTAACTAAAATTTGAGTGTTTTTTAGAACACAACCACTTTTAACTAAATAATGGTTATACAAAGATAAATGATCTATAAGATTATATGGTTTTACTCATTAAGCAAAGAGGTAACATCTTTCAACGGATACAAAGATATACAATCTTCTAGTTTGGTAATGAACACAAACAATGTTCTTACGAAGCTTAGGGCATAAAAAAAGCTTTAAAGCTTTAAGCATTAAGATTGGTAGCATTTGGACAAATCTAGTTCTCTTGTATGTTTTCTTCAACCTGGAAGATTGCTTTATATAGAGCTTTGAAGAAAGTTATAATTTCAAATCATTTATTCTCGTTGAGAAACTTCAACTCAGAACTTAACCTTCAAGGTTAAATATGTCCATGCAAAGACGTACAGATGCATTTCGTGCATCATTAAATATTTATCTCTTTCTTAAGTAACATCCTAAAAATTAACATGACTTATCAAGCCTAAATCATAGAGCTTTCACTCAAATTGGAGTAAAGAAATAAACCATATGCGACAGATAACCTTTTCAAAGTTGACATCACTACAAGAAATTTGATTGTTACTTGTTGATAATTACCTACAAATTTGAATTCGTATGTAAATTAGAAGTTACATACGAATATTATGTACAAATTATTATTCATACATAAAATCGAGTTACAAACGAAATTTTTTGTATGTAACAATAAAGTAGTTTTGTGTCAACTATTCGTTGGTATAATCTGTACGCAATTTTTCCGCTTTGGGGTGAAACTCTTTTTGAAGGATATTATCGGAATAATTGAATTAGTAGGTAAATAAAGTCAAGCATTACATATAAATTTTACATATGAATTCCAATAATTGAATTATTAAAAAATAAATTTCCAAAACGTTAAGTTTAGATTAAAACTTCCAAAGTAGACAAAGGAATGGTTATTTGAAAATGGAAAGGGAGTTGGTGAAGGAGGAAGAGGAGCAGCGAGAGTGGTGTGCACTACAAGAAAAAATAGTTTTAACGAGGTTTTATTTTTACATTATCCAGGTTTAAAATATTTATTGAGTCATTTATCCAAGGTTGCAAAGAATAGTTATTTGAAAATGGAAAGGAAGTCGGCGAAGGAGGAAGAGGAGCAGTAGGAGTGGTGTGCACTACAAGAAAAAATAGTTTTAATGGGGTTTATTTTTACATTATCCAGGGTTAAAATCTCTATTGAGTCATTTATCCATGGTTGTAGTTTCCCCCGCTAAACCATCCCTGGGGAACGTGTTCCCCAGGGTTTTTTTAAATCTCAGGAAAAGTCTTTCAGAACCTTTGTTAAATACCATGGGTTTAAGAACCTTCGTAAAATACCATAGGTTTCAAACCTCTGTTAAATACCATGGGTTTAAGAACCTCCGTTAAATACTGATAGTTGTCATTTTGCTGTCAAATTAAATATGATTATAGCGTAGACCTATCTAACGCTAGAGAGATGATAGTATAACTGTGGTCAGATGACCCCAAGTCATCTCCCAACGAATCCAATAGTTGTCATTAGTAGATCGGTGTTTAGAATCTATCTGCAAGCAATAAAAGTTAGCAATAACAATAAAGATAAAAGGGGGTTGAGGTAGTTGTATAAAAGATATTAAAATAACAACTAAAAAGCGGTTGATCTCCAAGTTCTTCCATCATTGAATTCTTTCTCAATCCTCCAACAGAGCTAAACCAAATTGAATATGTGATAATCTAATTCAATTGAAGCTCATCAGTAAAGCATGTGTCTATTGGTTTAATGAATACCAATTTTGTTCCATGCGCATATACTCCATGGGAATGCTTATCTCCTCTCTCTTAAATCATGCGCCCAAGAAATTAATTAGAACAATGTGAACTAACAAAAAAACAAAGTTTAAGATAAGGAAGACTGTCAATCATGTGTTCAAGTACAACCTCTCACAAAAACTAGTTTTTCATAAGATTAGAATATTAAAACAACTGCTATAAAGAATTAAAAAATGAAACTTTTATTGACCAAACCTCAAAACTCAATGAAAAAATTACAAATCAATAAAAAAGGTTTAGCCTTCCATGTGAAGGCAAAACAAAAGAATTACAAAGAAGAAAAGAAAAGTAGGTCTATAATGTGTTTGCTCCTCTAAAATGCGATCTAAAAAGTTGCTTCTTCCTTCCTCTGAAGTCTCTTTTATAATCTTCTTTTCCTTGCACAAAATCAGATTAAAAATCTGCCTTATGATATTGTTTTACAAATATCAATTAAAAGAAGAATATTAATTAAAACAATGGATTTATTTATTATTATAGTCCAATAATTTTTTATTAAGGCTATTGAGTGTGAATAAATATATGTTCATCAAATACCATAAGTTTAAGAACCTCCGTAAAATACCATGAGTTTTAAAATTTCCGTAAAATGATTTGTCGTTTGAAATAACCTTCAATCTAATTTCCCACCATCTCTAACGATTCTTCTGACTTTTCTCTTCCACCATAGACACACTACTCTCCGACACAGGCTCAATAGTGGTTGACGAAAGTCCTAGCAAGGAATCACAATTCAGCCACACTTATGTCTATTATAGTTAAGGAGAAGAAACACTAAATAAGACACTATCTTCTTCTTACTCAAACATTGATTCTTCCATCACCTTACTACCCCAACTTGGGTCATAACACTACAAGAAAATCATTAAATAGAAACTAATTTTAGAGACAAACAATAATTAGTTGTTATAGTAACCAAATTAGAGACCATTTTGAAGACTAAAAAAAAATTTGGTTTCTAAATTAGTTTATATTATTGTTAAATGATTTCTAAATTGGTATCTAATTAGCTACCAAGGTTTTAACTACCAATTATTTAGATTCTAAATTTGTGGATAATAATGTATGAGTATATTTATGAATTTTGACAATCCATAAATAACAATTACTTACATTATATTTATCTACAAATTTTTCTAATAAATAATAATGATTTTTCTCATAGTGCATCAAATCAAACATGTCAAAATACTTTTTGGTGTAATACAAATTCAATGTACATTCAAGATAACTTTATGTATACATAAATTTTAAGAGACCTTCTTAGTATAATGTACATTCAAGATAACTTTATGTATACATAAATTTTAAGAATCTTCTTGGTATACGTGAAGATAAAAACACTCTTACAACATATAATAAGTAGATAAAATTGATCTGAACTATGACATTAGCTTAAAAGTCACCACTACAAGAAAATCATGAAATAGAAACCAATTTTTAGAGATCAAAATAATTAGTTGCAATAGTAACTAAATTAGAGACCATTTTAGAAACTAAATAAAAAATTGGTTTCTAAATTAGTTTCTATTATTGTTAAATAGTTTCTAAATTGGTATCTAATTAGCAACCAAGGTTTTAGAGACCAAATTTAGAAACTAAATAATTGGTAGTTAAAACTTTGGTTGTTAATTAGATATCAATTTAGAAACTATTTAACAATAATAGAAACTAATTTAGAAACCAATTTTTTATTTAGTTTCTAAAATTGTCTCTAATTTAGTTACTATTACAACTAATTATTTTGTTCTCAAAAAATTGATTTTTATTTCATGATTTTCTTGTAGTACACTTTCTAATTCATACACTTTTATGGGAAAAAAAAAATAAGAAACTGCTTCAAAATTTTAGAAAAAAAAGTAAAGGTTTTATATTTTAGAGAGATAAAATGTTTTAAATAAAATAATAATAAATTTGTTTTATATTGTATATAACCTTTAGAACTTTTAAATTTATAAACCTTTCTCTTTTAAATTTATAAAATCGGTCATATTATATATTTATATCAACTATACGTGTGAGTGTAATCATCATATATTTTAGCACTCATTACATTTGATTGAATTAATTGAGTGTGGTTTGATTATTTATATAATACATTATGTTTATTAAAAATTTATGGATCGATCATGTTATGTGTTTGGTATTTGTACACATCTAGGAGCATTTTTAGATGGAATAAGAGAAAATTTGGTGAGCCGTTTGAAATATGAGAAAGATAGGTAAAGAAGGCAGAAAAATAAAGTAACCCTAGCAAATTAAGTCAATTTTGTTTGGAAAAAAGCATGATAAAAACAAGAAAAGGCATATAATAGGCATGCATGCAAAGGCAAAAACTAATGTTATTACATATCACTCTTTGTTTAGCATTTCTATCTTAAGCAATTACCCATTTTGATGAAGCTTTTGACCTTTTGTCCAACACCAAATTGGAAGGGCCAAAGATGAAAATCATTGGTGCCATGAAATCCAACTTTTGTCGCATCTCTCTCCCCCTTTAAAAAACCATATTATCCACTGAACATTTTCAATTGCAGTTCCCAAAACTGCAATTACGACAACCACATTGGGGTTAAGGCCATAGTCATCACAGCCTGTGTTTGACAGATACGTTGACATACATATGAAGCAACCCTTTTTCCCATGAAAAGGTGATTTAAATACACATTTTTTTACACTCAGCATTCACACAATTCAAAATGGCTTCTTCTTCTTGCTGTGCTTCCGCTTCTCTTCTTGTTTCTGTCTTCTTGGCCATAACGACACTCGCGTTGGGTGGGAATTTCTACGAAGATTTTGACAATCTCTTTGGAGATGTAAGGGTTGACATAAAAGATGAAGGACAAAGCATGACCCTCACCATGGATGAATATTCTGGCTCAGGCATTGTGTCCAAGAATGAGTACTTGTTTGGACGATTCGACATGCAAATCAAGCTCGTACCAGGAAACTCTGCTGGAACTGTCACAGCCTTTTACGTAAGTCTTCCTCCACATTCATTGTTAATATCTTTTCTTTCCACCAAACCCTGCATCAACATAAGATTCTATTTTCAATAAACAACATTTCATTTTGTAGAAAGCATGATTGGTTTATGGCAAAGTTGTTGATATTTGTTTGATGTGCAGCTAAGTTCTCAAGGAGACAACCATGATGAGATAGATATAGAGTTCTTGGGAAATTTGACAGGAGACCCTTATCTGCTCTCAACCAATATATATGCAGATGGTGTTGGAGGTCGTGAGATGCAGTACTATCTTTGGTTCGATCCAACAGAGGACTTCCATACTTATTCCATTGATTGGAACCCTAATCGCATAGTGTAAGTAACAAACGGATCATTATTACTACACTAATCTCTTTTGTTTGTTCAAAATGAATCACAAAAAATGTTTTTGCTGTGATTTCAGAATCTTGGTGGATGACATTCCCATCAGGGTTATGCTGAATAGAGAAAGTATTGGTGTTCCTTTCCCAACAAGCAGACCCATGAGGCTTTACACAACTCTGTGGAATGGAGACTCTTGGGCAACAAGATGGGGAGCAGTGAAGCTGGATCTGTCAAATTCTCCATTCGTTGCAGGCTTCAGACATTTCAATTCCAATGCTTGCATTGCAAATGATCAAGATGGTGCTGCAGGATGCAAAGGTTTCAATGGTGGAAAAAGCACTGGTCTTAGTGAAGAGAAAAAGAATGAAATGCAAAGGGTTCTTTCCAAATGGGTGGTCTATGATTACTGTCAAGATTTAAGACGTTATGCACATGGTCTCCCATATGAATGCCGCAGGGAAAATCTCTTAGATCAAATTGAATAGACCTTGCATCAATCATGCATGTTGCATGCACCTCCACATGATTTCATCAATTCAAATGGACATTATATGAGGAAGGAAAACACATGGATTCATTATAAACACCTTTGGATACAAGTTACATAATTCTTTTAATAGAGAAACTCGAAAAATATTCTCAAAAACAATTCTACCTTGGATCCAAACAAATTCTATGAGGGAAGATGTTCTTGTTATATTGCATGTAAGGTGTATTGGAATTGCATGAAATGTTGTTAAGGGAATGGATTTGAAGCTATTTATATCCCGTTTCATGGAATTATGTATTCACAATGGTTTGTCTCTTTAATGTTTTTATTTTACCTTTTCTTATAAATTTATAGGTTCACAAGGCTTATTAATTAAATTTTGTTTAGACATTGACTGTTTCAATGTTTTTTCTTTCAAATTTCAACCACCCCAAAAAAGAAATAGTATATTTCAGAAAACAAAATTGATACTTTTTATACTCTCTTTTTTCAACAAAGAGTATTATATATCTATAATAAAATATTTGAAATATTTCAACCCATATATACTATAGGAGTTTATGTATTTAATTCTTTAATATATTAGTTATCACCTTGAATAAAAAGTATTTCCTCTTTTGGGAGAATCACACACAAAATATAAAAAAAAAATGTGATCATATAATACTTTCCTTTAATGGTGAGGATAACCATGATAATATACACAATTAGGTTACTCAGTTAAATAACATAGGAGTGAAACTTGGTAATTCTCTCAAGGACACATTGACATATCCAATGATGTAATATATAGGAGGTAATAAAAAAGTGATTGTTCATCAATTTAATTTAAACTTAAAAATTGAATGTAGAAAAAAAAGTAAAATTATATAATTGATGATAACATCCTATATGTATTTTTGAAAACTAAATTTTCTTCTAGATTGTACAATTCGAATCGTAATATGTTATGGATTGGACAATTTGGATGACACTTTCAAATCAGTTTTATCTTTCAAATTGTACAATCCAAAATATATATTACAGTAATGAGTGGTAAAGATTGGTATAAAAAAAATGAAAAATAAGCAAATGAAAAAAAAACTATATAAACATCACAAAACTTACATCAACCACCAATATTCACCACCATCGACCAGTATAAATTTTTTTTATCAGAAAAAAAAAGAAAGTAAAATTAATACAAATATTTTTTTCTAACACAAGATACAAAGGCTGCTCAAATATATAACCATATATACTACTAACATCTAAGAAAACCAAAATGCCACAGCTAAGCATATTTTTATCTGTAGTTTCAACACTACATAAAAAAAACCCCTTCACCCACCTATTCCTTCTGCAGCTTTTGGATATGAACACCGACCACCACAAGTAACTACAATCAACAATTACAAGCATCCAAGATTACTTGAAAATGAAGAACAAGTTACCACGCTCTCTACCAATACAAAAATCCTAACATATACTAAGAAGAGTAGGGTTGGAAATTAAAAAAAAAAATATATATATATATATATATATGGAAATGTAGGGAGAAGGGATGGAGATGCAGGTAGAATTTTCCAAATTAGATACATGCTGAAGTTACACAAAAACAAGCCCAACATGTACCAAAAGATGAAAAGTAGCTTCAAAGTCAATAATCAAAATTGACCTAACCTACAAATCATTAATAAAAAAAACTTATATATAACATTTGATGTGCACACAAAAGAAAACAATTGACATTTGACATACATTATATATCTATTCTTTTACTTTTATCATTTGTTAGTATGATGTATCAATGATAATATATATTCACATTTCCTGTAACAGAATTTAAATTTTTGTATACAGAAGTTATACCAATAGAGGCTAAACCATTTATGCATGACCTTCTATTCCAGCAACAACGACTCTTAACCTAAATTCAAGTAAGACTCTCACAAAACCCTCCAAATTTAGCGATAAGCCTCATCAATCTTCTCCCACTAAAGTTACTAAGAGAGTTAGAAAGAAAACCCACCAAGTTATCATTTATTTAATGATTATATATGAAAGTTAGTACAAGAGGATAACTTTAATTATCTTAAATATGTATACAAAGTTGAACGTAAGAAAGTCTTCTGTTGATGAAAACAAGTCTTACAATAAAGAAAAGTGATAAAAAGTTAATTAAATCAGAATTATTTTAAGTGAAAAATCATGTATATAGAAGCAATGTTTGAAGCACAATGATCTAAAATATATTTTAAAAAAAATCATTTGAGCAAGTATTTATGGATTGATGAAACATCACTTGTTCAATCATTATATATACTTTAAATCGTTACCACAATATGCTTCAAAGGATTAAAGCATACATGAACTCATTTTCATGCTTCACGCCTAAAAGTATACTTCACATGCAAGAACTTTGATTTTGTGCTTATTGCCTCTCACTAACTCATAAAATGATTACATTTAACGAATCCTATTAACGAGTAATGAAACTAAAGTTACTTTGATTAAATTGTGAAATTTCTCAAATTTTAGGTCTGAAAAACCCTTAGTTTTAGAGTACCAAAATAAACCCAAATTTTCGGTAAGATTTAACATTGTTATATAAAAGTTGACAGGAATAATTTTACACCAAAAAGTTAAAGAATCAAATCAGGTAAATATTAAATATAATTAGAGGACCAAACTCCTGTGATTAATTTTTTTTAATTTTAAATTAATAGTTTGCATTAATATTTTAACTAATATAAACAAACATTAATTAACAAAATTCTAAAAAACAATGTAAGGTGATGCATAATTTGTTTTTAAATTACTTATTCTAGTCATTCACAAATGTTATCAAACCAATAGAATAAAAAACAATTATCATTGGGAGGAGAGAATATGTTAAGTGAATTTCTCTTATAAAAAAAATAAAATATTTTATAATGAAATAAGTTGTTGGAGTAGAGAATTATAAAAGAAATTAAAATTTTTAATTAAAATTTAATTATTTAAAAATAAATTATTTAAAACTTCATTTAAGTAATAATTTGATATTATTTCATATTACACTGGTGTAAATAAAGCATGCTACAAGAATATATTAGATTGGTTAATTGATAATTAGAATAAATAAAAACGTGGTGTCATTTTTGTAAATATTTGATATCCAACTGGTGTAATATGTTTCTGAGAGTTAAAAAAAATTAAAAAAAAATAATTTAGCGTTAGACATATTACATCGATTGGTTGATCCAACCGGTGTAATATGTCTCGAGGTAAAAAATAAGTTTTTAAAAAAAGTTTGGCACTAGACATATTAAACGAATTGGTTAGTCCAACCGGTATAATAGGTTTCTCATAGATAAAAAAAAGTTTTAAAATAATTTTATTTTAATTTTAACTTATTATTTGTTTTACAAATTAAAGTATTTGCTTATATAGGTAATCAGTTTTATTATAATGTATATGGATGAAATGTATTATATTTTAAATTTTGTAATTGTTATATGCTGAACACTTTGGTATTGGGTTTGGAGGTGATCAACCCTCAGACATGTGTATTGTATTTTATAATATATTATATTTTAATTTTTTTTAATTATTGTTTT
Source organism: Phaseolus vulgaris (assembly GCF_000499845.2). Lineage (NCBI taxonomy): Eukaryota > Viridiplantae > Streptophyta > Magnoliopsida > Fabales > Fabaceae > Phaseolus > Phaseolus vulgaris. The sequence continues at coordinate 12,743,505 of NC_023754.2, read as the reverse complement.
AATTGTTATATGGTGAACGCTTTGGTTTTGGGTTCGAGGGGATCGACCATCAATAATGTGTACCGTGTTTTATAATGTATTATGTTTGAAATATAATGTATTATATTTTAATTTTTTTTAAATTGTTATATGTTGAACGCTTTGGTATTGGGTCTAGGAGTGATAGACCCTCGAGAATGTGTATTGTGTTATATAATACATTGAATAAAAATTGAGAGACAATGATAGATAAGTTCTTCTATTGCGTAGTCATGGATCGAAGTTGGATAAATGTGAGTTGTATCACTAATGTGTATGAAAATGGTGTTGAAGAATTAGGATCGATTGTGAGTCCTAACCGATGTAATATGTGGATTGAATGTGACTCTGAAGCACATATTATACCAATTATGGCATACAACCGGTGTAATATGTTCCTTCTGGGTGCTATATTTTTTAATTATTTTACTCAAATTTTGACACATATTACACTGGTTTTTATAAACGGTGTAATATGTGATTGACATTTTACATCGTTAAAACCTATGTCAATAGAAGTATCGATATAATATGTCTTCTAGAACTAGTGTAATATGCATTATTTGCACTAGTGTTATCTCCTTTTTTTGTATTTTTTTCTTATTTTACTAATTTGAGGTTAAATCAATTTTGATGGAGATATTACTTATTTAAAAGGTTTTCTTAATCAATATTTATAAGATTGTTTTTTTACTAGGCTTGTTAGTATAAAGTCTAACGGATCCTTATTAATCTTGATTAAATGAAGTTAAACAACAAAGTGTAAGCAGAAATATGATTCGTCAGTAAGATGATAATTTGAAAATAAATCATGTGAAACACATAATGTTTTATCTGATAGACGATATAGCATGTGTGAGCCTCATTTGAAAAGCACAGTTTTTATTAAAAAATACACACATTTTCTAAGTTAACGTTGCACCTAACGAAATTCTTTGAGTTTATTTTGTATTGTAGAAAATGTTCTCATCTTCACGTCTATCCAACCGATTTTGCTTGTGTAAACATTGGAAAGACTATCTGTCACATGTGAATATAAGTTTTACTCCATTTTAGATGAAAGTTCTCTCACTAAGGCCTTATAATTTATTTTCACAATCAGAATGTTGTTTAAAGAATATACAAATATTAATGCCACATAAATTTTCATATCAATAGTCTTCCAAGTTAAAGAAAAATAACGAAGTGGTCAAAAGTCATCAAAATATTACAAATTTGTTGCTCAAAGTTTTTTATGCCCTTAATTTTAATTTCATAAGAATAATATATGTTCATATAACAAACTAATAGTGTTCTACCCTATATTCGTTAAAAGATATGTTTCTTTACCTAGTGAACAAAATCCTTATGATTTTTTTATTACTCTCTTTCTTTGTAAAACCTTTAATCAAAAGTAACTATATTTTCTATAGTATTTTAGATTATCTAAGATTATCTAGTGAGTAGTAATTATTGTTTTAAACAATATTCAAGGTTAAGTTATGAGTATTTATATTCCAAATAATAACTAAGAGTATATATGTTTTAAATAATACTTAAATTTTTAATGATAAATAATTATGTTCAAATAATAATTAAGTTGTTTTAATCAAGAGGGATTAAGATACAAATAAATACTCGCTCCCTTGTACATTTAAATTGTATTTCACATGACTAATTAAAGAAAAAAAAATATTCTGATAACATTGATTAATAAAATTTTAACCAATGTTCACTACTACATTTTTCTCAGTATCATTATTCAAAAACTTGATAAAAAAAATACAATAATTATGATTAATATCAACCAAAATTATTATTATCAATATGAACTAAAGATAATATTAATTAAGAAAAACTTATAAACTTTAATAAAAGAATAACATCCACCGAAAACTTCACTTAATATTATTTAATATTAAATCAATTTTGTGTTTAGTGGTAGTAAACTAAATATTCAATTCAAGTAAATCAAATAAAATTTAATAAACCTAAATTAATTTTCAAACATCAAACGAAAATTTTAAAAAAATATATTTTATAATTTTAATTGCTATATTTTTTCATATTATATTGTTTTTATTATTATTATTATTATTATTATTATTACTTCCAATATTTTTATTCAAATTTAGAATAAAGTATTCCATACTTTTTTAGATAACAATTTATGTTCATTAATGCAATATTTAAAATATTTTAAAATATAATTCTAAAAATAATATAATATTGTCATAGTTAAAAATAACCAATGTAAAATAATCTTGTAAAAGAAACATGTTATTACAGATAAAATAAATAATGTAATATAACACAAAATAAAACATTTTTTTCGGTGTCGGTATGTTATTTAATAAAAAGTAAAATAAAAAATTTCCACATCATGTTTAAGAAAATAATGAAGTTGTGTTTTGTAAGTAAATAACAGAATATCAAATTATTTCTTATATAAAAAACAAAAAATAATAATAAATATTGTAAAGACAACTAAAATAATTATAAAAAGTTAAAAATTAGAGCTTACTGAACACCATTTCAAAAAATATTTACAAACGTTACAAGCTACTACAAAATCGTGTTTACTCAACATTAGAAATAAAAGTCAAATAAACTTTTCAATTAAGTAAAAAAAACATAAACACTAATTAAAATCACTAGTGCATAGTCTTGATATATAAAAATGTCATTAATTCTGCAATAAAGAATGATTTTATCAAAACAATAATTTAAATATAAAAGTGTAAAAATGTAACAACAACAATAAGTGATTAAAATTAATCTTTATACTATTTCAATGTATAAAGTTAACAAAAGAAATTCTCTATACTCTACTTTTTTTTTAAATAATCATTATTAATTGAAGAATAGTTCATTTTAAAAAGTGTTAAAGAATATTAAAAAAATATTATTAATATAATTCCTATTATTATTAAAAAAAAAAGAGAATGAAGTTGAGTATGTCACCTTGAAGTGTCACCTAAGTTTTCGAAAACAGAAATAAAACACAGCAACCACGGCGGCACCTCCGGCAGCCACCAGCGGCCACATAAACCCTAATCCTTTCTTCTCTTCTTCATTTCCTCTTTCTCCGTTCCCTATCCTTTCAACAGCCTTCCCTTCCTCCAAATCTTTGATTCTCTGCTTTAGCGTTTCAATCTGTTTCTCTTTCTCGCCAACCTTTTCTCTCATCTCCTCCTCCACGCGAACTCTCTTGCTCTGCTCCTCGCTCTTCCGCACTTCCAGAACGCCGATCCTCCGCTCCAGATCGCGCACCTTCATCTCGCACTCTGCGTTCAGCTGCTTCAAAGTCTTCGTCTCTCTCTCCAGAAACACCAGCGTTCTCTCTTGATCCTCGAGCACGCTGCTCAGCGCCGCCGCCTCTGATCCAGCCTCCTCGGCAGCATTCACCTCTGACTCCAGCTCCTCCGCCTCTCGCCGCAGCGACTCGATCTCCTTCCTCAGGTCCTGGATCTCATCCTTCTTCGACGCATTATCGCGCTCCAGCGCCTCCATCTTCGACACGGCGCCGTTCGCGATATCCATCGCGGTGGTAGAAAGTAAATCGAGGAGATTCAGATCGGTGTGAAGAGTGCTCGTGATTTCTCGGTGGCGAAAGGGAGGAGCGAGGGGAACAGTGGAAAGTAGTGCGAGAGAAACGATGACGAGGTCTCGAGGACGAGCATTTTCCGAGAAATTTTGGGAGGATTTTCGGGGAAAGGGAGAAGAGAATGCAACTTTCGCGCGCTTAGAGTTTCATTCTGTTATGCTTTTCTTTTTCCCTCGTGAAATGTTGGATTTAAACGTCAAAAACCTTATCTAGCTGAAACTTTATTTAATTAACTTTTATAGAAAAATAAAAATAAAAACTCTTTTAAGGTTAAATTAATTTATTATAAGTTAAACATCAATTTTTATAGAAATTTAATGACATTTTATTTAGGAAACATTGGGTGTAAGAAAAATAAGATATTCCAGAAACTAACAAATAAAATTTAGTAAAAAATATTTACATAAATTTCCTCTTAATTATTTGATACATTAAATAATTTAATGAACATAACATGCTATTTTTTATATTGCAAAATTTCATTTTAACTTACAAAGGTTATATGTCACCTCATGAGAACTATTTTTTATAAAATTTTACCAAAATTCATTTATGAGAAACATTGTTTACTATTTTTTTTTAAACTAAATCAAATGTAATAAACATGTCCAATTTAAAATTAAAAGAAAAACTAAATCAAATATATTCTATCAAATGCCTCCTTAAATATTGAATTAATCTCAATTTCACACATTCTCATGACTCCCTTAGTAAATTGTCTTCTATTTTAGTAATTTTGACTTTACTTCTCGTTAAATATTTTACTTTTCCTATGATTTTTCTAAAACCTAAAATCACTATTTTAATTCTCGACTTTATTTTAAATTAAATTGAAAATTTTAAAGATCTTGTAATGACTCACTATCGTAAAACTAGTGTCACCGTTGGAGTACACTATCGTTTATTAAACACAAACAATAATTGACCCATGACAACATAGACCAAAATAAATAATTTAATTTTTTCAAGAGTGAAAAATTAAAGACCAAAAAACAAATCTTGTTCATTTAAGTTGTTTATATTTTTTATTCTCATCAAAGCCAATATTTGTTGAGGTATATGAGATGCTAGTTTTGTGAAATCCAATTAGTCCATTTAGAAGTACAAACACTCCAGATATTTGTTTCAAGGATGTGTCTTCACTGCACACACCAAAACTGAGGTTGTGGGGATTAACTTATAATACAGGTCTAAATTTCTTTATCAAAAGTCTCTAGATAGCATAGTTGTAACCAAAATTCATACCTTTATAGAACAGAGAAAGCTAACACTTTTTTAGGGAAGAACTCCCTCTAAGCTCCCTCACTCCCATTTTATACAAACCATCACCAAGACAACAGCTCTCTTGTCCTAAAAATGTCCTTTTTCTGCAGAGATTTCCTCCCCCCCTGGTCAAATTATTCACAAGAAAAACACCCTTCTTCTAGAACATTCTTGTCATACCATACTGAACAGGACCTACCTTTCTATGAGCAGGGGCACCAGCTGCAGCACTGTTTCCACCATATGTCTTTGGCTGCAACAAGTTTGTATCTATGACTATTTGATCACCTTGCTCTAACTTGTTAACTCCTGCCCTTGTCATAAAAAAGGGATTTGTATCAATATTAATAGCTATCTCAGGTGCCATCTTGGGATTAACTCCAACTTGTTCTTGTGGATGTGTTGCTTGCGAAGGCACACTCTTGCCAGCTTCTGTTGCTGCCCTTTCTTGGTTTCCACTGCTAGATCTCTGATGATAATAGTAAGCTGGGGGAACAGGTTGAGTAGGAAGCACAGAACCTCTGATAAACGACCTAGGATTATAAGAATCCTTGACAATGTCATCGAAGTCGTATGGAACAACTGGCCCCACAACTTTACCAGGTTTTGCTGGAAAAGAAAAAGAGATTATTAGGCCTTGTTTGTTTATTGTTTCAAAAAAGGGTTTTCGATTTTCTATAATATAGTAACAAAAGGTGGCTCCTAGAAGATGATACTGCATTGAAGGATGAGAAAACATTCATCAGTTCTTTCCAAATTTTGGCTTAAAAAAAATACACTTGTTCCGAAAACAAATTTCAAAACTAAACAAATTTTGGATAAGGAATTGATTGCTGAATAATGTGAAATTAATTGCTGAATAATGTGAAATGGTTTCAAAACACAAAAGGTAGAAGGGAATCAAACATTCCCTTAATTATTAATCAATGATTATGCATGTAAACTTAACAGATAACAATGATAACAACCCCATACCTAGTGGAATTCTTTGTGGTCCCTGCATTGACCTTGGCACTAGAATTTTTGCATCTCTGGAATTCCTGTTGCATTCCTCAGCAGTTGGTCGGTTTTTGCTGGCAGCAATGTTTGTTTGATCTTTTGGGTGTATTGTATTTGAATGTACAATGGTTGACCTGTCAATAAGTCAAAAGCAAGAGAATATAATCAAACATATTATGGTCTCCTTAAAATCAACATGAATCATACAAATTATTAATAGTTCCTCCATTCCCTTTTAATTGTCATACTTTTGAACGATTTTTGTTTCTATATATATATATATATATATATATATATATATATGTTGTTTTTAAAGTTCAAGATAATACTAATTAAATTTTTTTTCAATTATATCCATATTATCCACCTAATCTTTAATTAATTTAAATATATGTATTTATTGTGAAGTAGAAATGAAAATGTTAAAATAGCAAACCTTATAATTATTTTATTGGGATCAAGAAAGCTTATTACATATCTTGGTTTCTACATAAAAACCTTAAGAGACAGATAAAAAAGAAAAGATATTAGAATGGGAGAAATGCAGCATGGAGTTGTTGAGGTTGATTTTGGTCTACCAAATTGTCATTGCTGCACATTATGCTAAGATATTGAAAGAGCAGCTAAATACTAAGGTTGGGAAGTTACTTCAACAAGAAGTGCTTGTCAGCTATAAATTACCATACTATAGACCACTCTGACTTCATAAAAAATGTTAGCAGGCCTGAACAAAGGATCAGCAACTCCTAGTTGTTGCCATTTTTGGTACTTTACTTTTAAAAGGAGAGTCAGTCACATCTTTGTAAAAAAACACCATTCTCTTGTCAACAATTGTTACTTTGCTATTGTAACAAAAACCAATAAAATGGATAAAATCTACTTTTGCATGTCTCTATTTGATAGATCATGGCTAAAATCAAATTAGTGATTTATATTATAGGACTTTCAATCTTGTGATTAGCATCTTAACATATGCATAATATAATAAAAAGTAACCACTGCAATTTGAATGTATCAAATGTCACAAGAAATCCAATGAGCAACTGAATTTATGAATCAGAAATATTACCTTGGAAGAGAAACGTGCTTTCTTTCAAGTGGCAAAACATGACCATTAATACCATTTTCCTCCAGATGAGCAAACTGCTTTCTGAATTGATCAACGGCACTGTAAAGAATTGCACCAAAAAAGTAAACTACGATGAAATTGAAATTCGAAATTGACAATTATCAAGATGGCAAAAAAGATAACATGGATAAACAGTTGGAAACCAATTACTAAAACAAAAACCTTGGATAAAGAAAGTTAGTTCTCTCAGTTCCATTCATGTAGTCTTTCAATAGTTGAGGATGATACTCTAGAATCTCATGGAAAATCAGTTCTCGAATTTCATCCTTTGTGACTCTTCGTCTTTCAAATTCAAATTCCATTTTTGTGATAGGCTGGCAAGATGGCTCCTTCTCAACTTTTGCCAGCCCCTTGAAGTAAGGATCAGCCAACGCCTGAACACACAAAAATATTTAAGAAACATTAAGCACGACTGTCAAGATACCACATTATAGATTGTTATTCACTGTTATGATTCATTATATATTTTATTGTCCACATTATAGATACCACATTTCAATACACATACATAAACAGTAGAGCACAATGTAACAAACAAACCTCTTCGGCGGTAGGCCGGTCTTTTGGATCAAAGGCCAACAACTTTTCCAGTAGTCTCAGTGCTAAAGGGTCAGCATTGGAAAACTTTTGAGCAAATGACACAGGCTGTTTTTTCCTCATGCTAGTTAGGTATCTCCTTGCTTTCTCATTGCGGACCTGCATCCATCACAAAAAATGGTTACAAGCTGGCTTTGGTAACTTTTGGTTCAGAACTAAGCTACGCAACTTGAATGGTTCTTCTACAGTTGAAGAAAATATTTACCCGTGATATAGTATCCAGTGAAGGTGTCCCAAGCAGATCTGTCATCAGGTCCAATTGGTGTACTACATTTTTCCCAGGAAAAAGTGGCTTTCCCGTTAGTACTTCAGCAAAGATACAACCTATACTCCATATATCAATTGCTGGTGTATACTGCATCAAAATTTACTAAAAATTTAGACCTACAAAATATGAACCTAGAAATGGTACCACTGTGGTGTATCATTTTGCAACCAAATAAAATAAAAAGTTCAGAATGGACTATTTAACAACAGCCACTATTCACATAAATAGATGTTTTCCCTTAAAGCTATACAAGAAATAGTGTCCCATGTTTACTATGCTTCGTAAGTTTATAATGTGCGAGAAACATATGGATATATCTCTACTTGTAAATGTAAGTAATTTGCTTCCAGTCCACTCACAAGATACACCACATATATGCTAAACCGTATATTGCTACTATCGATAATTATGATTCTTGACAAAAAACAAATACCAATGACGTACAAAAACTACCGGTACAGAGAAACACAATTAGCTTCACACAGAGTAAAAATAATTTATTATCGAACACCAAAATGTTAGTTCAATGTATCACAAATTTCCTTCACAAAGACAATGGTATTGCAGTCAAAACTGAAGTGTTGGTTTGATGGCAGATAAAAAATACCAGAAACATATGTAACTTACAGACTGATAGCAAAAAGAACAGATTGGCCTTCAGTCCTAGGTCATGTGGTTAGCTAATTGATGGAAAAGGAGATAAAAGAATGAATGTTTGATGACGGCATGGTAAGTCGACACTCAGTACATTACTTTGTCTCTCACTTTTTTAATGTCTAGAGAAATCTGGAAAATCCATACCTTTGAGTAAAATGATCCACATAGCTCTGGAGCTCTATACCACCTTGTAGCAACATAATCCTACAGACAAATGCATTAAACAAGGAAAAAGAAAATTCATTCTCTTCCCTCCCAAATAACAACAAAAATGAAAACAAGAAAAGCTTAAATAAATTAAAATATATGAAGGAAGCAAACGATGCAAATGTTCAGAAAAAATACCGTCCAAAATATAGTTGTTGGTGTGTCACTGAAGGCAACTCTAGCTAACCCAAAATCACAGATTTTAAGCTTACAGTTTGCATTTGCCAATATATTCTTTGGCTTCAAATCTCGATGAAAGACATTTGCTGCATTATACAAGTTAAGAATTAGATACCCAATATTGACATCAGTGCTAACATACTTGTTAAGAAATAGACAAATGTTAGACCCTCCCCTTAACGAAGGTCTCACATTTTGACAAATACTTAAGGTATGCAATTTTAAGAGGATTCAAGGGGGAAGTGAAAATAAAAAAGGAAACCAAAGCAACTGATAAAGATAATGTGCACAATTCTAACATCACTATTGGTTGGAATGCTTGAAAAGCATTCAGTTTCAGATACAACTTCTGAAAGTAGAAGGCACACGTTATAGGCATTAGCCACACAATGTGCATTCACATATACAAGTAACTAAAACATAGCAATGTTTACCAGTATGAATGAACTTGAGTGCTCGAAGTAATTGATAAAGAAAAAATTGATAGTGTTCTTTTGTCAAGTCATCATTGGCTTTAATGACTTGATGAAGATCAGACTCCATGAGCTCAAAAACAACATAAATATCTTTAAAGTCCTTCCATGATGGAGGCAGGATAATGTGTTTTATTTCTACAATATCAGGATGTCGAAGAAGTCTGAGCAGCTTTATCTCACGGAGAATTCGAGCAGCATCAGATGTATGCTCGAAGATATCATGAATCTTCTTAATTGCCACTTTTTCTCCACTGAGAGTGTCAATGGCTGAACAGACAACACCATAGCTACCCTTTCCAATGACTTCTTGAATCTTGTACTGGTTGGCATCACCATATTCAGAGAAAAAGTCCATCTCTGTAACTTATGAGCAAAATCCAGAAAGTTAGACTTTGAAAGTCTGAAAACATTCGCAAATCAAACTAAAGCAACAAAGTAAAAGCAAAAACTTCAATATAGATAGAAATTAAAATAAAAAACATGTTTTCCTTCTCACGGATAAATTAACATACAGAATAAAAAGATTGTTTTATATTAGAAAATTCATATCATGGAATTACCATAGTATCAAAAAGTGTTATAATCTCAAAAACAGTTAGATTTTGTCTCCAAGAATATGATCATTTTCACACACATTGGAATAACACAGCCAAACTAACCTATATATATTAAACACAAAAACATGCATTGCTTCGATCTATGTTTTTAAAATTGAACTGGTAATTGCTGGTTCAAGGTATTGTTCAACTGGGATTGAACAAGTATTAATAAAATTATTTTAATAAAAAAATACAGAAACAAATATTAAAAAATATATAATATCATAATTTTATGATGCTAAAAACTAAAATAAAACACAAACTTATATAACATTTAAAATACATGTAAAAGTTTAAATAAACTATGTGTATCACGTTTAAATTGACATTTTAATAATATACATCAAAATTTATTAATAAAATAAGTTTATATGTAGACTAAAAAAGAAAATTACTTATGCCCTTCAATATCAAATACATATTTCTACATTATGTCACCACTTATTGTTCAAAATCAAATACATATTTACATGGAAGCAAATCAAGATTTTCTATTTTCTTTCAATTCAACAGGGATGTACACACTGATTCTGCAAGATCAAGCATCAACACATAAAATCCACATGCGTTCACCGACTCCAAATCTCAAGTGTTTATACACTTTATTAAACATAATTAATTATTCAAAAATAAATGAAACTCATTCCATAAAATCTGTAAAAGAAGGAATGCAGGCACAGAGAAAATAGAATAAACTAGAATCCTAACAAAACAAAAATAAATAGTAGACAAAATCCTATCCGATTAGGTCAAACTTGTAAGCATGTAAACCAGGGAATGCCATTTGGTACTGACACCAACTTGACAAGGCTCAACTCAACAAGTGTGGAAAGAGAAAATCAAAATATTATGGGTCAATAAAAAAGCAATCTAATTCGTTTAAAAAGCAAGTAAATTTCACCAAACCCTCCGAAAAATGTTGAAAAAAAAAGATCTTGCGGTGCCAACCAAATCATGTGTTAGAAACATTCTAGAGAAAGAGAAACCAAATCATGGATGGACTCTAAGGAGACATGCTATATTGAAAAATTCTCAGCATAAACCATTCATTCACCAACACAACCATGGACTCACCACACTAAAAAAATTTCTCTCTCACACAACATTCAGATTAAACAAAAGCACACAAAATCAATCATTTTTCCCCAATCCCAATTACACAATTACAACGCCAATCAGCACAAATACACACCACACAATAAAAACTCCACCTTTTTCCAGTGTTCTCGCTGCATTTTCCCCTGACACCCAAAAATTCTCCAAAACATACCTATAGAGTGAAGATCAAGCCCAAACTGAACAAAATCAGGTCTCAAATTCACCTCCCTCAAAACATAAAATTTCTCACACCCTTTTCCTCACCCACATTTGCCCCACCTACCCCTGCTCATTATCACAAACCCACAACAGTGCCAGCTTATTCTCCCTTCCCCCAAACCCTTCTTCACCAAACATAGAACCCAATTGAGATCCCACATGCACCTTCCCTTTCCAAAACCACCAAACTGCAAATCCAGAAACCACCGTCTATCATACACTCCACCCCACCAGCAAAAGCACTCTCTTTTCCACACAAAAATCCACCTTTCAGTTACCCTCAACCAAAAAACCACAATTTGTTACACCCCACAAAGCCAAACCAGAAGAACAACAACAGAAAGCAGGTGCATAAGATATGCGTACACCGACAAAGAGAGAGAGAGAGAGAGAAAAAAAATGGAAATTTCTTTTAGAACTTTGAGGCTTAAATCTAGTTGATGCCTTTAGTATATCTTATCCGTAACATATATGGAGAGATACGTACCTGAATACACAAAAATACACATACGAGTGTGCTATTGTTAATTGTTATATACAAATTTTACAAAACAGAGGCTGTGTAATGGGGAAAAGGTGGAGGGTAATTTAGTAAATTTGTGTGGCACAGGGAGATTCTCTTACCCTTTTATGGAATTATTGTTACGTCTCCCTTTGCGACCTACAGGTGGCATGTTGGGCAGGTCCAGGACACGTGGCGGGTTTTCAGTGGCTTGTGGTTGTAAGTTGAGTGCCAGGTGGCGGTAATTTTTTGTGTAGTGTGTCATTATTAGGAGTTTAAATTCTCTATTAAATTTTTTTATGTTATTGTTCTCTTCAAAATAAATAATGCATTAAAATTCAGTAAAGAATTTAAATTTGGTTATCTTAATATTGTTTGCTTTTTCTTGAAGTAGTGTGGAAAAATTAGCATGAAAATGTGGTGGTATTCACTTTGAATAAAAAAAAATTATTTGATTTATGTAATATATTCTAACTAATAGTTGAAAATTCTTAGAATATTTAAAATATTTTTTTTCATGAATTTTTCTTCATGAGCATAATTAAATTAATGAATATCCCATTAGTGAACTTTACAATAAATCATGAATATAATACAGAAGTTGACACTACAAATTATCATTGATTTTATACAGATGTTTACAATTATATTAACAAAGATATATATCTTCATTTACTTCTTTTATAAATAAATAAAGGTAAGGTGATGCCTTTCAAATAAAACAAATTAGCATAATTGTTTTATAATTATTATACAAAAGGGTAAAAGGAGAATTTTAAGAATTTAAATTCAAGTCATCTTTGAGATTTTAATCAAACATTTATTCACTTGTGTAATAGTATATATTTCTATAACAACTTGTCTAGTATTTTACAAAGAAAGTATTAAATGAAAAATAAATATATTTAATATGTTGGGAAATTTAACAGTATTTAATGATTTTTTAATTTAATTTTAAGAGAATTAGTAAAAAGATTTTTCAGGAAGTTTATAATTAATATATTACAATAAATTCAAATCGCATACGGATAATTCATAATTATGGTCATAGTCAAACTTGTTAAATTAAAATAAAATAAAGGGAAGCTATTTTATGTTAAAAAGATTATTAAACCACTTTTTGGATAATGGAGTAGAAAATAAGTAAAAAAAATAAAAGAAAGAGAAATAAATTGGAAACAGAAAATGTTTAAATTAGGGTGAAGTGGGAGAGGAAGTAATAGGTGAAGAAAAATCAATACAAAATTTATGAATAATTTAATAAATATGATAGAATAAAAAAATTATAAATTAATATAATTAAAATATTAAAACTCTCTTGTACTAAAAATAAATATAATTAAATATTAAAAATAAATATTTATTATCTATCTTGAGTTAAAAAAATTGTTACATAAATATCAATAAAATATTTATTACGATATAATTACATTTTATGCATAAATTTCGTTTCAATTTTAGTTTTTTAGTTTATTTTTCCTCATACATCATGTGCACTTTGAAGCAAACAAGAGGTAAAACATATTTTGAGAATATGCATTATCCTATCAACAATACTTTAGCAACACATACTACTAGTAAGACTTGACATCCTTCTTTAAATAATTATGTAACAATTGCATTTCAATAATATAATAATATATCAATATAAATTAGTAGGGCGGTGTTATATTTATTAAAAATAGAATTTTGTTATTATATTTAAATTTTTAAGAAAAATAAAATATAAGAGTATTAGTAGAATGGAAATAGGGAAATGAGATATTGTAAGTAAAAAGAGATTGTTCAATAATGAGAAGGTTGGTGAAGTGGTGGTTTTATAACACTTTGTCAATTAACATCTATGGAAGCATTTGATTAAGGTTTGGGGTTCTTGTAAAATAAGAAAAAAAATTAAAAGATAGATAAAGAAAGAAAGATTGTTCAAAATATTTTTGACCAATTTTAATAAAACAATTTTATATCTAGTATTAATAAACTATATTTTAGAATCATTTTGTTTATTATCTTAAAAAGTTCAGATTGCAAGTATATTTCATATGCAACATGTGTAATCACACTTTTAAGAAGACAATACACCAACATTTTTCTTTAACAATTCTCTAGAACAATATCATAAAAGACATAAATATTACATCAAATATAGCAATCATACATGCATATTAAGAGTTTACAAGAATTTAGAAAGATGTCACCTCACATTAATGAATCACGAAGATGTAGAATAATGAGTAATTAAATAAGAAGATCACCACACAACCTCCAACATGTCTTAAAATAAGAGAGGATTTTTCATAGTATTTAAGAGCTTTTTAAAAAGATTATTGAATATTTGAAATATTTCTAGAAACAATGTTTTCAGTTAATCAATTATTTGCACAAGTAGGGTTTTGACATTTGAAAACAATAATTAATTATTCTAAGTGATAATTGATTATTAGTACAAGTATGTAATGAATATTTTTTTAACAACTAGAAGTTTAATTGATTATTCATAAAGATAATAATTAACCATGAAAGCAATGACTTTGAAAATTTGGATAGCATATAATCAATTATTTGAAGGAATAATTAATTATCAACAAATATGGTATTTTAAAACTAAGGTGTGTTATAATCAATTATTATTAATGATAGTCAATTATTCATTTATGATGGTCAATTATTACATGTGATAATTATTTAAATATTTCATTAAAGATTTTTGTAAAATAGTTTTTGAAAATCATTAAACACTTTGAAATTTTGTAGTGATTTATGCTTTTAACTATAGATACTACGTTTGTCATGTGATCACACATATTCATTTATTAAGTTTATAACATACGACACAATTGTCAACTCTTCATCATCAAAATATTCATATGATGAATCTTGGTCAACAAATAGTCGTGGGTAGATCTTGTTGGAGAGGGACCAAGATATCTTTGAAGCAATGTATTCATGAGTGTCGTAGGAAGCATAAGAGAAGTATTGTCAAATGCAAGTGTTTTTGTAGAAAGGTTTGAAGACGACTGAAGTGAAAGACAAAGACTACCTCGTCACGTTTGAAAATACAAGCTCGTCATCGAAGTCGAAGACAAAAGTGAAGTTGTTATAAAAAATGTGATTATGCATAAAGGCTTGAATTACTTATGTTAAGCTACCTATTTTTCTTTTTATTTATAAGACTATTGCATGGACATGATAGCGAGCATAGAACAACATTGAACACCATCAACATTATTCATAGAGTGGCCTTTGGTCATTTGTATTGTTAAATCTTATGAGCCTAATGGCTTTGAGACATGGCAATTATAATTTAAGGTAATGCAACATTTATGTATCACAATATTATATTGCAATATTATTGTTAATGTGAACATTTAGTTGTTGTTAAGGAAAAATTCAACACTCTGTAATTTTGATTAAGTGTTGAAAACCACAAAGTATAAAACATGAATCACTCATCATCTATAACATGAATGTTTTCAACAACAAATCATATAAGATACAAGTGCTTTGTTTGTTAGATGATACAACATGGTGCAGTCTTTCTTACGTATGATAAAGCATCTTATAAATCATATCATACGCTTATAAGAATTAGACAATACATGCAACTAACATTTACAACTTGAATATGTGTGTGATGTGAGTTGATTTTAGGATTGTTCATTTGATTAGTGACACTTTACTTAGATTTAGATTTTAGAACAATTATAGTTGAGAAGCCTAAGGAAAATTCCCACTGGACATTAACTTAACAAGTGTTAAGTAGATGTGAAGGTTCATTTCCATAAGGTCAAAGGAAAAACACAATTAAAGGTGAATATGAATGACAAACTAGGTGCAGAATTTAATCAAAGACAAGGAGTGTAAGAACATGAACCGAATTGAAATTCAAGAACAAGAACAAGACATATTTTAGGAATGGAAAAATATGAGTGAAAGGAAACTTAGAAGTGGTGGAATTGTGAAGGAGCACGCCACTTAGATGGTGAATTGAATCCAAGATAAGTGTAGATGTCGCCACTTGAGAGCTCACAACACTCACAAGATAAGACCAATGGTTTAGAGAGACAATGCTCACAAACTCTAACACAAACTCTAACTTTACTCTTCATTCAACATTTTTTAAGTATTTAAGAAGACTAGCGTGAAGAACTTTAGGTGCTCCAATCCTTGTCCATTCCTCCTACTGATGAGGTCTTCCCTTGATTGTTGAGATGACCCTTCATAGTTGGCATTCTTGGTCATCTTCTTGTGGATTTGGGTCGTATCATGCCCCCTAAGTTGGAGAGAATTCAACCTCAAATTTAGAACTTCTACAAATAACATAGTGAGTTTGTACACATAGAAGATATTTCTATATTTAGGATGTGAAACAAATTTATGTTCATGAAGCTTGGGGAGTTCACATGGGTGAATTCTAGATACATGCCATGTTTCTAGAGAATGTTTAGGGAAGAGATGATGTTCTTGTGAAAATCCTCTTAAAAGGGTAGAACCTTTGGGAGGTTTTTGAGGATCATCCCTAAACTTCTTTAACAAAGATGTCAAGTATGTAGAATTATTTGGGAATGAAAAAGAAAAGGAAGAAAAATACCTTTGAGATGAAGGGATAAGACCCATTTTATCTTGTCCTTCTTTTTCTCTTTCATTGTCACTTTTGGTTTTTATTTTATTGTGGTCTTGAGTTACCGCTTGTAACATTATGGTGCTTTTATTTGGACAATTGGCAGATATGTGCCCAAAACTTAAACATTTAAAACATTTAGTTCTTGAAGTTTTGGTGGGTGACTTAGGGGTAGAGGGAGAAAGAGTGTGTTTAGAAACTTTTTAGTGAGAAGTGGTTACATTTGAAAAATTGGAAGGAGGAGGTTTTGGAAAATTTTCGTTTGTATCCTTCGAAGAAGAGTTGTAAAAGTCATCATTATAAGTATTTTTGAAAGTTGATTTCTTCAAAAGGTGTGATTCTACCTTGATGGCTAGGTGAACCACTTTCTTTAAAGAAGAGTACCCATGTAATTCTACAAGATCTTTAATTTCTCTTCTCAAACCACTTACAAACTTAGCTATCTTGAATTCTTCATTATCATACATATTAATTCTAGTCAAGGTTGTTTCTAAGTCTTGAAAGTATTCATCTACTGTCCTATGTCCTTGATGAAGCCATTGGAGCTTCAACAAGTGTTCCTTCCTATAAGGAGGAGGAACAAACCACGCGTGCATACATGCTTTTAAATCATACCAAGAGACCACGGTTGACCTCTTGTTTAGCTCAATGTCCATTACAGTTTGTTGCCACCATTGGTTGACATAATAAATAAAAAACTAGGGAAGCTAACCTAACCTTTTGGTCCTCGGTGACCTTATACACATTAAAAAGATGTTCAACCTTAGCTTCCTATGCTAAATACGAAGAAGGGTCATTGGACCCACTAAAACTAGGTAACTTTACAAATGGTAAATAAGGCTTTGCCACATGTTGGCACCTATCTTCAAAATTGTGCATCCTCCATTCGGCTTCTTCTTCATGGCCATCATAATTTTGAGAATTTCTTGATTCATGTCTTTGATGATGTCTTCTTCCACAGTGGGGTCTTTCATAGGCCAATTATAGCCTTTGGAGTCTTTCCTCCATTGTCTCATCTCTTCCTCTTTTTGTGCAATGGTGCGCTTAGCCTCCTTCAATTCTCCAATAAGGAAAGCCTTTTGTGGAGAATGGGGCTTAGATGATTCACCACTTGAAAGATGATCCATAACAACAAACAACACAAAACACAAAGAACAAACAATTAGAGAAAACAAGTTAGAAACAAAGGAGAACTTGCAGCAATATGAAGAAAAACACTCAACCACTCAAAGAAAAAAAATTCTTCCCTTAACCAAAGTCTTTCTTGTGGTATGAGCAACTCTCAAGTGAAAAGGGACAAAGCCTCCACACTTGCTCAAAGATAATTCACCACAAAACTTGAGGAAATAAGAAAAGACAAACAAGAGGTTAAACCAAATTTGAAGGAAAAGAATGTGACAAAACTTTGAAAAGATGATAATCAAGAAAATCACAAAAGAAGACTCTAAGAACTCACTAAACTTTTAACTATGAAACTTTGTAAATAGAAAAATGCTAAAGCAAAAGGATAAAAAATTCCACAAAGTTGAAAATTTTTTCCAATCAAGTTGAATCCATAGTTTTGAAAATGATGTTCTATACCAAGTGATAACCAAGATGCCTTTGGACAAAATTTCTTTGTTGTTTTTTATGTAAGATTTTTTTTTAAAAAAATGTCACTGTTTTGGTGCAGTAAAAATGGTACTGTTTTTTCTCTTTTAAAATACCTTGCTGTATTTTTTTTTAGCCTAATGTGACTTATGGCAAAGAATGATCATAGGTTGCATCATGTACATTTTCAAGAACATTCAATTTTCACAAAATTTTTGGTGGATTCAATATAATTGAACACTTGAAATCATATGTTTGGAACTTAACATCAACTTCTACTAAAACAAGTTTCTAATTAATGTGTAAACTTCACAATTAAAAGCAAGTAAGAAGAATCAAAATAAGGACACCTAGAACACTAATGAACATATGACTCAAAGTAAAAAGCAAGATCAATAAAAGACATCACAAGAATATATTCAAAACAAAAAATGATATGAATACTGTTAGAATATATGGCCTTAAACAAGAGGGGTGGTGAATTGTTTATAAGAGATTTTCGAAAACTTTTGAAGGTTTAATGAAACTCAGTGAAGAAATCCAGAAGAGGAATCAAGTTAGCCAAGAACACAAACTGTTTTAAAGTGAAACACAGAAAAATAATCGGTTGTTTCTTCGAATCAATCGGTTGTTTCTTCGAATCAATCGGTTGTTTATACCAGTTAAAACTTACACAACTTAAAAATAGAATTTAAAGGAGATCAGAGAAAGAGAAATGCACACAAGCAGTTTATACCGGTTCACTCTTACAACAATATCTACATCCAGTTCCAAGAAACCATTGGGTAATTCACTAAGCAATCAAACCAGATTACAAAACACCACACACCAAAGTAGTGACCTTTAACCCCTCAAGAAACGCACTACCTTTGGCAAACCACACCAAGAGTATTGATCTTGAACACCTCAAGAACACACAACACTCATTGGCAATACAACAACAAAAATACAAAAGATTGAGAAAAGGATTACACCTGATCAAAGTACAACTGAAAAGAATACAATTGCATTCCTATTCCACTCTCACTTGAAAATCCAAAGCTTGATGTGAATCTTGAAAAACTTGAGATCAAATATGTCAAACTGAATTTCTCAAAACTATTTCTTACACTTTAAAAACATATAACAAACTATTTATATTTTCCAAAGATTGGTCAAAACATTTAATGAAGGAGCGTATTCAGTTAGAAAACATTTAAGGCAGATTCACCATTCAAAACTGAATTTTGTTAGGATTTTCAAAGAAACAATCGGTTGAAAACACGAAAAACCGATTGATTTGGTTTGACAGTTAAGTCAACCAAGTCAAACAACTTTCAACCTTTTTCAAAACTCCTAAGAGCAAACAACCGGTTGATTCGACAAAACAATGGGTTGTTTTTCACTTAGTTGGAAAAACATCTAATTTAAAAAAGGTTTCAATTCACATCAGTTTTAGATTCAACAAAAGAGTGGATCACACTTTATTCTACCCAAATCCCACCCACACACAACAACAACACCAACCTTTCATCAAACACCTTGGATTTGGATTCTTCAAAACTCTTGATAGTAAGAAGAATCAAAATAAGGACACCTAGAACACTAATGAACATATGACTCAAAGTAAAGAGCAAGATCAATAAAAGACATCACAAGAATATATTCAAAATGAAAAATGCTATGAATACAAGAAAGGCTTAAAAAAATCTACAAGAAATTAAGGTGCTAGAAAATTAAAAGCAAGAAAATAATGACAAGAAAGTAAAGGTCTTTGAATTTAAAAACATGAAAGTAAAGGTACTTGAATTTAAAGACAAAAATTAAAGATGCTAGAATGTAAATTTATTGAATGTAAAGTGCCAAATCAACTAAAAAAAATAAACACAATTATAGCTCTTGATACTGTTGAACAAGATGCTTTGATGTCTCCAAATCCAAGAGGAAAGATTGAAGACCTTGTTGTTGGGTGTGTGTGTGTTGTCTAGTTGTTTGGAACTTGTTAATTCACTCCTTAAGATGATCCAGGTTTATTTGAATCTTTAACCTTTTGAAAAGATGAGTTTTCTAAAATGTTGTTAAAATTTCAACAGGTTTTTTTTTTAAACAACAGGTTGTTTTACCTTAGCAGTTTTTGAAAAGGTTTTGAAAAGCTTGACTTTGCAGTCAAGTCAATTCAACCGATTATTTTGACAAAACAATCGATTGTTTTTATGAAAATCTTAACAAAATTTTGTTAAGTGGTTTTAATATGTTTTAAATGATCCTAACTAACTTGGCTCCTTTATTAAATGTTTTTGACCACTTGGTTGGTATATATAAAGGTGGTTTTACGCTCCTAATCTTGGAGTAAGAGAAAGAGTTTATCAAAACAGTTTTTCCAAGATTTGAAATAGCTTTGGATCATTCTTAAGTGTGTGGAATAAGATTGGGTTGTAATTCTGAACTTTAAGCTTTGTAATACCCAGGTGTATTATATTCCCTTCTTCCTTGATTACTGTATTTCTGTAGTTGTGTTGCCAAGGAGTGTTGTGTGTTCTTGAGGTGTTCAAGATCAACATTCTTGGTGTGGTTTGCCAAAGGTAGTGTGTTTCTTGAGGGGTTCAAGGTCACTACTTTGGTGTGTGATGTTTGTAATCTGGTTTTGATTGCATAGTGGATTACCCAGTGGTTTCTGAGGACTTGATGTAGCTCTTGGTGTAAGAGTGAACCAGTATAAATCTGTTTGTGTGATTCTCTCTTTCATTGATCTCACATATATTTGTTTTAAGTTGTTTTTATTAACTGTTGATAAAAACAACCGATTGTTTTTCTGATAACATCTTAAAATAGTTTTGGGTATTTGTTTACTTGATTCTTTTCTTTGTAATCTGGCATTGAATTTCATTATACCTTCAAAGTTTGCAAAAATATCTTATAAACAATTCACCCCCTCTTGTTTAAGGCCACTTATTCTAACAGATACCACATAATGTGAGTTGATTTTAGGATTGTTCATTTGATTAGTGACACTTTACTTAGATTTAGATTTTAGAACAATTATAGGTGAGAAGCCTAAGGAGAATTCTCACTGGACATTAACTTAACAAGGGTTAAGTAGATGTGAATGTTCATTTCCATAAGGCCAAAGGAAAAACACAATTAAAGGTGAATATGAATGACAAACTAGGTGCGGAATTTAATCAAAGACAAGGAGTGTAAGAACATGAACCGAATTGAAATTCAAGAACAAGAACAAGACATATTTTAGGAATGGAAAAAGATGAGTGAAAGGAAACTTAGGAGTGGTGGAATTATGAAGGAGCACGCCACTTGGATGGTGAATTGAATCCAAGATAAGTGTAGATGTCGCCACTTGAGAGCTCACAACACTCACAAGGTAAGACCAATGGTTTAGAGAGACAATGCTCACAAACTCTAACACAATTTGTGCATAGTAACTTTACTCTTCATTCAACATTTTCTAATTATTTAAGAAGACTAGCAGGAAGAACTTTAGGTGTTCCGGTCCTTGTCCATTCCTCCTACTGATGAGGTCTTCCCTTAATTGTTAAGATGATCCTTCATAGTTGGCATCCTTGGTCATCTTCTTATGGATTTGGGTCGTATCAATGTGTGTGTGTGATTATTCTTTGGATGTAGGAAATGTTCATTGCCTTCGTCTACCAAAGAGATATGTTAAAGGTGCAAGTCAAAGTCGACATCAAATGATCTCTAGGAAAAAGAGCTTAAGTTGCTCTATTAACCAACCTCCCAACACTAAGAGAATTTCAACTATGATCCAATTGTCTGCCCTACTATGAATTGGTGTAAAATGTTATTCTACCTAGGGAGATGAGCATTGTCAACTATCAAGGACGTTGTGTAAATAAGGAGTACAAACCAAAGTTGCATGAAATGCAATCAAGCTTAGACTAAAGGACATGCATAAAAGTTGAAGCTACTCAACTGATACAAGTTGCTTCTCAACGGATATCTTCTTCTAGTCCATATAAAACCCTTCATCAAGAAGAAGATCAATAGAGTTAGTTAAGCATACATGATGCCAAAATATTAAGCATTCATCAAAGACGTCAAGAGAGCATAGGTTTCATCATGCAAAATGTCAATAAGATTTAAAATGCCTTTAAAAGCTTTGGAAAGAGATCCCGATGATGAGAGTAAAGAACCTACCATATCCATGGATTTAAAAAAGTCTCAAGAAGGACACTAACAATGTTCATTCAACTACCTTGGAGAGAGAGTTTATCCACTATATATTTCAAAAGACTCAACCCCTATCTAGAGAATAAGATGATTTATACTAGGAGAGATAGCTTAAACCTTGTACTCGTCAAAAGACTCTATTTGCCCTAACAATCAAACACAATGATTTATTGATCATTAAAATCATCAACCTTTCTATGTTAGCTAAGAGTGGTTGTTTGGAAAACAATATTCGTTGAGTTAGGAGTATCTTGGTAAAGAATACTTAAGGGGTTAGTCAAGAATACTCAATTAAACTCAGAGTGTTGGAGTCAAGAATACTCAAGGGGTTAGAAGGGAGTGACTACCATCCCAAAGAATACTCGATTAAATGAGGAGTAGTTGAAGTCAAGAATACTCAAAGGGTTAGCCAAGAGTGGTTGAAGTCAACAATACTCAACAGATTAACCAATAGTGGCTACAAGCTCAAAAAACACTTGATTAAGCAATGTGTGGTTGGAGTTAAGAATACTCAAGGGAATAATTAAGATGGTCAAAAGTCCAAAGAATATTCAAAATGTGCTTCACATCATTAATATGCCTAGTGGAACTCAATCTATTGATCGAGAAATAAATGTTGTTTATTGTGATAAACAAATCAATATAAATTACTACGTGTATCTCTTCCCTAATCTATCTACATTACATGTTATTATTATTTTTACTAACTTTGAAAGGAGAGTTATTGTGAAAACACGTCTTTGGTAATTATTCTTTATTTAATCATTAGAATCAAAGTTTTAACTTTCATATACCATGATCCATCATATGCAAGAAATAATATTTGATCATTTGTTAGAGTAAATAAGAAAATTATCTTAAACTATTGATTCACTATAATTGTAATTATGTCTGATATGAAGCATGAGACGAACAAGTTATAGTGTGACTGTTTTGATAAACTAAACCATTGTTTGAGTAGATTTAATTATATAATATTTGCAAAAAGCTTTCAACTTTGATAAAAACATAATTCAACTATCTTTTCTCTGTTTTCATAGTTGCGTATGTTATTTATTACAGGATTTACAAAAAATTATTAAGACAAAAGTGTTTCATGTGGATGTACAACAAAGAGCTCAAAAAGGTAGGAATTATCCTCATTCAAATATTGAATTTAAAAGTGAAAAAATTAACTAGAGAAATAAAGTTCTTTCTCATAATGTGTCATTGGTTAAAATTTAAAACATATTTATATATATATAATATTAAGTCGGTATCAAAAATGTGTTTGTACTTTGCTGTGGGTATTAGTGTAAGAAATAATTTTTTTATACATAAGCAAAGTTTTTTTCCATAAACACATATGCAATCCACCTTAATTTGAAAAAAAAAAACATTCCAATGTGAAGTGTCTGTTCATATTGACCAATTAGTTATAATGACAAAGTAATGTAAATTGGAAAACCTATAAAATTTTAAATTTGCATATTTTGAATTTTATAATCTAAAAGTAAATTTTATACTATTTTGAGATGTTTGCTTGGAATGTCAAAATTAGTTCAACTTATTTTTTACTATGTATATATTTATCCTCTTTACGATTCATTTAAAAATAATACAAGAATGTTTTTTCATTAAAAGTAGAGATTTTATCTTCTTAAGATTAATTTAACAAATATAATGTACAAAATAAAGTGAGAATATTTGTTTATAAAAGAAAAACAGGATATGCAACATTGACAAGTTAGTTTAGAATTACTAATTTCATATTACGATATCTTAAAAAATCAAGGCTAAGTTAGTAGAAAAACTTTCAAAAGTTAAAATAGTAGTTTTTTGTACAGAAGGTTTGAAGGGTTTACCCATTATTGTTGCATGACATGTGAAGAAAGGTTCTTCACTTCTTGAAACTACAAGCATACATTAAACAAAATAATTAATGTTTCATAGAAAGATCACATATATTCATATGAACTCAACTTCCAATGAGAATTTAATTAATGGTCCAAGACGGATCACAAGTCAATTTATTAATAATATCAATAGATGCTAACTTTAATCTACATTGATGAAGAGTTAAAGAAGAAAATAACTTATTCTTTTCTTATTTTTTTTCAGTTTATTTATTTTAGATGCTAGATTTTTCTTAAGGAATTTCTGAAACCTAGTTATTGGCATTAGAAACACAAAATGACAAATCAAAACTCTAGTACAAATATAACCCTTGAGTAGAGAAGGTTATCATTTTTTTGACAAAACAGCTTACATTACAAAGCTTCTCCCCACAAAAAAATGACCAATAAAAAATATGGTTTTATTGCACAATAAGATGAAATAACTAAGAATAAAATAATCATAAAAAAGTGTGAAAGATCATCTTCATCTCATGAAAGAAAATGGTGGGAAAGTCTCATGAAGGAAAGAGACCTAGACAATAAAAAATTATGGAATTTCACAATACAAAAATTTATCAAAGTTTATTACTCTGCCTTATGATAAAACTGTTATCTATAAGTATGATGCAAAATTCAAATTAAAGCTAAACTTCATGGATAATTTCTTACATGTTGAATTGCTGACATGTTATGATAGAAATTTCATTTGAGCTTAATGCAAATTTTGTAAAATATAAATGGTATTTTTTTATAGGTTATTTTTTCTTGCAATAACCCTGTTTGAACCTTTTAGAAGTTTCCTTGACCAAATCTGGGAATTGTTTGATTTATGATAATCATAACCGTTAAAATAGAAATAGTAAGAACAGCTAATTTTATTTTTACTGTTTCTTATATAAAATTTTAAAATAAAAAGACAATGTGAAAGTAAGGTGATAATTTTTTAATTGAAAACAAAATATAAAAAAATGATTTATCATGTTAATAAGTTTTATAAGCAAAAGTTATATGACATTATTTTCAATAAAATCCACTGGTCAAAATCAGAGTGATTTTGCAGCTATTAGGACAAATCAATGAACAATAATAGTTAACATGTGATAATTAAGGTTGAGCTTTGAAAACTTTGCATAACTTGCAATAGGTAAATGTTAAAATGAAATTGCAACCAACAACAAACCCTACTCCAAAACTATAATGAACAAATTATTAGCAGGGCGTGATTTTCAGTGTAAAGAATGAAAACTTTTCCTAAATGGAAAATTTTATTGGGATTTTTTTATCTCTAATAAATGTAATTCCATTTATTATATTCTAAATTAGACAAAAAATAATTTTTATAACGAGATAAATCATGAAACATGATTTTAATAAAATTTGATATAACTGAAATAATATAGGTAAAGTACGACTTTAATTTAATATAAAAATTAAAATTGTATATAATAAGTAAGATTGTCCAATTTTAAAATAAAAAAATTAACAATTTCAAAAATATTAAATAACATTACATCATTCATGAAAAAATATATTTATTTGGAGAAGCTTTTGAGGTAAGCAAACAAAATATATTACAATCAAACATATGTCTCAAAATGTGCACTATCAACAAATTCATCTATTGTTGAGTAGGATTTTATTGTCAACCCTCCGAATATGAATATAATGGAACATGGACATTGGAACTTTGTAGATTTTTAGTTTGGTTTAGGACATACTTTAACTCTCAATAATTTTTATAGAATTGATTCCTAATTTATAGAACAAAGATATGAATATTAATTTTTTAAAATGATATCAAACTTTATTTCAAGAAAATTTATTGGATCTTTATATCATCTATTATTATCAAATTTATTATTTCAAGAAAATTATTAAAAGTCACATTACTTTTAAATATAGATTATCATAATCCCATTTAACTTAGTGACTGTTTCAATTTTCACTATTTCCTATAAGATCCAAATATCAATATAGATTTATCTCGCTCTTTTATATATATATATATATATATATATATATTTATTTATTTATTTATTTATTTTGTTAAACATGCATCCTCGTATATGTATGGAAGGCAATTACTTCCTGCACCTAATTTCTCTATGAAAAACGAAAATATACTTAAATAAAATTGAGGTATATATAAAAATACATTATGTATTTCATTTTTTTTTAATATGTTCCTGATTGTCTTTTTTTGTAATATTTTTTTTTAATTTTTGATTTTTTTATCTGAAATGAAATTTTGATTTTTTTTTAATTTTTATTTCCGGAACACTATAATCTCTTCCGAATCTATTTTTCTCAAAATATATTATTTTTAATTTTGGAATTTTATTTTCAAGATTTTTGGAAATATAAGATTTTGTAGGATGCAGATTAAAAATAATTGGGTGTAGGAAGAATTTGGCGTATAGTAAATGTGATGCAAAGGTTTTTCTATTAGTAAATAAAAAGTTAAATTTCTTTTCTCACCTCTAGCTTTACATCTTATGTTTATATATGTGTGAAAGAAATCCAAATTATTAATAGGTCATAAATATTTTAGATCACATAATTTATGAAAACCTATTTTGACATAGAGAAATGCATGTATTTCTATTATAAGAAAATTATTAAATAACAATTAAATTTAAAAATTTAAAAATTAATTATTATATTGACTTAAATTAAGTATTATATAAATTATTGATATTTAAAGTAGTTTATATATTTAATAAAAAATTATAAAATAATTTTTAAATTGTTATCTAGTCATTAGTTACTAATTATTTTATATTAGTAGCTAAAACCTTGGTAGTTAATTTAGATAACAATTTATAAACCATTTTACAATTTTTTATTAATAATAAAAACTACTTTAAATACCCATAATCTTTTTAGTTTATAGAATGATTTTTAATTTAATCAATATAATAACTAATTATTTTGGTTTCTAAGATTAATTTTTATTTAATAATTTTCTTTGCATAATTTAAAAATGTATTAAAATGGTATAATGTCCCATACATTTTCACATCTAAAATATATATCATGTATTATATAATTCAGAAATATATTCTAAATTATAAAATTCAAAATATGTTTCCATATTAAATAATTCAGAAATACATTTTGATTGTACAATTTATAATAAATTTTTGATTGTGTATTAGGAAAGTATATTATAAATGGTATAACACTTATTATTCCTGCACTCCTACGTTTTTCTTTTTGCTTCTTCTTCCTGCACCCCTACGTTTTTCTTTCTGCACCCCACAATTTTCTAAATCTTAAAACTGATCTTGACCTTTTATTTAAAAAATGGCACCGTGGTTATCGGGAAATGGGATATGGAAGTGTGCTACGGATTCATCAATCCGAAACTAAATCATTTTTTTTAATAAGAGGGTGTTCTAGAATGCTTTTTTTTTTTAATTATGGATTTCTGAATCCGGAATGCAAATTTTTGTTACAAATTGGTGTATCCAGAATGCCTTTTTTAAATGTGAAATGCATATTTTGAATTACGAATTGGTGGATCTGAAATTTTTTCAGATTTCGTAATCTAGAATGTAAAAAAATAAATACAGTTCAAGTGCATAAGTTTTTAAAAAATAATAGGGAAAGTTTGGTCTTTGCATAACATTGTGCGGGTGCAGGAAGAAAAATGTAGGGATCCAGAAAGAAACTGCCATGGTATAATCTGAATATATTTTTAAATTTGGAAATGTATTATGAATTATGTAAGGCAGTTTCTTCCTACACCCTTACATTTTTCTTCCTACTCCCCACAATGTTATGCAAAGATCAAATTGTCCCTATTATTTTTTTAAAACCCTAAAATGCACTTGAATTGTATTTATTTTTTGTATTCTGGATTATGAAATCCGGAAATTTTTTGGATTGGCACTTCCAGTAAAATTTCGGATCCACCAATTCATAAATCAAAATATGCATTTCACATTCAAAAATCCATCATTCAAAAAAAGCATTCTGGATCCACCAATCCATAACAAAAATATGCATTCCAGAGTCATAAATCCATAATTTAAAAAAAAGCATTATGGATCCACCAATTTGTAACAAAATTAGGCTTCCGAATTCAACAATCTGGAAATCAATAATTTAAGCACAATTTACTTCCGGGACACCCCCTCATCCAAAAAAAAAATATTTAGTTCTGGATTGATGAATCCATAGCACACTCCCAGATTCCAATTTTCGGTAATCGTGGTGCCCTTTTTTAAATAAAAGGTCAAGGTCAGTTTTGGAATTTAGAAAATTGTGGGGGCACAAGAAGAAAAATATAGAGGTGCTGGAAGAAGAAACCATTATGTAAATATATTTTTAGATTACACAATCTATAATAATTGGATTTGAAAGTATATCTTAAGTTTTACAATTTGAAATGTTTTCAAATTTCATGATCTATAAATTTAAAATGGGCGCTTTTTAGACTTTTTAATATCACACGGAGGTGTAGGAAAAAAAATATAAGGATGCAAAAAGGAATTACTAAGAGAATGAAGGCAATTCCAATAATGAGGCCAGCCTGTTAATAAATATTGGGACTTTTTCTTCCTTCACCTTGAAAATCTCACTCCAGACACCCCAAAAATATTAAAATGACCAAGTTGTCCTAATGATGTTAGTAACTATTTCAATAATGTTAATAGTATTATTAAGTTTAATTTATCTATATGAAACTGAAATCCGATATCATAAATAAGGTTTTACGTACGAATTTTACAAATGATAAAAAATACTTTAATTTTTGTTAAAATTAATCATCGATAAAATTGAGGAATTTTTATATTAATAAATGATTATCTAAAAAGTTTACTAAATTTAATTTCTAATCAAATCTAAGCATTACAAAAGATTTTTTTTTTAAATATCACAGCCATTAAATGCCTTTCACAATATAAAGTTGTCTCTTTTCATACATTGTTCTTAAACTTAAAAATTACTAGCATAAAAAATGGTTAATTAACCTCCAAGTTAAAAAAAAAATGTTAATCCTCCAGTTATTGATTTGTATTTAAACTAAGAGACTTAATGAGGCAAATGTTAGTTAAAATAGTGAAATTTAGAAAAGGAAAAAATATTGAAAAAATATTTATTTATTTATAGATATTTAAAACTCCAATTTCTAGTTAATAATTTTTTATTTTTAACTAGAAATTTAAGAACACGCATTGTCAAAATCTAACTATATAAAGTTGAAAATAGAAATAATTACAAGCGCTGTATTAGAAAAACCATTAAAAAGTATTGGTTAATAAATATTAATAATTCAATGATATTTTCAATTATGTTAGGAAAATATTTGTAATATTTCATTTAAAATAATTTTTACTTTTTATTTATATTTACAAGTTACAGCAAGACACTGTAAGAGGGAAAGAAAAAAGGGAAACACTTAATTTCTATACCTTTTGGAACATGTGTTCATTAAAATAGTCAAATTAAAGCTTTAAAAATAATAATATTGAATCCTATCTTATAATTAACACTAACTACATTTTGGTACAAGAAAGTTTTATGTTCAGAAATTATGATTGTTGAAAATTACAACTTTTAAAAATGATAAACGTGTATTTAGAAGTCATACATATTTTTCAAAATATAAGTTTTTTTAATAAAAAATTACGTATTATTTTTATTAGAAACATTTATTGCTTGTTGTTTATCATATTAAATAAATTTATAAGATTATAGTAATATTATGTTGGTATGAGGCACAATTATTGTTTAGCAGATCTAAGAGTTGTGGTTGGTCAATTTTGTTGGTGACCTTACTCTTTCTTAAGATGACATTTTTTGGCCTCAAAATCAGTCTCACCAACAACTCCCTAATAACTACAAACATTTTCATTAATTTAATAGAC
Organism: Phaseolus vulgaris; assembly: GCF_000499845.2. Classification (NCBI taxonomy): domain Eukaryota; kingdom Viridiplantae; phylum Streptophyta; class Magnoliopsida; order Fabales; family Fabaceae; genus Phaseolus; species Phaseolus vulgaris. The sequence goes on along the minus strand of NC_023754.2, from coordinate 12,713,561 downwards.
ATTAAAAAAATCAATGAAGATAAATAAAAATAGTAATTAATATGGCTCATGCTTCTTTATTTTTTTTTATCAGACACATTTAAACAATTATTTGTACCTAGTGTTTTTAACTGCTCAGGTAGTAATTTTCTAAAAAATAATAAAAATATCCTTCACAGAATTATGTGTTTTTTTATAATAGTTTTTCATAATTTGTAAGGGTATTTATGGATTGAATTTTCTAAAATCCAGTTTAAATCCAAATCCAATAAAATAGATTGGATGTAAATTTCATATCTATTGATCAAATTTGTTTAGATTTTTTCAATTCAATTGAAATTGGTTTAAATTTAGATTAAATTCATTTTGTCAATTAGATTAAATTTGATGTGTAATTGACCTAATCGATCTTATGTTTGTATCGGTCGAACACAAACCTAACTTGACTTGGTTTAACCTGGCCCGATCCGTCTTGATCTCACTTGAGCCCTGATTGACCTAGAAGAATCTTTAGAAGGAAATTTAGAAAAAGACTTTTTGTTCTTCCAAGAATTGTTGTAGTAACCATCATTGGAGCATTTTTAAAAGTATTTTTCTTAGCAAGTTGGGCTTCCACCTTCATTGCAAGATGAACCAAAGAACCCAATGATGAATACTCTTGAAGCTCAACAATATCTTGAATATCCTTCCTTAGACCACTCACAAACCTAGCTATCAAAGCTTCCTCACTCTCACGTCTATCTACCTTAAGCAAAAGCATTTCTAATTCCTTGAAATAAGCATCCACACTTAGCATGCCTTGTTGAAACCGTTGGAGTTTCAACATGAGGTCTTTCCTAAAGTGTGGTGGCACAAACCTAAGGCGCATTTGATCCTTTAAAGAGTTCCAAGAGTCCACGGGAGGACCCTTGTGATAGATAATGTCCTTTACAACACCATGCCACCATTTCATGGCATAATCACTAAACTCTAAGGTGGCTAGCTTAAACTTGTGTTCATCTTGGACCTCATGGATCTCAAAAATTTGTTCACATTTAGCCTCCCAATCTAGGTACACATTAGGATCATTATCCCCATTGAAACTAGGAATTTTGACCGAAGGAAGCTTAGCCTTTGCGTCTTGGTAGTATCCATCTTCACGGTGATGCCTATCTCCATGAGCATGAGGTCTATATCCATGAAAGTGGGGATGATGTCTCCTTCTTCTATGTTCCTCTTCACGGCCATGATCATTGGAAGAGCCTCTAGATGAAGGTCTATGATGATGACGCTCTCCATGGATAGAATGAGAGGATCTAGCTTGCTTCATTTCAATGCTTTGCAATTTTTCCTCCAACCGTCTAATAGCTTCATCTTGGAGTGTAATGGTTTGCTTGGCATCTTTTAATTCACCAAGAACAGAAGCTTTGCTTGGAGAATGCTGTTTGTAAGACTCACCACTGGAATATGAAGCCATTTGTAAAAGAAAACAGCAAACAACAAAACAACAAACAAAGTTAAGAAAACAAGGTTAGCAAACAGAAGTGGGAACCAAAATGCCGAAGTGAAGTGTCACTTAAATCACTCCAAAGAAAGAATACTCCCTTGACCAAGCTGATCTTGAGGCCTTGAGTAACCTCAAATGAAATATGTCAAAGCAAGAACACACAATCTTCAAAGCCAATCACCACAAAACCAATGAATAATGAAAGACAAGCAAGAAAAGGTATAAGCAATAAAAGGCTATAACAAAAGGAATACTAGATGTATGACAAACTCAAAGAGTAATGAATAAAAGACAAGCAAGAAAATAAGGTACTCAATGAAAAAGAAGGCACACAAAAGATACATAAAGAAAAGCACTAGAGTAGATGAAGAAAACAAAAACAGAGCTACTGGAAAATATTTTTGTGAAAACTGTGCTTGATATTCACCGATTTATCTGGAATGATATAAAGCGAACTGGATTATGAAATTTTAACCACAGAAAGTTCAAGATCTTAGCTCAACAATGGCACTGGAATTACTTAAAAACAGTAAGCCAATTAATTGAGATAAATTTTCTAAAATCGCTGCCAGATTACCGTATTTTTTTTGGCAGAATTGCACACTTTTTGTTTTTGATTTATCATTTTTTTTGTACTTGGAATTTTGAAGTACTTATTTTTTCTACTTGTTTATAACACTTTAAAGAACACAAATCCAGAATTTCAGAAATTTCCAGTGAGTAAATGAATTGCAATAAATCAAAACAGTGAGCACATTTTCAGAAAAACAGAGGAATCCTAACAGGAATGAAAAACAGAATTAAGAACTAGCAAAGACATAATGGAAATGATGTATAAGAACTTGTATAGATCTAAAATACAAGTATGAACTCAATACTAAAACAGAAAATGCACAAAGGATCAAAACACAAGTTCAGAAAAACTGTATTACACCAAATCAAGAAACAAAAAATACAATAAAAGTACTACAAGAAGTGATGACATTCTTGGAAAAACATGACTATGACAAAACTTGTATGGATGTAAAAAGGAAAAAACACAAACACATGATAGGCACAATTAAGAAAACAACAATAAAACTCAAAATAAGCCTAAAAACAGAAAGATAAACAACAAGACTTATAGAGCTCTTGAATTAAAAGTGCAACACAACTCAAAATTAAACAAGAACAAACCTAAACTCTAGATACCACATGATATGATTCCCATAACAAGATATGAATGATTCTTTGACATTTTATGGAATCAACTTGAGTTGGAGAATGAAAAGGCACTTTTAATAGAATTGGATCAATGTTCTATGTTTCAAGAACTCACCAAAACTTGCACCAACACCAAACTCACATGGAAGATTCATCTATTGCCAATTGAACCGATTGAAAAAGGCACAAATGTAAATGAACCGAAAAGAAAGCTTCAAAAACTGAATTGAACCGAACAAATCAAGCTGGAAAAGAAATGAACCGAACATAAAGTGAAAAGTAAACAAAGCACCAAATAGGAAGAAGCTAAGACATGTTTAATAGTTCGTAAAGCATGGAAAATGAAATGGAAGATGAAGAAGAGAAGAACTTATGAAGATGGAGAGCTTGGTTAATGGTCACGCCACTTGAAGTGTGTAGGCTCCAAGATAAGTGAGCAAATGCCGCCACTTGAGAGAACCAAGGCACTCAAGATAAGACAAGGTGTAGGAGAAGACAAAGTTTTTACAATTCTCTCTCAATTTGAGTAGAGTTTCTCTATAGCCAAATTCCAATTTGAATTGTGAAGGACCTAAGCCCTCCTTTTATAGGAGCAAGGGCCGGTCATATACAAGCTTATTCTAGAAGCTACCTAAACTACTCCTACAAACACGCCCCCTACTAAGCTCACTCCTCAAGCTCACGCTCCTACTAAGCTCACACCCCCCAAGATTCTATATTTTCCTAAACTAAGGCCTAAAGATGCTTTTACAAAAGAGGTGTCTAATGTTTCCCTCTAAGCACCTTTTATTACACAAGAAACTATAAAAAGAGAAAACAACCTCCCACTATTTCCTAATGCCTTGAACTTGATCCTTGTAAGCCTATGAGGTGGGTTAATGACTCCTTGGGCGTCTAACAATTGAGCCTCTACCTCTTCTTGTCCTTGATTATTGGCCTCCATTTCGTCTTGATCTTGATCTCCATCAATCTTGGCCCGACTTAACCTCGATCAAATTCAACTCGACTTGGTTCCAACATAACTTTGCCCAACTTGACTTGGCTTGAACTGACCCAATCCATCTTGGTCTCACCTAAGCCCGCGTAGACCTAAACCTGACCTGACTTGGCTCGACCTACACTAAGCTCGACTAGACTCGACCTTACCTAAGCCTTGTCCAACTCGATTGAACATGGCCCAACGAAATGTAAGCTCAATGTCACAAGCCAATATGGGCCCATCTCGAATTGGATATACCTAACCTTGTTTGTCTATAATTGGGACCAACTGAAGCAACATGTTTCATATTGTTGTACATGCTTTGGGCTAGACTTGAGCCTGAGCTTCAACTTGAGTTAGGCCCAGACCGACTTGACTCGATCTAAGGCCTAGTTGGACTTTAACTCGAGCTGACTCTAACGCAACTCAACTTGGATCCAGGTTTATAATCAGTTCAACTTAGGTGCGAGCTACATTTGAGCCCGAGCCGACTCTGGCTCAACTCATCCTAGGCCTAGGCAGACTTAAGTTGGCTTGCATCCGGGTCGAATTGACTTGACTTGGGCCAAAGTCGAATCTACTCGACTTGAACTTGGGTCAAATCGATTCGACCTACTCCTGGGTTGACTCGAGTTGATCTCGACTCGACCTTGGTCTCTAGTCGACTTAGCTCGATTTAGGCAGCTTGGCTTGACTCGACTCACTTAGGCACAAAGCGATTTGACTTAACCTAGGCTCAGACTCACTTAGCTCAACCTATGCTCAGGATGACTCGGCTCGACCTGGACCCACACTAACAGAGCTTGACTTTGGACTGGGATGACTCAACTTGACTTATGTCCATGACCACTTAGCTTGACTTAGGCTGGGGTCCACTCAATTCAACCTAGGCTAGGTCGACTCAGCTAGACATGTGTTGGGATGAGCTGACTCTACTTAACCTAGGCTGAGCCAACTCAATTTGACCTAGGTCTAGGTCGATTCGACTCGAATTAGGCCAAGGTCCACTCAACTTTATCTAGGCCCAGGCTAACTCTGCTCGACTTAGGCCCAACTAACTTGAATCGATATGGCTTGGGCTAACTCAACTTATCTGAAGCCTGGACCGACTTGACTTAACATGGGTCCAAGCTAAATTTGAGTTCGAGTTGACTTTGACTAGGCTCGATCTAGACCGACTTAACTCGACCTGGGTCTGGATGGACATAACTCAATGTGTATCCAAGTCGAATCAACTTGACTTGGGGGCTTGGTTAACTCGACTTGACTTGGGTCCAGGATGAATCGACTCGACCTTCTCCTATGCCGCCTTAACTCGATTTGTGCTCGAGCCTACTCGACTCGACCTGAGCCCGACCCGGTGCTACCTTACTTGGATTTGACTCATCCTACCATTTCATATTTTGAAATGAATGAGACACACATTGATTTTGAATTTTTAAAATCCAAAAACTTATTCCATCTATATCAATCCAAATCTAGTTAAATAGATTGAATTTTAAATCCAAAAATATGAATTTGGATTTGAGATAAATTCATTTAAATAAATTTTAAATAATATGGATTTGGATAATTATGGATTGAATTTTTTATCCACACTGAATGATTTGGTTTGTATTAGGGGTTGTAGATTGGTTTAGACTAAACCTTAAAGAAAATAAAATGTGAATTAATAATTTTTTATTGGTTTTGATTGATTCAATGTTTTAGAAAAATCATAATCTAAAATCAATGCAAGTAAGAAATGGTTGGTTCACATTACTTATATAACTATATACTATTGTGTTTAAGAAGAAAAGAACAAAATACATAATTTTATTTTAAAACTTCCCCATATAATTTTAGTCGTAACTATTATAATTTTATTGCTCAAATGTCTACACCTACTTTAAGCATGTATTTCAATAATTTTTTTCATCACTCTTCTGACAATTTAGTTGTTCAAATATTCTTTTAGACACTTAAGTGAGAAAAACGACGACTTAATTTTTTCTTCCAAGAATATAATGATCTAGCAAGAATTCTACACTCTAAGAAACAAAAATCCTAAAATTGAAAATGAATCTATTGCTTCTACTAGAGTATCTGCAAATAAACTTTCTAATAGATTCTTAAAAAGGGAACCTTTGAGACAAACTAGCAGAAAAGGACCAAAACAAGTATGGGTTTCAAAAGGTAGAAATTTTCTTGCAAATGTTTTAAATCCGAACAAGAAGACTTCCATTCTAGAAAAAGGAAAATGTATACTCACAATTAATCACGACAAGAAAGCATATGTTCCTAAGATGGAGCAAAGAAAAGATCAAGCAAGATGCCTATCAACACAAATGTGAAAGAACACTGGAGATGTTTCGACAAAGATAAAACGTTTAATGAGAAATTTTTATATAGACGATATGTTTTCACAATGTCTATGAGATAAGTATCTATAACCTATATGTCTCAATAATATTTATTAGATAGTTTAAGATTATGATTACTATTATATTGATCTTGTATAGAAGGTTCAAAATTGGGTGCACCAAACGATCTTATCTAATATGCATTAAATGCTTGTGTTTAGATAATCATATATGTGTATCTTAAACGTATTTGGAAAAATCGCATGCTTAAACGTATTTTGGCACGCTTCACAAATGTGATCCCTCTCAAACTCGAGCTTAGGTAGCCCAATCACAAGATCCCTTGAAATTATCTTGTGCAAGTGATTCATGTGAATATGAGCAATTCTTCTATGCCAAAGCCAAGATTCATCTTGCTTGGATAAAATACATCGAATTGAACATGGTGAAGAGATATCTAGAAGATACACATTATTTACTCTCTTACCTACCAACATTACCTCTTTTGTGTTGGGTAGACAGATTTCACATGTGTTTGACTTGAACATCACTTGATATCACTTGTCACATAGTTGGCTAATGCTCAACAGATTGTGCTTTAGACCTTCTACATAGAGCACATCATGGATGACCAAGATGTCTTTGTCTCCTATGGATCCTCTCCCAAGAATCCTTCCTTTATTGTTGTCCCCATAGGTGACATGCCCTTCTTGCTTAAAGGAGATGCTCAGGAACTTTGATTTGTCCCCTGTCATGTGCTTGGAGCATCCACTGTCCAAATACCATTGTTGCTTGCTCTCTTCCAAGATTTCCTACAAAGAAGATTTTCAAGTACAAAGATTTGGCCCCCTTATGAATGTGGGTCCATTTTGTTTATATTCATTAATTGAATCTTTATTGCACTTAGGAATCCACTTCATAAAGCCTCTAGGAACAACAGATTTTCTGATTTTACAGAACCTCACAGAATGACCTCTTTTCATGCAATAGAAGCATGTAACAATCAGTTGTTTCGATGGTCCAATCTGTTGTTTTTCTGGCATTTTCGAAAATGATTTTGAAAATCTATCTTGTTTGTTTTGTGGGTTAAAACCCAATCCAGCTTTTCCAAAAACACAGTTTTGAGATGCCAAGACACTTTCAAAGTTGGATTGACCTTTAGAAAGCTTATCCACAGTTTTAACAAGATAGTGAACCTTATTTTCAAGATTTTCGCAATTTTCACAAACAAGAGTATTACACTTGCAAGAGGAGTTTCTGTAAATGATTTCAAGGTTTTCAAAATCTGTTTTTGAATTTTCTAATTCCTCTTCTAGTGATTTTACTCTGTTTTCAAGCCAACTATTCTTTTCTTTTAACCGATTGTTCAAGAGGGCCAATCGATTGGCTTCTTCATGCGTTTCTTGAAAAGCTTGAAGTAATTGACCATAATTTTCAGAGTTTGAGGAGTTAGATGAATTTACACTACTTGAGTCATCCTCCTTTCTGGCCATGAAGCAGATGTTGAGGCTTTTCTTGTTTTGCCTTCTTTTCCTTCTTGCTCAACTCTTTGACCTTGCCTCCTTTGGTTCATTGTTTCCATGAGCAGCCTTGAGTGTGTCTCACATCTCTTTAGCAGTTTTGCATTTTAATATCCTAAAAAACTCATTAGTATCTAGTGCAAAAGCTATTATGTTTTGAGCAGTACAATCAAGCTTGGCCATTTTACATTCATCATTGGTCCAATGAGACAAAGGTTTTGCAATGAAAGAACCATTCTTTTTAAACTTTGGAATGTAAGGACCATTCTCAATTGAATCCCAAATTCCTTGACCAATAGATTCCAAAAAGATTTTCATTCTGGCTTCCCAATACTTGTAATTCAATCCACAGAATAAAGGTGGTTTGTAGATTGAAGCACCTTCCTCAAAAGATTGTTTTCCAGCCATAGAAATTTTTTTTTGGATCAACTTGAATAACTTTCAAGAACCAAGCTCTTGATGCCAATTGTTAGAATATATGACTTTAAACTAGAGGAGGGGGGGGGGTGGATGGTTTAAAGAGGGATTTCGAAAACTTTTAAGCCTTGAATGAAATTACTTCGAGAATATATTGATTAAGAAATCAGTTTTTCAAAACAAAAAGCTAAAAGCACATCACCAACAAAACAATCGGTTGTTTATACCAGTTTACAAATATCAAAACTGAATTTAAAGAGTTAAGGGATAGAGAAAAAGCACACAGAGATTTATACTAGTTCACTCTAATCCCAGAGCTACATCCAATCTTCTCAGAAACCACTGAGGAATACCACTAAGCAATCAAACCTAGATCACTTACAACACAACCAAGAAAGTGACCTTGATCCCCTCAAGACACACACTTCTCTTGGCCAACACACCAACACTAAGAATGCTGATCTTGATCCCCTCAAGAACACCCAACACTTCTCAGCAAACACACAAAGATTCTTGTTCAACAGATACAAGGATTACACTTGTTACATAAGCAAATCTGAAATCAATACAAGCATAAATCCTATGTCACACACTTTGATCAACATCTATCTCTAAGCAATCTCAACTCTTTGAAAAACTCAAAAACTTGTGTTAATTGTTCTTTTTCAAATCTGTTTTTCTGAAGATATTCAAAGATGATATTTGTTACCAAATCTTAACAAACTATTCATTGCATTTAAAGATTGGTCAAAGCATTAAAGACTGGAGCGTAATCAGTTAAAATCATTTAAAGCTCAGTCAAAACAAAAACCATTTTTCTGTTATGGTACCAAAACAAACAATCGGTTGTTTCCTCGAATCAATCGGTTGTTTTGGTTTTAACAGCTCAACCATTTGAAAAACAGTTTTCAATCTTTTCTAAAAACACCTAAGTATAAAACAATCGGTTGTTTCGACAAAACAACAGGTTGTTTTTCACTTAGCTTGAAAAAGACTTTTTCTTTTAAAAAGATTGAGAATGCCTATGCTTTGGATTCAATCAAGAGTGGATTACAAAACTCAATCTACCCCAGATCCTATCTAAGACAACTCAGCAATAGCAAGCACAGCCTAGCCTTCAACATCCTTCAAAGGGTTTTGGATTCTTCAAAGCTTTAACACCACTTGGTTCAACAATCTCCCTCTATTTGATGAAGACAAATCCTTGATGCTTGTGTATGACTTGATTGAATCCGAAGCAGTACCTACAAAAATAGCATATCTACCATCCAATGCTTCTTACAACAACATGTTAGTTTTTCACACATTTAAAACATAAAACTTGATAAACAATCGGTTGTTTACTCGAAACAATCAGTTGTTTTTATCAGTAGCAGCAAAAAACAATTTTATATCAGAGATTTTAAAAGAATTAAACAGTTTGAAATAAGGATACACAAGACCAATTAATTCTCCCCCTATTTGTCTTCACAAATAGACTTTAACAGTAACAAAACAGATTTAGGAGAGATTATTAAGATCAAGGATACCTAATTCATTTCTTAGGAAGAAAAACCTCTCTTTTGGTAGTGGTTTCGTGAAGATGTCAGCTAATTGCAGTTTGGTCTCCACAAACTTCACTTCACAGTTCCCATTGTTTACATGATCCCTGATGAAATGATGTCTTATCTCAATATGTTTGGTCCTTGAGTGTTGAATCTGATTTTTGGTAAGATTAATGGCACTTGCGTTATCACACATCAAAGGGACTTTGTTGATCTTTAATCCAAAGTCTGCAAGTTGTTGTTTGAGCCATAGAATCTGTGCACAGCAGCTTCTAGCAGCTATATGCTCAGCCTCAGCAGTAGAGAGAGCAACACATGCTTGCTTTTTGCTATGCCATGAGATTAGGCTTGAGCCAAGAAGGTGGCAAGTGCCACTTGTGCTCTTCCTATCTAGCTTGCAACCTGCAAAGTAAGAATCTGAATAACCAATTAAGTGAATTGGAGAGTGAGAAGGATACCATAACCCAACAGTTGATGTTCCTTTTAGATATTTCAGAATTCTTTTGCAGCTTTGAAGTGTGATTCTTTAGGATTTGCTTGATATCTGGCACAAAGACACACCGCAAACATGATGTCCGACCTACTTGCTGTTAGATATAGCAAAGAGCCAATCAATCCTCTGTATTTGGTTTGATTTACACTCTTTCCAACAGAATCAACATCCATGTAGTAGCTTGATGGCATTGGAGTGCTTGCTTCTTTGCAACTCTCCATTTCAAATTTCTTGAGAATCTCTTTGCAATACTTTGATTGACATAGAAAAATCCCATCCTTTGTTTGCTTAACCTGCAATCCAAGAAAGAAAGACAATTCTCCCATCTTAGACATTTCAAACTCACCTTTCATTGCAGCCACAAATTCTTCACACAAACTATCTTGTGTAGCACCAAAGATGATGTCATCAACATAGATTTGTACAAGAATTATTTCTAAATTTGTCTTTTTGATGAAGAGAGTCTTGTCTACCATTCCCCTTTCATAACCATGAGATAGCAAAAAGTTGCTAAGTCTTTCATACCGCTGCCTTGGAGCTTGCTTCAGTCCATACAAAGCTTTCTTCAACTTGAAGACATGGTTGTGATGCTTATGATCTTCAAAACCCGGTGGTTGATATACATACACTTCCTCATTGATTTAGCCATTCAAGAAGGCACTCTTGACATCCATTTGGAAGAGTTTGAAACCACTCATACAAGCAAAAGCCAGCAGCAGCCTCACAGCCTCCAACCTTGCAATAGGGGCAAAGGTTTCACCATAACCTATGCCCTCCTCTTGATTGTAGCCATTGGCAACTAGCCTTGCTTTGTTCCTTGTGATCACACCATCTTCATCTAACTTGTTTCTGAATACCCACTTCGAACCTATAACGTTCATCTCATCTGTTCTAGGGACAAGAAACCATACCTCATTCCTTGCAAATTGATTCAATTCTTCATGCATAGCTTCAACCCACTTCTCATCCTTGAGAGCTTAATCAATTGACTTTGGTTCAATTTGTGAGACGAAAGCTGTGTGCCTGCAGAAGTTTGAGATGGAGCTACGTGTGGAGATATGTTAAGTATTATCATTTGGGTCAGAAACTTAGAAGTACTTTTCAGTCAAATTTAAGATGCTAGATCATGGTAAACCAAGCATTAGAAACAAAACGATAATACCAATCATCAATCAAGAACATAATATTATGTTTAGATATCACCTTAATACATAAGAGTTTGAATAGATTACTCCCAATCCCAAAGGGTAGAATTACCCACACATGATGACTGTTACAAGTAGGGAGAGCATGAAAAGAAGATTCAGGATGTTCCTAATTGACGACTGCCTCCTCTAGGGTTTTCTAACACCTTCTATCCTCCTAATTGGGTTACAATTCACTCAATGGTGTTTTCCTCTCAATCTTGTACACTAGGGTTGTGCCTCAAGCCCCCTATTTAACCTAATTGGCTTGGGTTAATTAAATTCTCGCCTAGGCATTATTGGGCTCGCCTGGGCGAGTAAAACGCCGAAAAGCCCACCATTCTTGCATTATCTCGCTCAAGTGAGATTGAGCTCGCTTAGGCGAGTAAAACGTTAAACAACCCAATGTTTCTGGCGCTATCTCGCTCAAGTGAGATTGAGCTGGCTTGAACGAGATCCACTAATGGCATCTTGGTTTTTTGCGAGTTTGGGTAGCTATGGTGAGTGTTGATGCATTCCAACTTTCTCTTTTTAGCTTTGTATATTTTCCTTTTGCCCAATTATGTCCATTCTTCCCTAGAAACCTGGAATTAACACCATTTTGGGAATAAATAGTTTTTATTCAAATTAAAAATCATAAAATATGTAAAAAGATATGATTTCATAAATTAAGGGTTATTTTATACTTATTTTAGCAATTAATACTCACAAGTACCTATGTTTTAATATGAAATATTACTGAAATTTGGCACTTATCAACTCGCCCCAACTTAGAATCTGGTTTGCCCTCAAGCAAAGTAAATGAATATATTTGAATTTAAATATCAAAATAGATTAATTCACTAAACAACAGATTAAATTAGAAACTTATGATACTTCCAAATTCAAATATAGAAAAATATAGATACAATCAACTTCCAAGATCAAATAAAAACAATAAAATGACAACTCATAAAGGAATTTCTTCTCATATGCTCACAGGTAAGTATTTTTCTCCATTTTCACTGAATCATAACAAATCACTGTTGCTTTCATCTTCCTATCACAAACATATTAGAAACATGAATGTTGAGGTATTTTTCCAGGGTTATAATGAGGTTGAGCCTCCAAAAAGCATTGGGTTTTTAGATAACAAAATGCACATTTTAAAGAAGAAGAACATACCTACAATCCAATTATAGCACATATGTGTTATCTAATCACTATTTTCTTTTGACTTCACACTTTTCCTCATTTTTCTTTCTACCTTTTCATGATTTTCAACATGAACTTTTTTTTTCTCTTTCTCTCTCTTTTTTTTTCTTTTTCTTTTTTCTTTTTTTCATCAATAGGAATAGATTTTTCCTATTTTCAACCTTTTAAGCTTTCAACCATTAGAACCAACCATTCCCTTTCTTATGTATATTGCATTTATGTTCTCATTCCTTAAACATGCCAAAGGGTAGGAAAATATATCATCAAACGTTTAGGGTGCAATAATAACAAAAATTATTGGCTCAAAAGGGTATAAAAATGAATTCTAATAAGATAAATGTTGACTATTTGACCCTGGGTTCCTAATTAACACAAATTCCTCAATCATCTTCATGCTCTTTTATGATGTAACAAAAAATAAAAATTAAGCAACCACAACTGTCAATTCATCAGTAAAACTCTCAAAACTGTTTAAGTTTCACACACTCACTTGGTTTAATTGGTCTCATTCCTTTTTGTTTTTTCATCCTCTGTTCTAATCAATCATCATGTTAAATTTTCATGTATCACAATTTCAACTACATTTGTATAGGGATTCAGTCATATTTATTTCCTAACTTGTGATGTGATTCCACTAGCACAATTAGAATGATTCTTGACATTCTTAGGAATCATCTTGAGTTGGTTATGAGATAGGCACTTTATCATAGAAATGGATCAAGGTTCTATGAACAAGAACTCACTAAAACTAGTGCCAAAACACAAACTCATATGGAAGTTCCAATTATAGTCAAATTGAACCGAACAAAAAGGAACAAAAGCTAAGCAAACTGAAATAGAATGCTGGAAATTAAAATGTACCGAACCAAAAGCTGGAAAATGAAGAAGAAAGATGAAGAACACCAAAGAACAACAAAAGAACCGAAGCAACACAATTAAAATCTGAAACTGGCGAACCAAAAACAACAAGGAAACAAGCTAAGATAAGGAAATAACAAAAGAAGAAAGGAAGGAGAAGAGAGTGCTCATGAAGATGGATGTATGGTTGGATGATCACGCCACTAGAAGGATGGTTGCTCCTAGATGAGTGTGCTGCCGCCACTTGAGGACACCATGGATCCTTCAAGATAAGACTAGAGAAGAAGGCTCAAAAGCTCTCCAATGATCACTCAAAATTTGAGTATAGTTTCTTTACTCTCAATTCCAATCTGAATTGTACAAGCTAAGCACCTTTATTTATAGCCTAGAGGTGCTGAAAAATAGGTGGGAAAATTCAAATAAACTCATTTGAAATTCCCACCAAAAACAAGTCACATGGGAGGTGTGACCTTTTTCTACTATGACACCTCCTAAAAACTACACCTACACCACTCTCCTAAGTCACATGGACAATGTGACTTTATTTTACATTTTCACACTCCTTTATTTAAAAACCACACCTCCTAAAACTATACAAGAGTATTTCAAAGCTTGGCCTTGCCCCTCATGGGATGGACTTGGGCTCTTTGGGCTTTGGCCTTCTTGGGCTTGGGCTTGGGCTTTGGGCTTGAGCCTCATCTTTATTTTATGTCTTCTTTTAATTTTGAGAAGACTAGAAGGAAGAACTTCAAATGTGAGGGTGGATGTCCTCTTCCTCCATTAATAAAAGCCTCCTTTATTTGATTCTCATCAACTTGTGTCTAATTCATCTCACTATTTAATATTTAAACACAAATTCCTTTTTTCCACAATTCAAAATTAATAATGCAGTTATTTTTTTTTATTTAAGAAAAAAAAACCTAGAAAACTAATTAAAGTAAAACTGAAAATAAATCAATAATGGAATTCAAGACATAAAATAAACAAATAACAACAAATTGAATAAAAAATACAAAATAAGCAACGAGACAATCTAAGCAAATAAGCAAATAAACAGCAAATAAAGCAAAAATAAATAAAAAAACTTAAAATAAATAGCTAGAAAAAAGAAACCATATTTTTGCTTAGTCCTCTTCCCTTCCTAAGAAATCATCCAGCTCTGTGTTAAAGTCATCATCCACAAGGAAAATTTTGATATATATATATATATATATATATATAGAGAGAGAGAGAGAGAGAGAGAGAGAGAGAGAGAGATCTTGTCGGAGTCTCATTATCTCTCTATGATTTGCACTTTCCTACATCTGTATGTGTTCCCATGTGGGTCTCTGTTCTAACTGCATTTGTTCCAATATCCTATCTTCCCTGAATGTTGCAGATGATTCTGGGTGATGGATGGGTGAATGATATATAGGAACATCACCAGCTTGTGGAGCCTGTTCTTTTGCAGCAGTACAATTATTAATAATAAACTTCAAATCAATTGGAGGTGTAATTTTTACATATGGGTTGACCTCTACACCATGGGTTGCACATAGAGCAATAATAAGAGTAGGAAAACCTGAAGAACCCTTTGTTTTATGATTATTGTGGCCAATTTTAAGTCTAACAAATTTATAAATTTCATGGCAGATAATTTTGGCAACATCAATAGAATAATTATCTTTTAAGAGGCAATAAAGAAGATGACACCTGGGAATATTCAAATCAGACACATGGCCAATAGGTACAATACTGGTAAGCATGAAGACCATCCAAACCTGAGATAAGGTCTTCATGTGCTTCCTTAGTATTCTTCATGGTTTTCCAGCTGAGTTTAGTTGATAAGTGTGATTGGCTAGACAGATTTCCATAGCCACTATATCATCATTAAATCCACAAAGTTGAGCTTTTAGCCGGTGATAGGTACAATCATCATCACCTCTTAGTTGCAAAGGATCCCCCCAAAATATACTGATGGAGTCCCTATCAAAAGGCACCCATATCCCTTGTACTTGTGACCGCATTTCTTGAGTCCCTTCTTTTCCTGTACAAGCATTTGCATAAAACTCATAAACTACCTCAGGATCATACATGTTAAGAGGCGTTTTTAGCCTCATCCAATTTTGTCTTTGTAGGCCTTCTAGAAATGGGTCATATTATTTTAATAGCAGTTGCACTTTTCTTTCGAAGATGAAAGCCCAGTGCTTTATCTCTTCATATCTCTTCTGCTTTTCCTTATTCCCAATTCTATTCCTTACTGGTGGTTCCGAAGATTCTATTCTTACTCTCTTCCCTTTAGCTGTTTGGGCTACTGTATTCTTTGTCGGATCCATAACTGCAAAATTCAAGTTAGGCACACCCACTTCACATATATTATTGGTACATCTAAACCTAGTTACTATTATCTAGTGCTTATAAAACCATTTTAACAAACACCTTCCGTGCATGCTCAATTTTGAGTGAAAAGGGTGAGTGGGGTTTTCATTAACCATCTAGATTTCAAGAACAAGCTATCAAACATGTCAATCAACTTCCATGGAACCAAAAGTATAACTTTATCCATAATAATCTTCACAAACCCTAAAACCCAAAACCCCCCAAATTTTAACATCAAAAGCATAACTCAATGGGCTAGAAAAGAAATTAGGGCAGAAAAATAGATATGGGATACTTTCCTAGCACAATGTGAGCATAATATTTGAGCTTGAAGAGGAACAAGTAATAATGAGAGCAGTTTTAGGCTACCACATCACAAAAAAATAGGGTTTCTCACCAAGGGTTTGGAAAAAATGGAGCAATTGAACCCACACTTGCGTTTTTAAAAACACTATATTTTTAAACACACAAAACCTATTCTAACACAAAATAAACAATTAAGAATAAAAACTACTGGGTTGCCTCCCAACAAGCGCTTTAGTTAACGTCGTATAGCTTGAAGAATGTTTTATTAAGGAGGATAACCATTTTGTTGCACAAATCTTCTTGATACAACTTTTGTTCTTCTTGAATATGGGTCTTCAAGTTCAATTGTTCCATCCATCTGCAGTTTCTTAATAACCCACAATCTTGCCTCCTTCTTCTTAAATTTTATCCTAGCTTCTCTCAGCTTGATAGGTTGTCATGCGCTATACTCGTCCTCCTTCACAGGCTTCCCCTGTTTGACCTTGTCTTCTTCTGTCTTTAATCTTTGATGAGGTATAACTTTCTCTATTGACTTTGAAAGATCCATATGTTCCACAACTGTATGAAAGGATTCATCCTTTGGTGCATCCTCTTGTAAGCCATCCTTTCCAGCATTATCCTTATTTATATCATTAAAAAGATTGAAAATTACCTCATCATTTTGAGCTTTTACTCTAAGTTATCCTTTATCAACATCAACTATGATTCTAGCAGTTTTCATAAAAGGTCTACCAAGAATCAAAGGGACCTCCTCATCTTCTTTCATGTCCATGATAAAATCTATAGGGAATATAAACTTATCCACTTTCACAAGAACATCTTCCACCACACCATAAGGATATTTGATGGTTCTGTCTGCTAGCTATAACTGCATCTTGGTGGGTTTAACCTCTAAGTTACCTATTTTTCCTAGCCTCGTCAATGGCATCAAATTTATGCTTGCCCTTAAATCCAATAATGCCTTACCCAGAAATAAAACACTTATAGACATATGAAGGTTAAAACTCCATGGATCCTTGGATTTTTTTGGCAAGCCTTTTTGTATCATTGCACTACATCCATCTTCCAGTTTTACACTTCTTCCTTCAAAGCAACTCCTCGGCCTTATATCTCACTCATATGTAGACTTTGTTGATCAAGAGTGATCAAAGGATTTGAAGAATCCAAATCCAAGTGTTTGATGGCAAGGTTGGAGTTGCTGCTGTGTTTAGGATAAGATCTGGGTAGTTTATTTGTGTAATCCACTCTTTGTTGAATCTAAAGCTAAAGTGTTTTTAAAACCTTTTAAGTTTAAAGTGTTTTTCAAACTAAGTGAAAAACAACCTGTTGTTTTGTTGAAACAACCGATTGTTTTACTCTTAGGTGTTTTTGAAAAGGTTGAAAACTGTTTTGGTTGGTTGACTTGTTGTCAAACCAAAACAATCGATTGTTTCGTGATTTCAATCGATTGTTAGTTTGAAAATCCTAACAAAATTTGTTTTGTTAGTTGAGTATGCTTTAAATGATTTTCAACTGAATACGCTCATCTATTAAATGCTTTGACCAATCTTTGAAAGCTATAAATAGTTTGTTTATGTTTTATAACAAACAAGAAAAACATATTTGAGTTTTTCAGTTGTGAAAGATTGCTTTCAAGTTTTGAACATTCACATTCAACTTTGGTTTTTTTCAAGAGAGAGTGGAATATGATTACATCTGTATTTGATTTCAGATTGTTCTGTAAACAAGTGTAATTCGTTTTGAATACTTTCTTTTTCTGTTGCTTTATTGTTTTGTGCTTTATATCTTGGCTAACTAAATTTCTGATTGAGTTTCATACAAAGGATTTTGTTCTAGCTAAAAAAGTTTTCAAAAACCCCCTTTAAACAATTCACCCCCCCTCTCGTTTAAGGCCATATATTCTAACTGACTTTTGCTTCGACATTCCTGCAAAATAATTTTTAGGGAGCAAGTTATCAAAAAATTTCCTTTCCTTCTCTTTTTTAAAAAGGGCATGAGGATATGATAAATCTTTTTCAAAAACACCTCATTATTTTCACTATTTTTAAATATTTTTTTCTTTTTCACCCCCTACATTTTTACCATCCATCTCTCTTGTTATGTTACCACGCTCGACGACAATTTTATTGTAATGCTTCTTGGGGTTGGTCTTGGTGTTGGCTGAAAATTAACCATCTTATCCCTCTTCTATTTGTTTGGCAATCTGTCCCACCTGAGTTTCTATAATTCTAGCCATAATAGCCTTCATGAATTTCTCTAAGCAATCTTCAAGTTTATTTATCCTTTCAGGAACAAAAGGATAATTGGGTTGTTGTTGCTGTTGGAAAGGTCCTTTCTTATTGGATGAACCATGGTCTTGTTTCCACCCAAATGTTATGATTTTAATTGCTTCTCCAACCTTGAGAATAATTGTTATTGTTGGAGAAGCCACATTGCCTTCCCTAATTACCCATGTAATTTACCTCAACTTCAGATGAATTGTTCTGATAAGAATAATGACCATTAGGATGGTCACCTCCACAAAAATCACATCTGATTGGTTGACTATGGCTTTGAGATGAGTGGACAACATGTAATTGTTGGGGCAATTTAGCCATTTGTGCAGTTAATTGCTCAATCTGCTGTGTCAGAATTTTATTTTGGGCCAAGAGTGTATCTGAAGTATTTAATTCTAACAACCATTTCTTTTGCTTACCTTGTCTATCATGTTAGGCTTGATAATCAGTTAAGGTTAATGCATCAATAATCCTTGTCACTTGTTCAACATCAACAGTCGTCATTGTGCCGCTAACTGCAACATCCAGGAGCATCTTAGTGTTAGATATGAGATCATTACGAAATATGCTTAGTTGAGCAATATCTTCAAACCCATGATTTGGGCATTTTCTCAGTATCATTTTGAATCTCTCTCATGTCTCACAAAAAGATTCATCCGCTCCTTGTCTGAACATCGAGATTTCAGACTTCGCTTTGATTTAACGATAGATTGGAAAAAATCTTTGAAGAAATTTTTCCTCTACATCCTTCCAGCTAGAGAGGCTCTTATTTGGATGTGATTTGTGCCATTCCTTAGCTTTTCCTGCCAATGGAAAAGGAAACAAACGCATATAAACATTTTCAATATCACTTGATTGGAAGCCCATTGTTCTCACCAATTCACAAAATGTAGCCAAATGTGTATATGGATTCTCATGATCCATTGCTGTAAATTGGTAGGTACTTATGAGACTAAGGAAAGCAGGTTTCATCTCCAAGGCCTTGTTGGTAGCAGGTATTGGAATACTAGAAAAATGCCTTGACCCCTGCTACATGGCATAATCTCCAAGTGTCCTCCTAAGACGTGGTGCTTGCTCTTCTGCCATGTTACTTTCCTTCTGAAAAATATTAGTGGGAAAAGAAGAAGTGGTTGAGGATTCCTCTCTAGTGTCTCCTTGCTTCTCTTTTGTTTTTGTCTTTCTGTTTCTTTTGACTCTCTTTCAATCTCTGCTTCAAATAATAATTGGTCTTTGGGAATTTGACCTCTCAATATCATATAAGACAATTAAATCCAGCGTTAACACAAGGATTCACTAGTAATAACAAAATATTTGTTTTTCTTTGTAAAATTTAAAAATAAACAGAATAAAATAAATTCTAATTAAATATGAAAATAAAATAAAAACAAATAAATTCAAAATAAATCGGCTAGAACTTTTTCCTTGGAACAAAGAGTTCCCTGTGGTTGGGGTAAATTCATTTGGTCTTCCTCTATTCCGCTTTCCAAAACCCTAGTACTCTGGAAAGTTTTTCACGGGCGATTTCCTATAAATCAGCATATTCAGAATAAAGGTTTTCATATATGTTCTATGTGTACGCTTTGTGAAAAACAAGAGGAATCTATTCAACATTTATTTTTTGAATGTTCTAATGCTTTGCATATTTGGAGTTGGGTTCGACAAATTTTTTTACTTCTCATTTCTCTAATAAGGATGATCTTCTTTCTTTTATGAAGAGTGATGGTAGTCCTTTGGTTAAATTGATTAAACTTGTTGTGATAACTTTTTCTATTTGGATGATATGGAATATGAGGAATTATGCTAGATTTTAGGATAAAATTGATGTTTCTAGAGTTATTTCGATAATAAAAGATTTAACTTGTCTAGTGGGAAATTCGTCTAAAGCTTCAATCAAGAATGATATGTTGGATTTCAACATGATTAAGATTTTTGGTATTAATAGTGATACTGGTAAAGTTCTTCGTGCTCTTCCTGTTAGATGGGAGTTCCCTTCACCAGACTGGGTTAAAATTGACATTGATGGGGCTGTTAGGGGATATCCTGGTCTTGCTACTTGTGGAGGTATTTTTCGTGGAAGTATAATGGAGTTTATTGGTGCTTTCTTTCTGTTTCTTGAAGTTCAGACTACTATGGTTGTTGAGTTTCATGAAGTTATACATGCTATGGAGGAAGCTCAAAAGATAGGGCTTACTAATGTATGCCTTGAATGTGATTTTGCCTTGGTTTGTGTTGCGTTTACTGCTAGGATTAATGTTCCGCGGATGCTTTGTAATCGATGGAATACTTGTCTTAATTATTGTGGGAAAATCAAGTTTAGGGTTACTCATATTTTTCGTGAAGGGAATGTGTGTGCTGATAAGTTGACTAATTTAGAATTTCTTCATAGAAAATCATTTCATTGGTATAATAGGCTTCCATCTAGTTTGTTCTTAGAATTCTTTATGAATAAGTATAGTCTACCTGTTGAACAAGATGCTTTGATGTCTCCAAATCCAAGAGGAAAGCTTGAAGACCTTGTTGTTGGGTGTGTGTGTGTTGTCTAGTTGTTTGAAACTTGTTAATTCACTCCTTAAGATGATCCAAGTTCATTTGAATCCTTAACCTTTTGAAAAGATGAGTTTTCTAAAACGCTGTTGAATTTTTAACAAGTTGTTTGAAACAACAAGTTGTTTTACTTAGTAGTTTCAACAGGTTGAAATTTCAAAACAACAGGTTGTTTTACCTTAGCAGTTTTTGAAAAAGGTTCTGAAAAGCTTGACTTTGCTGTCAAGTCAATTCAACCGATTGTTTTGACAAAACAATCGATTGTTTTCCTAAAAACCTTAACAGAATTCTGTTAAGCGGTTTTAATATGTTTTAAATGATCCTAACTAACTTGGCTCCTTTATTAAATGCTTTTGACCACTTGGTTGGTCTATATAAAGGTGGTTTTTACGCCCCTAATCTTGATGTAAGAGAAAGAGTTTATCAAAACAGTTTTCCAAGATTTGAAAGAGCTTTGGATCATTCTTAAGTGTGTGGAATAGGATTGGGTTGTAATTCTGAACTTTAAGCTTTGTAATACCCAGGTGTATTTTATTCCCTTTTTCCTTGATTACTGTATTTCTGTAGTTGTGTTGCCAAGGAGTGTTGTATGTTCTTGAGGTGTTCAAGATCAACATTCTTGGTGTGGTTTGCCAAAGGTAGTGTGTTTCTTGAGGGGTCCAATGTCACTTACTTTGGTGTGTGATGTTTGTAATCTGGTTTTGATTGCATAGTGAATTACCTAGTGGTTTCTGGGGACTGGATGTAGCTCTTGGTGTAAGAGTGAACCAGTATAAATCTGTTTGTGTGATTCTCTCTTTCCCTGATCTCACATATATCTGTTTTAAGTTGTTTTTATTAATTGATGATAAAAACAATCGATTATTTCGACAAAACAACCGATTGTTTTTCTGATAACATCTTAAAACAGTTTTGGGTATTTGTTTCCTTAATTCTTTTCTCTGTAATTCAGCATTAAATTTCATTATACCTTCAAAGTTTGCGAAAATCTCTTATAAACAATTCACCCCCCTCTTGTTTAAGGCCATATATTCTAACACTACCTATGTATCATTTTTATTAACATGAGTTTTGGTCTAGTCCTCCCATATTTATTATTCTCTTATTTCCGTTCTTTTTTCTTTTTGTTAATAATATTTTTTTCATGTGATGATAGATGATCGTTGTTACTTGAGGTGTCAGCCTAGCTGAGATATCAAGTTGAATAGTAATGCCTAATATGAAAGCTTTTATAAAAAAAAAATTGGAAATAAAATAAAAACAAATAAATTCAAAATAAATATGAAATTAATACAAAATAAATAACAACAGATATCCAAATTAAAATAAATTAAAATAGAATAAATAGAATCAAATATGTAATAAAACAAAAGTATAAGCAGTTAAGAAATATAAACAAGAAAATTAAAAATAGTTAGAAAATATTCACAGTATTTAGGAATTAATACTAAAAAATTCAATTGTTCCCTACGATGGCGCCAAAAACTTGATGACTTTTCTACGATAAGTGCACCACGTTGTCAGAAGTAATAATTTGTCCCTAAGGACAGATATTGAACCCACAAGGAACAATTGAATAATCAAGTAAAAGATTCACTAAATATAAAACATAATAATAAAAGTTTGTTGAGTGTTGTTATGATGGTAAAGATTAATAAGAAAATAAGTCAAAGAGTTTGTTGCTTCAATTGGAAAAATATGGATTGAGATTCATCTTTCTCACTCTTTTATATTTTGATTAACATGACAATATTGTGTTCTTTGATTGATATTGATGCCCGTACAAAAATCATTTATATCGATTCTTCGCATATAAAATTATTAAGATGCTTCCTAAATATCGATTCCTTGCATATCTATAAAAACAACTTATCCGTAAGATCAGACATTGATAGGAATTAACATTTCACATCTATTCCTAGCATTCAAATATGTTAAGCATTATCATTTGGGTCAGAAACTTAGAAGTACTTTCTAGTCAAATTTAAGATTTTAGATCATGATAAACCAAGCATTACAAACAAAACAATAATACCAATTATCAATCAAGAACATAATATATGTTTAGATATCACCTCAATACATAAGAGTTTCAGCATTTTACTCCCAATCCAAAATGGTAGAATTAGCCACACATGATGATTGCTAAAAGCAGAGAGAGCATGAAAAGAAGATCCAAAATGTTCCTCCTTGACGATTGCCTCCTCTAGGGTTTTCTAACACCTTCTATCCTTTCAATTGGGATACAATTCACTCAATGGTGTTTTTCTCTCAATCTTTCACACTAGGGTCATGTCTCATGCCCCCTATTTAACCTAATTGGCTTGGGTTAAGTGAATTCTTGCTTGGGCATTATTGGGCTCACCTGGGCGAGTAAAACGTCGAAAAGCCCAACAATCTTAACACTCTCCCGCTCAAGTGAGATTGAGCTCGCTTAGGCGAGTAAAATGCCAAACAACCCAATGTTTCTGGTGCTATCTCACTCAAGTGAGATTGAGCTGGCTTGAGCGAGATCCAGTGGTGGCATCTTGGCTTTTTGCGAGTTTGGGCAGCTATGGTGAGTGTTGATGCACTCCAACTTTCTCTTTTTAGCTTTGTTTATTTTCTTTTTGCCCAATTATCTCCATTTTTCCCTAAAAACCTGAAATTAACTCCATTTTGGGAATAAATCGTTCTTATTCAAATTAAAAATCATAAAATATGTAAAAAGGTATAATATGATTAATTAGGGTTATTTTATATTTATTTTAGCAATTAATACCCATAAGTGCCTATATTTTAATATGGAATATTATTGAAATTTGACACTTATCACTTACATACTTTATTAGTGAATATTTGTTGATTTTGTGAATACTTGATTATGTTCTAATTGAATATTTGACTAAAAATTATTTGAGCATTTGGTTCAAGATTATTTGTTTTCTGAGGGTTTTAGTCTCTCTCGTTTTAGAAAGAAAAATATGACTTGCAATCCTTTTAATACTACTATTGCCCTATTACTGTATGAAACATGAGTATACTTTGCAAGAGCTTGATAAAAGAGGTTTTGAAATTTCGTGTGGATCTTGAACGCCATATCCAAAGTTTCTTAAATTATAAACCATCTACTCATAATTGGTAACGAAATTTAGGAAAAATTCTAGGTTGGTATAAGGGAAAATTATCGTCTCTATGATTTTGGGTGAAGTGGTGATCATTAATAAGTTGAACAGAAGATATTAGGTGATAACTTCTTCTCGAAGGAGCTTGTTCGTTAGAAGGTCAATTATAAGAAGCTATGTGTTAAAGTTGTTTGCTTTTGTAAGTCGTATACTCATGTAGACAACCCCCTTACACTGCCCTTGTAAGTTGTCGGCTCCATCATTAAGGTATCTACAAGGAGTTCTTAGAGATAGACGATCGTCAACATAAACAAATCATCATAAGAGCGAGATACATTATGAATCAACCCATTTTCTCGGTAGTGAATATTCGACAAATGCATATGAGATTAACTCTAAGGCTAGTATAAGTTTTATAACTTCCTTTTGTCTATTTTATGGCTTATAGATTGGTCAATATGGAGCCTCCTCATCTTGGCCCCTTGAAAGTTTTAAATCCTGTGGAGAATAGGTTTCAAAAACTTCTTCTCGGAGGTTTTGCGTAAGGGAAAATGGAGAGCAAAATAGATAATCCACCTAATACTACCAAGAAAGTGTTAGAATATATGGCCTTAAACGAGAGGGGGGTGAATTGTTTAAGAGGGATTTTCTCAAAATTTGAAGGTATAATAAAAATCAATGCTGAATTACAGAGAAAAGAATCAAGGAAACAAATACCCAAAACTATTTTAAGATGATATCAGAAAAACAATCGGTTGTTTTGTCGAAATAATCGATTATTTTTATCAGCAATTAATAAAAACAACTTAAAACATATATATGTGAGATTAGAGAAAGAGAGAATCACACAAACAGATTTATACTGGTTCACTCTTACACCAAGAGCTACATCCAGTCCCCAGAAACCACTGGTAATCCACTATGCAATCAAAACCAGATTACACACATCACACACCAAAGTAAGTGACATTGAACCCCTCAAGAAACACACTACCTTTGGCAAACCACACCAAGAATGTTGATCTTGAACACCTCAAGAACACACAACACTCTTTGGCAACACAACTACAAAAATACCGTAATCAGGGAAGAATGGAATAGAATACACCTGGGTATTACAAAGCTTACAGTTCAGAATTACAACCCAATCCTATTCCACACACTTAAGAATGATCCAAAGCTCTTTCAAATCTTGGAAAAACTGTTTGGATATACTCTTTCTCTTACTCCAAGATTAGGAGCGTAAAACCACCTTTATATAGACCAACCAAGTGGTCAAAAGCATTTAATAAAGGAGCCAAGTTAGTTAGGATCATTTAAAACATATTAAAACCGCTTAACAGAATTCTGTTAAGGTTTTCAGGAAAACAATCGATTGTTTTGTCGAAACAATCGGTTGAATTGACTTTACAACAAAGTCAAGCTTTTAAAAACCTTTTTCAAAAACTGCTAAGGTAAAACAACCTGTTGTTTCGAAATTTCAACCTGTTGAAACTACTAAGTAAAACAACCTGTTGAAAATTCAGCAGCATTTTAGAAAACTCATCTTTTCAAAAGGTTAAGGATTCAAATGAACTTGGATCATCTTAAGGAGTGAAATAACAAGTTTCAAACAACTACACAACACACACACACCCAACATCAAGGTCTTCAAGCTTTCCTCTTGGATTTGGAGACATCAAAGCATCTTGTTCAACAATCTCCCCATATTTGATGAAGACAAATCCCTGGTTTGTTTGTGTTGTTGTTTTTGAACTTGAAAGGTCCTGCAAAACAGAATTTGTGCATATACAAAGAAAGTATACCAGCAGGATACCAAGGCACACAAAACCAGTTTTCTGCATAAGCCTTTAAGTAGAAAAACCAGTCAAATAGCCATAAAAACCAATGTCAAAATGAGACTTGTGTGCAGCATAACTATGGTGAATAAGAGCATGACAATAACAAAATTTAAACCATGAGAAAACCAGATAACACCATATCAAAATTGCAGCAAAAATTTATGGTGTATCAGAGCTATGACAGCAGCAGAATCAAAGTATCATAGACTCCAAGAAATTTCAGCAAGGAGACCACAATTTCTCCCCTTATCTTTTCTTCATCCAACAATTCAAGTTGGTCAAATGATTACTCAAGAGGAGGATTAGGTAGAAATATTCTCTCTTCTGTTAAGAGCAAACCTTCCAGACGTTCCAAAGATACATTCACAAATATTCATCAACCCCATGACCACCAATGTGGTTGCCATTCATAACAAGCTTTGAATTTCAAGGAGAACAAATAATACATCTCTTTATGATCTAATTTAGAGGCACAAAGAATGCATATTTGACTCATAATGGGTTATGAAATAAAATAAACAATTGTAATCATGCATAAGAAATCATAACAGCTTTATTCAAATGTGTCAGAGGTAAAACAATCGGTTGTTTTTCTGAGACAGTAAGAAAATGTTATTTTTCAAAGCAAATCATTTTTCAAAGTGATGGGAAATGCATAATGAAATACATTCATACCTTTGCGTTACCTCAAGCATGTTTAGAATCTCATTTAGTCTTATGAAGCCAAAAGCATAAGATGAACATATACAACTTACTTTACAAAGGATGAACATATGCAAGTTACTAAGCCTCTCATACCACACTACCTTGGAGCTTGCTTAAGCCCATACAAGGCCTTTTACAGCTTGCATACATGGTTAGGATGTTGATGATCTTCAAAGTCCGGTGGTTGTTCATAGACTTCCTCATTGATAATTCCATTGAGGAAAGCACTCTTATCATCCATTTGAAACAATTTGAATCCACTCAAACAAGCAAAGGCCAACAACAACCTTACAACTTCTAATCTTGCAACTGGAGCAAAGGTTTCACCATAATCTATGCCTTCTTCTTGATTATAACCTTTAGCCACAAGCTTTACCTTGTTCCTTGTAATTACTCCAGATTCATCCAGCTTGTTTCTGAAAACCCATTTGCATCCAGTGATGTTCTCCACTGAAAGATCCCTTGGAATTCTCCATTCCTTTGGCAGCTCTTCCTGTTGCAGAATTTCAACCGGTTGTTTCGCAGAATCAATCGGTTGTTTTTCTGGACAGGATTCTAGCTTCTCCAAGGTGATGTTCTGCTCATCTTCTTCTGTATAAACCTTTGTAGAACCCTGATCACTATGAATGATTTCATCAAACACCACATGGACAGACTCCTCCACAGTTATAAGCCATCAACAACACCAGATCAAACTCTTTATTCTTGAAGTTCCTTTACATAGGTCATGAATTTTAACTTGTCAAGAATATGAGTAAGGTGTATATGCTCTTGAACCATAAGCATCACTTTGATCATTCTTCATCATAACACTTGTACTTGAAAGGTCCTGTAACATAGAATTGATGCATATACAAAGCAAGTATAGCACCAAGATAACAATACACACACAAACCAGTTTTCTGCATATACAACATTAGTAGAAAAAATGAGAAAAATTGAAGTAATCAAGTGTTTTCAAGTGCAGATAAGCAACAACATAATGCATCAGTTTTTAAAGCTATCTTATACAACCAAATCAAGCATAAATAGTTCCCCCTATTTGCTCTCACAAATAGATAACGAGAAGGGTTGTACAAAGCAGAAATCAGAATGATAATATAGTAGACTAGCAGTAAAAACAATGTTGACATTTCAAGAATAGAGAATGATATAGAGCTTTCAAGAAAACAAGTGGATATAATCTTTTATTTTATCAGATTCTGAGGCACATTCAATGTATATTTGTCCAAAAGCAAGATTTGAAAAAGAGGAATGGTTTAATCATGCATAAGCAAAATTGGCAGCATTATACAAAGGTGCTAGAGGAAAAAAATCGGTTGTTTTACTGTGATAGCAAAAAGAACATTTTCATAACTAGAAATTATCTTTTAAATTGATGAAAATGAAGTATGCAATTTGTTCATACCTTTGCACAGAGAACCCCAATAGATTCACTCAAAAAGAAGACTTTGAGATGTTCATATGGTCACAAGACACATTTACATATATTGAGAAATGAAAACACACATACTCTCTTTGAAGTTTCTCTTTTGATCAACACTATGCATGTGCCAAGGATGTCTCTTGACATTCAAAGAACCTTGCAAGACATACACAATTGAAAGTACAGGCACAAAGACAAACTTTGCTTTTGATGGTTTTCCCTTTAGAAGTCACTCTAAGTCCAAAAGTTATTCTTGGCTGCCAAGGATACCTACAAGAAAAGATTAAGAAGCAAGATTTGGTCCCCTTATGAATTTGGGTCCAATGATGTTAGTAGGAACCTTAGGAACCTTAGAAACCTTAGGAACCCATTTCAAAATACCTTTAGGAACATAAAACCTTCTTACTCTGCAGAATCTAATAGTGATGGAGATCAAGAAGAAGAAGAGAATGAGGTTGAAGTTGAAGATGCTCAAAGACATATTAGCTCATCATCCTTTTTACCTCAAAGGATTACAAGGAGCGAAGCTAAGGAGTTAGGAAGTAGACTTCAAATGTTTTCTCTTTTTGTAGTTTCTTTTGTATAAAATTTAAAATACATAGAGTAGTGTTTAGTAAGGTGCTAAAGAGGGAAACCTAAGACACCTCTTGTGTATAGCATCTATAGGCGTTAGATTTAGGAAAAGTCTAGAAGGTGCCTCTTCACTCTCCATTTTAGGCGCTAAAAGTGGAAAAGTTATAGGCTACCTTTAGAAAGCTTCTCTTGTAAGCTTCTTTGTATTTGATGACCGGTCCTACTCCCTATAAAAGGAGGGCTTGGGTCTTTGAAATAATAGAATTGATTTTTGAGTAAAGAACCTCTCCCAAATTGGTGAGTGAATTGAGAGAGACTTAGTCTTCTTCTCTTCTAGTCTTATCTTGAGTGCATTCTTAGACTCTCAAGTGGCGGCAACTACACTCATCTTGAAGCCTTTCATCCTTCAAGTGGCGTGCACATCTCTAAGAGCTATAACCACATAAGTTTCCTAGTTCTTTTCATCTTCTTCATCCATTTCCATTCCAAAACAATTCCTAAAACATGTCTTTGATGTTTCTAGTCATTTTAATCGGTAGAACTTGCTTGTTTTGTGCTTTTGTTCGATAGTTTCTCTTAGTTTGTTGTTCTTGTGGATTTGGTTGAGTTTCTTTGTGTTTTAATTGGTTCAATTGTATTTTCTCTTGTTCTAATCGGTTCATTTGCCATATTATGGGTTTCTAAGTGAGTTTGGCTTTGTTACTTGAGTTTTGGTGAATTCTTGAATGTTAAGAACATTGATCCAACTCTTAAAAAGTGCCTAATCATATTCCAACTCTTGTTGAATCCATAACATGTTCATATAATATCTCTATCATGTTATTGGAATCATATCAAATAGTGTGGCCCATTTTCATGCAGTAATGACAAATTTCAACTGGTTGTTTCAATAAAACAACAGGTTGTTTTTCAAAGAAACTTGAAAAGGGTTTTGAAACAGATATGTTATTGTTTTTTGGATTAAACCCCAACCCAACCTTGCTAAAAACATATTTTTGAGAAGCAAGAACAGTTTCAAGATTGGATTGGCCTTTGGAAAACTTGTCCATGGTTTTTAAAAGATAGTGAACCTTCTTTTGAAGAGATTCACAATTTTCACAAGAACTTGAATCAACACACTTACAAGAAGAGTTTTGGTAAATCATTTCCAAATTTTCAAAATCAGTTTTTGAATTGTTCAACTCTTCTTCCAAGATCTTGACTCTATTTTCCAACGAGTTGTTTAAACCTTTCAACCGTTTATTTAAAAGGGCCAACCTATTAACTTCTTCATGAGTCTCATTGAAGGCCTCAAGAAGTTGGCTATAATTTTCAACATTAATGGAAGAGCTTGAACTTACACTGCTTGTGTCACTTTCTTGTCTTGTCATTTGACATAAATTTGCTTCTTCTTCATCACTTGAAGAGAAGCTTGATGAGTCATCATTATAAGCTCTTATTGATTTTCCTTTCTTCTCATGCTTCTTGAAGTTTTTCCTCTTTTTGTTGGGACATTCAGTTTTAATATGACCCTGTTCACCACTTCCAAAGCATGTATATTTGTTAGTGTTAAACTCAGTAGGTTTCTTGTTATCATACATGTTGAATGAGTCAATTTTGTTGTTTCTCTTCTTTAGGAACTTGTTGAATTTCTTAAACAGCAGCCTAAATATTTCCTCTTCACTCTCATCACTTGAGTATTGATAGTTTTTGTTCCCAACAACTTGACTTGATCCAAATTCTTCTTTTGTCATGAGACAAACCTTCTTTTTGGATTCTGAAGAGAAAGATTCAGCAGAAGATTCTTCTTTGTCCATCAAGGCACTCCTTGGATTCTTGTGACACTC
This sequence comes from Phaseolus vulgaris, assembly GCF_000499845.2. Classification (NCBI taxonomy): domain Eukaryota; kingdom Viridiplantae; phylum Streptophyta; class Magnoliopsida; order Fabales; family Fabaceae; genus Phaseolus; species Phaseolus vulgaris. The sequence goes on along the minus strand of NC_023754.2, from coordinate 12,683,403 downwards.
TTCAAGGGTATTCCACATTTCTTTGGCAGAACTATATTCTGAAACCTTGAACAATTCATTAGAATCAAGTGCAGATACAATGATGTTCATAGCTACACAATCAAAATGTTCTCTTTCAAAAGAAACATTTTCAGATATAGGCATGAGATAGCTATTTGTAATAACATTCCAGATTTTTCTATTTATAGATTCAACAAAGAATTTCATTCTAACCTTCCATAATTGATAATTCAGTCCACAAAACAGAGGTGGCCTGTTAATTGAGGCACCCTCCCCAAAAGGTAGTTTTTCAGCCATAGAAAAAAGATTTAGGATCGAAAACTTGAATAACTTTCAAGAACTTAGCTCTGATACCAATTGTTAGATTATATGGCCTTAAACGAGAGGGGGGTGAATTGTTTAAGAGGGATTTTCGCAAAATTTGAAGGTATAATGAAAATCAATGCTGAATTACAGAGAAAAGCATCAAGGAAACAAATACCAAAAACTGTTTTAAGATGATATCATAAAAACAATCGGTTGTTTTGTCGAAACAATCAGTTGTTTTTATCAGCAGTTAATAAAAACAACTTAAAACAAATATATGTGAGATCAGGGAAAGAGAGAATCACACAAACAGATTTATACTGGTTCACTCTTACACAAAGATCTACATCCAGTCCCCAGAAACCACTGGTAATCCACTATGCATTCAATTGATTGTTTTGTCAAAACAATCGGTTGAATTGACTTGACAGCAAAGTCAAGTTTTTCAAAAACTGCTAAGGTAAAACAACCTGTTGTTTCAAACAACCTGATGAAATTTTGACAACTTTTTAGAAAACACATCTTTTCAAAAGGTTAAAGATTCAAATGAACTTGGATCATCTTAAGGAGTGAATTAACAAGTTTCAAACAACTAGACAACACACACACACACCCAACAGCAAGGTCTTCAAGCTTTCCTCTTGGATTTGGAGACAACAAAACATCTTGTTCTACAGAAAGATGGATCATTAGACAATCCATCAATTACTAGGGATAAGCATGATAAAGAAGAATTATTTGATATATCTATAAGAAGGAAAATACTACATCTCATAGAATGTTAAAGAGGAGAAATGTCTGAAGCGTCTACTGCTCATTTGTTTGAAGTTCGATTGATCCTCTAAAAAATATATTGAAATATTTATACCCCTAGAGATTATCAACATTCCCATGAGAGATATTTGCACGAATTCTAGAGTTACCACACGTTGAAGTTCGGAAAGTTTTGCTAAAGAACGATTAGACGATCTCCCGAGAGCATCTAAAGTTGGAAACTACTTTGAAGAGAAACTATGCTATTAGCACATTCTTTTGATCTCACTAGGTTACCAACCTATCCATCCTTATCTTGTTATCTCTAGGTTAATTAAGAATGGAAGATCTGATGACACTTTATGGCTAATGGACCAGACCATCAAATCACTCTCATCATATAAAGATGATTTATTAATGTGTAGTACTGTGGATTTGTGAAATATTGGTAACATAGTGATTTATCCATTTGTGAAGAATCATTTATTTTTTATCCCTCCATCCATGAACACGTCTCTCGTCATTAAGTTCAAGATTCAACTAGACATGATTTGTCCTTGCCTTCATGTCTTAAACTTTAGAATGCATAAAGTGTCTACTCCTTTTTAACTTAAAGACCTAAAGAAGTTCCTAAAGCAACCCCCATATTGAAGCTATGTGTTCAACAAGGAACACGGGTTCCTTCGACCTTTGAATGTATATGAAGCCATTTATGCTTGGGAAGATAATTTAGCAAGGCACTTAAAGTGTTTTTTTCATCTCATGGTCTCGAACAAGAAAATTCTCATACTAAGTATAAGTTCCATGTGGCTCATGAATTTTCTCTTGTAAGGCTTTCTCATACTTATTCATCAGTTGATCTTACAATGATGTTTCTCCAAGAATCTGGTTTTGCCTTTTGGAAACTGGTACAATCTTTACCGCATGGAATTTTTAGTTATTTTGATTTGTACCAAACTTCCTTTGAAAAAGCCAAGTCTTTGTTAGAGAAAAAATGCTAAAGTGAATGCTGTTTAGAAATATATTCTCAATGTTAAATCAAGTATAAAAACCGAGGAGGTAGATGATATAAGTTTTGAAATAGAAGATGCTTCTCCTGGTCCATCTAACTCAATTCCTAAACAAGCATCAATAGAAACTACAAGATTGTATTGAAAACTGATCAACAAAGTCCATAACATGATTAATCAAGCACTACAAACTGAACAAGTTTTCAGTTTTTAAGAGTAATTCTAGCTCCCTTAGTATTGGTTGGACAATGGATGGTGGTGGTTCAGAAAAGATTGTATTGAAGCTTCTCAACAAAGTTCAGAACATGATTAATCAAGCACTACAAACTGAACGAGTTTTCAGTTTTTAAGAGTAATTCTAGCTCCCTCAATATTGACTAGAGAATAGATGGTAGTGGTTCAAAAAAGTCAGCTACCTACAACTTAACTAGGTCAATTTTAGAAACAATTGTTATGATCTCATCAATATTTTATTGAGTGATGACGCTGGTGTTTCTGACATGTCAAAATAAACATCTACAACATAAATCATATCATTAGATGATATGGATGACTATCTCAACACAAATATGACAGGTAAATGATCTAGTACATGGATCACATGCGTACATACCCCTTAGACTATATAACTCAAATTGTGATCTACCAAATCAGTGAGTATGTTAGTACAAAAAATAAACGGATTTTGAAGCGGCTTTTTTTGTATTGTCTAAGTATGATGATTTTGCTAAACGATCACCAAACCTTATGGACGATTTGCCAACATGTATAACAATGCTAAGAGATAGGGAAGAAAGACAAAATCAGAAGCTTGAACAACTTGCTACATCTTTTTTTTTTTTATTCAGAATTCGTTATGAGATATTTATTCGGCTTAAGGTAAACTTTGTACCTTACTCATCCTTAAAACAACCACCTCAACCCCCTTTGCAACAATGATGATTTTTTTTTTGTGAACTCTTTTTGGTGATGTCAAAAAGGGAGAGAAAATAGAAAAGTTTTGGAACTAAAGTTTTGGGGGAGAACCGTTTTTACTTTCTTATATGAACTTAATTGCACATGTGTTTCTATGTGATATCTAAAACTAAAATTAATTATATATTATGCAAAATATCTCTAATATACCTATTAATGTTTTTATGTTATTTAAATTTATAATTTTGTCATCATAAAAAATGGAAAGATTTTTAAATTGTTAGGCGGCCTATGACCAACTATACTATATATCACCCATCAAACAATCTTGCAACACAAAAGTCTATATGTTTCGATGATACCAAACACGATAAGGTATGTTAAAATGTCTAACAAAGCTACTAAGTGTATAAATTTAGTTAAAGACACTCTAGACATTCTAAGTTGCTTAAACTTACCAGATGATCAAACAATGTTATAAGTGTTAAATGTTTCTGTTGAATATGAACATATTAGACAGTTTATCAAGACATCCCCAAAGAGTCAAAAGATCTATAATATAAGTTTGATATACGAATTCATTGTCTTTAGATTTTCAGACAATCCAATAGTCACATTATACGATCACATGACACATGCTCACTATAGAAGATCTCATCAGACAGTCTTTGAAGAATCAAACCTAGATTATCTTATCAAACAATCTATTGATGCACTACATGCTAGATTCTTCTAAATTATAAGACAATTCAGAAGGAAGTATTATCTTGAACATATCAAAACGATTTAATGACGATTTTAATAAGAAAGATGAGTAAGACTCACTAGACGGTCTTATTGAAGTAAACACAAATACATGCTAGAAAATCCAACAGTCAAGAAAAGTACAACATTCATATTTGAAGTATATAAAGAAATAATTCGAATTATTTTACACGGTTAAGATGCGAAGATTACAACAAAGCAAAAGTTTCCTTTTAGAATGTCTATTGCATGATGGAAGATCAGTGTTGTATATTTGCAAAAATCAAAATGACTTAATGCGTCAACATACATATTTAAAAAATAGAAGAAAAGAATTCAAATTGCCTCACACGTTCAAGACATGGAAGAATCAATCAGAGCAAGACTTACCATATTGAGCGTCTAACGACTATGAGAAGAAAGAAGAAATTCAAAGCTTCAACAATCACATTTTTGAAGGCTATATAAAGATCTTGAAGATGAAGAACACAACAACAAGTGTACATAAAACGAGAAAGAAACACCACTATCAAGTGATATACAATTTCCATCTGCCATTAAAGCGAATTGTGAGATTGGGTAGTGAGCTTAACCACTGTAAATCCTTCACTTTGTGAAACATATTCTTTGAGCTTTAGTTGTTCTCTCTGAAGAGAGTGTTTTCTCATATTGTTGAGAGGTCTTGATTAGAGGAAGATTCAGACTAGTTTACCTGGAGAGGCATAAAATACCTGGTGACTTGGAGAGGTATAAGAATACTTGTGTACTTGAAGAGGTGGAGAATACTTGGTGAATTAGAGAGGTGTATGAATACTTGTGTACTTGCAAAGGTGTAGAATACTTATGTTAGGGAAGGCTCTTAAGCAGATTGCTTAAGGAGACTGAAAGTAGTCCTAGTTATTGAGTGAATCAATATAAATCCATTATATTTCTCTATACTATATACTTTTTTAGACACTGCATATGTTTTTTTATTATTTTGTGAATTGAGTTCAAGCTCCACTCAACGCTCCCATATGGAGACAATTGCACATTCAATTGGTATTAGAGCTAATCTCAGGGGTTGGTTCTTAACCGGACTTGAGGCATGGTCCTGGTGAACTCAATGGAGTTAAGACAAAAACCATTAACATACCACCTTTATTCAAAGGAGAAAAGTATGAACTGTGGATAAAGATCTACTAGATATTAGTGAAGAAGGAATTTCTTCCCTACTTAACTCCTATGGAGAGTTGTTGCTAAGAGAATCTTGAAATAAACATCAAAAGAACATATATAAACTTAATGCCAAAGCTAGGCATATTCTTATATGTGCATTGTCTGAAGAAGAACTATCCAAAGTAATTGCCTTATCAAGTGTCAAAGAAATGTGAGAAACTATTGCTCTATCTCATAAAGAATCAAAAGGACATCCAAACTCATCTAACTCCAATACCTATCACATTTGTTTCATGGTGAACACCATAGACAGGCTGACATAAGAAGAATATAATGAGGAGATACATGATAGTACTATGACAGATTCCTTGGAAAACTCCTTCCACTAGTACAAAAATAAGAAAAGAGTGCTCATTATTAAACGCGGCTCAGTGCTTAAACGCATTCGTTAAAAAAGCGGTGGCATTTTTGAAATTATTTTGATTTACAAATGCGGTCTTACCCAATGACCGCATTTGTAAATCAATGCGCGTGATTCACAAATGCGGTCTTACCCAATGACCGCATTTGTAAATCATTTTTTACCCTAAAAATTTTGAACGCGCCTCAACAGTTTCTCTTCACCGCTTTTCGTTTTCGTTTTCACTATTGCTCTGCTGCTTCCAGTTCGCGCTTGCATTCATTCCCGTTGGCGTTCTTCTCATTCACATTTGGTAAAACTCTTTCGTTTTCGTTTTCCATTTCGTTGCACCGATTCGTTTTCGCTTTTGTTTTCGTTTTCGTTTTCGTTCACGTTTTGGTTCACTGTTACATTGACATTGCAGCACTCATTCTTGTTTTTTTTTTCTCCCGTAGCTTCATTGAGCGCTATCTGCTGCCGCCACCGCTGCTGCCGCCACCGCTATCTGCTGCTGCCGCTGCCACCAACGAAGGCTTCTCACACAAGGTTGGTGTGGTTTTTTAAATTTTTTTGATTTTTTTTAATGTTCTGAATTTTTATTCTTTTTATGTATTATAATTTGTATTTTTGAATTTAAATTATTCAGTTTAGTTGTATTTATATGTTAGTTTTTATGGATTTTTGAATTTTTATGTTAGTTTAGTGTATTTATAATTTGTATTTTTTAATTTATATTATTCAGTATTTATTATAATTTGTAACATTATGTTAGTTTAGTTGTATTTATAATTTGTATTTTTGAATTTATATTATTCAATATTTATTATAATTTGTATTTATATTATGTTAGTTTAGTTGTTAGGTTTTGAATAGAATTATCGTTGTTGTTGAGTCCGAAGGTGTTCGACCTTCGGCAATAATACGTGCTGGTATTGAGTTCGGGGTGTTTGACCCTCGTCAAAAATGTTAGATAGAACCCTGATTCTCAATGATTATTGCAGAATATGGATCGAAATTGGATAAATTCTGTTCGTATAAGTGATGAGTACGAAAGAGGAGTAGAAGAATTTATACAATTTGCACAACATAACGCGATTAATAGTGGTCATGATGGAACAAAGATCAGGTGTCCGTGTGTTAATTGTTTGAATGGAAGGATATTGGATGTTAATTTAATGAGGGAGCACCTGTTATGTGATGGGTTTCTTCGATCGTATACAACCTGGACATGGCATGGTGAATTATTAAATTTACCACGTGTTTCCGTAACTGAAGAATATGTGGGGTCCACCATGGATGAAGCAGTACACGATGATGTAGAAGATGATCGATTGGAAGACATGATTCGTGATGTAGGAGTTGAGTCTTTTGCAAAAGTGCATGGATATGGAAGTATGTCAAGCGATGCAGAGACTCCATTGTATCCTGGATCAACTAACTTCACACGGTTGTCGGTGGTATTAAGATTGATGAATTTGAAGGCAATAAACGGATGGACTGATAAAAGCTTCACGGAATTGCTCCAGCTGTTGAAGGATATGCTTCCAGAGGGAAATACTCTACCTAATCGTAATTACGAGGCCAAAAAGATTCTTTGTCCAATGGGTATGGAGTATAAAAAGATACATGCATGTCCTAATGATTGTATATTATACCGGAAAGATTTTGAATTGTTGAAAAGTTGTCCGAGGTGTGGGTTATCACGTTATAAGTTGAAACAAAAAGATGATGATTCTATTGATGAGATGGAAAAGCATGGACCCCCAATGAAGGTTATGTGGTATCTTCCCATCATTCCAAGGATGAAGCGTTTGTTTGCAAACCCAGACGATGCTAAGAATCTTAGATGGCATGCAGATGAGAGGAAATGCGATGGCATGTACCGACATCCAACTGATTCTATTCAGTGGAAGAAATTTGACAATGAGTTTCCAGAGTTTGGTAAAGAATCAAGAAATATCTGACTTAGTTTAGCTACAGATGGAATGAATCCGTTTGGTAATATGAGTACAAATCACATTAACTAATGTTTGTTACCTAATTTTTTTAACAGAGACATGGATGACGACCAGACTCCAGACAGACCTCGATCTGGACGAGGCAGTAGAGGACCTACTAGATTGAAGCGTCTTGCATTGAGACGTGCTGCTGGTGAGAAGACACATGTTGACATTGACGTCAACACTGGAGTGGCTTTTGGTCCTAAGGCAGATGAGTTTATGAGCTATCTTGGAGTTGTTTCTCGTGAGAGGCTCTCCATTTTGATTAATTCATGGGATGAGGTTTCAGAGGTTGATCGGAACATGCTATGGGAGGATGTTCTGGTAAGCTTTACATTATTATTGTTATCATATAATGCTTTTTAATATTGATTAATTAATTTTAATTTGATGATGTTATTTTCCAGGCAAACTTTGACATTCCTGATGTGGAACCGCTTCGATCAAAGATATTATCCAATATCGCACTTAAATTTCGTACCTTTAAGTCAAGACTGACTTCGAGATACATTTTTGGCGACCTTAAAGACGAAAATCCATGTTTAAAGTACCAACATATTGATGAAGAGACATGGCGTCTTTTTAGAGAAAGCTGTGAAAATGAGGCTTGGATGGTAAGTGAAGTAACTTTTTTGTTTATATAACATTAATAAGTTTATCTTATTTACTTCAGTTTGTTTATTTCAATTATGACAGGATCGTCGGAAGAAAGCTCAAGAGATAGCTTTGAAGAATCTTACCCCGCACGTTATGTCTCGTTCGGGGTATAGAAATCTTGAGCAAACACTGATGGTGGAAAAGGAGAAATCTCAACAGGGGACGTTGTCTGAGAATGTGGAAACAGGGGTCACTTCTCCTCCATCACCACCTTTTCGCCATGTAAAATGGAAGAGGGCCCGAATAAAAAAGTCGGGTGCACCAAGTTCTGAGCAAACCGGGGTTATAATCGAAAAAATTGTAAGTTATTTTTGTTATTTTCAATTTTTTTAAAGCATTAATTATATTAATGATTGAAAATATGATTTTTGTGTATTCTTGCAAGATTCCTTGGAATCCGACGATAAATTTGTTGCTGAAGGTCGTCACGATATCCTGGTTGAAACAATTGGACGACCTGAACACTCTGGTCGTGTTCGTGCAGCTGGACAAGGGGTCGGAATTAAACTTTATTTTGGAGTTTCAGAACGACAGCCATCCTCCTCCTCCAAGAAGGAAACTCAAATGAAGAGAAAGTTACGTGAAGAAATAATGGAGGAGATGAGAAAGGAGACTGATTTGATGTGGTTGGAGATGAAAAAGGAGAATGATCGAATGCGACAAGAGTTTCTATCGCAACAAGTTTGTGCTGAGCCGATTGAACCCCTTGTTAGTCCCACTCCCAAGAGCACAAAGGGGAGTTGTGCGGCTCCTCCAACATCAGGGGATGATATCAATGGGCAGACAGAGGATTGTGAGCTACTGGTAGTGGGCGGCAAACTTCCTCGGGTGGTGGCACTTGGAAAAGTCTATAAAAATGCCACCACCTTACATAACGTTCCTCTCTCCCCTGATGTGGCGAAGGTAACAGTTGAAAAAGTACGATTTCCTGATGCTCGTGTTCCACTACCTTCAGATGAGGTAACCACTGTGGCCGATGCATTTCAGACATTCGTTGCCTGGCCCAGAGAGCTCATTCGATCTATGCCCGAACCTCATGTAATAATTTTGTTTCATTATATTATTTTTATTTATATTTATATATTACATATAATTTAATACAAATGTTGTTTATCTTGTAGAAACCTTTTCAGCCACCAAGTCCGAAAAAAAAGCGTGAGGTTCCAGTTGACGATCCTATGGCTTCCCTACGTCTCATTGCTAGTCAGATTGGCAATGATCCTTTTCCAGTTCCGTGGGATAATACATTTTTTCAAATAAACACTGAACTGCCACTGATGATTTACAACACAGATTTATAGAATTTATATCTGGGAAACAGGAGCTCAATATAAGTATAATTCAATTTTTTATAATGTAAGTATCTTTACCTATTATTCAATTTACTTTATGTTAAATTATTATTGATTATGCTTTAACTAAAAACTTGTAGGTTTTTGCATAGAGTCTGTATCACTGAGGGGAAGGAAAATATGTATGGATTCTTAGATCCTGCATATACTAATCCCGTTGGACCAAACTCAACTGAGACTCAAGCATACATCACTAACATCCTGGAAAAAGAGGGAAAACAAATTTATTTATGCCCTTATATTAATGAGTAAGTTTAATTATATGTCATCAATTATTATTATTTCATGTTTTAAATATTTACTAACTCTTTTCATTGATCATATAGGCATCATTGGCAGTTACTTGTCTTATCAATGGTTGATAAGACTGTTGTGTGGTTCTGTTCCCTACACAAGAAGATGCCCACAAAATTTAAGGATATCATTGATACGTAAGTATAATATAAACTTAACTTTGTATGTTACTAATTAACCATCTACTAACGAGGTTTTTTGTATTAACCAGTTCATGGCGTGGATATAACATCCTAAAAGGTCGATCCAGTTCAAATAATTTGAACTACATAAGAGTAAAGGTTTGTAATTTTTTTCTTTCTCTATTATCATTGTTTATCAATATACTAACATATTACTTTTTATTGAATTATAGTGTAATAAACAACCAGGAAGCTATGAGTGTGGCTATTACATTATGCAATGGATGATTACCATTATAAGACTAGGTGTTAAAACTGGTTGGAAAGAGGTACTATATATGTTAAATCATTTTTATAATTCTTGAACATATATATATCTAAAAACTAATTTATGTCAACTTTGCAATGTAGTTATTCACAGAAGAAACACCAATGAATGAGGAAGGCATTTCATATGTTAGAGATTCTTGGTCCACATATTTCATTAATTTTTATAACTCTAGCATAGGTAAACAATAGTGGTTTTATTATATGTAATTTGATCACTTGTAAATGTACATTTTGATGATTTCAATTGATTACTATATTTCTGTATTTGTCTGGCTGGGTTTGATCATTATGCAGGTTATTAAAATATATGGTTTCTGCACAAAACAAAGTGAACTTTAAAAAAAAAACACTATTTACAAATGCGGTCATTTACCAAGACCGCATTTGTAAATAGTGATTTATGAATGCGGTTTTTACCAAGACCGCATTCATAAATCCTAAACCCCAAACCCACTCCCTCATTCAGAATAATATACAAATGCGGTTATTTTAGGTAACCGCATTTGTAAATGTGATTTATGAATGCGGTCCTATGACCGCATTTGTAAGTTTAAAATAGCCGCATTTGTTTTACATATTTGCACTAGTGTTCGTTGATAACTCCAATAAAGAGGTAGATCTCCTTGACATACACTCTTAGAAAAGATCATTAGAAAGTCATTTTTATTAATACTCATTTCTGCATATAAAACTCTGAAAAAGAAAATTAAAAATGAGCGTAAAGAAATTAATCTTTTATGCAAAAAGAAAACTTAAGTTTGATAAATATGCAGAACTTATTAGAACTAATCAAAGATTAAGAGAAGATAATCTATATATGAAAATGAAGCTTTAAACTCAAAATACTGATCTAGAAAGGATTAACAAAGAACTAGTCTCACTTAATGAAAAATTAGGTAAAACACCAAGTCAAATGCTTCATAAGAAAATTCTGAATGAGGAATTATATCAAATAAAAGAAAATGATGTTTATAAGAAAATTATATCAAATAATGACATAAACATGTTTGTAAAAAATTCAAGGAATTTTTTTTAAAGCAAGATTTAGGTATGAAAAGAAAAAAGCTAAAATTAAAAATGAATCTATTACTTCTACTAGAGTGTCTACAAATGAAATCTTTAATTGTGTTCTAAAAGGGGAAATGGAAGACAAACTAACAAAAAAATATCCAAACAAATGTGGGTACCAAAAGATAGAATTTTTCTTACAAATATCCTAAATTCGAACAAAGACTTTTGTTCTGAAAAAAAAGGAATGAATACTTGCAAAATAATATTCACGCTACAAAATTTACCCATCTCTTCTATTGTTTTGGATATATTTATCTTAATCCAACATATTAAAAGTCCAAACTATTCTTTCCACATCCATTGTAGAGATACTTTTCTCAATTAAATAATATATCATATATATATATATATTCAAATCTTAAAACACATAATAAATTTAGTTACCACTTTTAAATTATTTCATATACTGACATTAACATATAAAATACCAATGATTACACTTCTCCTTACTTCCTCTTATTTTATTTATATAAAGAAATTGACGCGTCAGAGCATACACGACCAAGCAGACAAACACTGCAAAGACCACTCCTTCAAGGTTGATGATTGGGTGTGTGATAAGTGTCATATTTCAGTAATATTTCATATTAAAATACAAACACCTTTGAATATTTATTGATAAAATAACTATAATTTAACCTCTAATTTATGAATTTAAACCTTTTTACATATTTTGTGATTATAACATGAATAAGAAAAATTTATTCCCAAATTTGTGTTAATTTTAGGATTCTAGGGGAAAAAGGAGATGAAAGGGCTAAAGGAGAATATAAGATAAAAAGGGAAAGTTGGAATGCTCTAACACTTGCCCAAACTTGCCTAAGTCAGAAGCATTCGAGAGGAACTCGCCCAAGCGAGCTCAATATCACCTAGGCGAGACCACTCTAGATAGGTTGGGCCTTTTCTCATCCAACTCTCCAAGACGAGCCCAATCACGCCCAGGCGAGCCCAATCAAGCCCATGCGAGAAGTCACTTAGCCTAAGACCAACTAGGTTAAATCTAAGGTGTGATAAAAAATCCTAGAGGAGGTAGTCGTCAAGAAGAAACATCCTAGATCTTCTTTTCTTGCTTTCAATGCTTGTAATGGCCAACATGAGTGACTAATTCTACCCTTTGGGATTGTGAGTAATCTATTCAAACTTTTACGTATTGATATTTAAATATAATATTTTGTTCTTAATTGATGATTGGTATTGTCATTTTATTCGTTAGGCTTGTTTACCATGATTTTGATCCTTAAATTTGACTGAAAAGTAATTCTAAGTTTCTAACCTAAATGATAATGCTTAACATATTTAAATGTTAGGATTAGATTTGAAGCGTTAATTGTTATCAACATCTAATCGTAAGGATAAAAGATTTTTGTAAATAGACGAGAAATCGATATTTAAAAGACTCTCTTAATAATTTTATATGCGAGAAATCAATATACGCTCTTCACTTTGAAGACAAAGTGACTTGTCAAGTGGTAGATGATATTGTTAGGACACGACCCAATAGCATAAACAAGCCCAAACAATAGAAGAACCAACCTCAGTGGATGCAGGTTTAAATTCTATACGCAAGTGAGCTTTTGTTTAGGTCCAAAAACTATTTAACCTCAGAAACATCACCTATTTAGGTGATAGAGTTTTTCAATAATAAAACACAAGAAGGTTTTACCCTAGTTTATACTATTGTATCCTTTATACGTTAGCTCTCGTTACTTGTAGCAAAAACCTAATACACACTTTCTCTTAGTGATATATTATTTATTTATAACATGTATTCACATGCTTGAATTGTTCTTTCTGACTTGTGAGTTGAGATAGACAAAAGGTATATTAGATTAAATCATTAAATTATTAGATTTTAATTATTCAAGTTCATAAATACACCATTTTAAATATAAATTATTTTTATATATTTAAACTATTTGGAAAAATTAACCTACCAACTTTTCACAAACAAGTGAGTTATTGCAGTCAAGGTGACCCATTCTGTTTTTAACAATGTATACAAGCAAACCTACCTTATTTACCATCACTACAACAAAAATGTTAATTCTCCTCTTTAATTCATGTTGAAGCACACCCATAATTAGTTCATTATTATTTTTAGAATATTTGAGATATTAGCAATCAATGAATTCCATTCATCATGTAAAATCTATACAAACGGAAAAAAATAATAAAAAAATGTGAAGGAATATCTTCAAAGCAAATGGATAATTATCATGCAAACTAAATTCAAAATAGAAATGTGACAAATCTATTTTTAATATACTTTTTTAAATATATTTAATTAATTTTTTAAAACTTACAAAATTACGAGTTTCATGTCATATTTAGTAAATCTCTTTTCTTTTTCATCCGACTGTGTATTTTTTTTATAATTTTTAATACTTTCCTTCAAAAAATTTAAATAAGAGGAGATTTAATTATCTATTTTTATAATTTTCTTACTTTAAATAATAATAATAATAGGATAATAGAAAAATTGAGGCATGAGAGGAACTGGGCTAGTGTTGAATCTTGAGCATTCGTGTCAACGGACTCCAAATACAATTCCAATGTGGCAAAATGTTAGGAATAAAATATAAATACACACGCCAAGATATTATTATTTTATTATTATTATTATTAAAATTCAAATTTAATTTAAATATGCAAACAAGTACTTTATGAAAAAATATACTAAGATATTATCATATATAATAACTGTTGTCTGCTTCTTATAAATATTGTACTTCATATAATTTGTTTTAATTAAGAATATAAAATTCTGAACAAATATTCCATACAGTGAGTGTACAGAACTCTATGACAACTATTATATATACTAAATTAATTAATTTTAATAATAATCTTAAAATTAGTTAAATAATTATTTTTTTATTAAACACTGATTTTTTATACAGTGCTTAAAAATTAAATTATTTTTATTATTTATGTTTCCATTTTTTAATAAATCTCATATTTTACAGCAAAATATTTACATATATGTTTTTTTATGATAAAACGAAGAACAGCTTATTAATTTTGATGTGCTTGTCTTTCTTCCCTCCAATCATTTTCCTCTGTGTCTTGTTTTTCTTTCTTTTTTTTTCTCTCTCTCTCTCTCTGATTTTCCGGGAAAAATTCTCTTACTCTTACTCTCTGGTTTCCCGGCGACACAGGAGGAAGCAGAAGAGTAGAAGGAAGACATTTCTCTGCTTCTACGGAAGCTCTTCCCTTCGCTTCCTTCCCTTGCTCTTCTCAATTTCCGTGATCATCACAACTTTCTTCACTCCTCAATTTCAATCCTCCATGAATCCCCTCTAGCCCCTCCTCTCTTTCCTTCTCTTCCATAAGGTACGCTTATTTTTCGGTTTCTTGCTCTTTTTTTGTTTTTTTCCTTTTCAGTTTCCTAGTCTAATTCTTTGTTTTGTTTTGTTTTTTTCTGAATTCATGTTTATTCAAGTATTAGGGGTGTGTTAAAATTAGTTTTTTTCTTTGAAATTTTGTTTTTTGGAACTTGATCGGGTTTACTGGCAAGTGGGTCTTCCTTGTTTTGGTGCATAAGCTTGAGCTGTTGATGAGTGATGAAGAGCGGTGTTCTTCGGTGTGGGGTTTCGGTGGTGTTGCTGTGTAATTTGAGTGTAACTGTGTGCTTAAAACTTTGCTTTGTGGCTTTTGGTGAAGTTGATTATTTTTCTTGGTTATGTTTAGTTTGGTGTTATTTTTTGTTAAGTTGACCATGCGGTCTTTCTTTCCCTGTTGTGAAATGCGTCATCTATTTAGTGTTCTTTTGTTTGGTTTTGTTTAGTCTCTCCTGTTTAAGTTTGTGCTGTATTGGTTATCGTCTATGAGTGAGTTTACTGTGGTTGCTTGTTTGTGCTTATTGTGCCGTTGGGAAGTACTTTAGCTGCTGGGTGTTCTATGGTTTGTTTTATTTAATCTATAAAACTTTCCTTCCTGTGATAGAATAGGTTTGTGCTTTTATGCATACAAATCATAAGCAATCTGTTTGGATTCTGGTTAAGTCCAAACTTGAATTTTTCTAATCATCATTCCTTCTATGTAATTATGATAATGATTAATCATATTAGAAAGAGCAGTGTCATGGTTGTAAACTGGGGAACTAGCTGGCTTGTTGAGACATATAATCACTTAAGTAGGTAGGTAAACTTATCTAGAACAATTTAGAAAAAAAATAAATAAATAAAAAGAATTTTTTGGTAAATTAGAACTAACTTAAGCATAAATTGAAAATCAAGCTCTAAAGAAGTTAATAAGAGAAAAAATGCTGAGAAATAGCTTATATATAAGTTGATTTTAGTCTATGGATTTTTTTTTCCTTATTTTTTTCTCCCAGGATTGTTTCTCGAAAATTTATCCAAATGTACCCTTTTTCAACCAAAACCAGTGATAATCACCTGACCATATCAATATTATCTTGAGTTACTTAATAAAATGTCTGAACACCTTACCTTCAGCTCATAAAGGATGTCTTGGTTCAAAATTTAACTAGCATCGCGGAGGTATTGCATAATAGCATTTTATTCAGTGACCAAATTTTTATTTTTGTGCATAATCTTCCACTCTCACTTTCTGTTTTTACTATTTTCTGCTTTTTAAGCTGGATGCAGATTACCAGGATACGTTACTGTCAGAGACATTTACACCGGATGAAATTTTTTTGTTTGGTCCACAAACAACATTTGATTTTTAATTAGAATCATATTGTTTTGTTTTGAATTCCAAGGAGCCTGTTAACAGAGATGTTGCTAGATATATGTTATTTACTAAGTCAACTAGTTTGTTACTGAGATTAGTTTAAGTGGTTGTGCTCAATATTCACTATAAGTAAGAATATTACTCTTAGTTTCAAAGTGTCTGTGCTCAATTTCAAAATGGTTCCTTTGAGTTTAACTGTCTTGCTTAACCTCACTAACTGGGGAGTTATCTTTGTTAAAATCATGCTCGTTATTCTAAATGGGTGATTGAACAATTTGTGCAGCTCCCCTGTGGATTTTTCCTACTAAGTTGAATTCTGTTACATAATGAAACGGTTCAGAATGTCTATGTTATATCTGTTGAGTGTTAACATCGTGTTCTTTACTTTCTGTCTTTTCTAAATTGGTGATTGGGGCTCATAGGGCTGTTGGTACTGTGCTTTTGTCATAGTTGAATTCAGCATGTATATTGAAGCAGTGGATTCGGAATGTCATCAAAAAAGAAAAATTGGGTAGCTCACATGACACCCACCATTCACGACTTCTATAATGATGTGTGAGATATCATAAATTTCACCCTTGTCCCATTCTCCTAGCCTCAGACCCTTACTAGGCTGCTCATTTCTATAGTATTGGTTTCATTCTGTGAACTTCATCCATCCAAATTAGATATAAAAGTTGTACTGATTAACACCATGTCATGTGTATAGTTGTTGGTTAATTCAACTTACTAGATATTGATATTGGTGTGATTGTAATCTTTGCTTTGAATATTATACAAATGATTGCATCTCACTCTCGTCTTTGTAGTCACTGAGACAAAGTCAAGAAAGGTATAAAAACTACAAGGAAATCTTTGTCTGTCATTAATGAGACTAAATTGTGATGCATACTTACTTGATTGTGGCAGTTTTTCGATTTATGGAACATTTTTCACACAATGTTTATGATGTCTTCAAGTAATTGATTCAAGATATCTGACTTTCTGAATTCTCTTTCTTTCTGTCACATTTTACAATATTCTTAGAAAGTGACTGAAAATGGACAAAAATTATGGGGATTCTTCACCAGCTCATGTTGCCGCAGGTTCTCCTCTTTTTCAGTAATACATAAAATTCTTCTATAGTAGTTATTTTCTTTTTGAGATTAGTTTGTGTGTTGTTTCTGTAGGTTCATCTGAGATTTCCTCACTGAATGCTCGGAAAAAAGTGGCAAGCAGTGCATGGGGAATACCACGAGCAACTGATGTGTTCCATGATTCAAGTGATATTAGCTTGTTTTCTAGTTCACTGCCTGTTCTTCCACATGAAAAGTGTAAGCATCAGATGATTTTCTGGTGTACAGATTGGAATCATTCAAAATATTTATTTATAATCTCCCCTTATTTTTCTCTTTCTTAATGTTGATATGCAGTAGATTTGACTGATTCTGAAAATTATGCCCAACCAGTTGATGATAACTTGCTAACATTAGAGAAAGTTCATAAAGAAGAAGAGGGACATGATCCTTTTGATGATTTTGAAACCAGTGGAATCGGGAACATGCTTCCTGATGATGAAGAGGAGCTTTTAGCTGGGATTATGGATGATTTTGACCTCAGTAAATTGCCCAACCAACTGGAGGATTTAGATGAAAATGATCTGTTTGTCAATGGAGGAGAATTTGAGATGGATTGTGAACCCCAAGAGAGCCTTAATATTGGCATGACCAAGATAACCATATCAGATGGAGTTGCTTCAAATGGTATTGGTCACTATGCTATCCCAAATGGTGTTGGTACTGTAGCTGGGGAGCATCCCTATGGAGAGCATCCATCAAGGACACTATTTGTTCGAAACATCAACAGTAACGTTGAGGACTCTGAATTACGAACACTATTTGAGGTATTGGACATTTGCCTAATGCTTCAACAGTGTTATACTTGCTTTTAAACTCAGTGCTTAATGTGTGGTAATCATTCTTTTGCTTCTTTAATTGCAAAATGCAAACCTAAGTATATGAATAAAGATAAATAATTGAGGTATTTACATCGAGTTGATCCTTCAATAGAATTATGTCTATATATAAAGACTGTGTTTGGCAATCTTGCTTTTGCATGTTGAATTATTGTTAGTTGGTTTATTTGCTCATAGGGAGATTTCTTGCTTAACCTTTTTAAAAATAATTTTCTAAGAAAACTACTTATATGGTTGTTTTAGCAGTAATTTTTTTGTTATGAAGTTAAAAAGTTTCCTATTATTCAACCTTTTAATCTGTTAGCTTCTTTAAATTTGTCAAGAGTAATGTTTTCCAATTATTTTGTTAAGCTTGAAATTTACTAAATATGAAGGTAGCAATTTTATAGTGACTAGACTTCTTTTTTTAATAGGACTAATGATGTTATTTGTGACATAAGACCTTGGCTGGGAAAGAATATGTAATTCTTCAGACATGTTCACAGAGGAGAAAGTATTTTATTCACTGAACTGATGATTACATAAAGTGTCTCTTTATAGAGCAGAGAAAACAAACTAACAGAGTTACTGAAAACTAACAAACTACACTGCTGTCAGGTAGTGACAGGTGTAGCTAATTTCAATTATAACATAAGCTTATTACACTGTACTCTAACACCACTTAATGAAATATTTCCTATTCAGTTTCTTACATTCATTTTACTTTTCTCTCCTTTTTGGTTTCTCTGATATCTATTAGTAGTATTGAAGTCTATTGATCTTCGCATTTTGGGCGAAGTCATGGATTATTAGTGCAATTTTTGCTACAAAATTGGTTTGTAATCTTTTTTTCCTGCTGATTGATTATCAGTGTGAATGTCTCTGTCAATATAAAGTATTGTGTAAGAGGCAATTAATTGTTAGGCGGTGGGGGCACTATTCTTTACATGTTTAGCCTGAATTCTAAAAGAATAGTATATTTTAAGGTAATCTGTTGTAACATTTACTTTTACTAACAAAGAGGAAACTAATAATCACTTGATTATGGTATAATGAAACTGGAACAGCAAGAAAGAGAATGGTTAGAATGTAAAAATCTTAAGAGAGCTGTGGATTTGGCCAGTTAGTGACTGGAAACCTCACATATGTGCCTGGGTTTGTGCATGGGATCTGGTTGTCCCCATTGTGCTCCTATTATTGCCCCCCACATCTCCAATCTCCAAAAGTTATATAAAAATGATAAACATCAAATGAATAGAGGTTATGGATTTCTACTCAAAAGATAAAGAGAGGTACAGGTGTATTTGAAAAGCCTTGATTTACCTTTTTGTACTTTATTGACTTTCTGATTGTTACCTAGTAGAATTGGTGTGACAAAATTCTAGTTGGAGCTTAAATAGAGTATGTTTTAGTTATCTATTCTGCCTTTTTGTACAAGTGGAAAAATCATTTTCAACCTTTTCTTATCTATTCTTATTGTTGATTTTTTTCCTTTTTATTTGATAGCAATATGGGGCTATCAGAACTTTGTACACAGCATGCAAACATAGAGGCTTTGTGATGATATCATACTACGACATTCGAGCTGCTCGTACGGCCATGCGTACTTTACAAAACAAACCCTTGAGACGTAGAAAACTTGATATTCATTTTTCAATTCCGAAGGTTTGATTTTTGTGGCATTACTTAATAGCTGTTATTTTTTTATGTTGCCTTTTTAGTTATTTCATCTTTCTTCTGGTTGTTTCAGGATAACCCTTCAGAAAAAGATATAAATCAAGGAACCCTTGTAGTGTTCAATTTAGACCCATCCGTCTCAAATGATGACCTTCGGCAAATATTTGGGGCTTATGGTGAGGTCAAGGAGGTAAAATTTGTTTATTTGTTCATCTCAAATGTATTTTCTTTTGTCACTACTTAATTTTTATCTAGTGCTTGGAGTAGTTGTAATTTTGTGTTAAAATTTCAGATCAGGGAAACACCGCATAAGAGGCACCATAAATTTATTGAATTTTATGACGTTAGAGCAGCAGAGGCAGCTCTTAAAGCATTAAATCGAAGGGACATTGCTGGGAAACGCATAAAACTTGAACCCAGTCGCCCTGGTGGAGCACGTAGAAAGTAAGTTGGATTTTATCCTTGTTTGGCATAACATATTTGCTGCATAAATAATTTTCTCCCTTGACCTGATTTATTGACATACTTGAAAGTTTTTGACAATAGAGGTATACGTATACCCAAGAATATCTATTGTATACATCCTTTAAAATTTTGTTATCCTAAAGTGATGTTATAAATATCCCATTTATATAAGTGAATTTCAATTTCAATACATGGATTTAATTCAGCTATTCTATTTTCTCTGATTTCCACACCTTTCATGTTGTCATGCCAATTTTCATTTTATCTGCACACTGAATGCAGTAATGTATTGGTGTCTATACACTAGTTACTCTGTAGGGAATCTTTAGGCTTCTAAGTCCTTGCAAATGTATAATTTGAATCTGGAAAGAAATAGATGTTAAGAAATAAAGTTATTATTTCTGCATTCAAAGTTTTGTACCAATCTGTTTTGAAATGTAATACACTTTTGGTGGATGTATGAGGTCTGTACAAGATAATTGCTTCTGTTGATCTTTATTCTCACCTTTATGTGGAACTCTAACTACATGTTTAGGACCCCCTTTTTGTGACTGTACAGTGTGCATGTAATTCTTGATCAATACATCATTCTTGTCAACACTTGAGGCTTTGGTCTTTTCAAGCTTTCATCTGTTTTGCCTTTTTTGTTTTTTTCCTGGCCATAATTTTGTTTGATATGGTTTTAGCTAATATTATGCTATATGTTCTTGTGCCACTGACAATGTTATTATCTATGTAATTAAACTTATAAGTAAAATAGTAACGCTTTTTCTCGTGTTAGCTTGATGCAACAACTGAGTCAGGAACTGGAACAAGATGAAGCCCGAACTTTTAGGCATCAAGTAGGTTCACCCTTGGCCAATTCTCCTCCTGGTAATGATATCTTAAATTCAATCATTTTTCACATTCCCATTCTACTTTATCATTTTAGCAAGGTATTCTCAGTTACTTGATAAAATTAGTTGTCAATTTTTTCTCAGGTACCTGGGCACAATTTGGTAGTCCGGTTGAACATAATTCATTAGGTTCTTTTAGCAAGTCCCCTGGTTTGGGTCATGCCAGTCCAATTAATACCAGCCATTTGTCTGGATTGGCTGCAATTCTTTCGCCACATGCAACAACCTCTCCCAAGATTGCGCCAATTGGCAAGGACCCTGGAAGAATTACAAATCAGCTGTTTTCAAACTCCGGATCAACACAAGGAGCAGCTTTTCAGCAGTCTATCTCCTTTCCTGAGAAAAATGTAAATGCAAGTCCTAGGCCTATATCTAATTTTGGTGAATCAAATTCAGGTGCATCAAGTATTGGAACACTCTCTGGTCCTCAATTTCTTTGGGGAAGTCCAACTCCTTACTCTGAGCATTCAAACACTTCATGGTCTTCATCTTCTGTGGGGCTTCCATTTACGTCTGGAGTCCAAAGGCAGGGTTTTCCTTATACTAGTCATCGAAGTCCTTTTCTTGGCTCCCATTCTCATCATCATGTTGGATCTGCTCCATCTGGCCTTCCACTTGATAGGCATTTTAGCTACTTCCCTGAATCACCTGAAGCTTCTCTCATGAGCCCTGTTGGGTTTGGGAATTTAAATCAGAGTGAAGGGAATTTTATGATGAACATGGGTGGTCATGCATCCATAGGAGCTGGTCTGTCAGGAAATACCGCTGAAATTAGTTCTCCTAATTTCAGAATGATGTCACTTCCTAGGCCTGGTTCCTTGTTCCTTGGAAATAGTTCGTATACTGGACAAGGAGCAGCTAACATTGATGGATTAGCTGGACGTGGACAAAGTAGACGACCTGACAATGCTGGGAACCAAATGGAAAGTAAGAAATTGTACCAGCTTGATCTTGACAAAATCGTCAGTGGTGAAGATGCAAGAACTACTTTAATGATTAAAAACATTCCTAACAAGTAAGAACAACTAAACTAGTATATCCTAGTATACCAACAATTTAACAAGGATGGTAATTGGTGAATTTCTTGATGACTTTGGGCTTTTCTGGTTGGTTTTAAGGTATACCTCAAAGATGTTGCTTGCTGCAATTGATGAGAATCACCGGGGTACTTATGACTTTCTGTACTTGCCAATTGACTTTAAGGTATACACATCCTACATATCTTTTTTATTAAGTTTGGGGAATTTCTCATCCCAGGATGACTTAATTCTTCTTAATGCCTATTTTTGCTTGCAGAATAAGTGTAATGTGGGTTATGCTTTTATCAACATGGTGTCTCCTTCACACATCATCCCCTTCTATAAGGTTTGAATTCTATACATTTTTACGTCTGAGGTATTCTGTTACTATTTTTAAATTCTCCTGTGGTTTCCAATTTCCTTCACTTAAAAGGTAAATTTGAATACAAGATTAAAAAAATTGATAAGTTCTGGTAATTTGCGAGTGTTGAAACATGTCCTGATCTGGAGAAGTATACTGTTAAGAAGTCTATCATGGAAATTTATGTAGGCCTTGAATGGGAAAAAGTGGGAGAAGTTCAACAGTGAGAAGGTTGCTTCACTGGCATATGCACGGATACAAGGAAAGGCTGCACTTGTGATGCATTTTCAGAATTCAAGCTTAATGAATGAGGACAAACGATGCCGGCCAATTCTTTTTCATTCAGAGGGCCAGGATACTAGTGACCAGGTAATGTGATTACTACCAATTGCAATTGCAAGATTACTGCATGAACACATTGGTTCTGAGCTTAGAAGTCATGCAAGTCTTAAAAATTATAAGTGGATTATTTGGAATTCATGATTATACATTTTCACCTTCAATTTTTAGTTACAGCAATTAGGATGAAGCATTAGACTAGGTCAAACATCAAGGATTAATATAATTTTTGTTTCCTCCTGGACTAAATTATCACAATGTGCTTGTAAGCCTGACACAACTGTTTCTCAAATTTAACTTTAAGACAATAATATTAAGCTACTACAAAAGTGGGCAGACCTCAAGCTGCATGAACTCAACAACTGTTACCAAACCATAGGTTGTACATGGAACTTGAAGTGAAGGGGTTAATTTTCATATAAGAAGTTGTAGACTTATCTTGGAGAAGGGAATTTTATGTTGGCAAGTTGATGACTCCATATTGTTTGAAGCTTGAAGTTGTGCGTCCTACCAAGTTTCTACTGAAATTGTCAATCAGAGTTTATCGTTTTCTTATCAATTTTGAAGTATCAAGTTAGAGGTGAAAACTTAACTCTATGTATACACATGTTCACTTAACACTGTTTATATCCCGTGGATTTAGTATTGATGCTGAATGAAAGGAACGGTGTGGTGTGACCTTTGCTTCAACGGAGGAGCACTGAAATGAATAGAAATAAGGGGTGTGGTCCACAAGGGTGGGTTTCTCCTCTATAGTGGTAAGATTTGAAAGAAAAGCCAGGCTCACTTTGCTGGTTTAACGAAAATGCCCTTTCCTAACTCAGAAAACATTTGATTACAGCACGTGAAAATGCTGTTGTTGAGCCCACATAATCATTATGCTTCCACCATCATAATTGATTATATGGGTTAAAAGTGTAGAATAATCTATTATGATTAATCATAATTGATTATGCACTCATTCTAGATGCATGAGTAATACACTCATTACACAAAAAACAAACTACCATCTCTTTTCTGTCTCTTACACTTAATCCAAACAACCTCATTTGCTTTTCTATTTCTCTTTATTTTCTTTTCCACTCCCTTACTGTCCATCCACTAATCCAAAAAAAGACTAAATGACATACCTGAGGGTTGTAGACTTAAACTGCACTAGTTCTGAATAGTGTATTATAAATTACATTGTCTATTTCACCTTTCGAGAGTTGTTTGATTGTGAAGTCAGATTTGAGCTATCGGTTCACTTTTCGGTTGAACATTAAACTGCTGAATTGTTTTATTATATTTTTCTTATTTGCCACATTAATTGATCAGTTATTTATTCCTTTAACTTAGATTTCGATGGTTTTGTCTGACAATTTCTTTCACTGCTTACCATCTAGGAACATTTTCTATCCAGCAATTTGAATATATGCATTCGTCAACCAGATGGATCCTATTCAGGTGACTTGTTGGAGAGCCCAAAGGGCAATTTGGATCTGAAGTTAGAGAAAGATTAACCATTTGTTAGACATATTGTTCCTAGCCACAATAAATGGGGTCTGGGAGTTCTAACTATTGCATTGGTGATCCTAAGGTGTACAAAGCTGATTCATAAAAAACAAAAAAAAAGCTGTATAAAGATGAAGGGAGCAACCCAGTTATCAGCGGGTGGAGACTTCGAATATGTCAATAATCATAAAAGATGCAGAGAGCAGCTTGTTGATGTGTAGAGAAACCATTGTTTTACAACCAGTGGAAAAGAATAACTTGGAGTGTATTGCTGAGTGGTTAGTTTCTAAAGCAGCATGCATGCCAGATTGTGCAGGATTGACTCTGTCTGGGATTTTGTTATTTTTTTTCTTCTTCTGTTAAGGCTCTTGTGGCCATTTGCTTATATGGCTAACGTGTATATGAAAAAAAAAACACTTTATGGGGAAATAGTCTGTATAGAATGGGAACAGGGAACTATCCTATTTATGAATGTTTGTCAATTGTAGCCAAAAGAATGTGAATGTCTGTAAAGATGTGAAGTTGTGAACTGGTTTCTTGCCATTGCATTTGTGCTTTTGAAATATTGGAGGCTCTGTAAAGCACTGTTCTACCAAACTCTATTATAAAACCGAGTCTTTCTCATTTATTAATGTCTCATAATTTCTACTTAGATATATGCATGTAAACCTTTGCAGTTGGGAAAAAGGTTTTTTGGAATTATGAAAAAAAATGGATCGAGCAAAGCAAGGTTGCCTGATTGAATCTTTTCATGGCTTAAAATTATTGTTCCTTTTGATCAGTATGGATGGTTCGCCTTGAGGAAAGGTCTTGAAGTTTGATAGTGTGTTTGAATATAGTGTACATCAATTTGTTTTCCTTTATCTGAGGCATCTTATGATAAAAAACTGTGAAGTCTCAGAAATACACCTGTGCGGGACCTAAAATGATGTTCAACAGAATTGAAAAGAAAAAATTTAGGGAAGAATCTTTGAAGTTTGCACCATGGACGATTCGACAGCTCACAAATTTTTAGTCATCCCTTACACTTTTAATTCAATAATAGGTTTTTAGAAACATAAATTTTAGGCACATTCTCCCTGCACCCAATGCTTTGTGATTGGCACCCAATCAGATTTGTGAAAAGACCATATTACCCTTAATGAAATTAAAAACACATATATTATGATCTGCACCCAATGCAAGCACCCAACAAATAGGGTTCTTCTTCTTCAGTTGTGCCTTTCACCGTGAAGCAGCAGTAGCCACCTTGAGCCACCGTGAAGTTGCAGGGAGACACCGTGAGCCACCTTCGCAGAGTTGGTTTGCTTCGTCGTGAGTGAGCTTCATCGTCAAAGAAGTCAAGGTACCGTTCATCGTTTTTTCTTCGTAGAGTAGTGCATTCTGGATAATTTTATCCGCAGATCACCATTTGCTTCCGGATAATTTTATCCGTAGATCAGCATTAGCTTCCGGATAAATTTATCCGCACATGAATATTGGCATCCGGATTTTTTCATCCGCACTTGAATAGTGGCTTGCGGATATTTTTGTCCGTAGTTCAAGAATAGGTTCCGGATATTTTTGTTCGTAATTCAAAAGTGGGTTCTGGATATTTTTATCCATAAGCTACGTTTGACTTGCGGATATTTTTATCCGGAATGTTGTTATTGTTCTGCGGATATTAATATCCGTATTAGTGTGAAATTTTTCACAAGTGTTTTAAACTATATGTGTTATAATTTTGTTATATATATTGAATGTTACTTTTATGAAATGTAAGATGGTGCGGACTAGAGGTGGAGGAAGTTCTAATTTGGATCGTGTGCGTCCAACTGCATCGATTAGAAGAAAACGGGGTGGGCCTAGTACTTCAATTCCAAATGAAGAGTTTGAAGATTATATTGAACAAGAAGAAGTTGAAGTTGATGATGAAGGCTATCCAGGAGGGCCATTGGATAAGTCCTTACTTGTTAATTATGAACATCACGTAGCCAAACAGTTGTGGGATGGTTTGGTAAGTAATGAAAAATAAATTTTTGTATTTGTTATGTATTCCTGATTATTGATGATATATGTTGATTATTGTAGGATCGTGGTGAGCTGAAGGTCGTTTCACATGGGAGGAAGATAAATAAGTTAGGAGCACCTCATGAGCGCATAGAAGCTGCTGTAGAATTGTCTGGCTTAGGTGGTCTGCTTCATGCTAGTTATGAGAGTCTAGACCGAGGACTGCTGTGTGCTTTTGTAGAGAGGTGGCATGCAGAGACAAACAGTTTTCATTTACCGGTTGGGGAGATGACCATCACTCTTGATGATGTGTCAAATTTGTTACATTTACCCATTGTCGGTCAGTTTTACACGCAGGAAACCTTAGATTCTGATTCGGCGACTGATTTATTGGTAGAAGCCCTCCGTGTTGACCGTGCACTTGCATATGAAGAAACAAGACACTGCCGGGGAGCTCATGTGCGCCTGAGCTGGTTAAGAGAAGTGTATCAAGATGCATGCTCAAGGAGGCAGTGGACTGTGACTGCCAGAGCATACTTACTTCACCTTGTCGGTTGCACTATTTTTGCGGACAAGAGTGTTACATCAATAAGTGTGTTTTATCTTGGATTTTTTGTTGATTTGAGGCTTACCGGGGGCTATTCTTGGGCAGCAGCTGCCCTAACTCACATGTATGAGCAGCTAGGAGATTGTAGTTATGCAAACACAAAGCAACTAGCTGGTTATGCAACATTGTTGCAGGGGTGGATTTATGAGCATTTCCCGTCTATAGGGATGAGACGTATGCAAGCATTGTATTCTGAAGATCAACCTCGGTGCAGGCTGTATGATGCTGGAAAAGGTACTTCAATTGTTGTTGTTCGATCACAGTTGGATACATTGACACCAGCTTCCATTCGGTTTTGTCCATACAACGAGCACAGGGAAGAAAGTCCATTCGAGTGGATTTCCTTATTCTGTGGTTATTTGAGGCTTGGAAATTGGGCACAGCTGCACATGCCAGAACGTGTTCTGCGTCAGTATGGCTATACACAGATCATCCCTCGCAACCCATCTGTAATTGGACATGGTCATCCGGATACAAATGAAATGGACCGTCGAAGGTTACATTTCAATGATTATGTCATACATGACTATGCCATAGCACGTCATCCTGACGCTTGCGTTCAAGAGTACATGGGTTGGTTTAGATCTGTATCACATCCATATGTGATTAATACAGATGAGGATGACCGTCCTGTACCGGTACCCTCAGATGCACGTCATCACGAAGCAGTGCCAAGTCATCATGAGGAGTCACATCCTGCTCTAGTATGCTTCTAACCTTGTTAACATATTAATTTCTATTGTTTTTTTCTAATAGTATGTCATTCATGCTTGTAGGGTATTTGTTGTAGAATTACAGAGACATTGCAGCCATTACTTAATCATGGCGATGTCGTGGAGGGCAGCCCTGTTTGGGAAGGCATACAAGCAGCCATTATGTTAGCACGAGGAGCGACTGATGAAAGAGCTGTTTATGTCAGGAGACATGCACGTAGGAATGATTGATTAGGATTTCTCAATATGTCAGATGTATTACGATTTCTTTTTATGTAATATTTTTATCCATGACAATGTATCTGAACCTTATTTATATGTTTCAATATGATCCTTATCGGTTCTTGCTTCACGTTACTTTTATTTTAGTACACAAATCACTGGCTTACGCATATTTTATCTGTAGACAATTTACACACTTTCGGATTTATTTATCCGTATGCACAAATGTGGGTTCCAGATATTTTTATCCGTAGGCATAACTGCGACTTCCGGATATTTTTTATCCGTAAGCACAAGTATGGGTTCCGGATATTTTTATCCGTAGGCATAACTGCGACTTCCGGATATTTTTATCCGTAGGCACAAGTGTGACTTACGGATATTTTTATCCGTAAGCAACGAGCAGTTCCGGATTTTTATATTCGTATTCACAAACTTCAGTGAATTCAACATTGTGTGTAGGACAACTGCAAATGTACTAAACATCCATAAATCTAAATTATGCTATTACAAATGTTATAATTACAAATAGTCTAATGGACATTAGTTGGGTATAAACTTGTATCCGGCTAGTGTAGTATGTTGACCAAGTTTGGGCCGCCGGATAACGATGTGATGCCCACAATATATCCGTAGGTGGAATTGGACAACCATCTTTGAGCTTGACCTATAAAGGTAATAAATATAAGGTACACAAATCTTGATTTACCACATCAATCTTGATTGGTTTAGTTTATACCTCGACAAAATGATTTCCGTGGACATGTCCAATTGCAATGATTCGGTGTTGACGGAAGTTACTTGGTGCTTGGGTTCTTAAAGGAAAAATACTCAATGATTGTAACATGGACAAAGAAACAAGAATGACATTATACCGATTTGCAATAACGTATCCCATGTCTGGAATTGTCATCCACTTATCTGTTCCTGCCTGCAAGTACAATTAAGAAACAAAGTTAAATAAAGAAATGCAATGTAAAAATGAAATGGTGTTAGTGGTTGGTACCATAGACATGTGTTCCACTAGAAGTGACTTCTTCAAGTATTCATATCTATCATCACCACCAAAGAGTTGAACATATTCTTGTCTCCATTCACTTAGTTCTTTTAACAAATTCATTCGAACAACAGCCCATGACTCCTCTCCCATTCCCAATTGGGCAGCAACAGCACGGTAGCCACAATGGCCATCAGCCTTAACGTCAACAACATCAACAATATATGGATGATACCCTACAGGGAACTGATCAAGGAAAGGAATACATTTTGCTGGTACAATTTCTGGTAAGCTTTCTTCATTAGATTTTTTGCTTGCACAACTATCATGTTGTGAGTGTAAAAAATCCACATGTTCAAAATAAGAAGGGATTCGCTTAGTTGATCTCATGAATTTGGTTGGACGAGACATCTTTACAGCACCTTTTGTTTTCACCTTATGATCTGGTGCGTAAATAGATGTTTTCTCTGGAAGGGCAATATCCTGCAATTTACTTTTGATGTTAACCTTACCTGCAACATCCAACTCTTTAAACCGCTTCGCGATGACCTCAAACTCTTTATCAATTGACAACTCAGATGAAGATTGTTCAGTAGCAATGTCTTCAAAACTTAAACGAGTCCACATCACATGTACTGATTTAAGTGGTATGCTACCAACACCAAATGAAGCCAATTGACACGCACAAGGAAGACCATGAGTACATGTAAGACTACATCCACACCTACTTTTATCAAACCCCACTGATTTAACCCTATCAAGTTCTTCTGAAATAAGGTTCAAAGCATATTTAGACACAAAACCTAACAATTTTTTGTAAGCTGTAACCTTGAACCGATGTCCAACCACATGCAAACTCTTTTGGAATGAATCTTTGATTGCATTATGTTGTAAAATAATCATCTTATTGATGGAATCCCAGCAGAAACATAAATCCCCCATCGAATTCTGAAGAACTCTCTTTAGGCTCCAGTGTGCCGCCTCAACTCTGTTACTTGTTGTGTTTCCTAAGTGCATCACCTTATCTATCCATGCCTTGACAAATTTTTCTTTATGTGGACGTAACCATGTATCCATCACATAATCAACAAATATAGGCCATGGAGAACAGACAACTCGAAGAGCATTGACATGATCTTCAAAGGCCTCAACAATATCACAATCCACAACAGATCCCCACACTTCCATTACTTGATCCCATGCCTCTATTGGATGCACCAACATTTTACATTTTGCTTTCACATTTTTATCAATGTGAAACCGACATAGCAAATTATAAGCTTCAGGAAACACCATTCTAATTGCATTCATTAAGGCAACATCTCTATCACATACCACCACCCTAGGGCATGAATCAACTCTTAAAAACAACCCTTTAAGTCTGTCAAGGGCCCAAAAAAAATTATTTTCCTTTTCTGCTGCTAGTAAACAAAATGCAACGGAGAAAGTCAAACCTGTAGACGTAATCCCAACAACCTCAAGTAACGGCATCCTATACTTGTTCGTCTTGTACGTACTATCCATTAATATGACAATGTTAAATGAGTTCACCAATTTTACTGAATCTGGGTGTGTCCAAAATATATCTTGCACAATATTAGAGACCTCATCACACCTACACCAATGCACGTACCTGTCTCGCTCTAGTAACAACATCAGTTGTTGCATTTCTGTTCTGTGACCTCGTTGTGATCTTCGGTGAACAGTGATTGCATTATAAACCTGCTTAATCGTTGTCACATTCTTCTCATTTCTCTCTTTCATGGTTAGTAAAATATTTCTTGGCTTCACCGCAGTTTTACTCATATCCTCAACCATAACCTTTTCCTCTATACTTAACCTTCCAGCATAGGGATGACTCACCATTGTCTCTGCCAAGTCATGATTGTGAGAACCACAAATTAATTCAACCTTCCACCCTTGACCACCTTTGACTGGTTTGCCTCGCAATCTGAAAGGACACTCACACTTCCTACTTCCAGTTTGACTGACATCTACTTCTTTTTTATACCGTCTATATTTACCTCCTCTCTCACAACCTAACAATACATAGGTCATCCTTCCTCGTTGGCCCGTCCATGTATCTGACCTTAATATAACAATGACAAACCCATAACTATAGCCAACACTTCTCGCCCAATCTAACAGCTCATCTCGATCACGAAATACCTACAATAACATTCTTAAAAATTTAAAAGAACATCTTGATCATCATGCCAAATTTAAAAATAATTCATATAAAAAACATTCACAACCCAACATTGACCATACCTCATTTGTAGAAAATGCCTCACTACATTCATGTGCCCTGTGTTCATTATCTAATGCATTATAACTTGTTGACTGCTCTAGATCAACATCATCTAATCCATCCCACACATCAATCTCCCCTAAAACTCCCATGTATGACTCTGTTGTATCCATTCGGTTGCTGAAAAAAATGAACACTTCACTTCTGGATAAATTAATCCATAACCAAAAAAATATCAACAGTTAACTTCTGGATATATATATCTGTAAGGCAATATTATGAACTACGGATATTTTCATCCGTAAGGCAAATACTAGTTCCGGATATTTTCATCCGTAAGGCAAATATGAACTACGGATATCAGCGTCCGTAGGCAAATACTAGTTCCGGATATTATTATCCGTATTGAAAATTTTGACTTCCGGATATTAATATCCGTAGGCAGAAAAAAATTAATTCCGGATTCCGATATCCGAGACCAGCTGAGCTCGAGAAAAAAACCAAAAACGAACGAAAATGGATTACTTACCTCATTAACTTGGCAAACGAAGCTTACACTCAACTTAGCAACAATGAACAAAGCACAACCTTCTCTTTTGCAGCTCAAACCAAAGCTTCACACATTCATGAACTTCTTCTTCCTCACCATTCAATGTTTTCATAAATGAAGAAGACAAGGACATTTTAGGATTTTCAAAAATGTGTCGGGTGCCAATCACAATTGATCGGGTGCAGAAAGCAATTGTCTAAATTTTATCTTTCAAAAATTTCAACTAGTGGTGGTTAAAAACCAATATAAAATGCAGGAAAACAATTATATATTTTTATTATCAACTTCTCAAGTTAAAGCAGTGACAAGCGAATCACTTTTCTGACAATATAGAGTCCAAAACCATTCTTAGGATTTTAAGAGAGAAAAATCATTTCATTGCTAAAATTGAAAAGTTGATGACAATATGAGAAACCTACTAATATTTTCCCCTTCTAAGTACTTAAACATCACAGTATCTTTGAATACCTTTTTAGTTTCTACAAAGATTCTTTAGTCGTTCTTTCTTAGGCATGAATTTCATCAATGAATTCTCTAATTCTGATGCATGTTCATGAGTAATAATGTTCTGGTAAGATTAGAAGATTTGCATTCGATGGTCTTGTACCAGAGTTACTCAACTCAGGTCTCAGTACAGTCCAGAACTTAAGAAATCAAATTCGTAGATTTCTTTGTGCTAAAGCTCATAGCAATGCACACTACAAGTAAAAGGATGTTATTGTAATGTGAAACAGGGACAAAAAGTTGTAGTTAAAAATCCCTTTTAACACAGTTCAAAGTTTTTCCCTTGAAATTTTGCCCTCATATTTGTAGAGCATCGGCAATAGACCCGGCTAGACTCAATACTTCAAAAGGAGCTTTATTTGCTATAGCTTTGACAGTAACAGGGCAAGAATCTGTGATCCAGAAATAGGAAAATGCATTCTCCAAAGATTCTGCAAGTTAAATAAAATGGAAATAGTATTCACATATGAAAAATACAAGAATGTGGAAACTAGAAGGCATGTGACATTTAAGCTAGGACTAACCATTTTTATGAGTGAATCGCTCCCATGATTGGTTAGGGAACACTGCATGGGTGACATAGGCACTCACCTTTGCTGCACCATTGGATGCCAAAACTTTCTGAGGAACACAATAGTAAAAAAAAGAGAAATGATCAGTAGCATAGCACTTACATGCAGAAGAAACATGCATTGAGTTTTTGACATATGCACACAAAAATATTGATAATTGATGCATCATACAGATTAACTTTTGCCAAGTTTAGGTTGGCACAACTAAGACCAATAATCAACAACTAAAAATAGTATCATGTCACTAGGTGAGATCGGCTTCAAGCAAACAATTTTCTTTTGAGAATATACCATCATTTTTCTTTTTGTATTTGCAAATTAAATATTGACCTGACACTCAATCAAGGTGCCTCCAGATTGGACCAAATCATCAACAATGACCACATGATGACCAGAGACATGGCCTTCCTTGAGCCGAACTATCTTCTTGTCACCTTCACGAACCTTAGTACATACAACCTACCACATTGAAAAACAGAGAAATCTATTAGCAAAACAAATATAAGCACAAATTAATCAAAGAAATAGGAGGCTCACCACTGAAAAATTATCAAACAGCTTGTGGAATCGCTTCCATGCACCATCATCTGGAAATGCAATAACTACCTGAAAATAACAATCAGAAATTTGGGCCAAAAAATACGAATGTAGCAAGTATGGCAATTTTCCGTGAAATATAAAATACTCACTCTTTTAACATAACAAGTTGATCAACAGACAAAGTGTGAATGAAATAACACAGAATACTCACATTATCAGCATCAGGAAGCTGACTCAGACGGTTCCTTAAGAGAGGAATACCAGTCTCAAACAAAGGCAGGACTTCATCTCCAAAATAAAATCTCTCCTGCATAATGTAAAATCATAAATAAAATTACAAAAACTTGATAGTATGCTGCTACAATATCAACTACACAAAGAAGCACACTGTTGTTGCAAAAACACGGGTATTAATTACAACTGTTAGGATGTTAATTAGTTAAGGGGAAATGACTCATTTAGTTTTGTGTATCATTTGAGCATTGAGGAGAAATCCTTTGTCAAGGTGAAAATCTTGGAGGAAAGATGTGTCTTCTATTTTCTATTCTTTCTATACAATTCAATAAAATATATTTTCTTTGCCACTTCTATTATCATTCATAAGAGGTTTCTACTAAGAATCAATGATGTCCTAAAAGCTGAGAACATTAAACCAGAAAGACACAAAGTTTTACTATGTTGTTGCGTAGCTTAAGCAAGTTGAAGTATATGAGCAATAACTGAATACGTTGTTCAAACAAGTAAAAGTGAAACATGCATCATTCATATGACTTAAAAACTGACTATCTAACCACATATTATGTTGAATGGTGCCTTCGCTCATTCTTCAAGAGTTCTACTTCAGTGAAGAAAAGTTCTTTGAAAGACAATAATAAAGAATTGCATTGACCCATCAAGCATAACCGAAAACGAGATTATGCAACAAAATTCCCATAAACAACAAGAGTATATTGAGTAGCAATTCATAAGCACCTTAAATTATACAGCACAAAAACAAAGCATAGTAGCACTTTCCTTCCAATGCAGTACACACACAAACCTGCAAGGCATGAATGTCATATATGACTAAGCTCGTTGGGCCACCTCTTGAAATTGGAATATTTGACAACATCCTAGCAAGGGTGAAGGCAGTTGCTACATCTCCTTCTTCCTCCATTCGCTCAAAGGATCCAGTTGGAAAGAAAGGCAAAACCAATGTGAAGGAAGCAACAAATAGACGAGGGAGTGCATATATGACAGAAAGTTGTTCAAAGACATGTGCTGGGGAGCAGAAAGATGCCAAAAAAGCAACATGTTGACCTCGGAGTTCTTCTGCATTATTTATATATAAATTTGGAAATCCATCAGCAAATGACCTGAATAAGCATGAAATTAATAAGCATTTTTAGTTTTGGTTATAAAAACGGGAAAACAAAATTCATCATGCAGTTTGTTTGTAATAATGTCATACAGGTCAAATGTGGTTTGAGGAATCCAGATCCTCAGATATCCATCCAGGATATGAATCAAAGAGAATACATCATGACAAAACTGAGGTAACTGGTATAGTGATATTACACTATTAAAATATAACGGATAGCTATAACTAAATATCACCCCAAGAGAAGATTTCTAAGCAAATTAGTCATGAAAAAAACATCAAAACATAGGTACACAACCAGAGGAACTTAGGGAAGACAATAATATTCTCCTGAGAAAATCCTAAGTTCATCTAATATACTCTTCATCGGCATACATCACATCATCATCATCATCACTAAAGAGGAATAGCAAAGAACAAGCCAAACACACAACACAACACAACACAGCGCAAGTCATTGAATTCAACAAGAAAAAATGATCAGGAGTATAAAGAGAGAGCAACACCTCCATTTGATGTTCTGGAGAATGATGTGAGGAGATAAAAGAGCAACCTTATGGGCAAGTTCTTCACAGTCAAGGGAGTAGAAGAGGTTCACCTGCTTCTTTGGGGACTTCACCATTGCCATTTCTCTCTCTCTCTCTCTCAAACAAAAGCAAAAGCGTAGAAAGGAAGCAGAAAGAGAATACAGAAGTAAGAAAGGGTTGTTAGAGTGTGGTGTGGTGAGGCCACGAAGAACACGGAAGGAAGGAAAG
The DNA here is from genome assembly GCF_000499845.2 of Phaseolus vulgaris. Classification (NCBI taxonomy): domain Eukaryota; kingdom Viridiplantae; phylum Streptophyta; class Magnoliopsida; order Fabales; family Fabaceae; genus Phaseolus; species Phaseolus vulgaris. Next base: position 12,648,349 of record NC_023754.2, on the reverse strand, counting down.
AACCTAATCAATGGGTCGGGTCTCTGCTCACCAACATTCGTCAAATATCGATGCTCAATTTTTTTTCTTCTCAATACACCTTTTCGGGAAACAAATTATAAGGGTATTTTTATAAATGTGAAAAAAATTCAAATTATTTATAGGTTGGAAATTTTCAAATTATTATAAAATTCAAAAGTTTATTCTGAATTACAAAATTCACAAACGTGTTGTAGATTATATAGTCTATTTTGAATTCGAAAATACATAATTTTGAAAGTTTTAGGTTATATTTTTTGGAACACAGTTTTAGAATGTACGTATAATTTGAAAATACATAATGTAATAAAAAAATATTCAAAATCAACTCAGAATCTATTCTTAAATTATACAATCTGAAAATGTATTTTAAATTATCTAACACATAAATTGTTTTGAATTACATGATTTATAGAAATTTCTAAATTATAAATATATTTTAAATTATGTAATCTGAAATACATTTTAGAGGATTATGACATATTGGATGTGTTTCTGAATTAAAAAACATTATACATTATTTAATTCGAAGCATGTTGTTTCCTAAATTCAAAATTTAAAAAGAAATCCAAAGTATGGACATTTTAGACTTTTTAAAATCTGTCCGAAGGTGTAAGAAGGAATTAGGCAATTATTTCCTGCATCTAATCAAATGTGAACATGTACTTTATTTTTGTGTGAAATGAAAAAATAAAAAATAAAAGGGATTGCAAATAAAGAATACATTCTAGAACTCTCTTTCTAGAATATTTTGTTTGGAATTTTGGAAAACTTTTATGCATTCTGTAATTTATTTTCTGGAATACGTTTCTAGATTTAGATTTTGTTTTCTAAGTATTTTTTAAATTCTAGAATTGTTTTTTTAAAATAAAATTTTGATTTTTAAATTCTATTTCTAAATTTCACTTCCAAAACTAAATAATCTATTTTGGATTTATTTTTCTAAAATATTTTTTATTTTTTATTTTTATTTATAGAATTAAGGACATTTTTGGAAATTTAAAAATATATAGGGTGCAAGTTCAAAAAATTTAAATTTGGGTGTAGGAAGAATTTGCCAAGGACAAGGAACTATAAGATGCAAAAATTAATTCTCAAATTACAAAATGGAATTTGAATTTATACCCATTTTTTTAATAAAAATAACAAAACGGTCCATTCGAGACAAAAAAAAATAACCTGAAAAGAGAGTGTGGATAAAAAAATATTCTTTACAATCCCTTTTTCAGAATATATTTTCGAATTTGTATTTCTCAAACACATTTCTAAATTTTGGAAATTCTTTTTTGAAATGCATTTCTAAATTTTGTATTTCGATTTTTTTTAAATATATTTTTTAATTTTAGATTTACTGTAAAATAAAATTCTGATTTTCAAATTGTATTTTTTAATTCCTGATTTTAAAATCTTGAAGAGAGGTAATTTTAAATTTTTTGAAAGGTATTAGGATGCATATTCAAATCGATATGGAAAGAATTTGCCTTTATCCAATTTCACCTCTATTTTTTTTTTTTACTTTGCCTTTGTAGAGGGCTAAATGTGTTTGTTTCCAAGTATGAAGAGGGAGAGGAGAGGAGGGAGTGAGTGTTTTTTGCGTTTGTTTCAATGGTTTTGAAAGTGGAGGAGTGGATGAGGAAAAGGGTGGAGAGTTTTTTTCA